>NW_024881279.1:10303908-10909742 GCF_018691265.1 Tyto alba | reverse complement strand
CCCCTGTTCCCTGAGGAGTGAGGCTCTCCAGGTGCAGAGCACTCCAAACTTCATCCACTAACACCAGTTACCCTGACTTGTAGATGCAGAGAACTGGAATAGACCATTGATGATACAGGCTGACCTGCTTAGCACTCCCCAGGGAAACTCACCCCTTCACTACTACACCCAGCCTGTGATGTATAACCAAACCCTCTCCTGGGAGGGTAAGCTGGACCCCTCCTGAGCACACATTTGCAGTGACTCTAGCAGGGTCATTTTCACTAGTGTACGCGAGTGGTGACCTTCTCCTCACCAGTGGCAATGTACTAATGTGAGAAGAGGATCAGGTACAGAAATTCTTACTACACTCAGTTATGGATACCTAACTTTGAAGATATCACAGCTTGCATTAAAAAGTTGAAAAGCTCTCCTGTCTGTCTTTCTAAATCTTACTTAAACATAAATTAAAATGTTTTAGATGTGTTGTGCTAGGCATTTGCACTAGTTTAGTTAAACTAATGCCCTTTGCAGTATCAGCAGGCTTATCATGAGGTTGGATTTGATGACATATTTACATGACAGTACAAACCATATTTGCTAGCTTTTAGCTTGTACTTAATTCCAGCTATTAAGGGAGAAAAAAAAAAAAAAAGTAAGGATGGCAGCCAACATTTTAGAATTGCTCTAGGTTTGGTTTGATGGCTGAGCTGTGGTTGCAGCCACAGCTGGTTGTTCTTTGAGGGTCTTTATCTCCTCCATAATTTCCTCTTGAGGGTTTGCCGGAGGCTGCCTTTGAAGATGGATCAGTTAATGTCCCTGGTACTGTATTTTGAAGATAGGAAGCATCATGGAAGTGGTGTTGTTATGATTGTTCTTTATCAACCACAGAATGTTTCTGAAGAGCGTGAACCAGTCCCTTCCCACTGACCTGGGCAGGCCACCTTTGCTGTCCGATCCACCTGATGTGGCTCAGAGGTGGATTCTGGTGGTTCCACCCAGGCATAAGCAGGATCCTGGCTGTGTTTCTTCATTTTGGCTGTTTCTTCCCTTACATCACTAGTCCATAGCATGAACCAACATGTGGGCTGGGTTTACCTAGCAGGCACACAGGAGAAGACTGAAATAGCCTTTGCTATTTAATCTCAAATCACCATTGTGTAAGCATTTACGCGGGGTATCTGTCAGCTCTGCAGCTCCTGGTCACCCAAATCAACCTTTTTATTTATTTTATTTCCTTCAAAGCTGGTATGTTGTAACACTGCAGTCTGTGGGAGCAGTGCTTTTGCTTGACCTGAGAAATAGTTCCCTCCCTGCATCCTGAAAGTTCTAGACCCTCCTCTCACTGCATCTGCTACCAGGACTGTGGCTCTTCTGTGCTTGAGCACCTCAATCGTGTGGGCAGTCTCCCTTCTCATCTCCCTCTTCCATTTCCTTGCCTTTTGCCATTTCTACTTCCTTTTTTGCTGTTTCCTCTTTCTCATCTTTGTCTGAAAAACATTGCTGCTGTATGTGCAATAACGTGTTCCAAACTTCATTTCAGCCCTATTAAACCAATAAATTCTGATAGTTCCACAGAAGCTGTTTAAGATCTCTTGGGCCAAAAAAAATTCCTTTTTAACAGAAAAAGTCCCTGAATACAGATTTACAAAATACATTTCAGAAGTATTATGGCCTTCTGGATAAATAATGTTCATTTTAAAAAATGTCTTTATAACACATATTTTAGAAATATTTTAAATATGATTTTTTTATAGTAGACCATGATGGATTCTCAAGAGCCATTATGGTTTATCAGGGAAATCATACTTTTTTTTTTTTTTTTAAATGTCTTTTAAATACCCATTCTGGAATTGTTGCAACCATGATGCATTTCTAGCACAGGGGATTTTTTTTCTGGGCTATTTCACCCCCTCAACTAACATAAAAAATGAATATTTCCACATGCCTGTCTCTTTCTTAAAACAGAATGTGATAGTCTGTCTTAAATGATCCACAGATTAGAAACTCCACCTTTAGGGTGCAATATGCTTTTCTAAAATCGTCCATTTTAAAGGGCAGCTGATGTATAACTCTTTCCTGAGACAGCCTTGTCACATTACATGACATTACCTACCTTGCAAGACCTTAGTACAGCAGGTTACATAATAGGCAGCATCTCATTATTTTTGGATTATTTTTGGCATTCATTGAGTGGAAGAGGCTGAGTAGGGACTTCTTGGCATTGACAAGTTATTCCCTCATAAGGCAGGGTGTGAAGAAGGCCTAAAGAACCACCACAACTTTTCCAGAGTTCAGATGTTTATCTGGAGAGCTCTTCCAGGCAGTTTCTTGGCATATGCACACCATGTTATTCTTGTACTCTGAAAGTCGGGAAGATTCAGGGAATGACTGGAGAGTGCCTCTTCTCCAGCAATTTGTGCTGAAGATCAAGGCAGGGATGGATATGTCATCTGACTGAACCCTGTTTCACCGGAAAATGTGATTTGAATGCAGATTCTAGGTGCTGCTTTCGTTAAGTTGACGTGTCAGAGGAGGGATCGGGATGAGCTGAGGGAAAATGCCCACAGGCAGTGGGGAGAGGAGAAAACTCCTGCCAAAGACTGTGTGAGACGTCTTCAGTTTTACAGACACCTTCAGGGAGTCACTGCCCTCCCAGTACTCCCCACTCTTCCATGTGAACATTATGGTTTATATACGGTTTTCTGAAGAGTCAGACCTGAAGCCTTATATAACCTTTTTCTTTCCTCTATCAGTTGACTGAGGCTAGGAGGTAATCCAGTCTCTCACCAGCCCTCTTGAATCTGTGTCACATCTTTATTACCTACTTCATAGAGGAAATGAAAGGAAAGGATCAAAGGAAATGTCAGTTTGGAAAAAGCCCTTTCAGAGCTGGAGAAAAGAGGTTGTAACACTTCCAAATTTTGCTGGAATGAAGTGGCATTGCAAAGAAGTTGGAGAAAGTTAAATATTTGTGCTATGGTCACACCTGGGACACCAGATGAGCCTTGAGGCCCCGGTGTGCCAGATGCTGTACAAGCAGAGAGCAGATGCCGCAGGTGTCCTGGCACTGCTGACTGCAGTATCTTCCAGTGGTGCCATAAAGGGGATGGCAAAGTGTAAGATCAAGACACACAAAAAATAGAGGAAACTCATAATCCATACAAGAAAAACTCATGGGAAAACTACATTATCTTAGTTTACAAGCAATTATATGTGAAATGAGATAATTGCCCATTATGTAATAGATCTGCGCAATAAAACGAAGGTATGTGCATTTGAACAGTTAATAAATGGACTTATTGCAGACTGAGATGTTGGTGGTATAATAGATACTGGGTTAAAAAAAAGTTGTTCTGAGAAGTAGGCTAGGTTTTTTTTCAAGGATGTTGGATATTTGTGAAACTACAGAAAATTATTCTTCCTAAACACAAGTGTTAGCAGGACTGAAAAGAACTGATGGGTGATTAACTAAGGATGCATGCACCAAAATATTAGGACAGAATACAAAGATTTAATTAAATATTAGATATATTTTTGCAATCAGCATAGAAGTGATCACAAAGCAACAGAAAAATGTCTAATATAATGTAACAGCAGCATGTATGCATGTTACTCTGAACTAACTGCAGTAAATGTCAAAATTACCTGTTTGTGGCCATTTAGGAAACAAAGTGTGATGATGAGGATGATGTGGGATCTGAGCTTTCTATGGCATCAGTAAGGAGTTTCCAAAATGAAGTTCTGTAAAGTCATAGACATGTCAAACAGTGCAAGGCTGGGAACAGTCATCTCATTTTTAGAAAGCTAAACTGAACTGCTGTGCAGCACAGCAAGTAACTTTGAAATAATAAATTGCTGAGACTGAATTTCCAGGTGAATTGACAGCAGATAATCTACAGTTCATGAATGGCTTATTTCAGTAGTTCCTTTTGACATGTCAGGTCAAGAATGCAGAGCTCAAGCATTGACTTTCATATTGGTCAACTGAAAAATCAGTATATGTTGCAAGGTGTTTAATCTGGAGACAAGATGAAGCTTCAGAGGATCCAAAGCATCAGCATGTGATGCTTCCCTGATGCAGTATGTCTTGGAAGGTTTCATCATGGCTTGTCATGAGGGCTTGTCAATAGACAACTGTTTTGATGACAAAATCTAATGATTCTTCAGCGACTCTGGTAGAGCTGTGGAGCTACAGAATAGTTGCAGTAACTTGTGTAAATGAGTGTGAGCAATCATGTGTGTAGGCACTTAGGAAAACTTGAAGATACAGTGTGGTAAAGAATGCTCAAAGGAGACTCTCGGGGAAGGTGGGCATGTTAAGAGAAAGCAGCTGGCAAATTTCCTATAGTAACAGCCACAGTGTTTGCTCTGTGGCCCAGCACCCTGACCTCATCTTGGCATCAACCTAATGCCAACCAGATGGAGAAGGATGCTGTTGGATCTGGCTCGACCCACAGAGCACAAACGAATCCTGATAGCCTGTTATTGGCAGTGGAGGGGCAGAAGCTGGGTACGCCAGCAGATTTCCTCTGCAGAAGGGTGGATTTAATGGTGTTCCCCATTGAACCTCAGAAAACCCAGTTGTGTTGAGTGGGGTCTGTTTCAGCCCACGCCAGCTTTGTTCCCTGGAGCTGTGGGAGTTATTTTAACTGGTATGTAAAGGGAAGGGGCATGGCATCTCTGCGGGGTCTTAGGATCTGTAGCAGCAGCACTTCTCACGGTATATTCTTGGACCCCAAAATGCCTTCCATCAGGGATGATCAACCTAGATTTCACTGGCTGAATTCTCCCTTCCCATGGGACCTCTCTAAGCAAGGTGGCAGTCAAACCTCAGAGCTTTTTATTGTAACTTACAGAGTTTCCATTGTGCCAACTGATCTGGGAAATGCTCATGAAAGTAACTTCCTAAAACACCGTCTATGTCATAGGCAGTGACCATGGCAGTTGAAATGCAATGCAACCACTCTGAAGGATTTTTTTATGAGCCACCCCCTGCCTTTGCAGACTAAACCATCACAATAAAATGTAAGACAGGTAATTAATAATTGCGCCAGTGACCTTGAAAATTAATATTGTTTGTTATTCCTATAAACAAACTGAGTTTCCTTTTCTTATTATATTTTGTATGGTAATTTGGCATAAACACTCCTTTTCACATAATTTCCCCAGTTGACTTTTGTCTCCTTGGTAATTTCCGGCTTTAATAAAGAAAACCTAATTAAGAAGGAGCTGTTGATTGGTTTGCTAGTGTAATTAACACAGGTGATGCTAATGAGTTTCAATGAAACCAATGGTTTATAGGGAAAAATAAACAGAGTTGTGCTGCATATGGTGTGAATGATATCTGCACTTTGGGAAGATATTGTGATTTTCAAGCCTTATGTGAGTGGTTTGTGAGCACGGGCGGGGGAGCTAAAATGTTTTATAAGATTCATTAGTGGTGTTAGACCAAGTTGAATAAGCTTCATGGCTTGGGTATATTAAAAATCAGGTTTTTTTCTGACCCCATTAATAGCATGTAAAGTTTTATCTTCCTGAGGGAAGGAAGAAATGTTAACTTTTCTGTTTTGTCTGTGTTAAATCTGCAGTACAACTGATGCACTGTGCAGTTGAGTCCTGGATTTGTGGAGCTGAGTAGGTCACCTGTCCCCTGAGAGTGGTGGGGTGTTTGAGGGGGAACCCCACTGCCTGTTACCTCCCTACACAAAATAAAAAAGGCTGGGGATAAGGGTCTGAAAGGAGCCTTTTTGTGATTTCCTTGTCACCTTAGGCAGTTCTATCAATATTTTTTTTTTTCCCCGACTGAGAGCAGGATTTTGCCCCATGTATTTAAGTCAACACAAAATGTGAATCTTTTGTTAGTGTGGATAAATGCAGTGGGATATTCTGAATTTTTGCTAGAAATACAAATGCTGTAACATCATGCTGCTACTGTTTTTGTGTGCAGTTTGTTTAGGAGGAGCTGCTTACTTTTGTAATAACATTGATAACGTTTTATAGTTGGTCTATATTTCTAAGAGGCATTTGTTGATTCCTAATTTACATAGCCTTCATTCTGCAAGGCAAAATAGAGTTATGTTTTATATTTCAAGGGTATGCTCTTTTGTTCATTCCTGTCCTGTCTTTACATCTCCCTTTTATTTGTTGTTTTTTTTTTTTTTTTCTTTTTTCTTTTCATTTTCATCTCATTTTTCATCATGATGTAGTTAATTCTTTTTTTCAGCTCATGCTATACTTTGTCTTGTCTATTGCTATGTGACAGAAAAGCCAGAGACATTCCATGTCTGGCAGTACACCTCCAGGGACATCTTTTGAACTCTCATAATTTGTATTTATTGCCACCCACTTTGTAAGTTCACAGTTTAATTTGCCAGCAGTGGCAGTGTTAGGCCGACACAGTAAAACAAGATAACGTTAAAATGTCAGAACGAGAGGGGGCATGAATGATGCATTACCCACTGCTAGAACTTGCACTTGTCATGCCTTTCCACCAAAGTGATGTTAACTACCTTTTGAGAGCCTTATCTGACTGGTATTACTCAGAAATAGGATCATTAGTTCACTGCTCTGATTAGAAGGTTGCTATGGTTGATTAACTCTTCTGGAACTGGGATCACGGTGGGAACATAACATGAATCACACTGGATTATGCACCTAGAACTAATTTTTTAATTATTTTTTGCATTTATTTATAGTTGTTTACATATGTATTTCCTTAATACACTCCTGGGCTGACAGAATTGAGGGTAGAGGGGAAAAAAATGAGTACATTTTAATGGAAACATTCAAGGTAGATTTCAGTTGAGCTGTTTCTCCTTCAGCACAGTGTGTTAACGGTGACCTATTATGCAAATTACTATAAAATCAGGAAAAACTGCAATTTGATGTGGTTTCTAGAGTTGCACAGATAGTGTTAGTTAAAGCCTCAGCAAAGAGTGACAGCCAAAATGAGACTCTCGTGTCAGGTGCAGAAGAATGCATTGCTTACCAGTACTGGGGGCTGCAGGAAAGCCAGCCAGGGTGAGCACAAGGGGGTCCTTCTAAGAGGAAAATGCAGGGACCATCTGATGCTGGTTTTCCTAAGTGCTTCTAAAGTGCTGCCTTGTGGATGATTTCTTGAATTTGCAAAACAAGCAGAAATTAATGCACTGCAAAAATGTTTTTTAAGTAATAATAATAATAAAAAAATTTTGCTGCAGCAGTATTCCCATAACCAATGTAGGAATTTATTTCTGAATGTTGTTCCTTTGGCTTCTTCACTGTAGGGATTCCTTGCCCATTATGACTCCAGATACCATAATGGACAACTAACATTAGTGTTATACTAAAAAAAAAAAGGAGCCTTGTGATGTGGACATTAGCAAAGATGCATTAGTAAGAATAATGTCTCCTAGCCCAGAAAGTGCATGTGCACAAGATGACTCTTTATAATTTCAGTGCTTCCTTCTGTATGCAAACAGTCTTCTGTATTGGCCTATCTGATGCAGGCAATTTCAAACTGAGTTCAGGCAGTACACCTGAAAACCTGACTGAAATACCTAATCCTCTACCGATGTTATGCAAAATGGCTCCGATCCAGTCGTCTTTGTAGTCAAGGAGAGCTGGATCAGATCCTAAAAGATGAAGGGCCAAGATAGATACAATTTAATTGAGTGAGTAGCATGACTGATTCCTACAGTTACATATCTGAGTAAAATGAGGAGGCTTTGGACAACAATTAGCTGAAAAATGCAGTTTGAAAAATACAATCACACTGTTGACAATGACTTTGGAGAGTAGTTTTTGGCTGCTGAAGAAGAGATTTTGCTTTAATGATAGGAAATAAAAATTCCTTTGTACCAGAAACATGTTTTAATGAAGTTGAGACATCTTGAGGCAGAATTTACAGTTGCCTTCTCCCATAGATTGTGTGTGGGTACATTAGAGATAAGACCCAATTTTATATCCCTTACTCGGTTCTTCCTCAGACAGTGATGAAAGAATTACTCAGACGTCGGTCATGACTTCATGGGGCTGGTTCACGAGAGGACAGTCCTCAGAAATGGATCATGGTTTACAGTTAGCTTTTTCATAAACAAGTATCCACCACTGTCCTTTTCGTGCTGAGTTTCAAAGGCAACCTGTAGATGAATTGACAGTTTCTGGTTCTTTTCTGGCTACATCAAAATCAATCACAGTGTAAATCAGTGTTGGGTGTCTGCAGATGAACTGGTGCTCTGCAGGGCTTGTCTTACGAAGACAAGCACAAGAGATGGAAAAGATGTAACTTCTACCTGTTGCTAAAACAAGCCCCATGAATACAAAGCCACAATTAAGGAGTGGTGCAGTGCATAAGATTTTTAACTGTCACACTGAGACTAGGGATGGAGTAAGGTCCTGGCTTTATAACCCTGGCACTTCTAGTTTTGAGGTGGTATTACTGTAGAAGCCTTTTCATGAATTGCATTTGAACAGAAGTATATATACAAGCTTTTTTTTCATGGAATTGAGCCCACATAATGTATTTTGAAAGTATTTCTTCCCCCCTCCCTTCTTTTTTTAAATAAATATAATAGGTTATTAAAAATATCCAGGATGCCTTTTGAAAATGGTGAAGTTAGACATGATCTTAAAAGACTTCTATTTTTATTAAAATTAAATTAATTTCTGAATTACAGTCTTACATTTTGGATGTGTTTTAAATAAGTGTGGAGAAAAGGCTGTAAGGGCAGAGCTGATATGTTACTCTGACAAGACAGACCTGAAATTTTTCCTCATCATGGCAGAAGGTTTTTCAGGGACCAGAGGATCTCCCTGTCCTTGCAAGACAATTATTGCACCTGAATTATAGAGCTGCTCAGCAGCCCCTCTCTCTGAGCTGTCTTCTTGCTGCACTTTCTGCATTGCCCAAGTATGCTCAAGTCTTGTGTCATATGGAAAAAGAAAGAGAACAAAAAAGAAAGTGTCACCAATTTTTGCCTACCTTTTTTTTGCTGTGAGCCAAGGCTTTTGCAGCACCATTAGGATGTAGATTATCATATTTAAAACCTGTGATGACACCATTGTACCCATCTGAATGATTAATCTGCTCATTAAAAGAGTGCCGATGGGCTAGTCTAATTGGAACATGGATCTTCTTAAAGGACGTTGCAGGGTCGGGAATAGGAAATATTACTCATAACATAAAGTAGGGATTAATTATGCTACTAAATACTACTGTGTGAAATTTACATATGGGTCTGGTCATTGGTGAGGGGTTAGGAAAAGTGTAAGCATCCCATTTTTATAACCTTAAAAACGTAGGTGGTACATTCATGGCAAATCTTAACCCCTTGTTATTTCAAAGGTAAGATCTGCTCAGATGCCATGGGAGGGACAGGAACATAGCTTCATATCAATTAATCACTACTGCTTAAATTGAAATGCTTTTCAATGTGTGGATTGCAGCAATACCTCTAGTACCAGCAATGGTTTCTAACTGTGGATTCCTGTGAAATGCAGTCCTTCATCTGCACTATCAGAGGGCATGGTGGTGGGGTGCTGGGGGGCAGTGAAGCACAGTGGTCACTGCATGGGGCCCCTTAGATTGCTCTTTGGAATTACACTGGTCACTTGAGTGCTTTGGCTGCACTCTTGGCTTGGAAGTGAGACTAATAATTTAATTACAGGAAATAGGCATTGTTGCTCCAGTCTGTGATGGTAAATTTTGCCTCTTCTCAAGTAGTTCTTGGCAACTGTGTGAGGCAGTATTATTCAGTTGCACGGACAGCTGTGTTTGTCTCCTCGTGGTTGCTGTTGGGAGGCTGCTTTAGCTATGGATTGGCAAATGCAACTGTGGAGATCTTTTTCCTGAACAATCTTAGGCCAAAGTATATTCTTGTTTAGAGTCATCAATCTCTTATGGCAGTGGTAGTCTATATGCTCTTTCTGAATTAATGGGTGTCTTTATCCTATAGTTGCACTGTCAAGGTGACCTTAATACCAGTTTGGGCAGAGATTTAGGAATCAGTAGAGTCTGGATAGGCTGCAAATCAGGGAAAGAAAAAGTGAGAGTATCATGGGCGAAACACCTGTTATTTCATCTGTAATATAAAGTCTTCCTGAGATATTTTAATGGATTATGTGCCCTCTGAAGTAGTGATGTGCTTTTATATTGAGATTTTGCAGCTGAGATGAAACAGATTCTCCAAAGAAGTCTGTATTTGAGCTGGGATCCTCTTCTACATTCTGTATCTCCTAAATCTCTGGGCAGTTCCCTATCTACTAGATCTTCCTCTCTGAATATTAGTCAACACTGCAGCCAGTCCTCTGGAAATCGATTTTTCCCAAGTTGTTATTTTTTAAACCTCACAGAATCACTCTCCCTCTAATATGTGAATATACAATAAAGAGTTCTTATGCATCTGAAAAAGTGAGGCAAACCAGTATGGTCTGTTTCCTTAGTGAAAAGCCTCTTGAATTCAATTTAAAGGACTAATTCCCCTAAAGTTAGCTTTGAACAAACATCACAGCATCCTAAACATTGACAGAATTTGAGAATTGCCCACCAGAGAAAGCATTATAAAATTATCTCTTATTTTTTTCTAGCTAGTATTAACCACAGTATCTCAATGTCTCATGAGAGTTAAAGATCCAGCAAAACTTTACTTAGAGGGGAAATTTCAATTACAGTTGAAGGGGTTTGCTCAGTGGGTAGGGGGTGGTCCATGCATTTGAGGAAGTGTCTGGATGTATGTAGTTAAATGTGTAAGTACCTCTGTGTAATTCATTACTCCAGTATCTGATCACTGGATAAACTTCCAATATATAAGATAATATTCACAATGATGAAACTCAGGATGACTTTCCAAGTTTTACATCTGGAGGAAATGAAGCATGGCAGGGCAGGGCTTGCATCACTTGTACGAGGTTACAGACAAGTCTGTGGCAAGAGCTGTGAAAAGTGAATCTCGCTATCATGCATCTGTGCATATTTGGTGAACTGCCTTCCCTCTCTAGAGCTACATGAACATTTAAGTGTTTTATTGGATAGGGGCCTAGATGCTTTTAGGGGTTTTTTTGAGAACTGTTGTTTATTTTAAAGCACTTTTCCCCACTAATGTACAGGTCTGTTCTTGAGGTCTGCTATGGGAAGTCCTACCTTATGGAAAGGGCTTCTGTATGTCATAAGACACTGAAAGACCTCTGGGATCCACTTTCTGATAAAAGCTCTTGAGGATGGAGCAAAGGAATGGGCCACTTGTCGATCAGCACAGGCAGACTGTCCTGTAAAATGGTTCTTGCCCATACGCAGATACTCCAGGGGCTGGTTGTGCCCAAAGACACAGATCGTGGATGCAGGGATCCAGCCAGCTAACCAGATGGCCAGGACTCACTGAGCATGCTTGTGGTGCAGAGCCTCCAAAGACTCTGGCAGCCCGCCAGCAGATATATATAGCAATTTGCTTGGGGGATGGAGACGGGGGAATACCAAGCTGCTTATTGGCCATCAGAGTGGGAGCCGTTAAAAAATATTGGCTCCATAATTGCATTTGGCCTCCCCAGTGGCTGAGGCTGTAATCCCTGTAGAAGCTATTTTCAGTTTTTATTTTTTTTTTTTCCTGTAGAAGTGCCATTAGAAGAAAAAGATGAGAGTTTTTCTTTAAAAATAGTCTTCTGAGATGTAAGTGATGGTTGGCAAAGCGATCCTTGTATGACAGGATTCCTCTGTAAGTAATGAGATCACTTGGATCAGCATGGGAAAATGAGAGAATCCACTTCTATAGTAAGTGAAAGCTCTGATACAAAGCTTGAGTGAGCTTGTGAAGTATGTCACTGTATGTTTAGCCTCTATGCATATAATAACCTTGTATTTGCTTCCTAATAGTTGTAAAGAATACAGTAATGCTAAAAACAAGTGTTTGTGACACATTTGTCAGTGTTTCAGTGAACCCTGATGCTATATGTCATTGATTTGTGACTATGGACAAAGAAACTTATTTTTTCTTCTGTCTTCCTTCCTTCCTTCCTGGTTTTCTGTATTATTATTTTTTTATTTTAATAATGACTGTGTGAGATAGAGGCTGCATTTATTGATGGGCTATGTTGTTGACAATGTTGTTTACATATTTGGAATGACACCGCCCCTCAAGCTGCTAAAAGCTTATCAAATCACTTTAACTCCCATGCTACCATCAACGTTAGTCCAAATCTGTCACAACTGGCAACCTTCAGCATTTGTTTGAAAAGATGGTTAACAGGTTTGAGTGTCATCAGAATTGCAAGGCATAAGCAAATAAGATTGTTGTGCAGAGTGTATTGTTAGATGCATTAAATGGATGGATCACATAGGCCATGCATTAAATTCTTTGAATTTTTTATTAATAATGACACTCCCATGTGCTTTTTGGTTTTCAGTAAAATGATTTTCAAGTTTTCTATCCAGTAACTTTCTGAATGGATAGATATGTATATTTATGTAGATAATAGAAATAACTAACACATTTTTCATTATAAATGAAAATCTCCACTTTTTCAGCACCGTGAAGACAAGAGTCTCACAGGAGAAAAGGGATAAAACTAGGGATAAAATAAGTTAGGCTAGGGTTAAATAAAAAATAGCATATCCTTGACAAGGACCCAATTTAAAGCAAAAAGTTTAACTCCCATACCGTACTAAGCCCAGACAAAATAGCTTCCGTGGCCTTTGTGTGACGTGGAAGGTGAACATAGAGCATCTTCTGTGATATTGCCCTTTTTGGCTTACAAAGTGTATTAAGTTACGTGAATGGAGAAAGTTTTGAAACAGGCCTTAGAGTTTGACATAATATCTCTCAGTTGGAACCAGTGCTTATTACAGTGAATACCTTTTTTTTTTTTTTTTTTTTTTTTTCATGTCCATAAAAGCGATTGGGTGACTGTTAGCAAAGCCGTGATATTGGCAGTCTGTGCCTTGACCTGGGATCTGATACTCTTCCCAGGGGTTCTTGCTTAGGAATGCTTATGGCTGCAATGCTGCTAATCACAAACGAAGAAGCAAAACACCACTGGCTTTTGTCTCGATGTTAATCAAAAAGTAGTCTGGAGGGCTACGTGGACTGCCTTGTCCCAGAATGGTGGGGAAGTCATCTGTCATGGATTAAAAATGTTAGCAACATGAAGGTGATCTGAACTCCATGTGATGTAGGCATCATCCCATAGCTGATCTCTGAATTTAAAGGTGTGGCAAAGCAATCGGTGCCACAAATTAGAGTCATCCGATTTGCATAGATTAACGAGGGAAGGTTGTAGCCTGGTGACAGGTCAGGGGTGCCCCCAGGGATTTGAAGAAAAACTTTGATTCTTCCTTTTTTTCCTTTCCATGAGGTAATCGTGCTGTTCTATTGTAAAAGGAGCTCTGTTACTTATAAAGGAAAGCTTGTCATTTAAATTCATCCAAGTTAGGACACCACTGAGCACTGTCAGATGTCAATCACAATACAGCAGGGAAATGTTTTTCAACAGATTTCTACCTTCATTTTTCCATAACACAGAGCAGTGGCATAAAGGGGGTCTCTGAATGTACTTCTTAAGGTTAGATTTTATTTCTTTTCATCTGCAAAGGACTGTTTTTGAAGGTATGTAGTAAAGAATTGTGGTCATTTCTGTGACAGGGAGGGAGGAGAGTGAGGTGAATGTTGTTTATAATATCTTTTCCATTTGGGAGATGTTAGTGGAAGGCTTTTTGTGTGTGCTGAAGATGACATTTTTTCTTGCTGGAATTGTTGATTGTGTCTCCTCAGCAGAGCTTGCTTTGAAATATTTTGGCTGGAGGCTTGGGGTCTGTTCTTTTCACCAAACCCCTCTCACCTCTGTGCTGCTGTCCTATATTTTTGTCCAAGCCTTGTGGAGATTGAATGTTCGCCCTACCTGACATCTGCTCAGGAATGAGATTTTGTACTCTGGCCAGTTCTGGCAGAAGCATCAATTTGATGCCCTTGTCATCAGTTTCACAGGGAAGCCAGGGACTGCATGATTTTAGCGCTGAGCTCTGTTGACCTGCCAAGCTTAACTGTTGGTGTATGGGGCTGGTGGATTTGGGAGTGCTGGGCTGGAAAAGCATTTAGGAGATGAGAACAGGGTGATTACTTCTTTTTGTGCTCTCTATTTTTGTATATCCTCAGTAAGTTTATTTCAATCTGACTTTTCTCAGTATCTGTAATAATCATATGAAATCGCAACAATACTTACTGAGAAAAATCTCTTTGGGCTGCTGCAAGCTCTGAAAATTATTATCATAGTTTGCTAGCCTGCTGTTCTTGAAGATCCTGGTTTGTCTGATGGCCACTGTGTAGGTCAGGGCTTTTTCTCTTGGAAGTGACATAAGACCACGCTGGCATCTGCCCCTAGGAATGAGAGAGGAGGACTGTGTCCATACGGCTCCCAGTCATGTTAAGCAAAGAACAGATGCTGGACTTGTGAGCAGCTTGGTGGCTGAAGACCAACTACAGGGGAGCTTCTGGCAGCTATTGGGGCCGGTGGTGCCAGTGGGCGTCACTGCTGTCAGTCAATGGCGATTTCCGCAGAGCACCGTCATTCACTGGTGGGCATGTTTTCTCCAAGAGTCACTAAGTGAAGCACTTTCCTGGTAAGGAGTAAATAGAGACACATAAGCATAACCTGTTGTTTAAAATATTAATGCAAGCATATGTATGTCTTTTTTAAAAATTAGCATTTTTTTTTTTATTCAGCTGATTCTTTCCAGATCCTGCCTAAATTCTTTTTTTGGCCTTAAGTAAACCTATGTGTTTGTTTAGATATGGAAGGATTTTAGGCTTGCAAGACTTGGGATGAAGCATGCATTGATCTAAACATTTACTGAGTAGCAGGCAGTTGGACACAGAATACCCTGAGAAAATGATGTTTAATCATGTGGAAAATTTTGCCATTTGCATCAGCACAATGATACATAGATAAGTGTGCTTTCAGTTCCTCAAACAAAATAAATGCTGTAACTAAATGCTTTATGAAGTTGAACATCATATTGCACACAACTTCACTGTAAAGCCATTAGAAAAAAACACTGTGAAAATCCCCTATTATGCAAAAAGGTGCATGCAATATTTCCTGAGTAAAATGAGATACAGTAAGAGGTATAACTTTGGTTTTTGTTTTTTTTTTTTTTTTTCCCTCTATTAGCTTTTTGTTTACAGAAATTAGGTGAAGTACCCAAGCACAAATCTGCTTGGAAATGAAACAGCACTTGGAATTGGTAGTATATGTAAACAGGTATCTTAAGTTTAACTAGGTGTAGTCTCCTTGACTCATGAGCTTAAAAACAGGCATGTCTTAATAATTGTACTGCACCTTGCTGAATGTGAGTCCAAAATTACTGATTTAGCGCCTGGCTATCCAGTCCAGTGCAATCCAAGCTCTTTCACAACTTTTTCTGGTGGGCTGATAAATCTTAATGTATTTTATTTCAGGGACCAACTTCCAAAATAAAAGTTTATGAAAAGATGAAGAATCACATTTGCGTACTGTAATGGTAGTTTGGGAGCACTGGGAAGAGATTTGTTTTCCCAGATTATCTTTGTAGGGACAAACTCTGCTCCATGGAGAAAACCTGTTTTGACACTATCAGAGAAAAGTGCTGTCTCTATTTAAAATAATAGTACTGAATCAGTGTTAGGAAGAGTAGTATTGAGTCATAAAAACTAATTATCACTGTTCAAAACATTCTCAAATACACTTAAGTGGAGGTTTGTTGCATAAACATACAATTAAAGAAAGAATCTGTGATGAATGCAGGAATACGCAGCTCACAGACTTACTGTTTACTGGTGCAGTTAACAGATGGGTAGGCCAACTGATTCACAGATGTGCAGCTTATAAATATAAACTAACGTCTTACTAGTGATGTATATCTGCAAGTGGTAACAAATTACTTTCTCTTTAACTCTTGGCTGTATAGTGGGGTAGATCTTAATAATACAGTAACTGTCATTAGAGCTAGTGATGAATGATCAACAAAAATCCACTGTACTTACTTGGTTTTAGGGCACACTGCTGCAAAGTGCTGGTAGGACCAGTCTTGAACATATTTGGGGGTTTGTTTTTGCAGGAAACGTACAAATACTAGCAGATGCTAACAAGGACCACATCACTTTTTGTCCTTGGGTTCCTTTGAGGGGATAAAGGCAGTGGAACAGGAAGGGAAACTGGAATCTTTCCATGTTCCAAAATATGATTTTTCTCTTAGTTAATAAACTCTTCTTCATCTACAAACCAATGTACTGATGAAAATACAAAGTTAAGGGGGGGGGGGTGAGGGGTGTGGGGGGGGGTGGGCTGCATTCCATTGTTATATTTGCTCTTTAAATAATTTAGTTGCAAAAAAATCTGAAGGCTGTTTTAGCAGCAATTAATTATTCATTAATGACATGCTAATTGCACGGTACCTTTGAATATTTAACAAAATGCAAAAACAAGCACTGTAGTTATGTTTTTAATGTAGGAAGAGATTTTTTTACTATATTACCTCTTTTGTGGAAAAAAAATAGACCTCTTTTTCGATGGACTAGGGAAAGTCATAGTAGTGGCCTACTTTCTATTCACTATCTTCAGTCACTCTTTGTACAGTGGAATATAATGTCCTTATCTAGACTTAACAATTGACAGGGTGGCAATCCCTTGACTTTTGTCCAAATGATTTCTCAACAAAAATGGGTTAATTATCGCTCTCCGTAGCTTTTTGAATAACAAAAGGCCACGGTTCCTTTTCTTCTTTTCTTTCCTATTTACTGTATGGAAGCCTTTGAAATGCGATAGTTTAATCGGTGACACCTTCTAACCGGGGATTTCTGAGTGCTGGAGCTCTCTGCAATGAGCTCATATTGCTGTGTGTGAACATTACCATGATTAGGAGATATGACCTTTATTATGCCAAAGCCACCCTGGACTTTAAGGATGAAAATAAAACCTCTCCAAACCTCTCCATGCACTGAAGTAGGTTTGGATTGTTTCACCTCATAAAAGCCAAGCAGTGTGCTAACAATGTCCTTTTAATACACAGGCTCACGGAGCTACAATCGCTTGACCAGCTTGTTAAAAATATTAATTGTTAGGTATACATCATGACTGTTCTTTGAGTGAGTTTGAGTCAGATTAGAACTTTTCAAATCTTTTTCCCTGTTTGAGAAATAACTTGGAGATTTTGCTATTATGCAATAGACTTTAACCTGGCTAGCTATTTCCCTTAAAATATTTTGTTTTGTTGTGGGTTCATGGGTGAAAATGTAAGTCAAATAGTCAACAGAATTTAGAGTCGCTGTCCTTGATTCTGCTCTACTCTGTAATTCCTCAGTGGGAAGATAAGTGACATAGGCACTACTCTAATTTGCATCCTATAGCCTAGATTTTGTTCTCCTTTCTAATTAGTTGGTAACTCCCATTAACGTTAATAGTACTTACAAATATGCATCAGTGAGAGAATAGATCCCCGTAAATCTGAGCATTATTAGGGCGATACAAAATTAGCATGTAGTACACTTCAAGCTCATGCTGAATTTTATAGCCTGGCTGGCTATAAAGGAGTAGAAATGCATTCAGTGACAAGATGAGAGAAAAACAGAAGTACTTAACTTGAAGAAATAGGAATGCTTGTGCATCCTGCATGTGATTGTCTTCCCAAATACTCCTTCGATTGAAGTAATGTAATTGTTTCAGAGCTGGCTCAGGTCTCTCTTCCTCTCTGTTCTGCTCTTTGGAGGATTCTTCTGGCATCTGTAGCAAAACTCATTGTAACTACAGACAGACTGGGTGTAGACTGAGTAGATCTGACCCTGAACTTGCTTTCTATACTCCTACTATGGAGAAGAATAGGTCAGGCAGGCTCTTCTCCTCTTAGATGTTCCTTCTGCATTTATGAGAGTGAATCCAATGGCAGAGAAAGCCAGAAGTAATAAAATTTATTACTTGGGTATTCTTTATTCGGTCTTTTGGTAGAAGCATTTGGTCTGTGCATGCCTGAAAGCATATGGATTAAAAAGTCAGTAAATATATGGCAATGAGCTGGGGAGGAAAGTTCAGTTGTGCTCAGGAACTTTGACAGGTACCATCAGCACCGCCTGCAGCATCTGTTCTCCAGGTGGGGGTAACACAATTCAATGAAGCATTAAACCTGAGTGCTAAACCTTGCAAGATGTCTTAGTGATTCCACAGCTACTGATGACTGGTGTGAAGCACTGGCTCCTTTATTTCAGAGCACAGTAGAGAGCACATTAGACCCCAAAACACTGTTCATTAAATAGAAGCAAGACACAGAGCTTTACTTTGAAAATAGCTGAAAATTTACCTAGCTCTGAAGCTCTGTGCAAAAGTGGCAGAGGAAGGACAGTTCACGAGGCTAAGATCTGCTCATTGCAAGATGTGAGCCATTCATGGAGTAACAAGTACAGTCAGGGCTCTGGGTTCTCCATCTGGGATGGGACGTAGATGTGCTTGAAGCAACAGAGGTGTTCTGGGGAGTAGTTTTCTGTTCTTTATTTTTATATTAGATGATACCTATTTTTGGCTGCACAAAACCAGCTCCTATGTTACATTTCTTCGCCCTGTGGTTAGTGGTCGAAATATTAGCCTGATGTATATAAAACATGTGGAAATTAATGCAGATAAATTAGGGTCATGGTAGAGAGAGCAATGATGCATTATGCCAGACAAAGTATTCCCAGTCTGCCCTATTGTTATTATTTATTATTTGACATCACCAAAGATACAATTTTTATGCTGTTTGGGCACTTTACAATGCAGCTAAAAAGATATGATCCCTTCTTGAGACGGAGGATAACAAATTAATTTCAGACATGACAAAGCAAGGAGAGGAAAGGTGTAAGAGGAGGAGAGGAGTAAGCATTAGAGGTAGTCTGAAGCCTGTGTGTAGCATGAAGGAACTGTGGTTTTTAAAAAAGTAATGTTGTACAGGGTAGAAGTGAATCTCACTGTGGATAGTGTGGTGCAGAGTGCTGTGATGGTCTTTAGGGCCAGACAGGAAGGATGATCTATGTTACTGAAATGCTGTGGCAGGAGAGGCAGAAAGGTGCACTATTGCATGTAATGGTTAGTGTCACTGGTATAAAGCATCTTAAAGACTGCCACAGCAAGCCCAGGCTTTGTGGGAGAGCACAATTCCCTCCGACCCTGCACTCGGCCCTGAAGCTGAGTCATGCCTCATGCTGATGGAGTGTCAGAGAGTTATTTTGGATGTAAATGGAGGTGGTACCCCTTTTTGCAAGGACTGAGTGCAATGCCACTGAGCACCACATCTGAGTGAATTGCCCTCACATTGCACTTACTGTACGTCAGCTGAGCGCAAAGTGAGCTATTTTAACACTTCCACCCACTTGCTTCTGGTTTCTGAATGAATTACACCTGATGTGTAATTTACAATGATGTGTGAGTTACAGAGCTACTCCCGTCACTCAATAACATGTTTCCGCCACCGTCTTGAAGGCTTAAGGCCAAAAGGTGCTTTGGTTGCATAGTTGCAAAAGAAAGGGAACTTGGTCAACCTTACCTTGTAAGGACACTTTTGTTGCAAATGTGACTTTTAATACCAAATGGCAATTAAATGCCAGATTTGGGTTCCTGACTGCAATTAAGTGTTTGGATTATAAATTCATATTTGAGAGATTTCATGGCATTAAATATAATAAAGAAAGTGAGGGGAAGGAGCAGCAAATGAGAGGAAAAAAGGTCCTACTGAAACATATTCAGACATGACATTTCCTTATGTCGATAACCATCAAGGGCTTTGCTTCTCCATCCATAAAGACAAGAATGCCACCTGTCAATCAAAGGAAGAGCCACAACAATAGATCAAGAAAGAATGAAACAACAAAAAAAAGTCATCTACTTTTGGAAAAGCATTGGCTGCTTTCATTTTTTTTTTTTTTTCCTGCTGATAATATTTATAATGCCCACATGCAAGCACAAATATATATAGGTGGTGTGTAGTTTATATTACAATGCTTCATTTCCTTTTAAAATTGTATTCACCCAGTGGGAGAAATTATACAAATAAGGCATTTCAAGCCACTGAAGCACGACCCATATTTGTAAGTTATTTTAAAATGCCAGTTCTTACTTTTGGTGCTCTCAGTCACAGAGAGCACCCTTTATCAGTATTGCATGTTCAGTTTAAAATAAAATCTACTTTTTGCTAAACCACAAAAAAGTTGTTTTGTTGCAGTGTTACCAATACTTATTTATAAAAGAGAGTTTCTAGTCCTTATAGTTCAGAAAAAAACCCTTGGAAATAATGTTATTTTATACTGGAAAAGTCTTCTGCAAGATTTTACATTTAACATTCTATGATTTCTAAAACCACTTCATTACAGACAAGTGCTGTTTGCATACAGCACTTCTGGACTCTGAGGTATGGGGATTAGTAACACTGATGCATTACATAGATAATCGACAACATATTAATATTTTTTTCCTTTGTCTTATATATAGTAAAGTTAATGTGAGTGGAAATTGTGTAAGTGGAGCATGGTCACAGTAAAGTGCAACACAGATCTTAAAGTTTGAAAAAATTAATAAAGAATAAAACATGGATACAGAATACATCATGATGTATGTTTCATATCTGAAAACTTTCCCCATCTAGAGTAGCTTGAATTTATTCCTGTTGCTATCTTTTGATATTCCAATTAAATTCTATGTTCTTGGTTTGTGGACTAGCTTTTCCTAGATGGAGACCAAGTGTGAGAGGGCCAAACAGTATCCTGATAATAAGCTTTTACCTTATATCAACCCACTGCTGATACAGTCAAAATAATGTCAGACGACCTAACTTTTACAGTTCAGTAAAAATCTCCTCGTAGTTTGTGAATGCAAATGGCATCCTGTCTTTTGCAAGCTGAGAACACATGACAGGAAGTTGAGAGAAAATAAAACTTGAAAATGAGGGACAGGAAATTAAGAAACATAGTAATTAGATGGGAGCAAGTCGTGCATTCGCCTGGCCTGGGCCTAAGACTCTGACATGCTTTTGATGGGAAATTCCAAAAGGACTCACAATCCATGCGCGGTGCCATATTCCTTTAGGAGCTGTGCATTTTTGACCATATGTCTGATACTGCAGGCTACTGGAACTGGGGTCATACGAGTTTCAACAGGGATTGTGGAATTGTTGGTTCCAGAGGTCCTTGGAAAGGCTGGACCCAACTTTGCAAGTTCAGTAGTGTTGATTGAAAACTAAGAATTCCAGTCTGCAGAAATGTGAAAGTTTCCCATTTAATTTTCTTCTACTTCAGGAGGAAAACAAGCTTTAAAATAAGCTTGCTTTTATTTATTTATTTATTTTAAATGAGAAACTAATTTCATGAATAGATTATTCCTCTGTGTTACCAAACTTCTCTGGTGCATGGATCATCATGGTTGCAGTCTTTGCTGTGCCTAAAATCAAGGATTAGAGTCTGGGTTTTAAACACTTTGGACTAGAGTCCTTGACCCAGTACCTTTTTTAGGCAGTGTCCTCTTTTTGCTTTAAAGATCTACTTTGGGTGCAAGGCGCATGAAAAATTTGTAGAAATATTTGCAAGAAGTGACACCTCTGAGAAACTTTCATTTGTCAGTGTAAAATGTGCTGCTGAAAACCTAGCACCGATCACTTGAGAATTTGTCCCTGACCTGTGTTTTGAACATCTGGAGCATGCTGAATGACTGTTGGCAGTCATACTGACTTTAGTAGGGCTGTGTCTCTACTGTGAGGCAATTCTGTGCTCTGCATGGGTCTCTTGGTCCATAGTATAGATATGTTCTGTGTGCATGCCAGAATAAAACCTCAACACTCATTGATTTCTTATGGGCAAGGGGAGGAGAAATAGAATGCTCTACAGGTCCTTAATCCGGATGACTAAGGGACAAAAAGTTTAGATTACATTTTCCCACAGCTGGGATGTAGCCACAGCGTGCATCCTGAAAGCAGGCTGCAGAATGTGTCAGATCTGCATTGCTGCATAACCACCGAACTTGCAATCAGTGATTATAAGGATAAACATATTGCAGTCTTTCTCTGAGAACTTTTCTTAGCAGCTCCAACATTGCTTAAGAGTTCATATATCGATGCCTCCATTCTCATGAAACTGCTATTTTTATGGTTGTGTTTTATTTTTTTTTAATTGTAAAAGCAGCCTACAAATTCAATTAGTATCACCAGAAAATAAATAAATGCCTTCAAGTCTGCAGCTTATCTGGTACTTTACTTTATCTATTTTTCCCTTTAATATAATTGAAATTTTTTGTCACTTTTCTCTTATCTCCCTCTAATTTGCCAATATTTCTTGTCTAATCTTGCTGTCTGAAGGAGAACATGGTGCTGTAGATGCACACCCATCAGTGCCATTTGATCACCGCATGCCACCTTTGTACATCTGGCTCAAACCCACCGATCACTGTGTAGCCATATCACGTTTAATTTTCTGTCCACCACCAGTACAGTGATCTTATGGCATCTTAGAAGTTCCTCTAGAAATCATCACACGAACAGTCATTCTGGGTAGGGACACCTGGGTGCACATGTACATCAACTGCCTTTCAGAAAATATGATACTTAAGATATGGGATATATTTACTGGCTGCTATCAAGTGCTGCCATAGAAAGCTTCTAGTTACTAGTATCATGAGCCGGAGTTGTGCTTCTCTCAGTGTTTTCTTTCCCATGTCCACCTCAGTATCATCATTTGGAGTTGCTGCTAATGCTAATTGGGTACTTTTCAGGAGGGTACAGGGTTGGTACAGAATGAGCACTGAGAATTTGTAGTAAGGCTCTTCCCATGGTTGTCATTGCCTCTTGTGTTACAGTACATGATGTAAGCTCACATATGAGACTGCTATATATCAAATACAAGCTGAGGAAAGAACAGAAACAGAATTGGCTCTCTTTGTCCGATTTTTGCCACAGAGGTGGATCCACTCACATGAGCACAGTGATATGCTAGATGTCAGCTACAAATGACTATACTTCTGCCTCTCTGACAATGTGGTTTGGACACCCCAGTGACGCTGCCTCCAGCGGTGCTTTCCTCCTTGCAGTGACTAAACTGAGTGTAATTTTTCTCAGAGAATCTGAATGTGCCTATAATCACATGGGAAAAAGAAAAACCCAGCGGGGCATTTTCTTGGTTGACATCTCATGTTTGCATTCAGGCTGAAATCCTGCCTCCTCCATGACCCATGGTTACTCTGTGTGTGGGCGAAGACCTAACCATGGTGAATGCACCTCTGCGTTGTGCAGGCTGTATAGCAATGCTTTTCTCCTTTCTCAGTAGGGTGATGTGGCAGGCAGAGGTGGGGCTGGAGGGGAGCCAAGCAATGGCTAGAGGGCACTTAGACCTTCAAAGGCAATGAAGTTCTCTTAACTGTTTGTGGACATCAACTGCATCTTTGCTCCACCAAGTTTTGTGCCATGTGAGAGAGGAATTCCTTCTCCAGGATTTACTTCACTGAGCACATAACTTTAATACAATACACAAGTTTACATCATGAGGTTTTAAAAACACTTTAGTGACTTGGAGATGATCTTGAAATGTGTCTGTGATATTACATTGTTCACGTTGTTTTTATCAGCAGCACCCTGAAATGGAGCAGCTGAGCACCCATTTTGAGCAAGGGCATGGTTTGGACTGGTTAGAGCATGCACCAAAGGATTTCCTTGAATTCAAGAGTCTGGGGCTGTCCCCTTTGCAAAGGTGTTTTACCTTGAAGCCTGGGCTCATCAGCAGTGGTTATGTGCAGGGAGAACACACACATTTGATATGGAGGAAAGTTGATAAGAGCCAAAAGGCTGCTGATCAGTGACTTTAGAGACTCCTCTTCAAAGTTCTGCTTTGCCAGGATACCTTCTCTTATGTAAGTTTCCTTGATCTTCAGTTAGTAGGAAGAGTAGCCTTTCCTTACTAGTTGCAGTCTACTAAAATTGGCAGCGGCATGGCTGATAAGCAGGACCGGTGAGAAAATTTTAAGCATCATGAGAAGAGCAGGGAATCTGCAGAGGGAAGATAAAGGGTGGGATGGGATGTCCTCTCCCACTTGGATGGCTGAAGCCAGGATGAGTCCTTTAAGACCATAGGACAACACGGTTCCAAGCTTCAGTTACAGACTAGAAGATAGTATTTTGTGAAGCTGGTAGAAACCTTCTGGAGATGCAAACTGTTAGCTTCTACACACAGCTCTTCCCCAGCATTTTGTACTATGTTGGATAAAGTTTTGTGTCGTCTTTTATATTTCTAGCAAAGTTGGATATTTGGATGAGAAGGTAACTGTGATCTCAGACAAAATATAGATCCTGAAGTGGCTAATCTACAGAAAGAAAGTAATGCCTGCTTTAAAAACATACAATTTAGGCAACCCAACCTATTGACCTTCTAACTTTGGACTGCCAAGACTGCTTGCTCAGTACATCTGTTTTTCTATGTTTTTGCCTGTAATTATGTTGTCCTTTGCAGTTACGATAGTGGTTTATCCTGCTTTAGAAATGTTATGTTTTGAGGTTAACTTTCCCAGGGGGCATGTTTCTTTCTTTCTTTTTTCCCTTTCTTCTTTTTGTCAAAGCAAACAAAACATAAAATCCCACTCTGGAAACAGGAGCCAGGAAGAAACCTATTAGAAAGAGTTAAAGCACCTTGCGCTGAGAAGATGCGTCTGTCAATGGGAAATACTGTATAATGTGGTTACTTGAAAATGGCAAATAGTCTTGCATCTTATTGAATGAAAAAGGACAAATGTCACAGATCCTGATGGAAAAATAAAGATAAGGTTAGGGGGCATGTGACCCAGACGTGTCCCCTGCTGTCCACATGAAGGGCGGCTCTCCCGACATCTTGCTGCGATTCCTGCTTTTCACTCTGTGTGGACAAAATGATGATTTATAGCTCCTGCTGTGGGGGTGGCTGGGTGAGTTTGCAGGCAATTTCTAATTCCCTGCTCCTGACTGTAAAGCAAAAATTCTTTTCATATCTTATAAACAAGCTGGGATGGTTGGATGGTGCCACTATAAATATTATTTGTAAAAAATCACTTTGGGGACTGTTTATTCCTCATTAAAGGTCCAGTCGTTTTGCCATTAACTTCAAGGAGGAAGGTTGAGACTCTTATCTCCAGTATATTCTGATGTGTCACATCGCAGTGTTAGCAAATACAAGGGGTAATAATTGTGGGAAATGAGTGGCTTTGCACTGTAAGACAAGTCATATTCCCAGGATGAAGCATCTCTCTGCAATATCATGTCAGGGAATGCTGTGCTGTTTGGGTTGTCCAGCGGCTGCACAGAGGTGACAGACGCAAAAGGCCCTGGCCATCTTTGTCACCCTGCAGGAAAGAGCCAAAGGACGAGGTGAATTTGGTGGCTTTATGCTGGTTGAGAGCATTCTCCCTCAAGCCAGATGGAAAGCAATACAGTATGGGCCAGGTGTTTAAAATGAGATCTGACTAGAGACCAAAGTTTTGAATGGCAGCTCTAAATTTGAACTGTAAGTAAAGATTTCCAGTATTAAGCCTACATATGCCATGTTGTATTTCACTTAGCAGTTGAGCAGTTCCCAAATGCTATTTATTGGAAACACTGGACTTTTGCCGCTGACAAATATTTGTGGTGCTTTGGCTTTCTGAATAATTTGAAGTTTGTTAGATTTTGCCTCGTCTGACTTTTAAAAAATTTTTCTTGGAAATAAACTGAATTTTTCAAAATTAATTCAATTTAAACCAAAACAAATTATTGTCTCCATTCTTCAGGGAAGAAAAGGGAGACTCTTCCCATAAAGTTAATTTCTCTATTTTTTTAGTTTCATGTTATTCTAAATAAGGAAAACTTAATAATCTTAGAACGGTAGTAGCTTAAAAAGAACATACTCACTGAAAATGCAAGCTATATCTTTACTGGCCTTACTATTAACATGTACCTAGTTCCTTATTTTTTATCATACAAGAGCAGAAAAGTAACATTTTGACCTTCTTCTTAATCATATGAGTGAAATTTTGGGGTTGAAGCAGGTTGCCAGGAAGTACTGTGGTCTATATTACATTCTGAGTAAAGCTGAATGTCTGCATCTTTAACCTATTTGCAAGGCTTTAGGACAGATGAAGCCCATTTAAGTCTGCTTACTGCTCCATTACGATGTTGAGATTAATACTTGAGGGTCAGCTGCTGTTTTGAACACAGTTCTGCAAAATGAATTTAAGATTGCTATTATTAATTATTTTTATTCTGAAATGTATTTGTTAATGAATCAAACAATTTCAGGATTGATCACACCAGAGGTTACACTGATATAAACATTGTCTGTTCAACAATACCTGTCTCCACCTAAGGAAGATCTAGGACCTTTTGTGAATTTCAGCCCCTGCTCATGCCAAATTGTTTAAACATGAGTATATCTATTAATTAGATCTGCTTGAAGGATTAGTATTTTTTGTGTGTATGTACATTTGTAGGAGCCATATCTTACAAAACATCTCTAAAGTTTTTTCCTGTGTAAATGTGGGGCCAAGCAAATAATATTTCTACATGGCCAAATTCAATGTGAGGAAGAGAGAAGTAGAGACTCATAACCATTCCTGGTTCAGACCCGAAGAAGAGTGTGTTTCTTCCATCTAGTTCAGTTGGTCTCATGGATTACAACCTCTCCTTGCAAACTATGCCTTGCCTTACTATATCCTTAGCCTGTCATGATCACAGCCCCATAACTACTCTTTGATTTGTATAATCCTAGTATTAATTGTACCAGTAGTTTACAGTTATTTTGCAAGCTGCAAATGATTCATTCAAACTGTTTGATTAGGACTTGCAAAACAGGCTGAAATCAAGAGAATTTTGAGATGCACTTGTGAATTGGTTGGCAGCCAGAAAAGCAGGGCTACAATCATCATAACCGAGTAGGTTACTCAAAGCTAGATATTTCGGAACAAAAAACCCCTTACAACTACGGCTCATGCTACATTTCCTTTTTAAGGGATAGTTTTAGATGCAAATTCGTGTACAGAGGTAGATGAGATGAAATGTGCGACAGACACACCTGACTAACTCGCATTTTGTATCTCTAACACTCAAAAGTACAATGCTTATGGTAATGAATTTTATCTATTACAAGGGAAAACAATCACCTTTGATGACATTATAGAATAAACACATTTAACAGCATGCTGAATTGCTGAAGTATCATTTTCAACGACCTCATTAGTGTCACTTAATTAAAACTTCCTGCTCTTGACTTTGATGCTGGTGCAGGCAAAAACACAGAGGGAATTGAACAAACAACAAAAAAGGGAGGGGTATCTTCTAGTGATAAATAGCAGTAGTTGCTAATGAAACCAAATTATGTACCTTTTTCCTGCAACTCCGATAAAATAATATGAAACACACAGCAACTTTGCATCAAACAAATTAATCAGCTGTCAGCAGATTCGCCTGATAATAATCTCCTGCCCTTATTGATAATTTAAGAAAAAAAGTTGTTTTTTTCTGTACACAATCATTAGGTTGGTGATAATTAAAGCTTCAGCTTCAGAAATGCCATAATAACCGTTAATTAGCAGGATGCTATTTTCAACATAATTTGCTAATTAGGGAGGGAGCTTATATAGTGTACGTTCCTAATTATGAAAGGGTCTTGCGCTGCAGACTCATGTGACTGGAGTGTAAATGACACCATTATGGGGGTCCTGGCAAATTTTAATTATTTATTTTGAAAGTATGTTTTATTCAGAAATATTTAGCCAATTTAAGCATGCAGAGTAACTGCTTTTCCTGAAAATCCCTTTCCCTGCACTGACACATTTTGCCTATCAAATGCAAGATGCCAAGTATTTTGTTGGATAAACTCCACTAATTTCAATAAAATTAAGCTGGCAGAAAATTTAGCTCAATATATTTCCTTCATGTGGTTAGAGGACAGACGCCAAATATTGCATCGATTGCTGTGTTCTGATGTTCTAATTTCAGGGCAGAAATTGTCTACCTGCTGCTTGAGTAGCATAAATCTCTGTTTCTCTCTCAGACCCAGTTTTTAGTACAGGACACAAACAGTACCCATCCTTTCTACCCCGTTTAACTAAGGTGCTTGAGTGTCAGGTATAAGCCTTTAATTAAGAAAAAAAAAAGAAATAAAAAGCAATATATTTCATGAAATAGAACTTGATTAAATATGTTCTTTAAAGAGAGAGAAATGCTAGAATATGAAAAAAGGTCATAAGATAAGAAGTATAGATAGCCTTAAAATTAAGCATATGTTTAGTTTCAAGATCCAGGTTCATAAATGTATTAGATACATTTATGTATCTAATGTAATCTGTACACACATGTGTAATTATATATATCTACATTTCCAGATCTGTATACATGTACATACATATATATACCGAAAAGCAGATATGTACATAAACCATACGCATATGTGTATTTATATTGTAAGTATATATACCTAATTTTAAAATTTACTTTTACACCAGTGTAAAAACAAAATGTCAGTCACCCACAGATAAATATTGTTGTTTCCTGAATTGTAATAGTTGATTTCTTTGAACTGTTTTACCTTGTTTCAAATAAAACTATATTTCTCTTTCCCTTTAAAAGAAATGAAAACTTAATTCAATAATAAATGAGCTCCAGCTCGGCATAAGAGTCACTTAACTTAAATCTTTTTGTAGAGGTTCCCACTTAAGCAGCTTGAAAGACAGTAAATCACGCTGGGGAACGGACATCCCAGCTTCATTGCCACGCTGCGGAGCGCTGAATTAATGGCCACCTCTTTAGAATGTATGGATGTGCCTCCCAGCTGCTGGGCCTGACAGTGTTATAGCTCAATTAATGTGATTTTGATGTAATTGCAGATAGGGAACATAGCGCCTAAAAATTATATTTTGCCATAAGAATTATTTTTTATCATCCAGATGTGGGGATGAATATGTTAAGTAATGGGGCTTCTATCTATTTTTATTTTCTGGTAACTTATTTAGCAGAGAATTATGTGGTTTGGTTGCTGGCAGTTGCAACTGCTCAAAGGTCTGCATCGGAGGCAAAACATTGTTATGGTTGCTTAGTCTGTTTGTGGCTAGTATGTCAACTGATTTTTTTGCCTTATGAAGCAGTGCTCGTGAGATGCTGTAGGAATGTCTCCTTGGCTTACAGCAAGCAGGTAGATGTTGGAGGTCGTTTTGTCCTAGATGTAAGCATTAGTTACTGTGATTCTGCTGCATTCACTTGTTGACCATGAAAAGTCTTTGCTTCTCTTTGAATCAATAAAAAGGAAGGTAGGGAAGCATTTCAGATTATTTCTTAAAGCACCTATGGCAAAGAGATGGAGAAGGAAGATGCAGAAAGGGTTACTGCAATGAGGTTATATGGGACAAAGCATTTTAGAGTGTGAGCCTTCTAGGGCAGAGGTTATCTTTTCTGTGCCCAGACAGGAAGGTTACAGGAAGTTACAGGGATAAGTGATAGTTGATTCCTGGATCTCCCTATTGCTCTGGAGGTAGAGAAAAGGTTAAATGAATTCATATGCACAGAAATCTGTATTTTCACACTTATTCATGTATTTTGTTTACAAAAAACATACATAAACACATTCATTCGCACTAAGGAGATAGAAAGAGCACGTACAGAATAAACATAGGAACAGGTAAAAGCCGTACCCAAGCTGCTAGACCTAACTGGCTGGCATTATAACAGATTTACAAAAGTAAATAATAATATTATTCAGACTTCTCCCTTCAGGTGAGCTCTCAGCTGATCAATAATACTCCTGCCACTTGGTTATGAAGGCTGTTCAAGATGCACACCATCCTCTCTGACCTCAGTAAAATAACTACAAAGGTCTCCTTACCCTTTTATTACAAAGTGAAATAACATGGACTTGGACAGGTATGAAAAATAATGGAAGCTGACCCATTTGGTGTTTACTCCATTTTAATAGTTTCTCTTCTTTGGCTGGTTTATTTGCTGTAATTTCAGTCTCATTAACATTGCACTTCAGGGCAGTCCTAGTGCTTTGCTTGTCTATCAGCCACCATTTGCTAGTCAGAGCTAGGGGATTTGCACAGCCACCTACAATTCGTTGTCAGTAACTGTTGTGACTGTAAATCCCTGTGCTCTGATCAGCCACCATGGTCTCTCAGCTCCTATAGGCTCCAGGACTTTGATTTCTTGTGATGTCTACAGCAAATATCTTGAAAGGGCTGGCTTCTCACCCACTTCAGCAAAGACAAATCCCCTGATATACCCTTGAAACGCAATTTTCAAGGTACTTAACCACCTAGTACTTTCAGAAGGTTTCATTTTAGATAGGTTCTCTGTTTAATACAAGTAGAGCCTTATATAGTGTCTGATATTACACAGAGCTTTCAGGGGAGATGGACCAAGGCTTCACTTTTTCCTGGTTCTTGGTATGCCTCTTTCACATGCCACAGTGGGAGCAGAGGAAAAAAAGGATTTTTGGGGGAAAAAAAAAAAAAAAAAAAAAAAGGCACACATGAGAAACAGGATTGTGAAACCTCAACTGTTGTCAGGGAGTCATACTGTAAATCCCAAAGCCTCATTTCGTATGTGTACTTTTAAGATGACTGTATTGCAGCTTGACTAGATCCTTTTACTACCTGAGCAGGCCACAGTAATTTAATGTGGAAAAATATTGTCTGCTAATATCCCGACTCCTGGGCAGCTATTAATGGAGGGTGCCCAGGTTTCGATGCATTTATTAAGAAATTAACAATAATGTGGCAATATTTTACCTCATATTAATGCCATTACCTCACATTATCAGACTTTGGCCTCATGCTGCAAGGTCCCCTGAGGCATCAGGGTCTGAATGTGGGTAAAGAAACCTGTGAGTCAGTGTGCCCACACAACCCACGTTTACCGTCTTTTCTCTTGTCCAGAAACACAGCTAGATAGCATAAACCCCTCCAGCCCTCGCCATGGCGGGTGCCTGGCACAGGAGGGATGACAAAAATAGAGGTTTTTTTTGTTTTTTTTTTTTTTTTTTGTGGAGACCCGGCGTGCGAGCGTGCAGGACGCGGTCCTCGCCGGCGAGCGGCCGGGCGCAATGCGCGCCAGCGGCCGCCAGGTGGCAGCGCAGTGCGGCCTCGCGCCGCGGCTGCCCCATTGGCCACGGGGACCGGAACCTTCCGCCGGGCTTGGCTGCGGCGCCATGTTGTGGGGGCCCCCTCGCCGCCTGCCAGCCCCTTTCTCTTCTTTTAACATCCGCGCACTTTTGTTGTATTTCTGTTTCCGCCCACCGTTTTTCTGCTGCTTGGTCCACTGAAAGCAAAATGTCCCCTACCCCCAGGCGAGCGGGCCCTTTATATTTCAGGGCAGCTGCTGGCCTTCTCACAAGTCCCTGAGCTCTGTGCAGGAGGTGGCTGTGTCATGGCAGAGCTATGGGGACGGTGTGTGGTGCTACCATGAAGAGAAAGAGGTGCACAAAAACGCTAGGTGTAGCCCCTGCGCACACAAGGCAGGGGCAAAGAAAGATGTCTGGCACTGACGAATGCGAGGGCAGGCAGCCAGCACACCCAGGTGTGCTGTCACCTGTTTTGGATGGATGTGTTCAAAAGTTAATTCATAAAATTCATCAGTTGGGTGAGCATAGATGATGCAGATGGAAGGTATCAGGTATAAACCACAACAAAGGTACGTTGCTATCATTGAGTTTCAGGAGCTGGCTGGATCGCTTTAAAAAAATAAAATCTGGAGAGCTTACACAGCTTCTGTAAAATATGTCAAGTTGTCCTTGGCTGCTATGGGCAGTCTTGGCAAATGGGGATGGGAAACCAGGTACAGATGCACCTGCCAAGGTGCTGTTGTCACCTGAGAGTTTGCAGCTGGCCAGATCCTTGGCTTTTGGGAGATGTTTTAGTTGGCTGAGCACATGAAGTTGCCATGTTGGCACTGCAAGTTGGATCCAGCATGAGCTCTTTCAGTGTGATTTTTATTCACTATTGCACTCCAGCAAGAGTAGAGAGATTTCAGATTATGCTAACACTTTGAGTAAAGAAATTGATACTAGTAGAGTTTAGTAGTGTTAGCCATGGCCATAAATCAAACCAGGGATTACATTTTCAGGTTTGATAGCCAGGCAGACCATGTTATACTTTTGTCTATTTTTCAAATGTAGAAAAGGTAGTGTGAGTATTTTTGTGATTTTGCTTAGTTTAGCTTGGTAAAATAGCCTAAAGAAGAAAGCAGTGTATGAGGACTAAATTTTGTTATTAAGTGTAAGTGTAAGGATTAACTTCTGCAGTCATTGCTGTGACAACAGCAATAACAACAACAAAAAAAAATCATTGTGTAATTGCCATTCCTTCTACCACAGACTTTTTAAAATTCCAGGCTTGCTCAAATCTGGTTGGATTTTCTTCAACCAGCTCTTTGGAGTGAGAAAAAAAGCATGACATATTTTAACCCAAGGCAGTTTTGGGACAGTTGTAACTCACTGAAAACACAGTTTTGCATGAGTGCTGTTTAAGCCTAGATTATACACAGTGCTTCCAGTTATATTGTGGGCTATGTCAGATGAAATATTTAAACTGACAAAAGCCAGAAATGGCCATTTTAAAAGTTTTAATTTCTTAGTTATTAACAATTTGCATAGGATGACAGGAAAAAAAATGATACCTATCATGAAAACAAAACTAGGTTGTCTCCAGAAACTGATACATTTCATGATTTACTCAGCTGCAGGTTTTCTTTTTTTCCCCACCCCTTCCCATAGGAACATGCAGCCAAACTTCACATTTCTCAGCCTTCTGCTCTGGTTGGTTGTTGTACCTAGTGCAATATATGTATGTAAATTTTTTTAGAGCTTTAATAATTTTCATAGCTTCTTCAATCCCTTATTGTTTGAAGAGCAATATTTTAGCTTGAGCCTTTCATTAAGGGACAACAAAGCTTCTATTTGTCATTGTTTGATAATATTGGTCATTATTATACATTTTGTGTGGTATATACTTAGAAGGCCAAACTGTGGGCTATGTATAGGTTTCCATAATATGATGAAGAGGTGATCTATTTTCTGTAAAAGCGGTTTGAAGCGTTTTTTGACAGGCAACTGGATGAAAACTTGTTTTTTGGGGGAATTCCAGCAAAGAGTTGATTGTGACCTCTGATGCTCTGTAGTGTCAAGGACAGATGGGAAGATGGTATGAATCAATATATGTCAACCGCACAGATGGTACAGTCATGCCGTGTCCATATCCTGATCTCCTATCCCTTTGAAACAGAAATTAATAATCCCTTCATTATAGGCAATAGCTGCCAACCAGCTGAAAGATCAGACTGTGACTTAGGGTGAAATTCTCTGCAAGGTTTCTTTGCAACAAGGAAGCTTGACTGAATGTTTATTTTAAAAAGCTGGCTTGGGATTGGTATTGACCTATATTTGGGCACAGAAGGGCCCTAAATGTAGAAGGGCTGTAGGGCAGGCTGCTGCGAGGAATGTATGGAACACAGTACCAGCCACAGAGCATCAGTGCCGAGGGAAATTTGGGGCATGGAGGCCTGTGGGGTGACAGCAGCCCCACTTCTGCCCCTGGAGAGATTCTCAGGCTTGAGGAGAGTGGCTCTTCCGTGTGACAAGCTGTGGGAGACATTAGCTCATTTTCAAGGCCCTGTACAAGGTGATAGCAACACATGGCTTTTGGAAATTAAACCTGGGAAACTTGGGACATTTGTCCAATAACCAGATCCCCACCAGAAGATGCTAGTGCTGCTCTTGTAATTTTATTGTGCTTTTCCAAAAGGCCCTGCTTTTGTAGACATGCAGTCACTTGAGAATTGCAGTTAATTACTGTTTATGCCTGTCTCATTTTAAAGCTTGTAATCCCCACAGCTATGGAGAAAACCAACCAGCCAACCTAAAAAAAAAAAATAAAAAAAATTCAGAACTACTCTTGAGGCTCAAAAGAGCAGAGGACAACTAAGACAGCCCAGTTTCTAAAGTTTCAACCAGTGTTATGACTTGGTTGCAATCCAGCAATGGTGTCAGCTGTTGTGGGAGTACTGGATGACAGTATCTGTGAAGTAGAACCCAAATAAATGGGCTGAAGTGGCTTCTTGCACACTTGAGGAACTCTTGACATGTAAGTTTTCTACATTGCACTGTTCAGTGGGAGAGTACCAGTTTGTCCTTGTCTTTGCTTTTAGCTGCAAACAAGGCCTGATATTAAAGGCCACAGTTTGAAGGAGAATATGTAATATAATCAGATACTGCAATCCACCAAAACGAGTATTGGCACGCCTGCACAGGCTTCACTGGTAATGATGAATTCAGTATTCACCACATGGACTAATTAATGCACTATAACATCTCCCAGTGCAATTTGCAAGTCACAGATTGCATTAGGTGATACAAATGACTCATTTGTGAACCTGAAGGATGACCTTTGGCAGGACTAACTTCTGACCTCAGAAATATTAAAGAAAGGTTATTTCACCTTGCCATTGTCTCCAAATGCCAAAATAGCCCAATTAAAAACCTTGACATGGAACCATAGGAGCAGATGCGAGTCCTAAAGGGCATTAATTATTTTCAGTGTCAGCTGGTTGTATAACTGAGGCCAAATGAGAGTTTGGAAAGCTATTAAGCCCCTGTCTTACATGGATTGGGTCTAAGGTTTGAATTGAAAATAGTGTGTGGTTTTCATTTGGGTAAGATACACACCATATAAGGGCAGGTTGTCCCAGTGAGAGTTGTGAGCTACCTTTCTATACAATAACTGTTAGATGATCTTTAAAAATGTACCCTTTCAGTAATAATAATCCATCACAGCTTCAATATTTATGAAATAATCATTAGTCACCATGCTGCGAGGTCGAAATCCTGTGCATATGTTCAGCATTGTTTCCTTGTGTGCTGTTCTCACCCTCCCTCCCTGGCCACTGATCTTGTTGTGTGTGCGCTTTTTTCCAAATGCGGTGACAGATGAAGATATTGCACCAAAACTAAGTTCCCATATGGCTAATTTCTACATTTGCTTTAACAACACACAGATTTAAAACAAATGAAAACACAAAGACTTGAGTAATCTTGGCGTTCTTTCCAGTGCTCTGTAATTTCTTCCTCCAGGTGGGCTTTTATTGACACATACTGAAATGCCTTGATGTGTCTTAAAAAAGAAACTAGTCAGACCGTAATTCACTCAAAGACTTTCATTTGTTCGGGGCAAAGCCTTGTATAACACTCACCCTATTTCAACCTTCCCAACATCAACAGTTTGAAAACTATTCATTTTCTTAGCTCAGCAAAAAATGAAGGAAAAAAGAAATACATTTAAGGGACATGAATAAATAAGTTTTTTATTTACATCCATATTCAGAAGGGTTTATGCCACTAAAATCTGCACTGGAGTTTGGGTTTGGTTTGTTTTTTTTTTTTTTTAATTTATTTTTTGTTTCCTCTTGCCATGGTTGTTTCAGCATTAGTCACTAAGAAGAGCAAATGATAATGGTTCTTGGATGCCATGATAATAGGAATAAAATAAGAATAGATGGGTCCTATTTGATAAAATGGTTACTGATATCACCCAGGGGAAAAGCTTCCAAACTTCGGTTATTTTCCCAACATACATTTTTTTTCTCACCTGCTGGGGATTGCTTTTTGCCATCATAATTCTGAAGCTCTATCAGGAGAATATAATATTTATGCTTCCCATTCATGTGACAGAGAATTAAATAGAAGCATTTTTCTGTCCAGCATGTTGGTATGTCCTTCAGCTATGTCTCCGATGTTGTTGCTAATTGTTCAGTGGATGATTCAGTCTTACCCCACTATAGAACCTAGAACTGTGAATGAACAAAACAAGAGATTGCACTAGGAACTTCTAGCTGTGCTTTAGCTGAAGTACTTCCTCAAGATGGGTCTTTATTGTTCTTATGAAATCGTGAAGAACTTGTCTTCATTATATGTAGTAAGAGATACCATAGACTCAGAAAGGAAGATTTTCCCAATTGTTTTATGTCGTTTTGTTTAGGCTAATATTTACTTACTCAGGTTATCCTCATTCAACCTTCCTATATCCAAATGGGGTATTGCTAATTGGATCTCCTGCTTTTAGAATTGTAGATTTCTAGGGGAAAGGGAAGTATGGTCTTGCCTGATCACAAGACTTCTTAACTTCACTGCTTGCATTGTACTGTTAGTCTTGCTGTAGTCACGTGGAAAGAGGCATTTTTACTGCCTTATTTATCCTGTTCCTAAATTGGAGCAATAATGCTCCCTTGGAGTTCCTAAAACAGTTGTTGGATTCTTAGAGGACACCTCTTAAGACTATTGGGGCAAATGTTTATGAAAGTTGGAAGATAGTGAAAAGGGACATGATGGAGCTGCACATGATGTTCACATCCCATTAAGGAGTGAAGTCAGTGACATAAATATAACCTTTCTTGTGTTTACATATATGACTGATAATTTAGCATTTTCTTAGGCAAGTCTGCTGGTGTCTTACTGCTTGCAGAGGAAGCTTTTCCATAGCCACAGTGAAACCAGCAAGAAAGGAATAAGTTTAAAAGGGCAGTGAAGGGAAGGTAGAAACAGAGATACAAAAAAGAGTATAGCTTTGTGGAAATAAGAGTTTGTTCCGTGAACAGTGGAACTAATGAAACTAAACCCTGTTTTTCTACAGATTTGTATTGTTTCCTGTGCTCCTTTATTACAATAACTCCATTCATCATGTTCTCTTGTCACCATAATGCTCTTTGATCACTGACATAACCTTTATAGCCCTTACTCCAATATTCTCACTGCTTTCCTATGAACCTAAGTTCCGCTGCAAACATCCAGTCCTCTCCTGCCGTCCTTTATAACTGTCCCTTAACTGTGGTCCTCATATCCTCTGCTCCCTTCCAGTTGGGCTGTGCAATGATGCACTTGCTGCTGTCTGATTGAGTTGTACCTGGCTTTTATTCCATGGGAGAACGTGCTTCTTTTTCTGCTAAGGCATGCATTTTCAGGAAAACATCAAAACTTTACTTTCTTGACACTTGCACAGAGAATGGACAAGGGGTTAAAACTGTTAGGGGGAGGAACTCATGAGCAGACAATGTGATCTCACAGATCCTCGTTTCCTTAGGAAATGAGACTAAAAAAAATGCCTGATTGCCTCAGGGGAAGAAGACAGGAAACTGGCCCACTGGCCAATTATGGCATTGTTTTCTTTATAATGTGGTTTATTTGCCATACTGATGAGCACTGTACCAAGAACTGAGCACAAAAGTGTTTGGGTTAGTCTGATTGTGCTCAACACTGCAGTACCTATCTTTTCTTGTAGAAACAGTCTAAAATGGCTACATAGGAGTATAGGTTGGGGTTAGTAAAGTGAAATAATTTCTGGCTTTGCAAATTCTAATAATGTCTACCTATAACAACACCTGTGATTTGGAGCATTTCAGTTCTAAAAAGCCTTTTCCAGATGCTTGTACTTTTGACAAATATTACCTCCTGTGTTGAAATGTTCTGCGTTAGGCAAAATGTGAACATTATCAGAAAGTTTGATTAAAAAATGAGGTATTGTTCTTGAGTATGTGAATACATGCTTTTTACTCAAAGTTGTGGCCTTCCTGTAGGTAGTGCTAGTGTCTTGATGACTAGAGTGTATGAATCTAAAATTTAGCAGAGATTTAGTCCCTAGGTTGCAGAAGTGTCTTTCAGTGATTTGTTGCAAATCTGTTTTGAGTTCTCAGTGCTGTAATGGTTTAAAAACATACCTTGCTCATGCACACTGGCTTTTGTTATACAATAGCAGGCTTTTACAAATGATCTCCCAGAATCCACTGGCACTGTGCCTGTGCTCAGACGAAGGGTAGTCTCGTTCAGCATGCAATTTCACCATTTTGAACTTGTGTTGTTTGCAAAATATAAGAGGCCGGATTGCATTGGATTCCATTTATACTGTGTGGGTGTATCCAGGATGTGCTCTATCAGGATGTTTGGAAAGAGATCGTACTCTGAAGTTGCGTTCAGAATTGTTCCATTGGCTATGTGAGGGTGATACGGAGTAACTATATACAATGAATGCTATATGCAATATATAAAATATGACATAGTTCCAGAAAAGAGGTGAATGATGTGTATGGAGTCAGGCATGTTTTTAGAAGAATGTCTTTGTAAGTAGACAGACTGAGTGCAAAAGAAAAAAATCCGTCTGATTTCACCATATCAATTTTGTGGCAGGTTAGCATATCCAGCTGAACTTTTCATTCAAAAACTAAATTGATTTGGGAAACTTAATATCCTCAGACATTGATATGAATTTGATATTTTTACTAAGGTTCACGTATATTACTCACATTTGGGATCATTAGCTGGATTATCAGAATTGCAGCCTCTGTGTGCTGATGAGTGTACTGATTTAAAATGCCATTATGGGCAACTCTTGTGTTGGATTACATCCTCCCTGACCCTTGAAGTTCATGGAATTACAGAGGGAGTTGTGTATTAGTCCAGAGTTTTGGCCTACAGTCATCTTTACCGTTTGTGGCAGAATGGTGTTGATGTCAGTGAACACATGAGTTGAGGGAAATGATGGCCTCAGAGTCGGGGGTTTTCTTGGGTGCGTTGTGGCTGGTTTTTTAAATTGCTTTTCTTATAAAACTGAAACTGATACATTAACATTCTCCTGCTTTTAATTAGCAAAAGCATATTTAAAAAAAAAATACTTCTTGCCAGTTGCATAGTAGATGATAGGAAGAAAAAGGATGGAAAACCAGGCGTAATGAGTGCCGTTTTTTAACCAATGGAAATACAACATAAAATAGTGTCTGTGGTACATTATATAAACTGTGTTCCACCTGGCTTGCATTGTCCCTTTCTTACATTTATGGTGTGAACATTTTTTCCCTCTCTGGAAGCAGCTGGAAAGTGTAAATTTCAGGTTTAAGTAGGTGTGTGTTGTTGCCTGTGGATTTATTATTTTTTTTTTCTCTGAGAGTGGGTAATGGCATGACTGTATTTTGGAGAAGGCTATCATGACCACACTGGTACTTATCACCCCACTGCACTGTCCCTTTAAATAAAGCATGCAGAGTTCACTTTCTGAAGTTCATTAGCTTGTGTTATCAATAATTTAGGATAATATTCCAGTGGTGCCTAAGTGCCTGGACCACCTTATTTTCCCTGTCAGCTTTCTCATACCCTAGCAGTCCAGTGAACTTGATAAGTGTCCCATCATCCTGTTAATCAAATTACTTATGAACCAAAATTGACAGTTTTCATTAATTATAAAGGATTATTCTAATTGCAATTCAAATTTATTCATTTAGAACAGACGGCATTCAGTAATATTTCAGGAAATTTGCATATTAAATGGAGAGGGTCGTCCATTAAGTATGGTAATGTATGCATATTTCCTTATTTTTAACTTCTGGGCCATATGCACTGCTGCTACTTCAGCAGGTGAAAAACCAGAACGTGCTTAATTTGTTCAACAAACACAGAGGCCATCGCACATCTTTTGGCACTAACCACCATTGTCCTTCTTCCTTTTTATTCCGCCTTCTTTCACTCCCAGAATAACTTGTATCCTTCGAAGAAACTTTTGATAAGCTTGTTTTTAAATAGATAAATTATTTTACTTTTTTTTTTTTTTTTTAAAAATGGTAGGCACAGCTGGTTGGAGTTGATTGAAATGTTTTGCCATCGAAGCTGTGTTCATTAATTTCTTCAAGATGCTGAAACAGGCATTAAGGATGCCTGCTGGAGTCCTTCCCAGTGTCATGTGGAACAGCGAGGGGGCTAATCGTCAGCCTTGTAACATCAACTGGTTACCCCCCTCGTGCGATATGAACCTTTCCCCTCCAGTGAAAAATGAACCTGTCTGAGACAAAAGCAAAAACTATGCATGCAATGAGACAATGTCATTATTCAAACCTATATAAGGCTGTGATCCCAGATCATTAAGAATCATATCTTCATGATATTAATAAGCACCTAGCTTAAATCTACTGCTGAAGTTACATGCAGGTATATTTATATCTGTCCTTTTATTGATGATATTCCAGATTAGGAATATGAAAGCTAGTACATAGGATACTTATGACTGACTTTCAAACTGTTAAACTGCTTCTGCACCTAGTGTGAAAACGGTGTTGTCATGCATCACATGATGTAGATACCAATACTTTAGTTAACATAACTAGAATGTCTTGACTTAATGATTTTAGTAAAAAATCTGTCAACTCATTCATCTTAAAAAAAAAAAAAAAACAAAACCAAAACCAAAAAACCTTTTCTTGGAAAAATATATTGCTCATTTAACTTGTTTCTTTCATTTTCTAGAGTGAAATGAAAATCCTCGGTGTTTCTATTTGTAAATATTTTATTTTTGTTGGATGCATTTGCTTCAGGCTATTTACATGTTAAATCAATTTTTAAACTGTCATATTGATTGAAAGTTACTCTAAATGGCAGTGTGGAAATTACAAGTGTGTTTTTTGAGCAGAAAGTGAAATTCAGATGAATGGAATGTATACTGCAAATGTTAATTATCTCATGTTACCCTTCTGCACTTCTTTTTGGAGTCAGGAAAAGCACCAGGTAGGAGTGCATCTTGAGCATGCGCATAAATGCGTTTCTAGGACAAAGTTTAAAGCACATGCTTAAATACTTTGCTGAACTGGGATCACAGGCAGGAAATGAAAATAGTATTGAAAAACTATTAACTTTGATTTTCTGCATGAACTCTGAAACTCACAAGGGGGTATATTGTCTTTGTAAGAGTTCTTTATTATTGGTGAGGTATCTGACAGAGGTGTTGTCAGGGATAAGGGGGGTTGCTGGATAGAGAGAGACATGGAAAAAATACTGCAACCCATTTGAGAGACTGCAGGTAGCTTTTAAGTTACCAGTATGATGTATGGACTTGAATCCTTGTTTTTGGAGAAGTTTGGCCACCACACTTCAGTACTGGGCACTTGGGGTTCTTTAAACAAACCTCAAATTTTGTGGCCACTTTGTCTGTGCCTTGGACTTTCTATCCATGAGGGAGGAGTCATCTTCAGCTTTGGAGTTAGATTTGTTGGGAGATAGGATTCTCTGAAACAAAGTATCTTAAACTCAGGGATAGGGATTATTCTTTGTATTGTGTACAGGGGTAAGTGCCTCACCATATGCAAAATTCATATGCCATGCAATTTTTCTCGATACTTTTGCAGCTATTGTGTGCTCCTTGGTAAAGGGTGCATGTTCTCTGCATTCATTCTGCCCATGTGTGGCAAATTCAACATGGCAGGTTTACAGCATACATACAGAGCAACTTCTTGCAGGATCAGCAGTTTTACCATGTTGGTCCTTGTGAACTTAGACCTGTGCATGCACTGTCTATCTGTCCCATACTTTCTGATTTCAACATTTACTGTCTTGGCCTTATCCACAGTTCCCTAGGCCAAATGCTCTTTCTGATCAATTTTGTTAGGCCTTATTTGCCTTTCCTAAATGCACAAGGGAGATGGCATCAGCATTGTGCAACTCTCATCTCTGCTTGAGTTTTGTGTTTGCTGGGTCCTTCTTGGGTGGTAAGTCCAATTTTCTGACTGTACATGCATATGTGGCAATACCCAGACCAAAAAAAAAAAAACCTCTTAGGCTGGCGTGACAAATTCCCTTCGGCCAAAAAACTTTAAAAATGTAGTAGATTTCTCCAAAGTTCTCAATTTATTTGAGCTGAAAATCATTGAAGAACCCTATCCCTAATTAGCATTTGTGAAACTTCAACTGAATAGTCATGTATAGACAGTTGACTCTGCTTTGCAAATAACAGATTTGTTGAAAATACTGCCCTCCTTTCTGTTTATATTCTGATTCTACTCTTTGATATTTGCTAATGTATTCACAATTATTAGAACTTAATTTAATTGAAAGTCTGCAGGCTTGGGAAACACATGATCTTATCATGTGTGGAAGCACATTTGTCCTCTGGCTGACAGTTTTTTTCCTCTGCACTTACGAGGCATTTGTAAATTGTCCCTGGTCTTTACACTTCCCAGCCCAGAGGTAGATTTCCATATTCACTCAGGAAAAAAAAAAAGTAAAAAAAAAAAAAAAAATCATAGCTTAAATGTGCAGTTCTCTCAAGGCAATATGGACTTCTGTTCTTGTGTTACATGTATTTTTCTTTTCTTCCCGTGCTTCTCTATATGTAGTGCTCTTTTTATTTGCATGGTGTGCATATAAAATTTCTGATCTTAGTGGAAGGTAGGTATCCTGCTAAAAGTATAGTAGCACAGATGGAATGCGCCAGGAAAATTTGGTATTATGTTGTTTCATTGTCTCGGAGAATGAAAATCTTGTATGCCCCACAACTCTGCATTTATGGGTGTGGCTTAGGACAGACTTTTTAGAAATTTTTTTAGGTAGTGTAATTTTTAAAAGTCAGGTGAATATGCAAAGTTTGATTATAATGGAAAGGTTTTTTTCAATTAGCTGTATTTAGACAACCACAATTTGCACCCCAGAACTTCCAGGATTTACACACTATGCCACAAGCTGGTTTAGTCTTTTAATTAAAAGAGCAGATGTTTTTTGAAAGAAATATGTAAGCCATTGCTGATGTATCCCTTTTACAGAAGCCAGGTTTTTGGCCTCACAACCAAGATGATATTTTATTCAGCACACCCTATAAAGACCAGAAATACTCTTGATACTTTTGATGCAGCAGACTTCTACATTATGTATGGGCCTGTGTGCATCTAGTGAGCAGACCATTCAGAAGAAGAGGGGCTGTGTCCATGCTTAGTGGTGCATATAAGTTATGGTATTAGCAGTGTGTCAGGAGAGGTACAAATTACGATAGGGCTCCATAACTGTTCTGGCATGGTAGAATTTTAGAAGAGCTCAGTAAGGTACAAAACCAATACATGAAACTGGTGAAAATGCTTGCCTCTGCCTCATTTTGCTTTAAGAATTAGAGTCTCTCTGATTGATGTCTGAAGAAAACTCTTGTCTGCTCAGCTTTTGGTTTTCTGTACATTATAAAGAGAGGTGTAAAATTAACGGGTCCTGAGAAAGTAAATTTGGATTCTCAAATGAGGAACAGGACCTTCCTCACACTCATACACTCATGCACATGTTATATGCCAAGACCCAAGACCATTTATTCTAAGAAATATTTAAAGGTATGGGAAAATTATCAGGTATTGCTGAGATTAGTCAGAAAGTACATATGAATACATTTTTTTATTATGAAAAGAAAATAGTATTTAAATAAAATATATAGTTTTTAAAAAGTCATATCTTCCTCAGTGATTAAACATGTATGTCTTTACTCTTCTGATTTCATCAAGGTAGCTCAAGCTCACAGGACTTTTTGAGACTGGTATTAAGAAGCAGCATGAGTTTCTCCTTTTGCCTTTGCTTTTCCCTCTCTTCCTGTTCTCCTCCTGCCCCTTCCTCTTCCCTTCTCTTCCTTTTCTCTTTTAATTTTTTTTTTTGGTTAATTATTGACAAATGGGTTGTGTGCAAAACATACATCTGAGCCAAATGCGTGTGGGGATTATATTTTGAATCTTTAGTTACTACATTTATGACACAGCAAATTCTGTGTTCCTAACTGAGTCCTTGAATCTGTAGAGTCTTATGTATCACTGACTGCAGTGTGTACAAAAGTGGAGAAGAAATTATAGGTACCCACATGTATGTGTGTGTGCTTACTTCAAATACTCTGCCAAACCAAAGTTCTACCCATGGGATTTGGGTAGAAAAATCCTTGTTTACCTGTGTGGCAACATGATTATTCCCTGAATCTTAGGTTGTTTGTACCTATGTTTAGCATGAAACATCACAACTGATTTTACAAGTCATTAAAAGTAGTCAGCTCTTTCTAAAATCTTGGTTTAGGTTTTTGTGCTGTTTTGTGGGCAGTGCACTGTCTTGAAACAGACATCTGTTCATGAAATGATTTTGCTGGCTATGTAGGCGTGGAGAACTTTGGTGAAGAAGAGTTGTGTGGTGTAAGGTTACTGGGTAGGATCTCAGGAGAGTCCCTTGCTCTAACATAGATTTCAGAAGAATTTTTCAATAAGCCATTTTGCATCCCTGAGTTCTGACTCCTAATGCCCTGCTTGTAGGTGTCTCTCAATTCTCCACTCGGCTATCTAGATGTTAATTTCTTTTTGACAAGAATTGTCTCTATTTGTGTTTTTGCATAACATAGTGAGATTTAACTGTTGTTTGCAGTGACTGTAGGTTCTTCTGTGTCACCCTTAGCAGTAGCAGCCCCAGCTGAGGCACAACAGCTGAGATTTGGACGACTGGTTGTTGCATTGGTGCAACATAGCAGGTGACACATTAGAGGGCAAAACTTTTTGGGTATGTTTAACTGTTCAGTGTCATTTATGACAAGAAGCATCATGTTTCACTTTGTCATTTGGTTTGCTGCTACTGATGAGTCTTCATTCCTAATGTGGCATAATATTAATGTTTCTGCCTGACAACTTCCAAGCCTGGGGGTCAGAGCTCATGTTTCACCACACAAGACACCCAGCTATAAATCTTTTTAAATAATACAGAAGGCAAGATGGGGTCATTGCAGAAAAAGCCAGCCAGTCTGAACAAAGTGGCATTGATGCATGGAAGAAAGTGTGTAGATTTGGTTGGCATTGGATAGGGCACCATTCTGAAGACGTTTTTCTTAGGGAAAGATTATATGCCTGTTTTTCTGATGAAAATTCCTAGTCTTAATTCCAGTGTATTACAAAGTTTATTAAGTCATTTTGACTGTGCCCCTTTATTATTATTTTTAGTGTTTAGTGAAAGCATGGTATAGGACATTCATATATGTATAATGGCTACTTTATGTAATTGCTACGAGCTGGTGGCAAGCAATTGATTACTAGTAGCTGAAAATAAATGCATGAAATATCTGCATGTTATGTTTTTTATAGAAAGATCCAAAGGGAAAATCTGCATCCGTTGCATTACTAAATATGGTAGGAGCTTATCCCATACCAGTGGCTGTAGATGCAAAACTGTCATAGATTGGATCTTCTGTTTGTGCAGCAGCTTTGGGATTTGAACCATGGATTGATAATAAATCTGTATTTTATCACTTCCCACTACATGTATTTATACTGCTTGTCTTTGCAGGATGGATGTAATATGTACCTGTCCTTAATATCATCTGAGCAGTATGTGGCAGGTTTTGCTACATTAGATGTTTGCTCACAGGATCTACACAAGAACATGGGGACCAAGTGAGTCATAAAACCACCAAGGCACTTTTTTTTTTTCCCTCTCAGACAGTGGCTTTATGATTGTATATTCTTCTAGTTAAATGGAAATTTTTGGTTCCTCTTGCAGTTGCAATAACAATAACCATCTTTTCATAGCATTATTGCCATTATTTCATATGTATGGAAGATGATGAAGAAAAAGAACCACATTTTTAATAGAAGCCACTGTATTTGATACTAAAGGTGTCATGGAGGCTATCTGGCTTTTGTCCTCCTCTGTTAAGGAAAGCCATAGTACTTAGAACTAATGGCTGAATTGTCTGAGTTTTTCAGAGAAATGGCAATTAAAACTTTGTGGGACAAAAATGCCTTTTTCTCTCTCATATGCACACACATAATTGCATTTTAATGCCACTTCTTTATGTGCTTTTGTCCTCTGTCATTTTCTGCAAGTGACTGGGTGCATAAGTCAATCTTTCAGGCTCTCCCCAGCAGTGTCATGTCTTCCCAGACAATACTCCAGGGAAAATGCCATGCAGTATTAGTTGTCTTTGTTGTTTAGATGACCATCAGCCTGTGCCTTTTTCTTCTGGGTGCAACAAATCCCAGGTAGCTCACACCTGTAAAAAAGTCTTTGTTGAGAAAAAGACATTCGTGGACAGGAGGCAGCATAGGAAGCTTGTGAGACAGCACAATGGTAAGAACATGGTAGCTTGAAGGACAATGTTTGTTTTATAAAAGGAAAATGGGGAAATAGGATGGAGCACAAAGATGAGAAAAATAGAGAGGTTCATAGGTAACAACTTTAGTTAATTGTTACTGTAATGTGTTTTGGCTTGTGCATAAGAAGAGGTACTATTCTATAATCTTCAAGTGTGGGAAAGGAAAGTGTGACATCCTAATTTTGGAACAAATCAGGCAAGGAAAAAGGGCTGTCAAGCTAAAGTACAAGAGGAGAATGGTAGACAGCACTCAGTAATTCTTGTGTGCTTGCTTTGCTGGCCTGGGACCCAGAAGTGATATCACTTGCGCAGCTACACAAAGTAGGTGTTGTGGATAAAAGGGAATCAAAGCAACATCTTTGTTCTAAAACTCTAAAGCACTTAGCTTTATTTTAATGTCTTCCCATCCTTTCTTGCCTCTTCTCTTTCTTTTTAATGGGAGGTGACTGCCTCATCAGGAGCAGGCCCTGAGATAGGTTGTTGGTAGTTTGGGTCTTGACCCTGTAATCTTCTCCTGTGTGGAATGCTGTATGCCCCAACATCTCAGAACAAAAACAGATGGTGAGTCCTAAGCTGGTACATGACAGTGCATAGGATGCAATTTAGATAACGAGAAGACACAGAGCTCTCGCCTTCACTTTGGGTTTTTTGTCTATTTCTGGTTGATCTCTTACTTAGAATATCAATCATAATAGTTCCACATGAAAAGTATGTATTTGCATAATCTTTTTTTACGGAAAACAACACTTAAAATCTAGGTATTTATTGTTATGATCAGCTTTTGGTCTAACGTATTTCTGAAGATGAAATGAGAAACTTCCATGAAAGCAGTTTTGTTCCCCCTTACCCCATTTGCTCAAATTAATTAACATCATGACAATGCCATTTTCTGAGTATACACTTAATAACCTCTGGAGAATAGATTAGTCTAATATTATTTACTTACAAAGATCAGTTTTGATAGGATTTTAAGTGCAAACACTCTTGCTTGTAATCAACAATTCCTGCTACTCCAAATTTTTGCATCTTCAACTAAAACATCTATTACGCAGGCCACCTGTGGTGATAAGTGAATCTTGTCTGTGAAATTATTTTAAACACTCAATTCACTAAAAACATGTATTTATTCTCTGCATTTGTAAGCTGCACACATCATTCCTCCCTCCCCCATATTTAGTTGCTCTGTAATATCAAATTACACCTAAACCATTTGTGTAGAAGATGTCTGCTTCAGAAAAAGTGCAACATAACTGGAGATTGCCTTTTTGTATTTCCTCTTCTCCATCTCTTTTTTCTTGCCCCTTTGCAGCACTTTATGTATTTCATAGTGCAGGTGGTGATAAATCACCAGGTGCAGAGCTCCTAAGACATACGCTCTAGAAGGGGTAGTGAAGATCTCACAACTTAGTCTGAAGTGAAGCATGGAAGAGCACTCGATGGGTGGAAGTGGTCATTAGAGATGTGACTACTGAAAAGTAACACCAGAGTCTGCAGTGATAAAGGCAATCAGGATGCCATGGGTGTTAATACTGTGCATTTATGCTGGTGGGAGAGGGAGTTTTTGCCAGAAGGTGCAGTCAGTAATGCTCCTGGGTTTTGCTGTGTTGGTGCTCTGGGATTATGTGGCATGGCTTTACTTGCTGTTATCCCCAGATCATCTCTCTGAAATGAGCAGGCTCTGTGCTCACCCTTGTGTCGTAACCTTCTGGAGCCAGATCTTGTTAGCTGGGCAGACAGGATGAACCTTTTGCAGCAAGAGCTGTTGTCTAAGCTGAGAATTTTTGGTGAGAAAAGTTGATTGTTGTGGGAATAAAGAAAAGAGGTTAGCAGTGAGTTTCTCTTTGCTTTGTCACTGAGGACTTATAGCACAATTATCCCCAACTGCTGAAGGCGCTTGATCCATGCATCCCTTTTGGTCTTGCAGGCCTGTCTGTGTTCACACTGATGGTGGTGGGTGCATGCTAAAAGATGGCAATTCCTATGTGCAAGCAGCCCCCCAGAAGGCCAATGTGTGTGTGGCAGTGGCCTGGCCTGTTTCAGTACCAAGTAAAAAAAAATGGCTTTATAGTTGTTTAATAAAGCAGGAGACAAATGTTGCCCCTGTGCAAAGAGGCTGAATTACATACTTCATGAACCAAATTAGTATCACAATGCTTTGCTTTGTTCAAGAGGTGATATGCATTTACGGGCTCATTTTTCAGCAAGATAAATATGACATACGCCAAGACTTCCCTGAAGTAAATAGTGTAAATAATAAAAGACTCTGCCAAGGAAAGCTGAGAAATGACTTAATCCTCACCCATTTATACTGTGATGCCAAAATGCCACTGACCAAATTGTAGAACAAACTGCCCATTTAATCAGCTCTCCTTGATGTTACAGAACATGTTGTCTTCATTTCTAATGATATTCAGGATTCTTTCATTTGGTTACTAAGCCTTTGACTTTAAACATGTATCTAGACTGGACTGTCTGATATTGTTGGAGTACTGCTTTATTTGCAGATGTTTTTCAACTGTTAGTTTTTTGGTGTTAAAAATGTGAATTATTTTGCCCTTTAAAAGCAACAATCTTTTATTAGAGTTGTTGTACCTTAGATATCTTTTTCATTATTTTTATTTCTGCTTTGTTAAATCCTTTTCTTTCTCTGGCACCCAAGGCCTGCCAGCCTGGACAGAAATGATTAAAAGACTGTGTAAACATGTAGGATGGGATTTTCAAAAGTGTTCAATATTGGCCTAACTGGGGAGCATTGCCATTGAACAGTTATGTGAATGCTGAGTGCTTTTGAAAATCCCACTCTTAAAGTATCAGTGTTTTAACAGAGAACCTTTTTTGACACGGTTGCTCATCACAGGGCACACTCTGCATGTGTGACATCTTTAGTAACTGGCAGTCAAGCCTGTGACAATGAGACGTGGTCTTTGTTGGAACCCCACTGTGGCTTGCTTTTAAAATAGTCTAATAAGGGGATTGGAAAGCTGAATGTGGGGAACTTTAGATGGCAGTTTGGGATTTAATCGGGAGAAGGGTGGTTGCCTTTGGTTTCCAGCCACTAACTTTTGTGGCTTGAGTTAAGCCTTTAGAGGTTGGGGAAAGACAGCCAACAGAAGGCAGTCAGATCCTTTTAGGATTGGAGCATGATCTCTGACCAGAATAGGAATAATTTGCTTCCCAGGAAGAGCTGTAATTTAAACTATGTCTGGAAAATCAGGAATACCTCAGAAAACTGTTTGCTCATATGCAGTGGAAATGTTCTTATTCGTAAAGAGTTCACCTGATTGAAGAGTTGGGGAATTGAATTTATAGTCATATCAAGGTGTTAATATAACCCATATTTTTCAACTAATCAGTTCTTTTCTCAATGACGTGAAAACATCTTATCATGCACTCACACAGCTCTGGAGAGGTCCAGTGTCAGCTGACAGAGAACTTGGTTCATGAAGGGTGATTCAGTTGTAATGTAATGGCTCACGATCTGTGTGTATACCAGTGGGGACCACACACGAGCAAGAATAAGATGTACTTACTCCTAATATCTTGTGGTGTAAATGCACAGAAGTGATATGGAGGTCAGGAGTGCTATGATAGAGCCAGCCATCCCCATGTGCCGAAAGATGAGCTGGTGGGGAAGAAGACTGTCCTGGCTGAACAGAGAGCTTTGGCTGGAACTCAGGAAAAAGGAGAGTTTATGACCTTTGGAAGAAGGGGCAGGCATCTCAGGAGGGCTACAAGGATGCTGTGAGATCATGCAGGGAGAAAATTAGAAGGGCCAAAACCCAAATAGAATTTAATCTGGCTACAGCTGTAAAAGACAATAAAAAATGTTTCTATCAATACACTATCAACAAAAGGAGGGCTAAGGGGAATCCATCCTTCATTGGATGCCGGGGGAAACATGGTGACAAAGGATGAAGAAAAGGCTGAGGTACTTCATGTTTTCTTTGCCTCAGTCTTTAATAGTAAGAGCACTTGTTCTCTGGGTACCCAGTACCCTGAGCTGGGAGACAAGGACGGGGAGCAGAATGAAGCCCCCATCATCCAAGGGGAAATGGTTAGTGACCTGCTACACCACTTAAACACATGCATCTCTGGGGCCAGATGGGATCCACCCAAGGGTACTGAGAGAGCTGTCAGAAGTGCTCACCAAACCACCTTCAGTCATTTATCAGCAGTCCTGGTTAACAGGGGAGGTCTCAGTTGGCTGGAAGTTACCACATGTGACACTCATCTACAAGAAGGGCCAGAAGGAGGAGCCATGGAACTACAGGCCTATCAGCCTGACCTCAGTGCTGGGGAGGGTTATGGAGCAGCTCATCTTGAGTGCCATCACATGGCACATACAGGATAACCAGGTGATCAGGCCCGGTCAGCATGGTGTTATGAAAGGCAGGTCCTGCTTGACTAACCTGAGCTCCTCCTATGACAAGGTGACCTGCTTAGTGGATAAGGGAAGGGCTGTGGATGTTGTCTATCTAGACTTTAGTAAAGCCTTTGACACCATTTCCCACAGCATCCTCCTGGAGAAACTGGCTGCTTCTGGCTTGGACAGGTGTACAGCCCAAAGAGTGGCGGTGAATGGAGTTAATTCCATTTGGTGGATGTCACAAGTGGTGTCTCCCAGGGCTCAATACTGGGGCCAGTTCTGTTTAATATCTTTATCAATGAACTGGATGAGGATATCAAGTGCACCCTCAGTAAGTTTGCATATGACACCAAGTTGGTTGGGAGTGTTGATATGCTGGAGGGTAGAAAGGCTCCACAGAGGGGTCTGGACAGGCTGGATCAATGGGCTGAGGCTAATTGTATGAGATTCAGCAAGGATCAGTACCAGGTCCTCCACATGGGTCACAAAAACCCTATGCAACACTACGGGCTTGGGGAAGAGGGTCTGGAAAGCTACCTGGCAGAACAAGTCCTGGGGTTGTTGGTCAGCAGCCAGCTGAATGTGAGTTAGCAGTGTGCCCAGGTGTCCAAGGTTGCCAATGGCATCCCAGTTTCTATCAGAAATAGTGTGGCCAGCAGGACTATGGGAGTGATCATCCCCCTGTAAACAGCACTGGTGAGGCTGCACCTCAGATACTGTATTTAGTTTTGGGCTCTTCACTACAAGAAAGACATTGAGGTGCTGGAGCACATCCAAAGAAGGGAAACGAAGCTGGTAAAGGGTCTAGAGAAAAAGTCTGATGAAGAGCGGCTGAATGAACTGGGGTTGTTTAGGCTGGAGAAAAGGAGGCTGAGGGCAGACCTTATCTCTCTCTACAACTACCTGAAAGAAGGTTGTAGCAAGATGGGTGTTGGTGTCTTCTCTCAAGTATCAAGTGATAGGATAAGAGGAAATGGTCTCAAGTTGTGCCAGGGGAGGTTTGGATTGGATATTAGGAAAAATTTTTTTTACTGAAAGGGTTGTCAAGCACTGGAATAGGCTGCCTAGAGAAGTGGTTGAGTCACCATCCCTGGAAGTATTTAAAAGATGTGGCATTTAGGGACATGGTTTAATGGTGGACTTGGAAGTGCTAGGTTAACAGTTGGACTTGATGATTTTAAAGGTCTTTTCCAACCTAAATGATTCTGTGATTCTATAAATCTATATAAGAACAGAAATGGTCTTAGACATATATCAGAGATCAAGAAAAAAAATACAAATCAGTCCTTCAGTACCAATAACTGTAAAAAAATAACTGAATTCGGGGATGGGTTATCTTAAATTGTTTCTATTTCTGGCTTTTGGAAAGGAAGGAAAGGCCCTTTGCAATATCAGCATGTGTTGAACTGAGGGCTCAAAGCTGCTGTTAAGAGAATGGTATTCTTGGCTTAGCATCTGATTTCTGAGATCCTCTCCAGTGAAGAGTGATTGATTGATTTATTTTAAAATTGATTTTTTTTTTTTTTTTTCTGGAGACTGAAGTAAATGCAAATAAGAACTTATGGTATATGAGCAGAACAAATAGCCTTAATAGATGCTTATGGTATGGAAATTTCCCTCTGAATCCTCTTATCTTCTATTTGTAAACAGGTCTGAACATAGTTCTGTGCAAACATTTCACAGCAGGTGCCCTCTGACAACTTAGCAATTTTGCTAACCTAATGAATAAATGACTGTTCCACCTGGTATAATTCAAGAATGTAAGTTTTGTTTGTTATTGTAGATAATGGGCTTGTGCTGGAGCAAACATGACTAAATGCAATCTTTTTCCTGGAAATCTTATAACTTAGCTTCCTGTTCTTAAATTGGTTTCCTATACTGATGCAGAAGACTTGCAATTTGAATGCAGTATCACACTGCCAGATCAGGGCCCAAGACCTGCAAGGCCAGGCCAGGGGGAGGGCCCAGTGAAGAGAGGAGAATTCTCTTGTCCCCTTAACTTTGTGTTCTCACCTTTCCATAGAAACTTGATCTGGAGTCTGGAGGAGGTGATCTAGGAAAAGTGGAGCAATGCAGTATTTCCTCTCTTCCACTTCAGAAGCCATGCTTTGTGTCACAAAGTATGGATGAGGGATGCTCCATGCAGTAACATCTCTGAAAAAAGGAAAAGCTGCATGTGGTTGAATTTGTACCTTCAGCATTCTGTATAACAACATTATGTCAATCAGAGCTGGTAGTTGCAATTGGATTTTCTTTGTTCATGAAGTATATGTAGCACCAAGGGTGGTAGGTCTGTTCTAGATCGGTAAATCAGAGAACTCCTGTAAATGCTACACAGATGCAGGTGCTTTTACCTGCAGAGCAGGGATTAGGACCTCACAGTAAACTGCAAAATTCCAGTGAATTTTGTATTGATAGTATTTGCACAAGCAATCTGTTAAATACTTGTTGGATGCAGAGTATCTGGATGTGTTTAAAATATTTCTCTGATACATAGTTTCTGCTTCTGTTACTGGAAACAAACCCTACTCAATGCATTGTGTTTTGAGGCTGGTCTTTTAGGCTTGAAACAAAATTTTTAGGCCTTGGTTCTTGTTGGCTCAGAGTGCATCAGTGAGGTGAGCAGGTGTCTGTCCCTTGCTGCTGGAGAGGGTCATGCACCAATAACCCAGGGACATCACTGAAGATCTTTGCAGAGGGGTGGTTGTGGGGAGATGTGTGGGGCAGTGCTGTTCTAAATCAGAAGGTTGAGGTGAAGAATGTGTACTGTGCCTACAGTAGCTTTGTTCCATGAATACAGAAATGACCGTGATTTCAGTGGTCATGGATTTGCTTGCATTGCAGTGGAATTAGCTGGAACTCAGGGTACACATAGATTTTTCTGAGATCTTTTTTTCAAAAAAAAGAGAATTTAATTTGCAATAATGAAAAAATACTTTTTTATTGCACATACAGTTGTACACAGACATGCTCATTCACACACAAATCCTTAGAAATACAGGCTAATATAACTTTTCTGCATCATCTTGCTTCTTTCTTTCTCATTGTACCTCTTAGGGAATTTGTAGCACTGTGTTGTTCCAACACAAAACCCAATAAATTAAACAAGCCCCCCTGAAAAGGCAGAGACAACATAAAACATCTGTGCACTAGTTTTCTGGAAATCCAAACGTGATCATCAACATAAAATGCTAATAAGTTTCATAGCCATATTTTGGTCATTTTCCTAATTCCGCATCCAGATATCCTTGGGTCTATTTATAATGAACATCTTTTTTTTTTTTTTAATAATCCTTTTTTTTTTTTTTTTCTGTAGTGACACATGCCTCCAATCACAGGAGATGTGTTAGCAGAACTCTGAAGGACACACAATGTCTGTAACATTTCTCAGATAATATTGTCATATACTTGGAGCAGCAGGCCCATTTTGAAACAGTAATTTGGTCCCTAAAGAGCTCTTTAGCCTCTGCCTTGCCTGCCCACCCTGGCCAAGCTGTCGAAGAGAGCAGCCCAAGATAGATGATCTGGATTTGTGTAGAGTAATTTAAAGCATCCTGCTTTTTTTTTTTTTTTTTTTTCTTTCTTCCTGCTTCGTTTTCTTTCCTGGTGAAGAATTTACTTGGGAATATACTTTATCTGTAGCATTGCTTGCTTATACAGGAATATACAGCTCCTTGAATTTTCTTATTTTGTCTTACTCTAAATAAAACCTTTATTAGAATGCAGATGAACCCTGACCTCAGCCAAGGATTAAGTGAACAGATTCTTTAAGTAATAAATCTAAAGGCATATTACAAGCAAGGAAAAGGGATTTCCCTTGTGTTTTTGGATTTATAAGTGCCAGAGGCTAAACAACTTACAAGGGCTCTAAGATTGCTCCTTTTTTCTAACCTGGGACATGTTCTAATATTGTGACATAGCAAAGAATTAAGCTGGCTTACTAAGTAGAAAACATGTAGAGTAATTGAAAATGCATCATACAGACAGGAATGCTCAATGCAACAATGTCCTGTTACAAAGATTACACTGATTTATAGGGGATGTCTTAACTCCTAATCCCAGAGACACAAGATCACATCGACCATGTATTCTTTCATAAGCAGCAAAATAAAAAAGGTGGTTAATAATATATATGCTAGAGATTGAAAATGAGGGAGAGGGGGCTGGGGCAATGTTGACTTTCATGTTAGAAGAATTTAACAGTGCCAAAATTTTCATTAGATTTTTGTGTTTGTCTCATCAGGGAAGTGCAACTATTTTGTGTTTTGTAGCTAAGAGAAGTAACCAAATGGAGCAAGAATGAATTAGGGCTAAATATTGTTTGGTATAAGCTGTTCTGAAGAGCTCAGAGAGGAAATGGCTGGGGGTGGGGGAGGGAGAAAAGGTCACATGGACCATAGATGTAAAGCAGGGTGTGGAAACAGCTGGAGTCGAATCACCGCATCTTGAAATTAAGAGAAGATGGTGAAAACAGTTATTTTCTTTTGATTGTCCAAAGGGGAAGACTTCAGGGAGAACAATGGTGCTGCTCTGCAGAGCTAATGTCACCGATAGTGACCTCACTCTTCACAAGTTCAAGGACACCTTCTCCCCCATTAACCAAGTTCAAAATAATCATACATACTCCTTCCTGATCTGTCCATTTTCTCCCGGTTGTTGGTTCCTGCTCTGGGTCTCTGATCAGTCTTTTATCTTCTCATCTGATAACACCTCTTCGAAGGTCTGCTGGAAACTGGGGGAACTTTTTCTCTTTGGATTCAGTCCTTTTTCCTTTCCTTCCTACTTCTTATTCTCCACTCTACTTTGGGTTGCTTCATTGAGTTCAGATTTTCAGCTGCTTCATCTTTGCCAAGAGAACACAAATCTATTATTTCAGTGTTTTCTTTTCCCTCATGTTGACATTTTCTGCCTGCTGTGTCCCTTGTGATTGCATTTCCCAGGTTGCAGAATGCCCTCCTTTCACATGAGGGAAAATTTTCCTCCATCTCTGAGTTGAGTAGTAGGGGTTTCATTCTCACATTGGTAGGGACAACTCTTATATCACTGAGTGGAAAGGGATGCAGAGCTTTTTGCTGGAGTTTGCCAGGCGTTTGAAACAAAAGTTTATGGGCGGCATAAAATGCATGGAACTCCAATGGCAAAGCAGGTGACAGAAAACCTTTTGTATTTCAAATATTAAAATTCTTGCTGCGCTTTTATTTCTATCTGTGATTTTTTTTGTTTGGTTTGCATTTTTGTTGTTGTTGTTGTTGCCCTCTTCCTACTTTGTTGCGTTACACTAAAACCTGATGTGAAAGGAAATTAAAGAGATCAATTTCTGGATGTTGACATTATGCAGAGGATTTATTTTGAAGTGAAGGATATTTGGGTAGTTGTCTGAAGACTGAATAGAGCAACCATAATGCTGTGTTGAACATTTATATATTTGGATGAAGTTTTAATTTTTGAAGATACGATGTGGGGAGACACTTGAATAACAGTTGTTACACTGTAGTTTAATGCCTGCAAAGAATGTGGCCTATTCAGGGAAGGTACTGTGGGTTTTGTCCCCATCTTGTGGCTGTCCAGATAAGGCATTTGTAAGTCAATCTTGAGTCAAGATGTGGATGGTCCCACTTTTAGCTCTGAAGAGCCTGTCTCTAAGCCCTGCTGTCAGCCAAAGAGGAATTAGTTGTGCATGCTCTCATGTTATCAATACACTAAGCATAAAAAAGGGCAATAGAAATAAGCAAGAGAATTCAAAAAATAGTAAGGGAACCTGAAGGCTGCAAAATGGCAGCTGAGACTGCAAGATGAACTAGAGGGAAGTTTTGAAATTCTATAAACACAGCTGGTTAAGGAACTTTCTACTCAGAAAAGCTCCTAGAGGACCCAAAGCCTCCACAGTTGGAAATATTTCGCATCCAAAACAAGAAACTAGAGGAGAAAGCAAGGTCCTCTGATAGATGACAAGAAATTTATTGACAGGAGTCCAAGAGGTTGCTATAAAGTATTGAAAGGCTTCTTTGCCCCTCACAGTTGACAAAAGAAAATCCTGGAGAGATGCCATTGACTGATATGCTTCTATGATAGATACAGTAACAAGAAATGGGAAGGACTTTTACTAGACTTGGAAAGAGTAGGTGAAGCTTTGGACAAGTCAAATGGTGTCCCTGAAGTCTAAAAGGTGAAAATGCTGTGAAGTTGCTCATTTATCACAATCCAGAAAAAGTTGCTCCAGGTGACTACCTTGCAAGCTCTGAAATCTACAGCAGGGAAATGCTCACAACAGTCTTCGTAGGAAAATAAAGAAAACTAAGTTGAAGTCTGGAGAAAAAAGCAGAGACACACATTAGGGGACACCTACAAATCTCACTTTCTCTGAAGTAGGCCAAAGACCTGTAACTCAGCCATTACTTGGATGCTGTTCCCCATTTTCTTCAGGTAGGATGTTACCAGTGCCAAATTTATACTTCGACAAATTTAGCCTCTCCTTTCTCCTTTATGCTGCTTGGGAGAGATAGGTGACATCTAGGCCCAGGCTGGGTAGCAATTCTGTGGACATTCTTGTCTCCTCACCTGATGAACTGTAGTCTGTACAGGTCGCTCACAGAGACATGTTTGATCCACTTACCTGCCCTGTCTGTGTTATTAAATGTAAAGCAGCAGCTAGAAGGTAATGAGTGGATTTGAGCCTCCATGTGGAGGGATCCAACTCCAACAAAATGGTCAAGAATATGTACGAAGTAGCAATTAAGAATGGAGATTAGCCAAGAACTTCTTGTTTACAGAGGTGAACATTAATTAACTCTTTGTGTAAAAACTGATCTACAGAGTTGTGCATGGGATAGTTATTGACAACATGGTCAGGAACAGATAGCTAAAAATTCTTCTCAGCAGTAGTAGCTCAATAACTTGTGGTAACTCACAAACCTCATTATCTTTATTTGTGATGCAAAACTGGGAGTAAGTGCAAGGCTGTCAAGATGGTAGGGATCAAAGGGATCAAATTCAAATAGCATGAGTAAATAAAGGAGCATCACTGTATTACAGGAGGGAAATGGAAAATAACCAAGATTAGTAAAATCCCTTCCTTGATAAACTCTGGACTCCAGGGGTTATCAAACCACATTTTACAAGAACTTGTCTTCTGTGCACCTACGCTTCACTCAGCATCTTTCTGTTCATTGGTGATTTTGTAATAGCCATAATGTAATTTTTGAAAATTGTATTTGGGTTTTCTTGTAAATGTCTAGCAGTTAGAATCAAGTTTGAGAGAAGGGACCACATTTTAAGAAGACCATTTATTTTGTTCTCCTGATTCTTAGAAAATGAAATCTTACAGAAACAAATTAAAAAAATAGATAGTTTGTGTGAACAAAACATTTACCAATATGATTCCTCCTGCTTCTGCTTTTTCACTTCCCAGCATCCTAATCAGAAGAACACAAACAAGTGAAGGAAGTAGGGACCTTTGAGGAGGCGGAGGAGGGCAGGAGGCGGCAAGAGGGATATTCAGGATTGTAGAATGATTCATATATGAGAAGAGATTGTATAGGCCAGGAGTCTTTAGGATGGAAAAGAGATAAGTGAAGTAAGATATGATCAAGACTATGAAATCATCAAAGGGAATATGGAATGAATATTCACAATTCCCAATACAAGGAGTAAAAATTTCCCCGTTAAATGATCAGATAGCAGATTTAACACAAACACAGGAAGTACTTTTTCACACAATGCATAATTAAATTGTGGAACCCATTGCAACAGGATGTTGTGGAGGTCAAAACTGTAAATGAGTTCAAAGAGAGACAAGTTCAAGGAGGACAGATCTGACAAAGCCTATTAAATATGAGGGCTTAGATACAATCTCTGGTCTCAGAGAGCCCTGAAACTTTCGTTACTGGAAGCTGGGAGAGAACAGTCAGATACATTTTCCATGTTCCTATTTTCTTCTTTCACATAGCTAGTATTGGCCACTGCTGAGACAGATACTTGGCTCAGTGTATGCCTTTATGGAAGACATTATGTTTGTAGGTATTATACTTTGGAAGACTTCAAGAAAAGACGTGCTTTTGGAGGGAGTTTGTTCCAGATCTGAAATAGTCTTTTTTTCTCCTTGGGACCTTGAATCTGTCAGGTAAGAATGTGACAACCCAGAGTGCTCTCTCCAGAATAATGAGATTGAATATAAAATGAGAAGGTTTTTAAATAAAGAAATGCTAGTTTTTCCTCTATTTGCAGTCTTGTATGATGGTGATTAAAGGGTTCACTTAGCAGTTTATATATTTTCTGGTTTTCCCAACACCATACAAAATCCAGGAATTTACCTCCTTTAAAAAATGGTGTGATGAAATCCTCACCAAAATCACAGAGAAACAAAGATAAAATAGCTATTATTGTGAGAATTTCAATAACGCTACTCAGCATTAGAAGCAATACTTTGGTTGGGTGTTGGAGAACAAATAGGGAGCCAGAGCAGGCTCAAATTACTCTTCTTAGGTCATCTAATGAAAAATGTACTGTGTCTGTGAACTGTCCGCTTGAGGAGATGGGCCCCAAAATGCACAGTATGCCAGGTGGGATTGAATGGGGGTACATAAACAAAAAAGTATGTTGTTAGTACTTATTGTGAAGTAGCATGTAATGGCTTTAGCAAAAATTGGGACACTAAATAACATTTTCTATACACAGTAGAAACCAGTCCCTCTTCTCAGACATCCTCACTGTACATTAGTAGTCAAAGCCAGGCAACGGTGGGGAAAGAGAGAACAGAGACACAACTGGATAAAATGATTAGCCCAAACTCACACAATAGATCAGTGGCAAAGCCAAAAAAACAAGCCCAGGGTTCTGGGGAACAGCTGATGGGATCATATGCTGCACAAATCTATTACAGAGAGATGTAGTAGCTTTGTGGTCTGAGCTGTAAGTTCAATGTTCATCCAATCCGAAAATATAATGTATGGCGAGTTGAGTGTATTTTAAGAGTTGTTCCTTTATTCTTACAGCAACTGGAAAGGACGGCAACCTGCCCTGAAATAGTAACTATCAATATATGATGCCTTTTGCAGCTCTCCTTCCTGATCAAATAAATAATTTGTAAGGTTTTGATGACAAAAGGATGTATCCTCTGCTCAGCTATCACCTGCCAGCACTACTCTGTGCAATCTGATTTAGAGATTTAAGCATAGAATTCGTCCTTTCTGCTGTTTCCCCTGGAAACAGGGAGCCCAGCGGAGAGGTTAATCATTTGGGTTTGCAATTCATAGTCGGCAAAAACCAAAATAATTCCCCGTCTTCTGAGTTTTAAAACATACTGCTAAACTTTAAACTTTCAAAGGCACTGTTGTTGTTTGGTCCCTGATATTGTTTAAAAGTAAGTAATTCTAGATAATAGTGTATGCCCAGAAGAGTGTGCATTAAATATAGTGAAGCTTCCTTTGCTTTGCTGTGGTACAGTTATGTATGGGAAAGAGGAGAAACGATCCATACCTTCGCCTTGGGTTTGTTGTATGTTCTGTATAGCCATAGCTGTGCCATGACATACCAGCTTCCCAGTTTAGGGAATATATCCTCGTGTAAGTGAACTCATTGTCGGTGGAGTGAGGTGGGAACTGAAGCATCTTGGTCCAGAAATAGGTCTTAGATATGTGGAGCCCTGGAGGAGAGGAGCAGTGAGTAGCCCAGTGCCCGCATGCAATGGGCTGCTGTGAGCACTTTGTAGTGTGGGCAGGTACAGCACAGTCCTGTTTGCAGGGACATGGACAATCTGGGCTGTGCAGTGTCACACTCTACCCACCCTACACACTGTGGTGCTCTTGTCAGAAAGGGTTTTCTGTCTGTAAGGGTGAAGTGAGAAGAGGGGAAGAAAGGGAGCAAGGGAAGGAGATGGGAAGCTGGGGAGGAAACTGTGACATGGTGACTGTCAGAGGAGTAAATTGATTGGTTTCACAGAGTTAATTGATTACTGGGTGCTGGAATATCTTCTAACCATATGAGCTACAGCTGAAGCTCAGACTACTATAGGTGGTGGACTGCACATTCTTCATTGAGAATAACGACCTATGCCCTGCACACCATACAGAGAGTATATTCATCAAGTCTAAGGCTAGTAACTTTTTTTCTCTCTCCACTTTCCTGCCAACCTATTGCAACGTATGCTATGCATGATATGCAAGGACATGAATTTGCAGTATCCAGGCATAAGGATGAAGTCATATCTTTAGTTCAAGTTCTGTATGCCTTGCCTGTGTGGGATTAAGTAAAGCCAGTCATGAAGTACTGGGTGCTGCATGCTACATTTCCAGCTAGTTGAAAAAGCTCTTAAAAAAAAAAATCTTTAAAATTATGATAAAAGCAGAGGATTTAAAAACAACAAAACAAAACTAAAGCCTTCCTCTTATGTCTTGACTGTTGGGGTCAAAACCCAGTAGGCTGAACTGGAGTCATTATAATTTCCATTATTAAGCATCTGAGGGAGCCATGACTATAAGCACATATTCCTGGGCTTTCAGAAGTGTTCAAATATATTTGTAATGTTTCCTGCAGGAAAATAGGGGTAATTGCTGTCACTGTACTCTTGGGGCTAACATTCTCAAAAGATATAACTAGTCACTGCAAAGGGGTTGTACCTGAAATGAATTTGACCCATAATGTGTTGCAAAAATACTATATGCATCTTGGGATCTCAGCACTCTGCACACTTTGGAGGTGGGTCAATTAAAAGGCTATAATTTTGGGTGTTCATGAAAGTCTTTGGCAACAGGGAAATCTGAATATGGTAATGAAAATCCACAATGGTATTTTCATTGTGTGTATGTGTATTTGTGCATTTGTATCTCTAGGCTTTGTATAGATATAACATTACATTTGTGTGAGATGTCTAAAAGTTAAATAAAAATATGCACATGAATAGTTTGCACAAACACATACACACGCATATAGAATATACATGTGCACACGTGCACAAACACACACCCTGCCCCCCACACCTCTGTGTTAATGAGCTTTTCCTCTGGAGAGGACAAGTCGAAAGGAGCCAGTCCTTCCAGCCAAAAAAATCAATTGCTTCTTCATGAATTATTGAGATGTTTGCCATCAGTTTCTTTACAAAAAAAAAAAAAAAAAAAAGAGTCATTGTTCAATGTTTCCTCCCCCAGCACATTCTTTGCTTTTACCTTGTGATATCATGACACGAAGACACAAATTCTTACATATAAAAGTTTTAATTCTTTTAATGGCACGTATATTGGTGTATTAGAATATCTTTTTCTTCTCTCCAGTGTTAGCTGTATTTGTGCACATACACACTTTTCACATATAGCAATTGTCATCCTCCTCCCAGCACTTAGTTAGGGAAGGGATGCTGCAAGTAAAAAACATTAATTTCATAGCAAAAATACTAATATGTTCTCTGCTGCCAAGTATTGATGTACTGATGCTCAGAAACTGAATCAAGGCGCTTACGCTGAACTGTGAGACACCACTAGATGAACACTTTTGCCTCTTGTGTAAATAGATAGATTAATGACGTTAAGTGAAAGCCAAGCCTGCTGAAATGTTAGCTTCCTTATGGTGCTTTGAATTTCCCTTATTTTTGATAAATGAACCAATCTGGCAATAAAATCCTTGCACAGTAGGTTAATAATGTCATAGCTGTACTGTGAAATAGTAGTGTTTGTACTATCTCTTTGCAAACAATAATCCTTTGAAGCTTGATGAATCTATTTTCAACCAACTTGTCTGTTTACTGGTACACAGAGCTTCCCCTTTGAAAATACAGCCTAGAAGATATTTAAAACCCAGGAGACAATAGACTAAGGAAGAGGGACAGTGGTTTAAAAGGCAGAAGTCAGGTGAATACACATCTTTTCCACTTCACTTTCTTCTCAGTGTCTCCTTTAATAGCTTTGTAAGCATTTTAAGAAAGGTTTCCTTGCTACTTTTTCTTGCCACAGACTACTGCCTGTTTTTTCTGCAACTTTCAGTTATCACTTAGAAAAGTAGCTTTCTCCCTCAATCACTCATGAAGAGAACTGGAAAAGCAGTGGCTGAATGTAATCAGAAACTTTGCTTGCTAAATCAGGTTTCAGAATTGAGCTGTCTTTGGAGGGTGGCTTTCTAGTGGTGGCACTGTTTTTGTTCTCATACTCTGGGAGGAGCTCTTACTTGTATTGATATGTAGCCTATCATATCTATATATGAACAAGAATATCTGGACACAGTGAACTAATTTCCCAGCAGGAGTTTTTGTTGCAGCTTTACAAGAAACTTCAAATGTGGACACATCTGAATTAAAATGGCTTTGTATACTTGCTAATAGGGAGATTTAGGAGGTAAAAAGAAACTGCAGAGGCTGTGAGAACAAGCAGTTCTCACACAAGTTAATCAAGTAAAATGGGGAGTGAGCTGGGCAGGCAGCTGGAGAGTATTTGTCAATGTTCATACTGAGAGTGAGGAGCTCTCAGCACTTCCCCCAGCAGAGTTGTCAGAGTCAGTCCTCAAAACCCCTGCCACCTGACTTTGCAGAGATCTAACACTTCTCATTGTGCAGAAACAGAGACCTGTATTCCATAATGGCCAAACACTTGCTTTCTGTTTGAGAAAGATTGCTAGCAGGGAGGGGGTCATAGGAAAGAAACAGGGTGATTGTGAAGCAAGGCAGAGAGGTCTGTCCTTAAACATCGTAGGCCTGTGTATCTTCTGCTTACAAACCTTTCCCCTATTCTCCCTACTGTCTGCTGAAAGATCAGCTTCCTGATGACTTGCATGAGTAAAGGTGGTGTTCCCCAGACAGAGTAGAAACAGCACCCTGCAGCTTAGGTGATCAACCAAGTTGGCCAAATTCAGCATTGAACACTCACGGCACCTCTCAGCAGAGACAGGCAGATCTCTAAAGTTGGTCCATTTGCAAACAAAAAGACCAGCTTGATTGCAGCAAATAATTTTGTCGTCTCCAGTGCTCATAAGTGCATCAGAATAAGAGCAGAGGTGGATTTGATGCTGTAAGGGGCATAATGGACTGGCAGCAATTGGGAGAGGAAAGGAATTGTGAAAAACCAAAGTCTCCCATCAGATGGTTAGCAAAGGGCCAATTGTTCTATTTACAAGAGCTCTCCTGCCTGGAGGAGAGGCAAAAAAAAAAAAAAAAAAAAAGTATCAAGACAAGCATTTCCTCCCTGTAATGATAAGGAGCTGTTGCCTGCAGCGTTCAGACTACACGGTTTCACAGATGTTTTTAAAAAAAACAGCCAACAGCCTCTCTCTACCTTAACTATAGCAGCAGCACAATTGTCTGTCAGTCTTTGTACAAAGCAGAGTGGAAATATTGCCCTCCTGTTTCTTTAAGTCCCAGGGACTTAGTAAAATTAACACTAAATGTTTTAAGAGAAACCCTATCAAAAATCACTGATGATTTCAAGTTATTATTGAGCATGGGTGTCTGAGTAGCTTGGGGCAGTGCACATAAACTTGACAAACAGGGTACTTCAGTGCTGCCTGCCCAGATCCACATAATAGGGCAATGAAGCTTTTATTCATTCAAAGAAAGGTTGAGTTTGATTGGCAGGTCAGCCTGCCTGAACACCACAGTCTCTTTTCCCTAACACTTCACTGCTATCAATTACAGTTTTGAATGTGAATTGTTTCTAATGTAAAATAATGCCAACCTCTGCCTCTAACCTCAGGCCAGAAAGCTCTCTTGTGTTTTTTTTTATTCATATTCTCTGACTGCCTGAGGACTCTGTTTCTGCTTTGTATTTTCTCAGTCTCTCACCAAAGTGCTGTCATTAGAAGCTGGATTCATGCATAGCACATTATTTTCATTGTAGGAATGATATCATTGGTGAGCAAAATTAAATAGCGCGATATTACTCTCCCCCACTTCAGTTGCCACAGTAGTATTGTTTGTTTTGGTAAACATGCAGGTTCAGAGACATAATTCATAATACAGTTATAATCCATTAAAAGCGAGCATGACTCTGAAATTGCTTGATTTTTATCTGGCCGTTGACTTAAATCTGTTTGCAAAACTTGCCCAATTGAAGAGAATGCAGATCTTATTTAAATCAGGTGATTTGGTTCAGCTGCCATCTGTTGGCCAGTTCATTATTATGATTCTGCACTTACAGTAGTTACCTGTCTTCATTTATTTCGGTAAAACAGAAATAACATTTAGTAAATAGTGGGGGGTGTTATGTAATGTCTCTTACCCCAGGGAACTGGTTTTATGTGTATGCATGTATAACTTTAACACAAAATCTCCTTTCTGTGCTGGATGACCAGTTATGCTGCAAAATGTATTTCCTGTTGCTTTGTGACAATCCTCAAAATTGAGTTGCTTTGCTGACTTATAAAAATGCTACGTGTGTTGCATTGTGGTAGGTTAGAAAGGCCCTACATGATGGCATTTTTGAATGGGATCACAGAATGGGACATGTGGGTTTAGGATCCTCTGAACAGTGGAGTCTCTTGTAGAAACTTGTTATGTCATATCAGATGCTGTTCTTTTTTTCTGCTCCTTCATGCGGTTGGTCAGTGTCCCCTTAGTGAGGATTTAGCTGTGTCCGTTTATCCCATTTCACAAAAGCTTCTATTCCAACTGAATTTCCATTTCACTATTGTTTACCTGATTTTCATCAGCATTTTACCTCTCTCCTGTTTGTGGCTTGTCTCTCCCGCTTCATTATGGAATCCATATAACACTGTGTGCACTCTGCCTCCAGTGACATCACTTCAGGCTTTCTCCCATCACATCCATTAATATCTTGATAGGGATATACAGGAAAGACCTACCTTTGCTCTTTCATTTCTCTTGAGACAGCCACTCTTCAGAGTAACCTAGAAACAAGCCATCTCTTTTGGATGCAATTTCTTACAAAAATACCAGTTTGAGGATGGAACAGTGCTTTCAATAATAGCTTTTTTATCGAATACATTAAAACATGGTTTTAACATATATCTAATTATATGGTGTGATATTTTTCTTGCAGTGTGTAGTGAAAAGGGGTCTCTTACTTTAGAAAAATAAGTGGATGAAAATGTTATATGATACTTTATATGACATAGCTGGAGACACCTCCTGGTCCTGGCGGTTTTATGTTTTCCTTGTGAGCTCTTTCGTGCTATCTGAGATTTCTCCATTAGCTCCAAGGGTAGGGTGGTCTGAGAGCTTGAACAGGAAAACCTGAAGTCTGGTTTTTTTTTTCCTGTTATCAAGTTTCACTTGGCCGTGGTATACATCACGGTGGCCAGCAGGATGTCTGAGGAAATTACAGATTTCCCACCATATTGCATATTCCTGTCATGCCTTATATATGGTGATTTTGATATTCCAGGTAAAACTTCTAGTTTTTCACATTATGTTGTTTTTTATTTTGATTTCAGATGAAAATAAATTTCAAAATTTCAGGCTTTGAAGTCAAACAGAAATTCTGATTTTTGACCAGTTTGACATTCAGAAAGATTCATAGCCTATTAGCATATTCCTGGTTGATTGGTAATTTTTATACCCACTTTGCAGTATGGGTAGTGAAGTTAAAGTGGCACGTGGTCACATGTCTGTTGCACCAGTTTTAGAGCAGAGTAACTCCATATTTTGCATAGGGAATTCCTGATTTACAAGATCAGGCTAACAGGCCATTTTTACAGCAAATACATTATGTAGTTTTGGTGCAAATAAATGTGTGCCTTGCTCTGCTCCTTAGTAACTGCCTTGTGAGGCTCAGACCTTTGCAGTATGAATTTGGAGTGTGTGAAAAGGAAGCTATGAGGGATGCCACCTACTCCAACTCGTCCTCCACTTTCCAAACAAACATATGGCACAAACACATTGTAAATAAAGATGACTTCAGACACAGCTCTTTTCATGGGTGAATGAGTTACACTGGGCGTTTTACTGGCAAGTACAACGCTACTTGGATTTCACATTTGAATACTTGATCTGTTAGTATTTCTGGATACTTTCATTCCCATGTATTGATTTAAAGTCTCTACTGCAAACAAGCAGTTAGCTCACTGGAAGGCAGCGTTTGTGGGCGATGCTGATGCACAGCTACCGACTGACAGAGTCCAGGTTTGCTTTAGTTGGGTACTGCGGCACAGGGTTATGTTCTCTCCTGTACGGCTCCAGGGCAGTGTTTATGTACCATCTCGTGCAGCTTAACAGCCACCAGGAACCATTATTTCTGCTGCAGGCAATGGCAATTTGGCAATGCCTGTGCTCTCCTTGCTGTAGTAAAGTGTTGGCATTATCCAGCATTATGAGGAGGATCATGTTTACATTCACTGGAGTATGAAGTGGTTAAAGCTATAATTCAAGAAAGCAATTGAGCATTTAATGTAAATCCATCATTGTTCTGCACATACTGAAACACATGTTAAACTTTGACTTTAATGAGACTTGACCAAGTGTTTGAAGATCTATACGTATTTAAGATCAGCTGATACCATAGTGACTGTTTATCTGGACTTTATGCACTGTATGGATAAACACAGGTTTAATATCAGATGAAAGATGCCCCCTGCTAACAAGAAAGTTTTTTGGCATATCAGTCTTTTGACTTTTGTTTTCTTGAAGTCTGTTGCAATTCATAGTGCATACTTCTTTTCTTTTGGAAGGAATGCACAAGGAATTTAATAATTTAGCTTATAATTTTATGAGGCACTGATATTTTTGAATAGTCAGCAAAATCCATCCTCAGTTGTTTGGAAGCTTAAGGGGTTTAGAAAGTTCTTCCTTAGAGATAAATAAGCTGTCAATTCATGATGAAGAAAATCAAACTTGTACTGTTGATTTTGGCTGTGGTATTGCAGAAGTATGAGAGAAATTTGTGCAGTTGTAGAACACTCCATGTGTTAGCATTTAGCTTTCCAATGGCACATTGTGCCTCTGATAGCATTTCTAAAAAGTAAACAGAAATGTCAAAATAATGAAAATAAAAGATTAACCATTCTGATTTTTTTGAGTTAGAAATCAAATCTATATTGCAAATTAATAGAAAGCCAGATCAGGTTTCAAAAGCTGCTTATTACACCAGTTGCCTGGGTTTTTTCCCCTCCTTCTTCTGAAGCCCTTTTTCAGACTTCACCAGATTTAGATTGTGAAATGTCTAAACAGAGGTTCTAAACAGAAACCTGGGAGGTATAGAAAGTATGCCAAGAGCAAATTAGTTTACTTAGTTCATGACTTTAATACACCCTTGCAATTAGCAGAGTATTTCCTTTGGACTTGTGGTCTCAAGGTATGTGTTTCTGTTCATGATTTTTTTATTCGCTGCCTTTAAATGAGAAAAAACAAATTCCACAGTTCTGCTTTGCTGCATCCATATGTACCAGGAGTTTGATCATGTTCAAGTTACAGTTTAACTCACAATTCAGCATCTCCAAATGCACAGGCAGGTGAGAGAAAAAAGGAGGTAGGATGTGGTTGCAAATAAGGCAGAATTAGCCTGTAAAACTCACTTGTGAAACCTCTCCCCCAATACACCAGTTTCTCATGGGTGTGCATGCTGAGGGATGTGTTGTTTTCCAGGTGATTCTGCTGGAGAAAATGCATCTATTTGTTGAGTAAGATATTATCATGGCGATAAAGGTTGTTGAAGGCACCAATACCTTTAGAGGCTGCATCTCCCCTACAGATATCCTAAACCATTCCAGCTCCCAGATGGTTTGTGCTTCTGCAGTCTCCCCACTTCCTTGAACTAACTTCACTTCTCAGTGCCAAACCTTCTAGAAACAGCTTCAGTTCAAACTACATCTTCCAGAGCTGACTGTACTCTTGTCTCTTCCCTCCCTGGAAAACAACTGCAACCCACCTAGTAGCTGCCAAATTGGCACCCACAATTGCAGTATCTTGACCCAGCATGACACAACCCCTCTCCCTGAGATACCAGTCCTGCCCACAAGCCCCCCACAATGGCAGCTTGACCCTGGCTGACACAATTGCCCCTTGTGTTTGCCAAACCCACAAAATTATAGGGGTCGTGCAGGAAAAGGCAGTGTGATGGGTGAGTTCGTGCTCTCTGTGCTGTCTGTGACACTGTGACCCTATTCATTGGCACATCCTTGCAGTAGGACTCGGCAGCCTGTCTGCAATGCATCGTTTTAAATTGTAGCCTTAAAAGATCCTTTTTTAGATGCAAGTGAAAGACCCAATTAGAGTGAAAAAAAAAAAAAAAAAGGGCAAAAATGTATTAAGATTAGTAAGAAACATCTGATGATGCTGCTTCCTTAGCCCTATCATTTTTCTGTTTTCAGTCTTAATCTTTATTTCTCAAGCATGTGTGTAGACTGCTGTGCACCCAAACCCAGTCTCATCAGTTATATTCACAGATGTGAAATTGTCAAGCTATCAAAGATCTGTTTATTTTTGGCATAGAAGAGTTATCTGATGGTCAGTCAGGTTCCAGCCCAGTTTCTTTTAATAGCTGGTGATGTTTTAACTGTGTATTTTAGTTTTACCAGTCAAAGAATGGGAGAAATTATACATCCTCATTTCAAAGAGGTGATCTGTGGACTAATCAGACAGTGTTTATAACACGTATGTTATAAAATGTAAATTCATATAATAAATGTATGCATATATATTATATTTATGCATAATATAAATATATGTAGTGTATATGTGCGCACATACATGTCTTTGTGTATATGTGCATGATATGCATGTAAAAGATTTTTTCTTTTAACTCATGTGCTACTGAGTGCCCTGTCTTAGGAGCAGGATTTGGGGATCTCTGCTCTAAGTTGTATTCCGCTGCAGGCCTGTTGGCTGTGCACCAGGGCAGCATGCAGCAGTGCCATGCTCCTTACAGGGAGGTTTTCTCTGGGCTTGCTAATACAGGGAAATTTACTGGCATAATTATACCCGTATAATTATGCTGGAGTAGTTATACTGCTGTAACTCCCATGTGAATGCTCTTGTGCTGCAATAATAGTGCCCATATGGGAAGTTATACCAGTATATCTCTGCTGGTAAATATCTCCATATAGGCAAGTCCTTCTTTGGGGGCAGGTTTTGCCAACCAATGTACTGCACAGCCCTTGCAGGTCCTTATTTTGTACATCATAGTTTTCTTTTGTCAACCACATTTTGTGCATAGGAAAAAGTTGTTTAGAATTCCTACCAGAATTTTTGAAAAGAAACAAACATTTTCCCTCACCAATATAACATTTATTTCTACAGTCACTTTATTTATTTATTTAATATCTTTTAATATATAAAAATACAGATGTAACTTCTGACTTTTGTGCTCAGGAAATTTCTTTTTAGATGTACTAAGGATCAGATATAAGCCATGTCTGGAAGCAATACTTGGCCAACAGCTGAGTGTGTGTGTATGTGTGTGTGTTCATCTATCCATGATTCATTCTGAGGGCTGTTTTAGCCTTCATAAAATATTCATGCTGGTTGTGCATGGTTCTATAATTGCCATCTCAGGCCTTGAATTATTTATAGGTTGTACTGTTCACATAGTCTCATTTACTGATAGAACAGATAACACTATACAAGAGGATCCCAAACACTCTAATGCCTGTTACTTTGCATTAAGTAGTGGAATTATATTACTGTAGGTGTAAAATGCTGGCCTTTTTCTCCTCTTGCTTTAATATATCATTTTTGTATTTATAATATGCTAATTGTTGAGATGCTGTTAAGCCTCATAATTCCTGCCGAGTTTTGCAGAAATCAAGATGTGGTTGAAATGATTTAGCTCTTGATCCCAAAATGATTGTTCTAAATCCACCCCCCTCCCTTCCCCCAGTTGTAACACGCAGGATAATTTATTGAAGTGATGTATGAGTACACATGCATACCTGAGCTCCATTGTTTTACACTATTGATCAGTGTATCTTAACTGCTAACAAACATTCAGAAGTCCAGCTAATGCAGACATTCACCAAGTGTATTTTCAAGTTCATTGTACTCAATTAAACACTGACTATGAATTCATCATGAAAGCGATCTTATTTCCATCAAATTTCCTATTCATCTTTTCTGTGATTAATTCTGTCAGCTTTTCTGACCTACTTTTGACTTTATTTTTTTACTGAATGTGTTGAATTGCATCAGTTTATCTTGGACATACAATGCATTTTGAGTTTTTTTCACCTGTTCAGTTTTTAGTTTATCTACTTTCTGAACCAAGTGCTAGTTCTAGGTGGAAAATGCAGCTGAGATAGACTTTAATTTTATAATCCTTCCGCTTTTCTAATTAAAAGAAATAGAGTAGAAATTTAGTCACTAACAGAGCAGGAGTACTAGTCCATGCACTGGAATACCTTCCCTTCTTTTCCTAGAAACTTTTGGTTGGCCTTATGAAGTCACTTATTTTCCTCCCCTATGAAAAGAGTATACTGGCATTTCCTTAACTGGCATGATGACTATAGGGACTAAATACATAAAGAATATTAATTGCCCCTCTGCTGTAATAAGGAAGTACAATAGGAGCACACAGGAAGGGAAGACTGCTGAAGTCTTTGGTGGCATTGAAATAGCACAGGATCATGCAAAACACACCTAGCCTGTTTTTTTTTTTGTTTTTTTTTTTTTTTGTAGAGATGCTTGTTCACGCAGGCAGGTGGTAAAGAGAACTGGTTAAAGCCCTTCATTTCAGTGCAGCTCATTTCATTGCTCACACAGGGATTAGGAAGGATGTTCCTCCAGCTGAGTTTCTACTCGGCTGTTTCCCTCAGGGAGCTAGTTCCCAAACACCAGCACCAGCCTCTGCTCCAGCTGATGGGCTTGGGCTGCTCCTGTCCTCCTGGGCCACCTGGGTATTCCCCAGCAGTGATTTGCTAGCAGAGCTCAGCAAGAAGATCCTCACTGTGGGATTCAGGCATGTGCTTCTGTCTCTGGTGGCAGTGGACTGAGTCTTGTATTGGCAGTGCTTTGCTCCCTTCTTGACTCTCCAGAGGTCTGTGATCTCTGATGTTTCAGAAGGGAGGAGCCAGGAAGGTATGGTGCAAGGAGGAAAAGGTGGTGGCTTAGCAGTGATTATGGATGCAGTGTTCCTGTTCAGAGGAAGTCTGAGAGCAGCAGGTAGCAGAAGAGATGAAGATTTAAAATTTACCTCTCTCAAGGCAAAGTATGGACAAAGGCAGCTCTAGGATGAAGGCAAAAGGAACTGCCAGAAAAAAATAGAGCAAAAAGAAATGTTTCTGCAAAACAAACCATTTTGGTGAACAATGAATTCTTGAGAAAATATGTCTCTTCCTGAGCCCTTATTTTTCTTGATAATAAATCAATATAAAATAAACCTTGCGACATTCACCGCTCTGTACAATGGGCTGAAATGAAAAGAGCTGTGTTCTTTTCTGTATGATTTTCTGAGCCCTGTGGGTCCCTCAGAGAAGGAAACAATGTTATTGTCATGCAGATTTCTTTTCTTCAAGATTTCAGAGATTCCATGAATCCCTTGCAACAGGGTAATTCTACTTTTTTTCCTTTTTTTAAAGCTTTCTCCAGCAGTGCTGGTGTGGTAGTTTTATTGCAAAGTCACCACCTTTCTCATGGAGTTTTCTAACTTTTCAGAGCTAAACATGACTGCTGTGGCATGCGTATGTTACTAAGCTTTCCTGTTAGCACTTGGCTCACTTTTTGCTTTTCTTCCTGCCCATTTAGAGCCTAATGTGTATGTAAGAGGGGAAAAAAAAAAAAAAAAAAAAGAAATATGAAGTTCTTATATATTGTGTATTTTGCAGTAGTATGTGGAGGCTTCTGGTAGGTCAGATTTCTATACAAATAATATAATACTGCCCCACAGAATTTGTTACTGAAAGGACTAAAGATGGTCAGTGAATGACAGAACACTGAGGAGAATGGGATTAAAAAAGTGATGGGGGGTACTGTGAAGCTGAGCTACTCAAACAGTTTGGTTTTGGTCAGGAATAATGGTCTCAACTTCTGCTTGCCTAGGTATTGTCACAGAGTTATTTGGAGGGAGGGTTTGCACCATACAAATTCTGAGTTAGGTGCTGGGAATACAATCTTGCTTTTATGGAAAATAACATACATTTTAATAGTCAATTACCAAATAAATTTTCTTTAGTGAAATTGTTAAAATATTTAATATCTCGGGGGTCTTGTTTTTCCCCCTTCCCTATTTTCTCTGGTAAGAGGTTTCTTTATTGCTGGGCTGGAATGTGGTCTTGGGTTTTCAGGGTCCTGATTACCTTTAACATTGTGAAAATGGTAGGCTGCTGGGACACCAAGGCATCACGTAGCTTTAATGGGTCAACTAGCCTTTGCTGTTATGCACTGCACGTTGCCGTGCCATGGCTGACCTCAAACTGTACTCCAGAACAATTTCCTTCAGCACAGGGTGGTGCCCAATTGCGTAGAGTGTAGAAGCAGTGATGCTCAAGCCTTTCAACAAAATTTTACCATGTCTCTTAGTCTAAAGGTATGAAGTGCCAAGGAACCCCATACACGACCTAGAAAAACAAATTGGCAAGTGTGCTTCTTTCACTGATACTGCCTGTACTGAATAATTTTCTTAGAGACATTTAAAAAAAAGGTCTATGAAATCCTACATCATTTCCCCCTATATATATCAGAAGTCTTTAAAGATTTCTAAGACTTTTTTTTTTTTTTTATGCTGACAATACATGAGAGAATCCTAGATATGTGTGACACCTTTTAGAAAGTGTCTTTGTCTTTATCTATCCTTACAGTACCTGTGTGCTAGGAATGTGTCATGATCCCCATTTTAAAGATGGGAAAAGAAGACACAGAGAGATTTAAAGCTAGATTTTTAAAGGTGTTTTGACTTCTAAAGATGCAGTAAAATGTGCAGTAGGACTTTTAAGAGGGCTTAATTGCATCTTTAACAGCCTAAAAGCAACTTGGCAGCTTACAGAGTGTACCAAGCAGAGACACGAATCTAGGTCTTCTGTGTCCTGGTCTAGTCCTTCAATCACTGGATGGCCCTTCCAGGGTGGACTGATTTTGGAAAATAAATATGGCTTTTTGCTGCACTGTTGTTCAGTATTGCTCTTTCAATAGGACATGGAAGCACTGAGTCATTGGTGCTGACATTAAGCGAAGAGAAATCCTTTGTCAGTGGTTGAAACCTAAAGGGTGTTGAACACTGTTTAAGTATATACATTTCAGAGACAGTATTTATAGAAAGGTTAAAACTTCCCATTCTGTAAGGAGGCATCTTCCAAGGGGGTATTTGCACAACTTAGCCCTGGAGCACAGTGGAAAAGCTCAAATTGGGAAGCTGGCCACACTCCACACAGGCTATGGAAAGACAAACTTTTTCCAAAGACAATTTGGAGCACTTGGGCTGGGCTCCTGCCCAGAACTGGCCTCTGGAGAAGCCCATCTCTGTCTGCACTGCCTGAGTGGAAAGCTTAGGAAGGTCTCTCAGCCCCGGCTGGCAGAGGGGATCTTGGGGGTGTCAGCACTGTGCTGTGTGTTTGCTGTTTGTTCCTGAGAGGTGAATTTAAATCTCAGTACCTGTGACTAGTCCCAAATTTGGTGAAACATAGCTGTGCAGGGATTCCCATGTCTCAGTGTTGCTAGAAGTGTGATGCTCCCTCAGAGACGGGCTTAGTTTTGGTGGCTTGAGCCCCAGGGGGTCACAGGTCTGTGGGGGTTTTGCTAGACCTATGCAGGAAACCTTTGTCCAGGTACAGAGGCCTTTTAGGAGTTTTCTGGTTTGAAACCAGAATTAAAACAAAACAAAACAAAACACAACCCACAACCAGAATCACTATGCTGTTTGAGAGTTAATAGTCCAAGACAAAAGGGAAATTTGTGAGTAAAAATGCTATAATTTCCATGTCAGCCTTTTAAAATGTATTTCTAACTTTTTTACTTTAGTTAAAGTTTGCAAACAAGATTTTTATTTTGCTAGGAAAGGATGCTTTTAATTTCTAAACTAACTAAAGATGATGTTGTGACACACTGGAGGTTTTTCTCTGAACATATTTTTCATACTGACATTCCCTCAGACATGACTCTTTCCCACAAAAGTTTCTTTTTTACAGACTCTCATTTCCCAACAGGGGCAAAAAGAACCCAGAAAATTCAGAGTAAGATCTATCATTCCCAGACTGGCTGTGGGCTAATCACCAATGCATTCACATTTCAATTAAACTTTTCAAATTACTGCACGTATTTGAATATGTTTTGTTTCATAAGGAATCTGTTGCTGTAACACAGGATACATCACTGATCTAAAAGAGAACAGAAAGGTAAAACAGGCATTACCATCAGGAAAGCTCTGTTACAAAGCCAAAACTGGGGTCCTACTCTGCGATTTGGTAAGATTCAGCTTTCTTGGGGGCTAGGAGCTCAGCTCTCAGAGGTTCTTTCCTTATCTGTCTTCTTCCTCTGCTGCTGATAAACCAGTTGAGTTCTATAAAAGCTGCTTCCAGTGATAGCTTCCCTCCTGGCCACAGTGTGCATTTGCAACATGCAGTTTTATTACTGCCTATAGTACTTAATGCAGCCGTATGTAGATCCAGATGTCTTTCATCAATCCTGAACCTGCCACTGCTGTAACCACAGTAACCAAAAAGACGCCAACATTTTCCCTGTTACTTTCCAATGCTTACACTTTTTGCAGGAAAACAGGAAGAGGAATGTTAAAAAGTGCATGTATATCACATGTACATTTTTCCTTCATGTACTGTGTGCCTTTAAGTTCTTATGTTATGTATTTTTCATGCTGTTTTAAAAAAATCAGTTTTGCTCAAGAAAAAGAAAAGAAACTGTTGGTGCCATGCCAGTCTTCTGCAGTTTAGCATCACATTTTGCAATACAAGTCTACAGTGTTTCATTTCTGTTTCAGGCTGTGTTTGGCTATGGAAGCACTAAGCATGGAAATATTGCAGGTGTTCAGACTAATTGTAAATCTGGCTTGGACCCACCTGTATGTAGTATGGTTCTGTAATCTTGGTTCGCTTAAACTAGTGCAAGTGAAATTGTAATGTGATACATACAGTAGATGTGTTTTTGGTAAACTTGCTGAAGAGTTGCATATGCATTCCTATAATACTGTATGGTATCTAGTGTTCATATATATGCATGTATGAATAGGTATGATAAAAATATAATGACTAGAATGAAAAGTATTCTGCGTCAAAATGTAGGCAGTATACCTATAAAAGCATATGCAGGTGCACAATCTTTGTATTATATACTATTTCCATGCAGAGTATGCATGTATATGTGTGCACACACATGTGCCTATGTGTATACATGTATCTATGTGTTGCTGTGGTCCCCAGTGTGTAGTTTATAGTTTGGAGAGAAATCATCCTCCATCATTCGTCACTGCCGAGCTGCAGCAGACCAGGCCAGCACATCATTTGTTAACAGCGACAAAGCCGCACTCATAAACGCCGACATGTTACATTAATTTATAGGCACTGAGTGACTTATTAAATGTGACGTGTGAAATATAACAGGGCCCGGTATGGATGATTAGGTTTTGGGCTTTGAATTGTTGACAAGGCAGGGGTAATGAATTGCGGGACACAAGCTAGTATGTTTCCCCCTCATTAGTCAGTATTAGCTGCATTAATAGTAATAATTGGATATATTCATCATTTAAAATGTTTTAATAAATGTTTGGACAGCACCTGATCTAGGCTGTCAAATATTAGACTGGAAGGTTTGTGATGGGAGAAAAATTACGCCATTCCTTCTGCAGAGATTTAGACAGCCTAAGGGGTGCCATTTGCCAATGTCCTTTAAGAAGTAATGGGTGGAGATAGTTTGGAAAAAGACAGTGCAACAAGAGAAACCAGCCTCTCACATTTCAGGAAGACATTTCCATTTTATTCTAGAGACTTCTTGGTCCTGACGTCAGGTCTCCGAGGTGCGGTCTGGACTGGTTATTTTTCTGGTCAGGTGCCAAACTCAGATTAGAACTTCACAAAAGTTGTGCATGTTTCCATCTGAATTTCTGTTCACTCTTTTACAACTGCAGACTGAATGTTGCCCAGAGCTCAGGAACTTTCCAATTTGGGGTTTTGGCTTGGAGTCATCAGTACTTTGAACTATTAACATATTTAAAATTCCAGAAAATTTTCTGCCTGGACATTTTAAAAGCATGATTCTCTATGGGATGAAGGCAAGGCAGTTCTGTGGGTGTTCTGCCAGCTCTGCTTTCATGTCTTGGTTTTTGTATCTCAAATGCATTATTGCCTGTAATTCGATACAAAGATTCTTCCAATTAAAGGAAAAAAAAAAATTTGTTTCATTATTTTGTGATCTTCAGAAGTGGAATTTGAAAAATAACTTAAAACTGTTACCAATGAATGCAGACTGTATTAGTTTTGAAAGGGACATGTAGGTGAACACTAGAATGTGCCTTCTAAATGACTAGATAGGGATCAAGACTACCATGTCCAGTTGCAAAAAAATTATATCAGTTCAAAATTTTTGACATGTCACTTAGCTGTAACCCATTATTTTTTAAAAGCAACCTTCAGAATACAGAAAAGCAAAAGCACATGGAGTTATTGGCACTGCATCACTAGACTGACAATTTTTATTTTAAAAGAAGAGTCCTCTGAGGAAAAGCCTCGCTACTGTGGGAAGCAGTGTTTGGTGACTCAGTAGGAGGTACGTTTCCCTTTTAGATGCTACTGAAGAGGTGTCACACTAGGGAGTACTGCGTTGCTGGAGGTGCTGTCTTTCAGGAGAGACACAAAGTCAAGTGTCTGGCCACCTGTAGTCATAACAAGTCCCAAGATACTTACTGCAAGGATGAAAGTTTTCTCCTCAGTGTCCTTGCTAGTTCCAGCTAGTTGCTTGTACTGAGCATCAGGAATCTTTCAGATAAAGGGATCTTCATGCTCTCCTAAATACTGTGAGCCAAACCTGCCTCTTTATATCCATGAACTTTGTGCAAAAGCTTGGTGGAGGACTCAGAAGGTGCAAAGGCTAAATTTGGCTGTAGATAGGTAATGCTGCAGCTCCAGGATGGCAGAAAAGCTTCATTGCAGGGATGGGAATGGTGCAATTATTTGGCACTTGCCATAGTTACTCTGCAATGGAAGAAAACTTTGAAGGTAGAAACTTGGTCATTCAGATGTAGTCAGAATGATTCATACTTCTGAACTTGGAGTAATGTTGTTACATTTAATAGACACCAAGGTCACATACAACTTGTTTAGAAAATGTACATTTAACTGTATTTTCCTCTTCATTTTGAATCAAACCCTGAGTATTATTTTGTCAAGGTTGTCTATTAGCTGGTGGTTATTATTGACAAGTGGATGTGAGGGTATTTTAGCATGTTGTCTAACACGTCTGCTGATAAGTTTGTCACTTGCACTGCACAGTATTTCTTCAAACTCCCTCTTAATTTTTATTTGGAGATTAAGCAGGCTTTTAAAACTTGATATTGTATGCTCAGAAAATGAGGTTCATCAAATGTTTGGACATACAGCTGTGTTTTTATTTCCTGTGTTAGTTAACACTGGGCCTGGAGTCTTAACTCACTAGAGAAGATAAAAATTCGTGTTTTCTCTAGGCCTGTATTAATATCTCTGAGATCAGCCCCTGATCTTGTCATCTAGGTTCACATTGTTTAGCCAATCATCTTAAAGGTTTTCAGCATTTTTATTAGTGATATGTATGTATTATAAAAAAGATAATGTGTTTCAACATTTAAGTTAATTATTATGCAATTAGGTCTTTAATGGAACTTTGTCAGAGCTATGGAATTGAGTGAATAAAGAATGATCAATATTCAGTACTCATGTAGAGTTCTTGATGATTTTAAGCTACTGTCTGGTTAGAAATACTTTGGGTGAGATTTGTTAGTTATGTTTACATTAACAAGGAATTACTTTTTTTTCCAGGGAGTTGCTAGAGGGAGGCAGCTGTAAGTTTTTTTCTAATCCTCTTTCCCTTTGCTAGTTGCTGGCACAATGGTTCTTAAAAGAAGAACAATAGAACATAAAATAAGGAGTAAAAGGTTGTTAAGTTGCAAGCACTTCCTAGTCCATTGAATTAATTGTGACTTTCATTGGTATGATGTAGATGAACAAGAACTTGAACCTTTCTGCCCTGACCGTCTAGCAGGGTTACTTAATGCTCATTGTAAACCTTGTTTCCATTGCTGATGCTGTCATCATTCCTCTACAGTGATACAGAAAAATAAAAATTACAAAGTACTTATATAGGCCTATGTAAACCCTTATGCTCTGTGTTTTGTGGTAATGAATCCTATTGATCGCAGATATTATCCATGATTTCACACAGAAAGGCATCTTGGTGACATACGTTTCTCTCCAGAAACACAAGAGAGATCTCAACTCTTGACAATGTTTTAACACCCATGGAAGATGTCTGTAGCTGCTAACAGAGATCACCTTCTTTCCAAAGCTAATAATGGACATTGATCCCTGCTCCCTTGTGTAGGGTATCCAATACTGTGCTTCTGTCCTTACAATGTCTTTGATCTGTTGAACTCTATACTGAATATGATTTTTCTCATCATTCTAACCAACTTGCTTGCCCATACACACACAAAAAATTCTGCAGCATTTTATACCTAAAGCCACTTTAAGATCTCCTTCAGACACCCCTGGAATATCTCCTCTTGTTGAACCACCGCATGCACAGCTCAAACAAAGTGCCTCCGCCTTTCCACAAAACAACTCTTTGCTTCCTTCCAGCACTCAAAATAGCAACTATACTCCGGATCCCGTCCTCATTGCCAGAGCTCCCTGCTGTAAAGGAAGCAAGGGCTTTATTCTCTTAAATATCATGAAACAATGGGAACCCCTGGATGGAATGTCCAGCTTGTGGGCAGGAGCGAAGGCAGCACTTGTCTTTCTTCCATAGCATTTTTGTGCTTTATCTTTTCTTGTAAAAATACAAATATACATTTACATATATATATATATTTTTTTTTTTCTGGACATCTAATTCTAGACTCACCCTTAGTAGTTTCTTTTGAAAGAGTGCTTTTAATTGTTTTGTCTGTTTGGGTTTTTTGTTTTGTTTTGTTATGTTTTTCTAAGAGAACCAACAAAGGTTTAAAAAAGTAAAATCACATCTCCCAGCAGAATCTCTGTCAGATTGTCCATTGTCACCGACTCTGACCAGGTTCCCAGTTTAGTTTTGGTTTTAATTTATTAAAAGTTAGCTTTTAATAACTTCAAGTTTTAAGTTATTGGTGTTTTTCCTACCTCACATAAGGTCCTTCACTGCTGCTGCTTTATTTGAAGCAAACATTTCATTTGCTTCTTGAAGCAGAAGTTATCTTAGAAGGGGATGCAATCAATCTTTCACCATATTGACAACTTCTAAATATTTCTCTGTAGTTACTCAGATGGGTTGGGTGAGGTAAGTTCCACTCATCTTTATAGCAGGACTGTGTGGACAAGAGATTTACAGTCCCGTTTGTAAGTTGTCCATTACTGTTGCAGTTCTGCTGAGGATTTAGTGATGCAAAAGCTGAGACTGGGGTGTCATCCCAGCAGTAAATCTGGTGGTCTTGCAAGGTCTGTCTTGCTGGCAATGATACCAAGGCAGTGGAGCAGCTGCAGCCAAGAGCCTGGAGTTTGCACAGGATCAGCATCTCATGGGCACACTTCAGCACATGTGCTGTTTCTCTTGCATTTCTCTGGGGCTGGAAGCTCTTTGGATTGTGTATTTTTAATGATTTTGAGACATGAATGAACTCAATAATCACTTTCTTCATTCCATATGTGCTTCTGATTCATTATTGGCACTACAAGTTATTGCAAATAAGAAATCTAACAGCATCTTTCTTCGTCATTTCTCTCACTTCAGGCCATCGGTCCTGCACATATATCTGGTCAAAAATAATTTCCATGTCAGTCCAAGCAGACCTTCTGGCTTTTTTTAACATTAAATATCTTCCCCTTAAGAGGAAAAAAAGAATTAAAAAAAGTAATCTTGAGAACAAAACAGAGCAGGTCTCTGAGTCAGGTCTCGGGAGGGAACACTGCTGTCACATAATGTCTACACCTAGTGTAACCATTCAAGGATATATCTGTTCAGATGGGTTTTGCATACACTCCACCTCTATTTGTGCAGAAACTTTTCTCAGCGCTTTAAAGGCTCAGACTCTGGCCAGAAGGTATACTGAACATACATGTCCTTTAAATAGCCTGACCCTCTGGGTTTTGCAGGTTTGGATGGTAGCACTGGTGTGTCAGTGTTATTTAAGGATATTATTGGTGTCAGGTTATTTGAGGAATCATTAATTATTGTATGTGCAGGCAGAGTGCACACAATTTTACATGCAGGTGATTTACGTGGGCCTGATCCAGGGAAAGGTGGGAAATGTGTTTCCCACACATGCAGTATTTACCATGTGAATCTTTATAACTTTCTCAGTAAGCTGATGAAAGAAATATGTCATCAGCACCCTCAGCTCAAGGTGACAAGCTTTAGGGTCCCATGTCTGCTGTGGGACAAACAGTTTCAGATGGCTGGATTAACACTGCTCTCCAGCATACTATGACTTTGATACTGCCGATGCTTTTTGGTAACCATGCTAAAGTTACAGTAGTTTACCTTGAGGTAGCAGGCAACCGAATACTAATATCACATTACAATAACAGTAATGCTGTTATCTGTCATCACTTACACTGAACAGAGGTTCTTTTAGCAAAAGTATGACTCTGGGAGGGCTGCTAATTCAATGGCATTATGTGAACTATGACAGACCACAGGGCTGGTTTATATTTTTTTTCTCCAGTGACTGAAGTCTAGCATCTTCAGTAAAAATGAAAAATAGTTAACCCACTTTTATATCCTGGTATTTGAGGGGTGAAGCAGGAGTGAAATGGAGAAGGAGCGAAGGGAAAAGTAGTTAAACTGAAACAAATTTATCAAATGTTGTTTTGTTTTTTGTTTTTTGTTTTTTTTTTTTACTAAATAAATAAGCGTAAATTCTGTTGATTATGTGTCTGTACTCACTCAATAAGAAAGCACACTAATGCTGGAAAGTCTGTCACAATATCAGCCAGAGCATTGGTCCATCAGGTCGTAAAGAATAGTCTGTGATTTGAAGCACGCAGAGAAAGGCAGAGCCGAGAGGCTGCTGTGCTGTGTAAGCTGAGGGCTGGAGCTGTGCTGGGGCACGGGTGCGCCTGCCCTCCACTGCTCATCTCACAAGGCTGTTTGTGTCAATATAATGTAATGGATGTGTGTATGTTCAGTTATCTTGCATCTAGCTGTCATAAACCAAATACATGGTGTATACTCTGTACACAGATGACAGAAACTCCTTTCAACTTTTTTTTTGGTGATAGGAAAGTAGCTGTAGTTCAAATTTAATAAAAATTTTAGATAACGGAACTGGGCACAAGTAAGGAGATATAAGAAAATTCAGATTTTCACTACTTTAAGAAAAAAAAAATATTAAAAAGTTAGACCTGGTGGCAAAATTAAATTACAGAAAACTGAGCACTGAAACCTGCCTCTGAACTATTTTTAATTCTATTTTGTGATGTTGTTTTTTGGTGGTGTTATCTCTTTCTTTTCTTATTAAAAGTCTGGGAGAAGAAACCAAAACAGTCTCTCTGGGATTTTAACTCACTCATGGGAGAAAATGCCAAACACACTTTCCCAAACTACTCTAAATTTCTCTGATGCATTATAACTCAGTATCAGAGAGCAGAGAAGTCCAGAAGATGCAAATGAAAAATTGATATGCTGTGCTTCACTGTGCGGAACACACAGACCTGAGGAAGAGTGACTGGGAACACTTGCTGAAGCGAGCAATGAGTAATTTAAGGCTGTTTGGGGCAGTCCTACCTTCTGATTTGGTGATTATGTGGGTGCCTCCTCAGGTGTTTGCTGTGCTGAGCTGAATATTTACTGTACTGATAACAGCAAACCCTGGAAATGCTAGCTCGAGGAGTCAGAGCAAGTTCACAAAAATAATGTAGGCTATTCTGTTTCTATTATTATGGCATTGCCTGAAGAATCTCAGTCAATAGACTCAGACTGCTTGAGGCTTATTCTCTGTGTCACATTGCCTTTCTTGGACATTTTCTGCAGTTCAGGAGGAAGATATATATTTTCTAGTAAAAAAAAAAAAAATTCCCAGGCTTTTGGTTTGGGCTTTTTTTTGCTTTGTTGGTTTGGTTTTGGTTTTGGTTTTAACCCAGTGAATTGTTTAGCATCCCATAAATGCAAAATACAGGTCTGTTTCTGCGTTCATTTTAAATCCGTGTGAACACTGAATACAGGGAGAGTAGATCTGGGATTTTTTTTTTTTCTTAATCAGGATGTTTGACAACTCAAGAAGGTTATGTTTATAAGAGAGTTAGATGGCTGTATCTGGTGTTTAATTTCTCTTCTGCAGAATAAATTTCCTGTTGTAAAAATGCCACAAAAGGTAGCTACTGCTGTTTATTGACTAAAGAGCCAAGTAAAATCCAGCTGTGAACATGTGGGTAATAGCAGGTTTTCCCCATGTCTATATTTGATTTCCATGCACAGCTTAATGGTGGTAAATATCAATGTAAGTCTCAATTTTTCTTTTGTGAATAGGGTACCTGACATGACCAGTCAGTTGTATGTGAAAAGGTCTGCGAGGGAAGAAAAACAAAATAAACCCAACCCAAAAATAAAACATTGCAACAATAGACTTGTTAGTAAGTGAGAATCTTCATACCTTAGATGCTAAGGATTTCTGTCCCTCCCCCACCTTTTCTGTAGTTATTAGTAGAGCGAGGCTAAACTCAGATTTTCTATAGTATAGGAAATTCCATTATTTTGAAAATTTTTCTCTGGCAAAGTGGAATAAAAATGTGCTCCCTTCAAGTAAAGTTGAAAAATGTTGGAAAATTAAAGAAATTATTGTTCAAGAAAAAATACATTTAAAAATAAATTTTTAAATAGTTGGGAATTTCCATTTTAATGAAGCCTATTTTTTCAGTAAAATAGGAGTTTTGATTAGAAGAGTCAACTTGAAAGACAAGAAGATTAGCTTTGTTCTTCTGAAATTTCTAAAGGGACATTTCTCCATTTTGTTTATTTACTTTTCCAAATAAAATTGCATTAAACAATGCGTTTTCCCTGTATTTTTATTTTAGTGGCAAATAACTAACTAGATCTAGTTACCAGTAGGTGCAGTAGAAGTTACTGATTGAGAAAGAAAATGTGTGAAAAGTGCATAGAAGCCCCTGAAGAAGCAAATGAAATGGCTGAAGTGTGACCGCTGTCTGCCTCTTGATGACCTGTGGACTCACCCCTGTATTGGCTTCAGTACTTCTTGATATGCCAAGTTTTCACAAGAAATAAAATACCCATCAGATATTGTTGGAGACAACTGTATTTGTAGTAGCACATCCCCAGCATCCGCTTTTGCTGGGAGGACACCAATGAAAGGAGATAGGCTGACAGCAGAGCTGGTTATGCCAGATACTGAAGTATGTGAGTAGTACCTTTGTCTCCATCGGTACTGCTTGTGTATTTAAATTTATGCACATATTTTGTACTCTGCTGAATTGGTATGTCATACAGAATGGGCATGCAATCCTTTTATCTGATGCACTGTTGCTAATTATTGCACTGGCCCATGTATTTTGGTTTTACTAATTTTGCAAACCCACATTTACTTACTGCTGTGTTTCACCCAGAAGTCTAAAGTTGCCCTCTTCTATCAAATGTGTTTATACCTCAGAAAAGGTGTATTTTGTCAATTTTGTTTGCCCTAGCCAGATTTAAGTTGTATAACCGGCACTCACTTTCTGGATAGCCACTGGTCTGGCTGACCTTGGCAGCATGACAGCTGCCTTATTTTCACATGGATGAACTGTTCTTGAACAACTTCTCCAATGTATTGGGAACAAACAAGCTTTTCTTCAACATCAGGAATGCAGCAGGTCTTCTTTCCAACTATTTTTTTTCCCCTTCCACAGACATATTTATTGTGGCAATGGCAAGAAAATCCTACTGCTAAGCCTTCAAGTTTGAGTTCCTTTAGATTTCCTTCAGGGGAGTGACAGAAGAGCCAAGCTAGACCATGTCAGAGCTTGCTTTCTTTAATTTAACCCTTTGTTTATTTTTAATAAACATGGGTATTAATTTGTAGTGGCAAGAGAGGTAGGAGAGCAAAATCCTTTTACATCTTTAGTGCTAGTATTTCCATTTCTGCTGTGTATTTATTTAATTTAAATCACTGTAGTAGTTATCAGTGACAAAGAGCAGGATGCTGCTGGGGAGGGTATTGCACAAACCCAAAGGCTTTGCGATGTGATGGACAAGATGGTCAAGGATGAATGCAGTGATCTCCAGCTGGTAGCATGCTCACTAGATCCTTCAGCTGAACGAGGGGAATCAGGATGGAAGGAGCAGGAGCGAGAAAGGAGCTGGTGTCAGGATTTAGAGGTAGCAGCACGGGCAGGCAGCAGGGGCAGCTGGGGAGTTCAGACTGGGCTGGAGTAAGAGTCCCTCACTAGCAGAGAGTAGAGGTCAACGGTGAGAGTGCAGTCCTGATGACACCAAAATCTTGTTGGGAATGCGGCAGTTTTGTTAGGGGGGGGAAAAAAATCTTCATCTCCAAAAAGAAATTTTCTATCAAGTGAGAAAAAGAAAGGACATTACCAGAAAAGCTAATAACCCATTTGTTAGAGCTTCTACCTGGCAGACAGAAGCTCATGTTAATTTGGGGTCTGATTCAGACGGGGGGGTTGTATTTAACTAAAGTTTGTATTTCTGCATTGGTCCTTGCAGTTACTTAGAGATTTGTAGTAGTGCAGTGCCATAGCATGGATTAACTGCACAGCAACATCACTCCTTGAGTAGTTTTTGCAGCCTGCAATGAGCTGCATTTTAGCACACCTAAGTGCAGTCTAAAACTAACTGGCTTTCTCCAAAACTGTACTCCCATACCCTCCAACCACATCTGTGTGGAGTGAGGGGGGAAGCATGGAGTCCTTTGATTTAGTATCAGTGTAAGTCAGTAAATCCTAGTGCTTTGTAAAACTTTGCATGTTTCTGGACCTGAGCTGGCTTGTGTTTCTCTGCTTCATATGCACAAATGCTCTTCACACAAGGGATGTTAGCAGTCAGCAAGGGAGTCAGAAAATATGTTCTGTTTGATTCATGCAAAAAAGTAAACCTTCAGTGGTAGCAATAAGTATAATTGATGACTGAGTCCTGTGTGGCAGAAGAGCTGGTGTTCAGTAATCACAGAAATTTGGAGAGAGAGTTAAAGTTGGAGATTTTATTAACACTCCTGTGTTTTCCACATTTTTTTCATCTTGGGAATGAATTTCAGACCCCAGTGGTTAGTATTAATGCTATATATCCTCTGTGGTTAGTATTAATGCTCTACAGCCCTGCCAAATGCGGAGAAAGTTAGAACTGAAAAAAATAACCCACTGTGAAGAAGTTAGATGCAAACAAATGGGGATGGAGTTTTATGCTTACAAAGACTCAGCTCTGTTGGCACTTCTCCTGGACCAGTCCTGTCAGTCTAAATCTGAAATATTTGCAGAGTGAAGTGTTGCTAATGAGCAAGGCTGGCAGGACTGGACTCGAGGTGAAGAAGGCACCCGAACAAGCGGTTTAAAGCAGGAACTGAGAGACTGAGCTGAACCCCATGAATCAAACTGCTCCACTCTACCGTTGTCTTAATCTGTTCGCATCCACCTCCCTGTCAGAGCCAGGGGAGACTGTCAGCTGAAGCGCGCCATGCCAGCTCAGGAGCCGCTCGGCTCTTGTGTAGATGAACGTGGGATGCTTTTGCATAGCCGGGGGGACTCCAGCTCTAGTGTGTTCCAAAATAAAGTGCAGCCTATAGTTTGTTTTGTCTTTTAGTGAAATAAAAATACGGCGCTTGGCAGAATGTGTTCTGTAAACTGGTGACTTTCTACATAAAATGCAGTGAGTGAACTTGGCTGTGTAAGCTTGGTGTCTCGAAAGTTCCTCTGAAAATACTGTGATTTTTTTAAGTTAATTTTTTTCTGGAGGTGATTTAATTCAAAGGAAGTTTTGTTTGCTTGCTTGCTTGCCTGAGGTTTTTTGATAGGTTTAAATAGATGAGCTTCATTTCTTCTGCAGTTTATTTTGGTGAAACTTCCGTAGAATATGGGTGAGATAATACAGCATAAGTGGAGTTAGACTTTGAAATTTTGGGTTAGAGTTTTCAGACCCCAAAAGCCAACTGTTGTATTTTGTAGTGATTTTCCATGCTTTTGAGCTGACACGAGCTCAGAGTTTGTAAGGGAAGTGGAGGCCCAGTGTTTCTCTGGAGAGCTTCATGAAGAGCTTTCCATTTCTTTTGGGGTCCTTGAGTCAACCTGCCAACCCCACTGCTCAGCGCTCATGTGTGCTGTGCAAAGCCAGACTGGGAAGGTATTTCCCATGTTTTCATGGCTGATGCTGCTATTCAGTGCTAATATTTTTAACTATTCCGTGTCCCAGCTCCTCTCAGGGCCGAGGTGTTGCTCCAGGGCTGTGACAGACTGGGCAGGCAGCTGCTGGGCTTGGTGCTTGGTGATGCTGCCAAAAACCCACTGGCAAAACCAGGACAGTTCCGGCTTCTCCCCAAAGAGTAAGTCACTCTGAGAGGTTTTGCCACATAAGGGCCTGTTCAAGGCTGTAGGCACCAGCTGACAGGGATGTCTTTGCCTCCCAGCAGATGGCTGGGCTTTTTATTTCAGCAAGCAATCTTGCACGGAGGGGTGGTCTCTGGATCCTGCCAGGATTTCGCATGACAGGGCCAGCTTAGGGCAAGAGGGATCTGATGTCCGTGCCCTTCATAGCTCATGAGCTAAATGACGAGCTGTTGACAGGAAAGCCATCATCTGAAGTGTAAGATCCTGAACTCTCCACGCTTTTCGTTTTTCTTTGGCAGAATTAATGCCCTATTTGCTTGTCTCTCAAAATCCATTCTGGCACGAGTACAAACCCTCGCCTGGTGGCAAGCAGTTGTCTGGATTCGAGATGCCAAGATTTGTGCTGACAGCTCCTTCTACACAATCTGAGTCAGGCTGTCACAGCTGGCCATTAGAGGCTTAAAAAGACACACACATGTACAACAAATAGCACCAACTTTCCGTTATTGAATATCAGAACCTGCTTGATGAGAAAACGTAATGGCTTACACTGCTCTTTATTTTAGTATAAACAAACACAGTGTCTCCAAACCCCTGTTCAAGTGTGGCAGCTGTTTATTTTATGTTGATTGCTTGCTCTTATTTAGGAGCACAGGTCTAGAAGGGACTTCCTGGGTCAGGAGATCCAGTCCTTGATAATCCTAAACATCACATTTTGTAATCCTCCTCATTACCTTACTTTTCTTCAATGAAAAAAATCGCTTGTAGTTTCAATTTGTTCTTGCAGACATTTGCCTGTTATGATTTCCTTGGCATGGAGGAACAAGCACCAAAACTTGCCTTGTTGAGGGGTGGGATTGCAACTAGAGCAGGACAAATAATGCTGTTCATCAAAAAGGGATTTTCTGAAGCTGTTTACCCTGCAGTTTTTCCTTGGTGGCAGTGTGTGCAAATTCTGCTGACCTAGCATTCAGTTTGGGTGCTAAAAGATGGATTCTTGCAAAAGTTAATTTTCTGATTTAAAGTAAAACAGGACCAAACAATTCCACACCCTGCTTTTGGATATGGGAACAGGTCAGATTAGCTTCTGCTTAGTCAACTGATGGTTATTGCAAGTGTAATGCTGCTCTGTCTGGTTGTGCTAGGTTTTAAACTTGCTGTAGGATTAAATTTTGCATGGCTGAGCTTTAGTAGACCTTAGCCTGTAGTTTATTTTGGACAAAGGGTTGATAAACTTTGGCTCTCAGGGAGGAAGCCTGGAATCTGAGAGCCACTATTATTCATTGACTTGTCTTTATGAGTTTACAGTCCACTGATGCATAACACTGAAGGAAATATTTTCAGTGAAATGTTTGCTTTTTTCTTTGGCTTTGTAAAATGCAATGTCTTTTCTTAGAGATATATGTCAGGGTCATATAGCTACTTCAGTGAACTGTGTATGGTCAGGAAATAGACTGCATTGAAAATATTTCATTTTTCCATGAAATCAGTCTTTGAACCAAGACTTCCCCCCTTCTCCTCTCAGGGTTTTGGTCTCCCACTATCCACTATTTGAGCATTAATTTTATGCACAAACTGGGTTTAATTGTGGAAGGGAGATTTCAACTGAATGGAACGTTTTCAGTGTTTTTGTATTAAATCAAAATTTGCACACGACAGCGAACTTGTGAAAAAAAAAACCCAAACATTTATATGTAAGGGAATTTTCTTGGCTGGCATTTTTCTGTCCTCTTTTTGCTGTGCAGAAATGCATGTCTATTACTTGCTGCTATGGATGGCACAGTGAAGCTGTCCAGAGGGACTGACTCTGCGAACTTTAATGACTCTGACACAACAGATCTATTATTTCAGTGCTTAAATGTTTAGGATGTGCTTACATGTTTTGCTGGATTGAGGCCCATGCAAGCTCTGCTCCCTCTTTGGATGATCAGTGGGATGATTTGTCTGAGTTGGGAATACTAGTGTAAATAAGGCTTTGTTGGGACTAATGTGCAGATGTTACATAGTACTACTATGCAATGTTTATAAGATGTTAATGTCCATTTCTCTTTCTCCACAGGTTCTTCTTGAAATTTTTCCTCAAATGTAACCAAAATTGCCTAAAAAATGCAGGAAACCCTCGAGACATGCGTCGATTCCAGGTTAGTTGGACACGCTTCCTCCTTTAAAAATCAGCTGGTTTTAGGGACAGAAGTACTTTGACCAAAACTAACCTAGTAATTCACTGGAAGATGCTAAAAACGTAAGGTCACAGAATGTTGCCTGAGGACTCCCTGTCATAGAAGAGTTGGCAGAAAGTAGTTGGGTTTTCTTGCCTTGGACAAGAGAACTCTTGGAGATAATATCACCTCCACTGGAAGTGAAAGCATGAAAAGGAAAAATCAAAAGTATCTCACTGTTGGTTTAGGTTATGGGACTACCCTGCTCTGAGATATTCCCTTCTGCCTGGAGAAATATTTGTCTTCATGTAAACACTAAATGATCACCATTTTTATTGAAAGGGGCAGAGGAGGGTATACGAGCAATTAATAAAATCAGGCTTGTGACTACACTTCAGCAGTTATTCATCAGCAGTGTTAAAGACTCATAAACATGCATCAGTGGGATGAAGGGCCATTCCTGTAATCAGCACATGGAAAAAACTACCACTGGCTGTATCTTTCTTGGGATGTTTTGGGCTGTTATTTCCCTGCTGTTGCAGCATGTGACAGTAGGGCTTGACAACTATAGTATCAACACAGCTTCAGATGGCCAAGGACATTTTTTTATGCTACACCTATGTCTACACTTACTTTTGGGACAGAAGTACAGAACTGTCTCTTGGGAAGATGGTCTGCACTTGCCTTCCCCAGTGCTGACAGCAGAATGGTGTGGTGGCAATGCTGAGAAATAGTTGTTGCAACCCCTTTATTGAAGATGTGATCCTTTGACAATGCCAGTAATGCTTTACCTGAGTATGTGCTGAATAAAAATATAGAGTAGAGAGCCAAAGGACCTTCTGTTTTGATAGCAGGACTGTACATGGCCCAGGGAGAAAACATGATAGAGTCTGTCAGTGGGGATTTGCCTCAGGGTTCTGAAGAAGAAATGGGAGATAAGTCCCATAGACTACATGGGTCTCTGGGGGAACACAGCTCCAAAAGACTGCTGCTTTATGCGGTAGCTCAGGACCTTGTTTGCTTCATTTTCAGCATTGTTTCACTTAAATAAAAGTGCTAAATGCTATATAAATGGTATTATTTATACACAGAACATACATTTTTTGTTGAACTGCTTAATTGAAACAATGCTGAAAAGCAGAAGGGTGTTATTTGCCCCTCTGAGCATAGAAATGCAGAATTGAGGAGATGTGGCCGCAGGGATTAAATTAATCAGTGTAAGAGCTAGCATTAGCACGGCAGAGCCCCTGGCTTCTCACCTCACATTCCTCCCTCTGTTGGGTTTCTCCTGTGGTTTGAGAGGGCATTATCACTGAAGGAGAAAGTGGAAAAAGGACTCGCACCAGCACAGGGATTTAGGCCAAGCAGTCACCCCTGGGGCCTGTCAGAGCTTGCTTCACAACATGTACACTCTGCCGGGTTTATGCTTGTCCAGGCTCGAGGCTGATTTTCATATGGTAATGCCTTTGCATGTTCCCTCAGAACAGCAATCAGGAGCCTATGTCGGTGAGTAGGTAGGACATAGGAAAGGTTGTTGATCTCTTGACTTGTAAAGACATTCTGTCATACAAACCCAGCTTCACAGCAGTTGAGCTTTCCGTGTGTAAACAGAGACTGCTTAATTACACAGGTCATGTCAATTAGTGTGACCTTAGCATTTTCAAGAAATTCATCACTTTCAGCCAAGCGAACCACTCATACTGTAATACAGGGTGGTATTGAATCTTGCAGCATTCTGTTAAGTGCTCAGGCTTATTGTTTTACAATAGCTGCTTTTGTTTCATTTAATCTCTTTTCCTTTTTTTTTTTTTTTTTTTTTTTTTTTATGTTGAACTTACTCTTTTAGCAATAGCCTTCTTAAAATAAAACAGTGAGACTCTACAGAGTCCAGGCTTCATTTATCATTTCCTGGGGTGGAAAGGACCAAGCATGCACATAGTATCTCAATGATATGAAGCACCTAGATGTTTGAGACAATGTTGTGTAGGAACCAAATGAAACCTGGGCCCCTGTGAAGTCACTGGAGAGTTTTCTGTCAGCTACATTTGAATATATTGCCAGTGACTTACAAGGTCTCTAATAGTTATGTCAAAGTTATGGTTAAATACCATGAAAGGAAGGTACATCCAGATACTTTTTAAATAGTAGCATACCCTTTTTACATAAAAAAAATAGAGCAATTCCCTTCTGTTACTTCATTCCCATACCTGTACTGGACTGTTAAGCTGCCCAAAGACTTGTGCAACTTTTGGCCATGGTCTCTCATTCATCAGTTCCCAAAAGTTTCTAAGAGTTATTAGAACGCATATTGTGGTGGTGGTGGGAGAAACAGTGAAGAGCCAGACATATGAGTCTTGCACTATCTAAGGATTGGCCCTGCAGTAAATTTCCTTTCTTAGTAGTTCTGTTTTTTTTTTTTTTTTCCTGCAGCAGGCAATTGTCTGATTAGTATATGGTATGAGAGAGGTTAAGAAAGTACAGGGAAGAGGCAGAGTGTGTTTTGATTCAGGTAACCTGTGTGCGCTACTTCATTCAGACTCACATATAGAAGTTAATTAGGAAGTTTTATCCTGAAGTATGTGTGCAATTGTAGTAGTGTGATAAGCCTAACATAAGAGCAGTTGTGAACCTGGAAGGAAATGCATTTCTCTGCATGTCTGAGGTGTCCAGGCATGTGACAACTGGAGTGGTGTCAAGTGCCAGCAAACGTGTGTGCTGGAGCAGTTCTGGCCCTGGCTGTGTTAGTTGTGTCTGTATTAGCAGAAGGAGACAGTCAGAGAGGAGAAGTCAAGTACCATGCAGGGATTCAAGACAGTTGAGTGTTCATCTATGCTACAGACTCCCTGTTCAGAAAATCATTTCATTTCTGTGTTTCATCAGCCCAACTGAACAAAACATTTGGTGATATCACATATTGTCACCTTTGTCCAACCTTGCCTTTTTATTCCAGAAACCCCATGGAGCAGGTGCTCAGTCTGGTTTTGCATGCTTCATAACAATAAGTCATTGGTCTTGGTGGGATGGGCTGTAGTGCCCCAATTAGTGGTGGTAGTAGTAGTAGTAGTAATAATAATAATAACAATAATAATAATAATAATAATATGGCATCATGGATGAACTCTGCACAGATTTTATTTTTCAGCACTAAAAACTCATTCATACAACCTAAACAGTGTTGTATATTATTGTAATTAATGAAACTTAGGTGCTCTAGTTATCTTGTTGTTCTTGTTTTAGAACAACTGCTTGCAAACTGACACGTGTCAAGTTTTAAATTAGAGGAAACTTTTCAGACTGAGTACTGGATAAAACCCCAAACATTCATTTATTATGAAAACCTTGTAAGTCACTTAGAAATTGCCATGCTGTTTGATTCTGTTACCACAACCTTTTCCTCAGCCTAGGCTGCTAGTTTGCCTCCATGGGATGCTGCCACTCATGTTTGTATTGAAGCCACTTGTGTCTTATTGCAAATTTGCATAAGAGACAGAGATGATGTTTCATGAATCCCAGATAATGGAATCTGGACATGAAGACTCCATCTCCAGAGAAGGGGAAAAAAAAAAAAAAAAAGGCTGAAAAATATCAGTGAGAGATCTGGCCCAGTTCAACAAGGTAATTAAATGTCCAGACTGTCTTTGAGCATGTGAGCAAAATTACTGAATGTATTGTACTTATATGCTTTAAGTTAGGCACCTTTTTAAGTGCCTTGTTAAATCAAGAGTGATTTTTAGTTAGTAGAATAAAGAAGTCAACACATTGTAAGAAGAGGTCACCAAGTGGTGATGAAAATAAAGATGTTGCTCAAGCCATTTCTGCATAGCTTTCAGAAGAACAGCAAATGCTAGTTACAGGTTCAACACTAATGACACACTTCAAACCTGGAAATCATCTTAATCAGATTTTCTCTGCCTTTGCCACTGGATGTTGTGGACATCACAAAAATATCAGTTCCCTCACCATACATCGGAGAAAATTGAAAGCACAAGGAACATGTTATGTCTTAATCAGTTAGCAAAACTTAATGGGCTGTGGTTAAAAATGAGGAGTCATGCAATGCTTAATTTTGATATATTAGGTGAGGTACTATAACAAATAAACAGGCCGAGTGCTAAACGTGGATAAATAGCTTGATCTCCAGGCTCCTGGTCTCTGATTTTTTTTTTTTTTTTTTTTTTTTAAAAACTAAGCTCCGAAGCAGTCACAAACTGAACTATTTAATGGCAGGCAGAATAATTCACAGAGCTGTGATATGTTAATGCCAACTTCATTGAAGAAAGTTGTAAACCAATGTGTTTCTTTCATACCTCTGTCTCCCCTGGTGTTGATACAGGATTTAAATTCAAAATCTGTGAAGGGCTAAACCTAAAGCTCGAAATCATTTTCCATGTTTGCCTGTCCCAAATTAAAACTGTGTTTTGTTGACAAAATTTGGAAAGGTTTGAGATTTGGCAGGCCTGGTTGTCCCTGTGCTTACATTAATGTGTCAGCACCTCATTAATCATTTATTAAACTGTAGTGTGCTTTTCCCTCTTGCTATGGTCTGTGTTTTAGGATGCCTTAGTGCCCATTCCACATATACTTTGGCTCTCCCCTCCCCCTAATTTTATGATTTCTCCACAAATTGGTTTTAGCATGTGCTTTAACTTGAACATATCCCAGTCGTTTCAAAATCAAAATGAGGAGAGTGTAGTATTTTTTTAGATTAAAAAATATGCGTAGAACTTGTAAGTATGTAAGTGCTCTGTAGCAATCCAAGTATGTAACTGTGGCACACAATATTCAAGGTGTATTTTTTGTCTGTTAATAATTAGGGATATTAATATTTTGTTAGTGCCGTGTATATTCAGTATTCTTGTATTAATGAGATTTTGCATTTAAAGAATTGAGCAGTGAGTGTGTGCTGCTTCTTACAGGTGCACTATGAATAATCATTTTTTTTAGACAGATACATAAGAATAACCACCTTTTTTTCTGCATTTCCTGAGACTGAAAACAGTTTCTCCTGGGGATTCCTTTTATAGTTTCTTCTGCTAACGACACCGAAGAACCACACCAATGTGGTCTCTTTGTAGTAAATCAAACTCTTTGTTCAGGAGGTAGGTAGGAAGACATTGTTAAGTAATTCAAAATATGTTGCATTAACAGTTTTGGAAACCAGGAGGGAGGGGTAAAATTAAATGTAGGTTTATTCACATAAAACTGACCTCACTAGAATTGTTTCCTTAAGTTCTTCCCTAGAAAGGGGCATGTAGTGACAGCTACTTATATATACGATTTTCACAGGTTTGAGACCTACCTTGCTATCATTACTCTTGATCTATTACTTTTCTTGAATCCTATTTCTAGAAAAGTTCAGATGTTTGGGTTTCAGCATAGAATTGATCAGCTTCACTGGGAAATCTGTGTGTACCTATATGGTTTTAGGATTGGGGAAAATATTTTATGTTGTAGCCATTGGTATTAATTGTAATAGTGTTAATTTTCATATGCATCTAAACAGACCCATAGAAGATTAGGAGCTGGCATAAATCATAGAGTTGTGACAGGCAATGCCAGCTAAGGATTTGGCTCAAAATCCCAGGTGCAAAGAATTTACAATGGTTGCAAGTGCACAAATAAGATTGCAAACCCTGAGCCACTTACTGTAAGATCATATTTTATTGAAAATATCATAAACTTTATTCTATCCCTCAGGAATGCAATGGATAAATTACTTTTGAAATCCCTTTTGGAATTTTATATATAGGGCTTGGGTTTTTTTTCCCCTTACTTTGATTTCAGAAGAACTTGCCTATAGTGTTTGGTGCTTTCTTTTTCCCAAATTTCCATCTGTAAGAGCTCTTGAATCATTTATTCTATATTTTAATATCTTTCACTTAAAACACACACAAAAATCTATTGCCTAGGATGCCATTCTGAGGGATGGTTTTAGGATCCTTTAGATGTAAACTATTCTCTTTTGTATTCCTCTTTTTAAAGACAAAGACTTCAGGATTAGCTCTGGGCAGTTTAGCAGCTTTGCTTACTTTAATTTTTCAAGAATTTTAATTGGTGGTCAGAAATATGTGGAAAAATTTTTCTTTACCTTTTTTTTTTTTTTAGATCCAATTCAAGTGATGAAATTGAATTGTTGTAAGCGATCCTTTAAGTGTCCCCATTTGACCAACTTTGAGAGGCAGCAGCTTCCTGAGAGAGTTGAAGCAATGTTTGCCAATCCTTGTAAAGCATTTCACCTCTTCAGAGGCTAAAGCCTCTCAAAACCAAGAACAATTAAAGCGAGAGCCTTTCAGAGTGACTGGGGAATTCAGCAAAATAAATCAGAAATCCTCTGCTGTGGCTCTGGAGGCTTGCCTCATTATAAGAGCAGATCTATTAGCCCCCTTGCCATTGTCTTTCATTTCTCAAGTGAGGTGATTCTAATTAAATTAATCTGCATGTCAATCTATCGGTGATCAATCAAAAGGGCTGAGGTCCCCCTTTGCGGCAGTGTGCTTGCGGCTGACAGGGGCTGATAATGGAGGAAGAAATAAACTGTCGAGCAAAGTTAATTAGTCAACATAATAGGTGGATTAAACAGGAGCTGCTGATTGCTGTTTCACATGTCGAAGCATGAGGTGGGAGCTGAAACTGCAATTAACAGACAATTATTATATTTGGTTGTAAGAGGTCGCATGAATAAACATATCTCTATGGGTTTCAGTTTTTAATCCGTTTCCCTGTTTAATGTAAGGAGAAGTGTAGGTCATTTCTTCTTATTGTTTTAGTTGAAGTTCTTGAAGGCGATGCATGCTCCTGGCAAACTAGCAGTCAGCTGAAGGCCAAATCTTTGGCTGGGGTAAAACCCTGGGAATGCCATACTTTGTTAGGAAAAGACTGTGGGAGGAGAGGGTGGCTGAATGAAAACCAGGGAGGCTATGAAGTCACTTGGTCTGAGTGGGCTGGGAGGAGACTTGGTGTGATGATGACCTTGCATCTCTACTAGGGACTTGCCCCTGCATCCGCCTGTTTCCTCCACAATGGTCCATGGCTTGGGTGCCCTCAGCCTGAACAGGGATTTCCTATAGGATGGTGCCTGATGAACCTCAGGTTTGAGGGGTCCCTCTGGACACCTCTGAGCAGTTGGGTCTTCTACCCTGGACCCAACACTTACCTGTTTGCCCCCACTCAGTTGGCTCCTCTCCCACCCCGGGCTGCGCTGGGGAGAAGAAGTGTCGGATCCTGACTCTAGGCAATGTTTCTCTGTCTCCCTCCCTTCAAACCAAATCCCAGGTGTTGACGTTGAGATAAGTTGAGAAATACAAATAATTCTAACGCTGGATGAATAGGGTTGTGTTCTCCAGATCAAGACCCCACTGTCAGGCGTGTGTGTGTACACAAACATACGTATATGTATTCCCTAAGATAGAGCTTGGGAGAGAAATTTGGGCAAGTCCAACAATCTGTAGTGACTGTACTGAGGGGAGAGCAGTAGAGAAAGGGGAGGGGGAGGCATGCAACAACTCTCATTACAACTTCACAAAATATACTTTTGTTTTCTTTTATTCTGAATTGATTTTCATTTGCAATGTCAACAGCTCTATCTACTTCAGCATGGAAACTGAAGGATAATTTAGGGTGAAACACAGCTGCCCTTGTATATAAGGGAAAAAATACTTAATAAAGATCCTCTTGTTAAAATGATGGTTAACACTGTGCCGTCTGCCATGCAGCTACAAACTCTGCAATTTGACTTAAAACTGCATCAAAAGCTTTCGATGCCAAAGACCCGCTCATCAATAGCGTCTCTTGTTAGATTTGTACAGCATAAGCACCAGTTATTATGCGAAATAGCTATGCAATTTTCTACAGCTCCCAGCTGTTATTTATTTAACCGAGTTTATTACACTCTGTGCTTCTTAAAAAACATACATATATATCCACATTTTCCTCCATTTTGCTCTTGTGTTTGCAGGTTGTGGTGTCTACAACAGTCAATGTTGATGGCCATGTGTTGGCAGTGTCGGACAATATGTTTGTACACAACAATTCCAAGCATGGGCGGAGAGCTCGAAGACTTGATCCCTCGGAAGGTACGCCTTCTTATCTGGAACATGGTAGGCATATAATTTTCATTGGTTGGCATTGCTACTTTAAATGTGGATTTATTTGGCTTGTGTCTATGACTACTGGTTTCAAATTCTCTTGTAAGAGTTTATACCTTTGGGACCAGATATTTTAAAGAGACTGACCTCCAGACCAAAGAGGGAATTTTTCATGTAGGTCAGCCCTAAGTGTAAGTGAAAGGACAAACCAGTAAGCAAACATGGGTGCAGAGTCTGTCCTGTGTCTCAGTGAAGTGTGGTGCTTTCTTTTTTTTTTTTTTTTTTTGGTTTCATCTATTCAGCACCCAAAATTGGAGGCTGACCTTTTCCAAATTGCCTTGATTTTTGACTGCGTATCTAAAGGATGTTGCATGTTTGTGAAGTGCTCAGCACCCAAATTTCAGACTGTATTTCTTCTATCTATAGAGTGCTGAGCATTCTAGGAGATCCAGCTGTTCCTTTGAATTACCCTAAATGAAAGCAGAGCCCTTTTGGAAATCCATCTGCTTACTCAAGCCATGGATGAATGTTCTCTTCTGACTCCAGCTGTGTCAGCTGAGAAAGTTGTTCTTCCCTGCATGTCATAGCTGCTTGTGTCTTCTCCCTGCTGCAGGCATTCTCCACCATGGACATGCCAGCTAAGATGGTTGTCTGTTTGCTCCCTAGGTTCCTTCAGTCCAAAGAAGTTAATTTGAGTTAAACCATTTAAATAATAACTCTTTGCCAATCTAGTTTATTTTGCTGAAATGATTGAAGGAGAAATGGTGCAAGGCAATTTGGCTTTTCTGAAAGGACGGTGAACCCCAGTAAGGGTGGGATGGAGGCACATGGCTGGAACCAGCCTGAGGGACAGTAATCTTTTCCGTAATATCAGCTGATCCTGGAAGAGAACATCTGCTGGTGACTGTAGGTGCTTAAAATGGGAGTTGTTGAGTGCAAATGTACTTTGAAAAATCTGGATTTGATTAATGTTTTGTTTTGCTCTTTGTCCTCAAAGTTGATGACTACTACTGAAAAACAAAACAAAAACAGAGGGCATTTTACTCCCCTCTCCCTGTTCCAGCTTGGTAGAATAGCTCTTTGTCTTCAAAGCTTCTTGTAATCCTAAATTCAATAGGTGCTTGCTCCCTCTAAGAGATGTGTACCCTCAGCTTCCATTGAAGTAGTTGAGTGTAGAAGGCACCAGTCCTTTATGTTGGTTTGTTTCACAAATATTTGCCAAGGATCTGATGAATAATTAAATAGATTTTTCCAAAGAGTTTGAAGAAACCAGATAAAATTTTCTCTGGGAAAGCGAATGCCACTCAGAAAAATGTTAACTAGATATGTTAAAAGAAATTATTAATACTGAAAAATGGGCAAATGTGTGGGTTTCTACTAGTCAGTGGATTCCTGTGGAAATAGCTTTCTGTTCTGTTTATGCTTTCAGGCATCAGTCCTGCAAGCACTTATGCATATATTTAAGATTATCCACACATATGGTCCTGTTGGGATCAATGAGGCTTCTTGTGTCAGTAAAGTTGAGGGTATTGATAAGTGTTTTCAGAATCGGGTCTGTAGTTCACACTTACTAACCTAAAATTCTTAGCTCAGCAGCGTTTCTCATTATATAAACATAACTTACATCTGTATTTATTTAGCTCTAACTTTTTATGTAGGCTATGAGCCATTTTCAGCCATAATTCATGTTATAGAATTTTTTTTTCATCCTGCCAACAACCTAATTTAATAAACAAACCACTGTCATAATTTTTGCTGAATTTTTGTAAGGAATGTACGAACTCTGTCTTTATGAATTAGCAGAAAGCAGAGCATTACAAAAGGAAACTTCTCTCTGTTCCACTTTGTAATCTTTCCATTAAGTCTAGTCTTTCAAAAAAACACTCGTATTTTTACTTATATTCCCACTAAATTAGAAGCCTTCCCCCCCCCCCCCCCCCCCATTGCAGTCTTCTCAGTGCATGCTTTTGGTCAAGGCAATACTTACTTTCTCATGCATAAATGTTCTCATTCCCATGCATGGTGTAATAGCATCTCATTTTACTGGAGCTATCGTTCCCAGTCCTACTACCTGAGGGTTTCTGTTAGCAAAAAGAAACAAAAAAAGATAATGCTATGCTTGCATATCTACACAAACACTAGTTACTGTGCTAACATTAAAAGTCAACATCTGCAAAATATCTCCATGTGTACATTTTGTGGGAAAGGTGATTTTTCTAATCTACTTTCTCAGACACCTCTCAAGCGACCTTATAAAGCAACCACTAGTAAATTCTTTCTTTTGAATAGCAGCCTCCACACTACAAAATTGCACTCTTCCCAAAGGCTTGGTGGAGCCTTTCTTTTTAACCTAAATCCTTCAGTGCAGCTCTGCAGAATTCTAGGCACATTTGAGTCTAAGAGACACAGAGAAAAAATAATTAAAAAAAATCCAGTAGTTGTTTTAAATGTTGTTATTAGATGTCTTAAGACACTTAACTGAATTTTAAAAAAACAAACAAACAAACAAAAAAACCCCACCAAAACAACAACAACAACAAAAAAAAAAAAAAAAACCAGGAAAAGCCTCAACTGGACTTAATGCTATTGAATTTTGGGCAACCAGCATGAATCTTAGACCCATTGGAACAGATGACAGTTTCCTCCACTGAAATAAATTTTTACTTTTAGTTTGATTCCTGAAGTATATTATTTTTCTACAGATTTTGGAATTTTTATCTTGGATAATATCTTCAAGTGTAAGTAGCAGAGGCAGTTTGTTTCTCTCTCCTCTTTCCAGCTTTTCTGCCTCCCTCAGGGTGAGGACAGATTGACCTGAACAGTATCTGTAAATGGTGAAATGGGAAGCTAACGTAGTCATGGCTAGTTTTTCTCTGGTTTATTGCTCTGGTGAGCAACTTCTGATCATAGGTTTTTAAATGCTGGGATCTAACTATAAGATGACTTTGACCAAATATATTCCTGTGTACTTTTCTAGACTTTTAACTCTTTAACACAAATATCCGATCTCAACAGAGATGACTGCCTGTCTGTGTGAGGACTGGGGAAAGGAGAGAGGGGATGTAGCAGGAAGGTGTGCTGGTTGCCTAATTTAATTAGACAATATCAAGTTTATTTTTCCTTACAAGGTTGTGTTGGGATGTGCTGTTCTTAAACATGGAGTTGTAGTTTATTTGACACCTAAAAGAGACACTGGGTGCCAAAAAGCTGGAAAGAAAGCTTTACCTCCCAAGCCACTCAGGAGCCTGGTGTCTCCACATTTGGGTTTTACCATCTCATTAGCAGGTAGCCTGGATTATTTTTGGGACATCCAACACATCTCTATTTATATCTTGCTTGTCAGACAGTAAAATGAAAGTTCCTTTTTCGTAGCTTGTCTCTGAATATAACTAGGAACCTAGATCATGGTTTTATATCCACACACTGTCCTCCTTGAAACCAGTGGGTTAAGCAGTTTGTCTTTCAAATAAATATATCTATCTTTCAAAAGTAATAGCTGGCAGAGGCCAATTATTTCATACATCTCTGTGTGGTATAAATAGGGTAAGCCACAGTAATCTGTGGTTTTCAATAATTATCACATTTTCATTCACAAATAGTTGGATCCTCGCTTGTTTTATATTTATGGTAAACCAGAAAGCCAGTGTGGTTGACCTTTCTAAATTGTACATATATAGTAAGATGTATAGTGAAAAGCCAATAGGCCCCAACCAGTAGAATGTATTTCAGCTTGTAGTTCATTCCAGGATGTCAATTTTAAAAGTAAAATTTAAGTAACTAGCTTATGGAAGGGAATTCTGACACTGTTTGCAACAACCCTTTTCAAGTTTACCAGCATGAAGTCCGCTACTGCAGATGTCTGAAAAGTTTCCAGTTAAAACTCTCATATCGCTGCAAAGTGAAATTTCTTTTTTCCCCCAAATCTTTGAATGGCTTTACAAGAATGTAAAGCCAATTGCAGCATCAGTTTCGCTATTATTTTTCCTCACTGGCAGAATGCAATGCCCTCGAAAAATGATAGTCCCTGAGACCCTGTCAGTTTGCATGCTCTAACACTTTATTATCTAATGATCTAATATGCAACAAGGCAAAGAGGGGGTGCTTATCACCCTGACAGGATGCCTAAGAGAAGTGACTAAATTACTTTATGTACCATTAGCGCTAGCTGCCACAGTGAACTCACTGTGAGCATTTATGCAAATATTCCTGAATGCATTCAAGTGGCCTTGTCAGGAAGACGACTGACAAGCAGCTTAAATGCTTGGGTTTTTAAAGGGACAGTTTTATTTCTTTTTCTTTTCCTTCCTCCTCCTCCATAGGAGAGCACTGAAGAATTAGGTGATGGTGGGGTTTGCTGGCAATTTGATTCTGAGTCAGCTCAACAGCAGCAAAAGATGAAAAATGCAGATTAGAAATAAGGACATATTGTAAGACATGATGTCAGAATTTGCAGGTGGAAGCAGAGACAACCATGATTTCTAAAGCAATGTCCTGCCATTATTTTAATATGAAATATACACAGATCTGCACATGCCTGGATTATTTGATCACTCTATTGTGGTACCTGAGACAGTCAAGCTTTTACAATGTTGTTTTAGTTCATGAAAGTAATGAGTGATTCAGACTGTTTGCTGTCTGCAGGTGCAAAAAGCTACGATAAATGAAGAGTAGTGGTTGCTGTGCCATGGCTGGATACATAGGGTAGATCCTCTCATCAGCAGTGGAGCATTTAAAGAGCTTTCCTTGCCAGTCCTGCCCATCCTGGACAATCTGACAGCCCACAGTCACCACAGTAGGAACATTCACAGATTTTCCACTAAATCTTCCGATTTGAAAGCAAAAATGATTGATAGGGTGTGTCTTAGTTGATTAGATATTTTCTATTTAGGTTAATAAAAAAGGAAAGTTTTTCCCCACCTCATAAACTATTTTGAGAGGATAATCTTTAAAATAAAGCTTTGAGACTGACAGCTTTTACGTATCATTCTTATCTAGTCTGACTTTTAACAGAAATGTTGAGAACAGTCATGATATACCTTGAATTTAGCTGCATGTGCTGGGCGTAGCAGTTGATGATTCCTGAAAGTTACCTAGAAATCTGACTTAGTTACCTGGTTTTTGTGCTGTAAGTGGCTTTGCCACAACATTAACCACCATGTTTTTGACAATGTGGAGAGTCATGAAGAGGATGCCTCTATCAGCTCCATTTTAACCATTTCAACCCTGAATTATTTGGTGTTACGTATGTCCATGCTAGTTGATGAAATTGTTAATACAAGGTGGAATACTGACTGAAGTGAAAAATACTAGCAAATTGAGAAAGGTTAACCTTCAGAACTTGATACATTTTACCCTTAGATGGCATAGGTTCAGATTCTTAACCAAAGTTAGGGACTACTGTGTTCACAAACTGGCCAGGTTTAAAGAGAGAAACTTCAATGTTTCACTTGTTTCATCTATGGATGGAAGCACCTGTTATATCTTAGTGCTTCACTTCAGAATGTTTTTGTGATTATGTGAAAAATATAAACACAGAAGCTTTTTCTGCACCTTATCATTCCATATAGAGAAATGCAGTGGACTTGATTTATTATTTAGAAGGGAAATATTGAAAAAAAATATTAGGATTCTACCACTCTACTTGAGGGGATCTTGTATGTTATGCTGAGTTACGACTGCTTTCTAATTTCTTTTCTATGAGGGAAGAATACCTAGGGTTGTTGGACATCTCTATGCATACACAAGGGAAAAAATGTGACTTTCAGAACATTGCACAACATGGATAGTAATAACAGTAAGTGAGCCTTGATATACTGAAGGATTGCAAAACTTCAAGCTGGAAATAATTTTCTTTACTTTTGCCAAGTTGTCTTTTTCATATCGGTTCCTTCATAAATACAGTGACTCATAAATTCAGGCAATTTTTTACATAATGGCTTGTTATGTGTTCTTGGAGCTTGACCTCACTGAGCATATAATATTAACCTATTTGCTGCCCTGTAGACTTATTGTATGTTTCTAATATAAATGAGCACACCAGGGCTGGATTAGTCCAGTATGTGTACTCATGCAGAGCAAGAGCTTTTGTCCCTCTGAAGAGACAAAACATGGCCAGAAAGTTAAGGTGCTTCACTTGAGAGAATTTGTAGATAAAGACTCCAGTATGATCTCAACAAGATTTTAACTCTGGCGACTATTGAAGTAAGTTGCCAAAACAGTGGCAGGTTCTCTGTAGGTTGCAAATGTTAAGTCAGGATGTGATATCTTCTAAAAAGTATAGGGCAGGTTGGGGAGAGGCTAAGGGTTTGAGTAATTCCTCACCCAGGAATTGCTGGGTGAGGTTCTCTGGTGGACGCTATGCAGTATGTCAGGCTGTATGATCCAAATGGTCCCTTCAAGAGTAAAATCTTTGGATCCATCTGGTTAGCAAAGCACAGCAGAGCTCAGATTCATACAGCTCCAATTTAGGTAGACAAAACTGCATTAACTAAATTATGCCCCACTGAGTTATGCTGATGTCTTTTTTAATCTTCACCAGAGCAGAGTATCTGTTTGCAGTCCCGGACCCCTGTTTCCTCTTTGGATATTACTGAGAATTTCACAAGAACTGGATGGGTGGGTAGGTAGAGCTGCCTTTCTCACAACCAGTTACATCAAACAGAAAGCAGAAAATCTTCTGTTTCTGTTTGTCTAGGTCATAAGTCAGCCATTAAGGAGAGGTACTCAAAAACCTACAATATCTTGCTGCAACAATTTCGATCTTGCAAAATTTATTTTTAGTTTGAGGCTAAATGAAAACAAGATTTAAACAATTTGTTGGGAGGTGGATTTTTAATTGTTGACTTGGGCGAGGAGAGTCCAGAATTTCAGTTCTGCCATTAGGCTGTAGGTATTTAATGAAGTCGGAAGTCTGAGTTTGTGATTTTTTTTTTCTCATTATTTAAATATTTCTTCATAACATATATATGCTAACACTGCTGCCACCATATCACAGGAGACTTAAGAGATACCATTTGAAATATTCTAGTCTTTAATAAAAGGGATTGCTGCCACATAATGCCCATGGAAATACCTCCTGAAAAGTCAAGTTTGGGTAGCCCAATTACCACAGTTAGAAAGAATTCCTGCTTGATAATCACTTATTGGGGATCTTGTCACGTCTGATTGAAAAAGGAAAAAATGCTACAGTGGAAGCAGGAGACACCTTGATTTTAAAAAGTTAAGGTGTGGCAGCTTCTAGCCATGAGCATCTGCCCTTTATTTTTCAAATAAAACAGCACTTCACCCAGAATATCTAAACGATGTCAAACTGTGATGTGTTGTTACCCTCTATTGTTATGAGGATGTCATGAATTCATGGAAAAATAATACCTGGATGAAGATAGAGCACATTTTGTGAATTTCCCAGAGGAGCTTTCAGAACTGTGCTCCCAAAATTGCAAAAAGAAGAAAACATGGGGAAAACCATCAATAAAAGCTGATAAAGATTTGTGTGAAAAAACCTGTTTTGTTACAGCAAACAGATAAGGGAGGAAAGTTCAGATGGAAATTCTTTAACCGCCATGAGAGTTAACACTTATTTAGAGAGTTAGACCAACCACTTTCTGAAGGTTTGAGGTTTCTCTCCAGACCTCAGAGGAATAGGAGTACAGTTATGCAAGTAGAAAAACCTTACCTCTTCTGTTTGGCAGAAACTTCACAGCTACCAGTCCAGGAGAACATTCAGTAGCACTCAAACAGGCAATGAATATTCATAGATAATGAGCATTCATTACATTTCAATTTGCTTTGCTGGCTGCCATGTCACTAATACAATGGCATCATAGGGGAGAAGAATGACATTAGGATTAGAGAAATATTTGAGAGATACTGCACCGTATGGCAGTGAAGTTTTGCCAGACGTTGTTTTTCTAACATTCCCAGCAAATGACAAAACATTATATTATTGTAATATGATTAATATTATTTCTGAACAAATTACTCTAACTTAGCTTTTTTATTATAGGAGATACCTTTATTGGTGTTATGTTTGGAAAATATGTTTTCTTCACTACAGTCGCCTGTTGATTTGAGCAGAGTAAAAGGAAAAGGATTTTGTCAATTGTGGTTTGTAAATGAAGACCAAGAACTAGTGATTTTTTGAGAGCTCATCTGGATGTCATAAAAGGTCATGATTATCAAAGAATGGTCTTCACATCAGTTTGCAGGTATCTGGACACTTCCAAATGTTTCATGTCAGGCACCCCATTATCTAAATACCCCCAAACCAATTGGTGATTATGAGAGGTCTCTGTTCCCATGGAACTTATGTCCAAAGCTGTGACTTGGTTGAGTGCTAACAATATCAGGATTGAAGTTTTGTCTAGATGAAAATTCTTCCACCAAATTGTCATTTAGAGTGTTCTGCTTAGAAAACTTCACAAATAATGAACTTTCTATTTTTTTGCATCTCAGGCTGCACTTCTTCTCATTGAACTGAGAGAAGATCGGTGTGAGAATTCAAGTCTCTCTCTTATTGTCCATTGCGAGGTGCCTGCCAAATGTTTCCTCAGCAAAATGAGTATTTGACAAAGCACCTCCACATCCAAGCAAATGATTTAATAGCATAAACCAGGAAACTGATGCATAAAATGGAACCCACTAGGGTGGCATGTTTGGAGTGGTTATTCTAATCTGAGTTGCCAGCTGAAAATTATTAATGTTAGTAGTAAAGAATAAAAATAAACTACTAATAATTAATATTGGAATGGAGACAGGCCTTGTGTCTGGCCCAAATCCAGAATACAAGATTTTCAGGAGTGCATGGCATCACAAAAAGTGTGCTTTCATTAAAGCCAGTAGTACAACTTCATAAAGTGTTTTTTAAAATCTTAGCCCAAACTGTTTGCTGAGCATAACCAGAAAGCTTTGTGTGTCACAATTAGTCCTTTCTGCTTCCCACCTTCATTCCATGAATTTATAGTTCTCTTTGTGACAAAACAAATCTTTAGCATGAAAGTGACTGTAATATAAACAGTGCTGGTTTATGACCTCATTGAGCAAAGTGAATTGGGTTAGGAAGTTTATTAAAAAGATCAAGAATGAAGTTTCGTGAAAAACTTGCCTGAAATTTAGCAGTTTATTTCTCAAGAGTAATTCAAACATTTAGATTTGCAAGTTAAAGTACAAGGGTCACTGTGAGATGCTTAACAAGATACTGTCCTTCACAGAGTGGATGTTTAGGACTTTGTGAACTTCTGATCTATTTTTGTGAGTCCAGTGTTCACTCAAAAATTTAGGTACCCCAAAATCAATCTTTTTGGAAATTCTTGGACCTAAACCCCAGCGCTCAAAGCACCAAGGTGCCTAAAGTTGCACATAGGTGTTTAGGGGGATTTTTAAAACTCTGGCTCCAGATTTTCTATGCCTGTCTGCCACATACTTTGAAAATTCCATTAGATGCTTACTGGAACCACTGGATATCTGCATGCTTCCAATAATCTGGTCCCAAATGCTGCAGGAACCTGTGTGCTTTTTACTGTACTACTGTTGAAGTGTCTGTTAGCAATGGGAGTATAAGGAAATTCAAAATTAATTATGTTTGGTTAATACTATATCATTACGGTTTTGCAGCAACTCTCTCAGAGGTTCTGTATCTATCCCATGGAAAAAAAAAAAAAAAAAGTGCATTTCCCGCAGAGGTCCCTTTTGGGTTGTGAAATGGCAGCAGACGTGCTAGATCTCCCCTGCTATTGGAGACTGAACAGACAGCTCGCATTGCTGTTTGCTGAAAATGCGGGCTTGCATATGGAATTCATAGGTTTGGTGTTACCTGATCCATGCTGAGAGGGAAGGCCAGCGCTTGGAGGTAAATTGCAGGCCTGACCACAGTGGCGCTCATCTTTCCAGCTGCAGCTTTAGTTTGTGGATTGGTGTTTGAGGTCACAGCGCTTTGCCACAGTATATTCAGGTGAGAGCATTGCTCAACTTCCTGGGCTCTTTGAGGAGATGAAGAGAGGGGAAAAAAATATTTCTGACCAGGTTTGTCTCTCTGAGGCACTGGAAGGTAAAGCAACTCTGATTAGAGGCCCTTTGGGGAAAATTATCTGCTTCCTGGGATTGTGACCTTGAAGGCAATGGTGAGTGCTGGCTCCTCATTCAGCCCTGAGTCTGAGCAGAAGTGCCTGCTGGAAAGCCCAGAGTCAGGTGTCTGTTCAATATCAGCTGCCAAATATTTTTTTATGGGGTTGCTTCTGGCTGCTTCCTACCTATGATATCGTCTTGCAGAGGTCCCTTGGTACTTTTGGGAGCCAGCATGGAACTCCCAGGTCTCCAGGCTTCCAGAGGTGTCTGCCCATCTCTACTCATCGTATAGTGGAAAGAGGATCCTAATTTAGGCAGACTGACTCACCCAGCCAGAGCTGGAGTCTGACTTTTAACATGCTGCAATGCCTTAGGTAGGTGGTCTGAATATTGCCTTAAATAAATAAATAAAAACATAGTATGACTTTATCAGACACATTGAAAGAACGACTTCTCTAAGCATGTGTAGGCTTGAGTCCAAAGTATTCACTCCTCAGATTTTCAGCGTGCTGGTTTTATGTGGTGTCATTGCTGGACAGATACTATGAACTATAAATATATTTTTATGCTTGTGTTTTTGCAAGTAAAGCCTAAATGGCTGGGAGGGGGTGCTTGACCCTGCATTCAGAGCAGCACAAAGAACAGAGGAGGAAACAGTCTGAAAGACACTGCAAATGAGAAACAAGGGGGTCTCAGTCTTTGCAGTGCAATCAGGGCTTCTGCTTGAAATGCAATTCAGGTTACGTCGCTTCCATTTCTGTCCCACTGCCATTACAAACATGGGCTGAGTATAATATTGCATTCCTGAATCAAACCTCCCTAATAATAATAATAATAATAATGATAATAATAATATCGATTGAATTATTTTGTTTATTTTTCTTATCCACCCTTCCCATCCCAGGTAGTCATTAGTTTATAGGGTATTTCTGGCCAGGACAGCAATTTAGTTAAACCTTCTGATCACTTGGATGATTTTCTTATAAAAGAGCTGGATTCCCTACCTTTTCCTTTGGCCTGGGGCCTGGAAACCCAAAGCCATCCATCGGACCTTGGTCTCTCTGTTGGCAGCTCTGCGTAACCTGTCACAGAGACAGCCTGAGCACAATTTTTGCTCATGATGAATATGGATCTTCGCTGCATCTGGCAGGCTGCAGCAATGAATGCAGAAGACTGTCATTAATAGATAATAAAAGCAGAAAGCAGCATTAATGGGAATAAGCTTTTCTTTTACTGGGACTGATTATTACTTTTTTTTTGGTTTTGGCCTGTGACAAGATCAAGCAGCAAATATCAGCTACCAAAGCTTTGTGCATGCATGTGTTATGTTGTTGGCTGTTTTTTAATCTGGAGTATTTAACCATGATATCTTCAAAGTATGATTGTGTCGTACATTCTCATACACTAATAGATTTCAAAGATGAAGAGCTTTGCTGCTTTATGTTTAGTCATGCCTTCATCTATAAATTTATGGCAGTATTATGGTTTAATGAATTGAACAAGTCCCGGAACAACAACAAAAATGCTTTTTTGTTTGAATTTAGATATTGCATACTTTGTTCTTCAAACAAATAATAAAACCAATATGTTTCTTTAGTGGTAAACTTCAGGCTAACTTCATCTCACATTACTAATCAAGTACTCAAGGATATGTGTGTGCACATATACATGTGTGTGTGTGTGGTAAACAGGCACTTTCGGTTGTAATGCTAGACATAGGCTGAACATTCGTATTCCGATAGCGATAGGCAAACCTCCGAGAACAGATGGAGCAGAGTTCAGCACAAAGGTTTAATCCTATCAGGATGATTCCTGTATGGCCATCTGGATAATCCGGCACACAAATTCAGTGCCTGTTAAAAATACAGCGTAGGCCAAGATTAGCGTCACAGATTTTCCACTAGACTTGTTCATATTTGACTTTATGATTCTCAGACTCCAGAAAATTGCATTAGAGAGCAGCCTATGATTTGTGAGAGAAATCAGATGAGGAATAAGAACTCTTAGGGTACTTGAATTTCCCTTGAAGAAACTGGATTACAGGCACTCCCTGTCTCTGCCACAACTGCTTTGTGTTTCTACATGGGTTGTTCTGTTTCTGAAAGACGATTACTGTGAGCTCTCTGTTGTGGCCAGACTTACTAAATTCTGCTGAACAAAGAGACTTCAGCTAAAAATTAGTTTTAGTTGGGGGTCTTGTTTTTATCAGGATGAAATAAATTCTTTGTTTGCTGTAGAATCCATCTCAGGTCAACTTCTGATTGTTGTGCTATATAATATTCAAGGGGGTTTTAACTGATTTGGGAGGGGTGTGTGTCTGTGTTTTACTTTGTGATAGTGACAGACTCCATAAAAGTTTAATTGATACTAATAATTAGTTTGAGGGGGTGAGAATTTAGATATAGATTCAACTCTATATTTAATCTAGAATAGTTTCTGTGTATCATTGACTAAACCTTGCCAGTGTGGCCATAACATACCAGTGTACACAGCAAGAATCACTGTTGCTGTGCTCAGGATGCTGAGCTTTTTACGCTTTTCAGGGATGGGATACTGTGCCTCAGGAGCTTTTATCTGGTCTTACGTTCTGACTCTAGAGAGATTTACTGTGAGAGACTGACAGTCTTGTTAAGGTACTGATGGAAAATAAAAGAGAGAAAATGAGACCAGGATGATGATGAAACAAAACATGAATTTAGAAATAGCACCCACCTGCCCTTCTGTTAGGTTGGAATTCAGCAGAACGGGGTTAACATTAAGCAAATGACTGGCTCCATCCTATAAAATGCTTTGTCGGTTCAGGACCTTAGTTAACAGCACTGAAGGACCAGTCAGTTAAATTAAGTACATTTTGGGATATGTGAGCTAAGCAGTTTTTGTTTTGACAAACTTTTGGGGTTGATTTGTATTACACATTTTGGGCTTCCATTCACAAGGTTGCCTTCATCCTCACCCAGAAATTGCATCAGTGCAACTATTTTTAGACTTTAGTGCATTTAAACAGATGCAGTCTCCTTTCTGGACAAGCTTATTGTTTTTAAAATAGTCATATTGGCTCAGCTGGGTTCAGTAACTTCATCAGCGGAAGTTAAATCAGTAAGAAGCTGTTGAAATCAAAATGGGAGAGGCATATAGGATCTTTTCACCATTTTACTAACAAAGCTTTTAAAGTCCACATTCAGACAGAATGGTGCAATCCTGTGCATATATCACATCTTAGTCCCCTGCATGCTATTGCGTTTGGCTTCCCATCTTTTAGCAAAGACTACTCCTACATCTTTGCAAGTGTCCCCAGGGGATGGAGGAAGGGGTGCAGAAATTGAGGTGCAATAATTCAGGGGCTCACAGTAAAGCATCTATCTTGCTTGGGGTCAAAATGTGCCTGTGCATCCGTGAGGGAGGAGAGCACACTGCAGCAGTCATTGGTTTGGTGCTTGAGTCTGAGCAAACTTGTCCCCAGTTGTGGAGCTGGAAGTGCTGCCAATTTGGTAGACTCTATGCAATATTCTTGGATGTGCTTTTTCTTCTCCTGATCCAGTGTGTGTGTTTATCCCCTGTGCAACCAAACTGCCCGAGATAACAGAGAATGTATCAGTGCTGGAGCTGAGTAGCTGCTTTGGTTTAGGCAGAGTGCTATGTTTGGCTGAGGCCACCCACAACAGTTTGTTCATGACTGACTCAAAACAAAAGTCTTCCAACTTTGGGGCAAAATAATGAATGCAGAAATTATAGTTTAAAATCTGCTTGAAATTTCCTTGAAATACAAAGTCAGAACAGTGTGTCAAAAAATTTCACAATAAAATTGTGGGGCTTCTTGAAAAAAAAAAAAAATAGAAAAAAATTAAGAGGGTGCATACATCTTTTTTTCAATAATAATAATATATGTATTATTTATTGTTATATATATCTAATAATGTTTTGACTGAACCTATATATTGAATTTAACCAAATTTTTAACTGTTTTTGCAACATTGCATTTTTCTTGGGGATTTTATTATTTGCAAAAAAAAAAAAACCAAAAAACATGACGGGGCGCTTTTGGAGGTCAAGTTTTACTGACTTGTAGTGAAATGCTAAGGACTCTTACTATTTATTCATTTTTGGAAAGCAGGCGGTACCTCCTAAAGTAAAAAATAAACAAGCAAAAAAATCCCCTTAACTTCCTCTGTGATGTGAAAGGGTTTAAAAAAATGAATGAAAAAGCATTTCTTGCAATTATATAGAGATAACTAAATTATTATTTTTATGGAAATGTTTTAAGTAAAATATACAGCAGATTTTTCTGTAACACATCTCTCATTATTCAGGATTGCCTCTGTTTTCCATGCAATCATTTTTCAGGCAGTGATCAACAACTGAGAGCTTTGGAAATCGTTAAGGGAAGAGAAACACAGAGGACTCCATGAAATGTAACTTTGCTAGCTGAGGCATCAGCAAGGATAAAAGAGAAACACTGGCTTAAGTATTGATTGTAGGTGGAATATTATCCAGGTAATTTACATTTTCAATTCCCATTAATGGGAACTGAGCATCTGAAATGTTAGGCAGAAAATCACAGCCAATACCATTAATTTCACTACTTGAAAACAGAAACAAAGGCAACGTTCCTTCCCTTCCCCCAACCTGGAGGGATTGTACGGCGCATATATTTTTGGTTCGGTGATTTCACCCAGTGCAGACGTCATGAAGAACCAGGAGGAGGTTGCCATTTTTGGCAGAGTGTTGTAATCTTTAAGGCTTGCAAATGGTAAGTCCCAAATATCAAGATGCTGTAAAGGAGGGAGCTGGGAAGGGGGAGCAGGGCATCACATCCTCGTGCCTGTGTTGCATAAAGCTGCGTGAGTTATCTCCTCGAGAGGGAAACCTCTGTTACCCTGTTTCCTGCACAGCAGCTGCTTATTGTCAGGAGAGAATAGGAGAGAGAGCAGGCTGTGATATGAAAAAGGAAAGCAGGAAGATCACCACTTTACTAAGATAAACAGCAAACACATTGTTTAGCTTAAGAGTGAAGATTTAATGCTCCAGTACAATCTGTAAAAACTCTGCCACATTCCCTTTCCCTGAAGTGCCTATGACTAACCCTTTGGGCTGGTCCTGCGGACTTTTCCCATCCAGGCTGGTTTGGTAAAACTTCAGTTCTTTCAGTTGCTTGTGCTGGATACAGCTCCGGCCATGCTTCCCCACACTAGACCGAAATGGTACCATTGCATGGGCACACAAACATTTTAGGTTCACCCTTTCAGCATGCTCAAAGTAGATGAGCTGATGATGACAACTCCTGCTTCTCAGAAATGATAATATTATTTTTGGAAAAAAAAAAAAAAAAATTCCAAACCAGCCCAGCTCAAAAGACCCTAAAATATTTGGTTCATTCTCTCAAACTGCCAAATTTTGGAAAATGGTAATTTTCAATTCTGAAAAAAAACAAACCAAAACAAAGCAAAAACCCACACTCCCCCCATGATAACATCAATCTGTTTAAGTGCTGAATGTGGAAATTCCACAATAAACAATAATGAATGGAATAACCCTTCCCCCCCTGTATAATACCTATGCAACTCTATAATTTGAGAAGGGAAGAAATAATGGTTTTCTCCCCTTTTAAGGCGAAACATAGTTTGCCAAATTAAAAATGTTGATCAAAAAGGCCTTGAGCATCCCAACAAGTGCTACACACCTTTGGTTCCAGAGTGCTGTGGGAAAGGAATTTAGGCTTGGACCATTCCTCGGCACTTCCTTGCTCAGAGTCACAAACACTACATGGTTTCAATAGCTATGAGGTACCTGAAGGAAGATCTACCCCAGATGTTACACAAATGCTGTAGAAATCCCAGAGTTAGCACTGAGTCACTGCTACATTTGACTGTCTCCAACACTGAGCAGACATAGCAGCTCAGTTCCTGAAATCAGCATATTGGCATTAGTATGTCAGCTCTGCTGCTGCTAGTTTTTGTGTGAGCTTAGATGAGCTCTGCTGCACAGGGTGGTCTACATGTAACCTAAGCATTTTTTGAAATGGGAAACCCCAGTTCCGTATACATTACATAGCTCTTGGCAGCTTTGCACTGAGCACTGCCCAACTATCTTAAAAATTCTAGTTCCTTATTCTGCAACTTCTTCAGCTGGGTTTTTAAGCACTTACTGAAGTGGTTTGTTGAATCACAACTTCAATAAGACATGGTTTTGAGTGTTTAAAACTGATTTGTCTTTATATTCTGAAAAACAGTAGTTTGGTGAAAGCATTTAACAGGTTGCAGGATCAGACCCATAAACTGTGGATTGATCTGTGGCCCATTTGTATATTTAGCCTGGAATTAGGTTTTACCCAAGAAAAAGTGGAAAATTAAATTAAACTCTAGATATTTTCAGTACTTCCTCTAAGATGAGACATAAATTCCCCGTTCCTCTGAATTCCCAGTTTTAACTGCCTTTATGCAACATTCCTTGCGTGTCACAATACTCTTAAAGAGAAGAAAAATAAAATCATACCCCATCATTTAAACTCCTGTTGTGATGCAGCAACTGTTGTCAGAGCCTCATCTATGGAATAATGGAGGATGAAACCACGCTTCATGATAAAAACTGCAGGCGAGGTCATTCTTACAGTCACCAGCACAAACTGGATATTAATCATAGAGCAAATACATTTCAGAAGCTAAATAAAAGCAGTCCCAGAGCCCTGCTGGTAGCTGTGCATCCCACTAATTCACCTCAGTGAACATTTACCTCTAAGCTCAATTAACCCTTATTCCAAGGCCACCCATAAACTTTGTGAAAAATACATTTTTTTCCTCCGGCTTCTGTTTTCTATCAATGGAATAGATCATTTGTGTTGAAGGATAAAATGCGATCTCTGTTTATAAAAGCAGGTCCCTAATTAAGAATATGAGATGTCCAGTGTGTGTTTGTGAGGGACTTGAATCGGTAGCTCATTGATTCTGCAGACTCAGATGTTCGATGCTCCTGAGGGTGTCTGCTATTTCTTCTGTCTTCAGGTGCTATTTGGGGCAGATTGAAATGCTGAGGAGACAGATGGATGGTGAGGTGGGGGAGAAGGATTTCCTAGTGCAATTGTCTGCACACAAAGTTAGTTGTTAAGCATGTACAAGAAGCAATGAGGAGACATTATTGCTGTTGTTTTGTTACTAGTATTATCGTTATTAGTATTATTAGTACTGTTATTATTCTCCCTTCCAAGCATCATTCGGAGGCAAATTGGAAATGTGGTAATTAGGCCCTGACTGGTAGTGTAGTGCTAGTGTCCTAAGCCAAAGTTCAACGCCCTGAAATGAAATTTATACCAATTAATCTGTTAGATTTTTATCGCTTGTCCGTGTTTTCTCAGCAATTCCCTCAGCACGCGGCCTTTGATCAACTCTCATACAAAAGCTAAAATGTGTGCCTGCTGCTAGCAAGATGGGGCTGACATTAACATGGCACTCATAAAACAATCAGAGCAGTGAAGCCCTCAAACAGACAGGGCATAGTAATATTTAATAAAAGCGCACACATAATCTTCAGAATTAGCATTTTGTGCCTTGCAGTACCTTTGGGAGAAGAGCTTTTATTTGTGGAGTGATCATTATTATAACAAAGAAGAGCTACCTAATAATTTCCACTTTAACTCTGCAATATGCCACGAGCATTTCTGAACCATTATGCTAAACTGTGGTGGGGTAATCATTTTATTGTCACAGTTTGAAGGAAGAAAAATCCCCTGTATATCAGCAGCTAGGGGAGTACGGAAACACAGGAACACACACAGCACACAATGAAAAACTTTTCCTTTTTGCTACCCATGTGCTGAAGTTGCTACCTACCATACTTTGCATGGAAGGTGATAAGATTTTAACAATGCAACAATGAGAAAAGTTGAAGATTTCAGAAGAGCATTGTTCCCTTGAAAGTCATTAAGGTTTTTGCCCAAACAGCCTTTAAAATTTATCAGTAAAGACCTTAGCTTTGAAGTCAGTAACAAAATTCCCATCAGCTTCAATACGTTTGGGATTGCACTGCCTCCCTCTAACATCTCTGTTAACTGAAACCGCAGGAGCAGCACAGTGAAACACGTCAGATATTAACACTGATTTGCCTTGATATTATGCAAAGAAGGAGAGCAGCTCATTAAGGCTCATAACCGTTAGGCCATTTCAGCAGGTGGAGGATGTGGCCACATCACCTTCAGCAAGGAGCTGCAAGGTCCGTGTCTGCAGTTGGAGGGGTAATACTTAGTTTTTCCTCAGTCCAATGACTGCTCTGAAAACATGCAGTGAATGTAATATGCTCATGCCAAAGAGTCTTAAAATCTTATCTGATAGTTAGGCTACCAAACTTTTGGTTCTGGTTGTAGTTGGCTGCCAGCTGTTCATTTAAGAAAAAATGTTTGTATGTGTAAGAATGTGTAATTATTCTTTTTTATTATTATTCTTCCCTAGATTTAAAGTCCATTCATGTTATCAATCATGTACACTTCATTGCCTTTATTAGAACTGGTCTAAAAAGTCCTTTGCTGCGTTTTTGGTTTTTTTTTTTTTTTTAATCAGTGAAGTTTCAGACTGCAACTAAAATATTTTTCCACAGAAAAACATAATTTTTATGTAACTTTTTTCTATTTGTTTTAAAAACACCGTTTTAGAAATGATGCTTTGGTGTTACAGAAGGGCATGTGAAGTGGTAATATTTTGAAACAAAATATTTTGTTTTTCTTGGAGATATTAAAAAGTGTTATAGTTAATTCTAGATAGAGATTCTGGAACTTTTTATTCTGAAAAAAAATGTTCTGTATTTTGGTTTCTCTTGTGACCAAAACAAAATGTAGAAAAATCAAGGTCTCTAATGAAAAGATTATTCTGCCTAGCTCTGTTTTTCTAGGGTTGCACAGAAGTAAACACCTTCCAGACAGCGCTTTGAAAGTTGCCAAATGATTAACAGAAGAAGTATGAAGAGCTGAGGGCCTGAGCTGGCCAGACATTTGTACCAGGGGCATAAACAGAGCTGAGGTCATTGCCTTGCTCCCCTCCCAGCGTTACCTGTGGTGGTGCTGGCAAGTGGGATCCGGTTCTTCCATCCTCCTTCCTGGTGCTCCAAGGAAAGGGCCTGGGAAGTGCAAAGTTTTAGTAAGACCGATGTCCTAAATGACACTGGCTGTTGCAAATATGTCATTGTATAAACATGTTTTGTGCCTTCAAAAACAGGTAGCAGTCTGGATGCCTCCCTCGGCACGTCTCCTCAGGCTTCCTGTGGATGCTGCCCTTCAGTGCAGCTTCCCTTGCAGGGTGGCACCTTCATGCAGCCCTTACAGTTTTTACAGACACTTGCATTTTTAAATAAGAGAAGCTGTATGGGGCAAGTTGGGAAGTCCCACTGTTTTTTATGACTGATCCCAAGGGAAAATAATGCCCTGAATCTTTCCAGAATGCACAGCATTCTCGCTGCTTCTCAGGTAGTACCTGCAAAGAGTACCGACCTGCCCTGCTTACTAAACCACCAAGTCCAGATTTTCCTCCTCAGAGGAGATGTCCTGGGCTGTCGCCAGCAGTTTTGGTGAGGCACTGATTCAGCACAATTGGTACATATTTAAATAAAATTACACGTGTGAGTGGTCACATTGACATTGCAGGCAAGAGTGAACAACCAGTGAACAACCCACAGCCCCAGTGCAGCGCAAGGACCTGAGTGTCTGCTCTAATTCCCCTTGGCTGCTGTGGGACTTGACGTGTTTGGTATTAAGTACATACATGTATAAAGTATCAACATCAAATACATGAGGCAGCACAGACAGTGCAGCACTTTGCACTTCTGCGTGCAATGCAGGTACCGCAAAGAACATCACAAGATAAATAGCAAGACCTTTAGTGGGGACCTGTAACTCCAGACCAGAATCTTGCATTAATTTTAAAGATGAATTGAATCTATAATTTTGAAGCCTGCATATGTTTTCTGTTAATGGCTTATGGTCTCAAAAAGTTTTTATTCATTGGTATTTAGGAAAAAAATGTTGCTTGTAGTCTTTAAGAAAAGTAGCTCATTCTCTGACACATGGGAAACTGATTATCTTTGGGTTTTATTGTGGGGTGTGTGTGTCCACAATCAACTGGAAATACTGGAGAGGGTGTAATTTGGAAGTGATTTTAATTTTTATTTATGAAAAAGTTTGATCCTGTGAAAGGGCTAGATAACATTTTGAAAAACTGCTTTCACTGTAAATCCATTGCTGTGAGCTTGGCTGAAAGAAAAGCATTTGGTTTTGGACTTTGCAGTGGGTTTTATGCACAGTTTTGTGCAAGTAATTTGAATCCAAATTAAACATATTGAAGTCACTTCTGTGTGCGCGCTACAATTTTGTGACGGTAATGTTAGGATGTTTCTTTTGTTAGCTCATGTAAAAGTTAATGGCTGTCCTCTGCCAAGTTTGAAGTAGGGTAATGATTTTTTTCTGCCTGTGTTTGTGTTTTTCACTGGAGCTGGCATCCCCATAAGCTTAAGTAGTGGAAAAGTTTGTGCTTGATACTTACAACCTTATGTAGGTAGGGACAGGGTCTGTTTGCTCCCCATGTATGCATTCCATCACTGATGGTGTGAGTCTGTAGCAGTGCCCACAGAAACACTCACTGCTAGGAGTGACTCAACAGCTCCTTTTCCAGCTCCCTCCTGTTTCCCAGCTCCAGGCCTGCCCGCCCTGCCCAGGGGCTGGGAGGAAGGAGCTTCTCATCATCCTCACAGACTCTTGCAGTTAGCTCCAACTGACCAGAACTTCACTAAATCATAAAGACGCATGGGGGTCTCTTTTGCGCTTTATGTCTGGAGCATTTTAAAGTAGGCTTCTGTGAATGAATTAATTTACTGTCTTTACAATTGGAAGAATGTAGGACAGGGGCTGTGCAGCTACACAGCTGCCTTAAGTAATTCATGGGTACAAGGGTGGTGTTGTGGATGGTGCTAACATGTGGGTGGCTTTCACACCCCTATATTCCTAGTAAATCCTTACCTGATGAAGTGCCTGAATGCTCTCCCTTGAGTACATCATCAAATACTCAGTTACAAACCAAATTAACAGCTCAGCCAGACTTTCAACCAAGTAGCAATTCACATACAAATACCAGCAACCCTAAAAGAAGAGGTACATAAACACACACACATATATATATGAAGCTAACTAAGTCCTGCTGATCGACACCTGATTGATATTGGAGAATCAGTGTGGGCAATGGCAGCCCTGCATGTGTTTTCAGTGGAGCCAGCCTCTTCTCTCTGCTGGGGACTGGGTTCATATCTAAGAATATTTCCTTTCAACACTGAGGTTGACTGGTGGAGTTTTACTGCTACTTAAGGAATCTGTTTTTCTTGGTTAATGAAATTCTTGAGGTATCCACTTTATTGAAAATATCAAATGGTATGGTGTCGTATTTTCACCTCATGCTGTATTAGCAACAAGCAGTTGGTGGTATTTGGGATGGAGTTCCTTCTTTTCATCAACCTATATGACCACCTTGAGACTCCAGAGCTGAGAGTTACCCAGGGGTTTTTGTCTTATTGAGGTTATTTTTACAGTAACGTTACTCCTGTTGCTTTAGCACAGTTAAATTCTGATGTATTCTGGTACTGCAGAGGAGAAGAATCAGTATGTGGATGTTTATACTGCCCTATCCCACCAATATGTAAAGCTGTGCATGCTTCTGCTTAGATAGTCTTAAACTGGAAGATCTTATACCGAGATTTGAGCTTACTACTTTGAACAGTGCTTAGGTTTTCAACATCCTCTCAGGAGGCCCTTAGCACATATGATGCCAAGAAAGTGGCCAGTGAAAGTGGGGAAAGACTCTATGAATATGGCAGAATGCATTGCACATGCTTCTTAATTATCCAGTAAACGCAACCCAACTAGAATAACTAGATGAAAGGGTTGTGGGTTTTGGATTTGTGTTTTTTGCAGTAGCCAAAGCATTAAGAAAGGCAGGGTGGTTTAATACTAGAACAACCTGGATCTGATTGCAGAATAGTTAAAAAAATGCTGAGGGTTACACCCTCTTTTATTTAGCCAATATTTTCCATAATATTTGTGGGAGTTTCCTTGATGAATTTAGATTATGATGGATAATAAAACAAGCTCACTGGAAATTGTTTTATTAACCCAACTACTGCATATTTCATATAGAATAAAGATGGGCATTTGTCTTGATTTCCAATTGGTCTCTGCCCATCATGCTGTGATTTTTTGTTAATGTAGGCTTAAAAAAAGTTATTTTGTTCAATGCAGAAAACAAAACCAAACAGAAATTAATTGATAAAAAATACTTCCAAAGATATAGTTTGAGGTCATGCACATGTACTAGAAAGAATGTGATTGCTGAAATCTTTGTGTTAGTAAGGGGGAAAATGAAAGCTCTTTTTATTTTATTTTTCTCAAGTCTTCTATCATTAAAATCTGGTTCTAACAGCAGAATACTTCTCTTTTTCATGTGTGTTGAAAAGCAGCTACACCATGTATCAAAGCCATCAGTCCAAGTGAAGGATGGACTACAGGAGGTGCCACTGTCATCATCATAGGAGACAATTTCTTTGATGGGTTACAGGTCATATTCGGCACCATGCTGGTTTGGAGTGAGGTAGGTGTTGTCTGAACGGTAATGTCTAATAGCTTTGTCTAGCTTACAGCTAGCCTCCCCTTTTTCTATACCACATGCTAAATCAGCAACAAATGTTGAGATGTGAATCCTTTCCTCATTCAGTTTTACGAAAATAATTAGTCAAATTTACCGGTGGCATAAATCCTTTGTAGCCAGGGGATTTGCATCTCCTCTCATTGACCCAGAATTTAGCTCAGTGTCTTTTATTCCAAGAAAAGGGAAGGATAAATGCTTGTGTGAATAATTCTGCATTTAGCACTACAATAGCTAAGGGCCCACAGGAAACAAACATTTAGGTGATGCTGCTTTCCAGGGAAACTGGCTGCTTGCAGCTGCAGCTCAAGAAGGTGGATATTGCAGAAATTCAGCACCTCTGAATAGCATATCCTTAAAGTGTAGGTGCTTGGTGTAAGTGTGATTTTCATAATAGCGACTGAATACACAGTATTGTATCCACAGTGGAAAGTACAGACTCATCATACCTAGCTGGGTCCTTTGTAGCTTCACAGTAACCTCTCTTTTTGTTTTTTATCCATTTTTTGCTGTTGCTGTTCCTCCCAGTTTCTTAAATCCTCTCTTCTCCTGGCACATAATTAAATGTGGAGTCTGATATTTCTGAAAAGCCCATGAAAAGTTAAAACCTAGGCAACATCACCTGAATGGTCACTTCCAGCATGCAGGGCCATAGAATTCGGGGCAGAGTTCCCACTGGCTTCACTGGCACAGGAATGCAACTCCAAGGAAAAGTTTCCATTTTGCATTTATGGCTTCCAAAAACATTTTGGAGGCTTTATAATAAATTGTTATTTTCATTATTTTAATATTGAAATAAACATGCTAAGAGGCAGACCAGCATCTCCAAGATAGCTATACAGTGCTTATCCGGTGACATAAGGATCTTCTGATACTTTGCCTTATATCCTGTAAATATTAAATCAACATTATGGCTTAATTCATATCCAGCACATTCCCCCTACTGATTCCATTGCACATATGGTAGCATTTTTTCCATATGAAGAGTATTCTCTAATGTCCTTCATGGGCTTCACTGTTCTCTTTCTCTCTCTCATCCTTCCACTTGAGGACAAGTATGGATGAAAGGGCATTCCAGAAAAGGAGATATATTAAATGAGCCCTATTCTGAAGCCCTTATGTGATCATGAAAGTGCCCCCTGGGTCCAGTGTAAGCATTTTGTGTGTTAGGATTAAAGCCATTATGGCTACAGATGTTTAACAGGGAAAGGTGAAGAGGCTGTAAGGAAAATGCTCTGATTTTGGTACTATAGAATTGGATCTTTCATTATAAATCTTGATTCTGTATATTAGTGGAAGCCATTAATTGGCAATTTCTAATCTCAGGAGACTGAGTGCTGGTCAAAACATTGTTGCTGATGGTTGCAAGGCCTTGTCATAAAATTAATAATGTTGAAGGGGGTCCAGACCAAAGTCAGTCTGCTTGTTGTGAATGCTATAACGGGCTGCAAGTTGACTTTGAGTGAAAACTGTTTCACTGTCTCTCCCTTACAGAATTGCTTCTCAGTTTCATAACCTGAGAGAGCAATAGAAAATCCTATAGGGGAAAAGAAATAATTTCTAAAAGAAGCAGACAAACATGATAAACAAGTGCAGAAATGAATGAGCTGAGTGATCCCTAAATAATGGTGATCTATAAATAATTCAAATTACACATACTGGTCACCTATGAAGTACAAAAGAAGTGCTTTCATTTGCTTTCCTATTTCTAAAAATGTCTAGTGCATTTTCAGTACCCAGGAAGAATATTTCTGTTTTACTTTAATAGAGTGTAGAATTGAACTCATGATCTTCTGAATTCCAGTACCATCTCAAACCTGGAGCAAGTTGCCAGTCAGGCCCAGTTTTGAGGAAACGTGGCCACATTATTTTGTCATTGAATTCAAGAAGAATTTTCAAGTTCATCCTGTTGTTTCATGGATCCAAAGAAAACATGTTTTTAACAGAGCTGCAGAAAATCCAGAACGAAACTAGATAGGTGGAAACTAAAGAAAAAGATTGAATCTTACAGAGCATTTTCACATGGATTTTTCTAGCTTCACTTTCAGTTATAATTGCAGGTGGTTTGGAGGATGAAGTCTAATATTTAAATTAAGCATCATTTTGCCACAGACTTTGCATGGAACCTTGGGCAAATCACATAATCTGCTTAAAGTTCAATTCCCTTTCTCTAACCTAGTAATAAGATTAGTCACCTTTTTTTGAGAGGTGCTGTGAAGATAATTATCGTAAAGGTCCTCTATTACTCAGATTTTATTATAGCAAAATCCATGTAAGTACCTGAAATGCATGGATATTTAAAATATAAATCCTACCAGAGTTCAGAAGCAAAGTTAAAAGCAAAAAAAAGGGTGAATTTGTTGCTGTCAAGCAGCATATGTTATAAATAATTTGAAATGTAAATAATATATTTTTAATTTATTTTACATGTATTCAAGTTTTGTAATTGAAATATTTATATGCTTGAAATGGAGTTGACTGTGTTAAAAAAGGAGGTTTAAAATGGTTTCTGAAACACATATTTATTATTTAAACATATATTTTAGCTGTAAACACTCTAACATAATTACAACCTTTCTCAGCCAGGGAGAACTAAATAAAAACTTAATTTGCCAAATTAATTTTTTGCAGAAATGCAGATACCCTGAGCCAGTAGGTTCAATTAATCCTTAACTCCCATATTACTTTATAAAAATTACTTTAAAAGTCCTTGATATTTTTAGAATACGGCAAAATGGGCCATCTAATACCTTTTTTTCAAGGGACTTTCGTAACCAACAAACAAATGGCATTGGTATATCATGTGCACATGCTGAATCTGGACAGGCAACTCCCAGCAAATTGTCCATTTGCCAGATAGACTCTGCCTGTCTGTTTGTCCAGTCCACAATCAGACAGAGTTGTTATTTGCAGGTTTTTACCCAGTGTTACGGGTCTGTGCGTTGTTGCAAATATTCTAAATCTGAACTGCTGATAAAAATCCTCTGTTGTTTCTCTCTCTTATTGGGGGGCTGTCACTGCAAAAGTCGAGTTTCAGGGCAAATACATGATTGTGAGGACAAAATTAGTTTCTTATAAATATTCCACAATATTTGCTTAAAATGAACTATTTCTTCAAACATTTTCCTGCCAAGAACATTCCTCCAGCTGTACAGAGTCAGCTGGAAACAACTTCTTTTTCTTTTATATTAAGAAGAGATGAAGCACTGAAACGTCAGGTTTTTTATCTTTGTACAGCACAAAAACAGAGGATGATTTCTTGGTTTGGTTTGTTGTTTTTTGTTTGTTTGTTTGTTTGTTTTGTTTTGTTTTGTTTTTTAATGCTGCTGAATCAAATTCTGTGACACAGTTTTTTATTTTGCTTTTTGTGTTTATTATTGATTTTGGAAGTCTGTTTTTAAGTGCTCATTTTGGAGGTCTGACTCATTTTAAAAAAATGAGTAGGCACCCTCTTTTTGAAAACCAAGCCTTATTAAGCAGCATCTGGATGCCCAGAATTGAGGCATGCAAACTCATTGGTCATTTTTAAAAATATAGGTGCCTTAAGGGTGCTGTTCTCACTGAAAGCTGTCATTATCTTCAGTTGGTGGGATTTTTCTTCATTCCTGTCCTAATGGTCTTCCTCACACAGAGTCCAAGTTAAATTTATGACTGATTGTCACCATTTCCCTAACCACAAACCAGAGCTCAAGCATGCAAAAATAAACTACTGACTCAGATTAATGACATCTCCTTATAAAATGTCACTTTTAAAAAAAGAAAGTAACCTGGCATTCTGAAGAGTGTGAAATGATGCTGTATCAGACAAGAATGTCTAGAATATATTAGCAAACCTCAGAAAGAGGCTTGTTGTACACACTCAGACCAAATGTGTTTTGGATTTTGAAGGACATGCACCTCCCTCCATTCTGAAGATCTCTGACTCAGGTTTTAATGCAATCCACAGCATGTCCCATCTGACATGTAAGAGTTTATATCAAACAGCTAATGCAGTTGCCAATTGACTTGAAAATCCCTTGGAGCCCAGTTACTAGTTTTACATCTAGTTCCAGATCTTGATTTGCCAAATGCTGGAACGGAAGAGGGAGCTGGATATGGGATTTTGGCTGATGGGTTCATGTCCAAATCACAGGTTAATGCTTTCCTCAAGATTTACATTTAAAAAATGTGTTCAGAAATGTATGTAACTCATATTTACAAATTCTTAGTTCTTGTCATGTCATTGCTGTGGTTGATACGATGTCTATTAATGCACCAAGAGTTCCCACCTGAGATTAGAACATACAAACGGCCATACTGGATCAGACATAGAGGTTTATCTAGCTCAGTATCTTGTTCAGTGGTCGGCAATGACAGATGTCTGTAAAAATAACAGGGTGAGCATGTTGTGATGCTTTCCAGAACACTGCACCAGTCTCCAACTGGTTGAGACTCAGAGGCTTCCAGAAGTGGTAGCTTTACTTTTAATATCCCTTGATGCTAATAGCTCACCTGTTCCAGATGCTTTGCATTTAAATATGAGACAGATTGTGCCTTGAAAAAGGTACAGGCTATGCCAGTGTGAGAGGAGAAAACATGCTAGGAAAAGGTGGAGTGGGTTCCCAAGGTCAGGCCACAGGTTGACAGTGTAGGCAGGAAAACATCCCATGGTCCAGGAGTTAGTGAAGTCAGGGGCAGATTTGCTCTTGCTGTGGGTGGGCCTTGAGTACCCAGAGCTATGCAGCACCTATTGGGTCACTCAGATTTTAAAATGGAGTCAGGGCAATTCAAAGAGCTGGTCCCCGTCTGTAGCGCAGATCCTGGCAGCACTGGGGAATCAGAGTTTGAGACTAAAGATGGGTTTCAGAGATGGGCAGGTTTTGAAGTGCAAGGGGACATTTTTTGTCCCTTAGAGATAATTTCTTGCTATGACAGCAATATAGGGGACTAGTGGTATGTAACTGAGCTAGCCAGGTCCTTTCTGTGTGCATGAGAACTGAAGGCTGACCCAGAACAAAGGTCCTTCTAGCTCAGCACTATATCCCTGACAGTGGTCAGTGGCAGATGCTAAGGAGAAAAAGCAAAAGGAAAAGGCATGTGTATTCTCCTGGTATACCTCCCAAGCTTTAGTTCTAGAGAAGAGAGGAGTAAAATATATCCTGAGCATCCTAAACCATAGGACTTCAGACATAATGTTCACCCTTTGGGAATGTGTGGGCGACATTATTGTATATTTGTGGTTTTAAACACAGTTAAACTTATTTACTTCAGAGCACAAAGGAAAACCAAACTGTTTGTGGAGAACAAACCAGGAAACTTGCTTAACTCTCCCCAGCTCTCTGTAACAATGGACCATAAATAGGTCAGACATTTCTTGGGAACCAGGGAAGATGAGTATTGGAAAATGCCACAAATTATATTTAAAGAACATTAAAGTGGTGACAGACCAGTAAATGCTGGGAAATTCAAAGATACAGCCAGAAGCTGCCTGTATAGCTCATGCCAGAATGGGGGTGAGGGGTGCAAGGCACATGCTGATGTAGGAAGACTAGCACGTTAACCTTTACTATTAAAATCCTTGGCTGTTTTAACAAATATTTTCCCCCTAAAAATGTCATGAAACTTTTATCATCTTGCCAGTTTACCCAGTTAACTAGAACCATTTGAGGATGGGATTTATCTCAGCTATGTTTGGCTGCCTACAGTTAAGCATCTAGTCTAAACTTGTCATCTTGATTCACTGGAGAAAGGTAGATGCTTCCAGAGAGCAGTTCATCCCACTGTGAGCGGTGTCTAAAGCACGGGAAATAAATTGCTATTTGTCAGTGCTTTCTGCCTCCACCTGACTGTTGAGGGTGTGTAGAGAACTGGCCTAGACTTTTAGGCTTTGGTCAGCCCAGCTGTAAGACAACTCAATTTAAGTAAAAGCAATCCTTGAAAGATTCGTTTTTGTTTTGGTTTGATTTGGTTTGGGGTTTTTTTTGTTTTGTTTTGTTGGTGGTGTTTTTTTTTTTTTTTTTTTTTTTTTGTGTAGTGTTCTTTTGTTTTGTTATTTGTATTTTTTTTTTAATTTAGAAAAAAAATTTTAATTTCAGAAAAGGACAGATTTATTTTAAAAACAAATAAGTTTCTAAATCACATGATTTCAAAGCAGAGCCTGAAAATATGTTCTTTGGAGCTCACAAATAAAAGGCATCAATTCCTGCATGATCATTTCTAAAATGACGTATGACTTCTGTGGATCTGAATAACTTTTGGAGCATTTGATGTTGGTAGTTTTGGTTTTAATCTTCAACTTGATTTAATATTAATTTTCTTATTTTAAATATGGAGATTTTCCTACTATGTATGTAATTTCCTTCAGTAACAGAGATGGCTCTCAGACAGACATTACTTTCCTCCTGTGCTTTTTTAGTCCTGTGTCCTAAACAAAGAACTGGTTAAAAGTCTAATTTTTTTGGTAAGACCTTACTACAATTTTAAATATTTAGTTCCTAGTAAAAATAAGTACAAGATTAGCTTTTTACTTTAAAAAAAAAAAAAAACAAAACCAAACAAAAACTGTTGAATTGTATTCCCTAACCCAGGATGTGATTCAACCAACAGCATAGAGCAATTTACTGTCTGCATAGGGTGCCCATGGCTTTGCTCACTGTCAAGGCTGGTTATGGTCTTGATCTTGTTTGCCCCTCCATAAGTGTGTTAACGTGCCGCAGTCAGTTAGAGAAGGTTTATCCTTGTGCCAGAGCTGTCTCTCGTTTGCTGAATGCAAATATGGCACCTTTTCTATGTACCTCTTTTTATTGTTATTGTCTGAGGGAGCATAATGAGTGAGAAGAGGACATTTCAGCAATGGGGAGGACAATGCTATAGTTTCTAAGTGCAGCAGAGTTTTGAGTTAACCTGCCATAAATTAGTGAACTCCAAAATGGCTCTAATACTAATTTCATGGGCTGTGTTTTAAATCCAGTCCAGAATCCTGAAAGAGCAGAAATGGTCTAGAGCCTGGAAAGTGCAGCACTGACCCACTCCAACCTTCTCTGTAAGAGGATCAGGATACCCAACACCAGTAGCCAGCAAGTTAAGTTCGTGTACTTATTACTGTGTAAATCCACATCTGCAGGAGCCCCCTCAAATGTGTGTAAGTCATCACAGTGAAGGCAGAATGGAAGTGATGGTGAGGTGGTTATATTTAGCATACCTCTTTTGAGTGCTCTGATCATTTGCTAGGAAAGATCCAGCATCCTTCAGAAGCCAAACTTTGCATTTCTGCAGTAATCAGTTATACCTCCATAAAATTAATAGAAAATTAAAACAGCAGCACATGGTGCTTTTGCAGTGTACGGATGTCAGCTGGAGACCAGTGTGTTGAAAAGCCCGCCTGGGCTTGGGCTGCACAATGAATCTCAGCCTGTGCTTGCACTGTGCTGTGCTCACACATGTGACTGTGTCATTTATCAATCAGATTTGCTGGACACTGCCATGTCCCCAGTGTTCACCTGAGCAAGCACAGGCATCCTGTTACTGTAAGCTAAAGTTATTGCATTAAACCAGGGCTAATGCTTGTGCTAGGAAGCAAGTACCTGCCATGTATGAAAACAGAAATAATGTTGTTATGGCTGAGAAGGAGAATGCTTGTAAATATTGTAGTCACTGGCTTTTGTGTGGGTTACATCAAGATTGTATTCAAACATTGACAGGTTAATTACATGTCTCAAAGCCTGTTTACTGTGATCTGAGAGGAAAGTGTTATTAAAGAAATGTTCAGCATCTAACAGTGCTTTTTTTCCCTTTCTTCTGCCTTCTCAATGTTTTCCTCTAGCTGATTACTCCTCATGCCATCCGCGTACAGACGCCTCCCCGACATATCCCAGGGGTTGTAGAAGTCACATTGTCCTACAAGTCTAAGCAGTTTTGCAAGGGAACGCCTGGAAGATTCATTTACACAGGTGAGGATGCTTTAGTACTAGGTATTACATGGAGAAATAGGACAGGCAATATATCACACTTGCTAGGGCTTCTGCTTTCGTCATTAAAAGCTGTACTGTGTTTTATTATTTTGGATGAGCACGTCATTGAAGGTACCAATCTAAGGTTGGATTTCAGAAAAGGATGACTATAGAGATAAATCTGAAAACACACCAGTGTGGGATTTTTGTTTGTTTGTTTGTCCTCGCCATGGGACATCTCTTTACTCAGGAGGGGGGGAGGAAGGAGATAAACAGATACTCCAGTACTTAAACAAACAGAGGAAGAGTGCAAGCATAAAGAGCCAGACATACTAGTGCAGTCACAAACCTGCCTTCCAAGAAGCATCTTGCTAAATATCTCCATCCTATGTTGTCCGGCAAGTGTTGCAAGTGTTCAGAGCAGCAGCCTGTTTGTCGGCCCATCTCAGCATAACATAATTGTCTCTGACTTCCAGGGAGGCTAAGTAGCTTTCACCCCAGCTGATGCTGCAGACATAGCGACTTGCAGTGTGTTTTGGGGTGCCATCCCACACTGTGACTGGTAAGTAGAGTGGTTTGGCCTGAAGAATTATTAACAAAAAAACACACTAGGACATTGCAAGTGCTGTCAATGTTAAACCACTCTCAGTAGTGATAAGAATGGCCTGGGAAATAAATCAAGTAGCAGCCTAACTTTTTAAAAAGAGTGTGTGTCATTGATTCCTTGGAAGGTATGCATGCTACAAGAATTAATGGCTTGGTCAAGGTTTTGATGTGCTTGTCCTTTTATGTGCTTGTCGTTCGATGTATGCAGACAGGACAACTATGTAATTGTTTGCCTGAACTGTGGTTCATCACAATCCAGTGCATTTCCTTTCCCCATTCATGATTGCCCCCAAAATTTTAAGAATAAGATATATCATAAATACTTGTGGCTATGAGGCATTCTGAATTTCTCTGGGCACTTATATTGGTCCAACTGTGAGCGTACATGCAGGGACTCAAGGCAGAGGAGAGACTTCTGTGCTCTAGCTGGGTAGCTCTCATTTGATTTTTCTTAACACAGAGCATGTTGAATGAAGGTGCCTTATAAAGCTTTGTTGTCTTTTTCAAATACCCTCTCCCCCAGTTGGGATTATGCACTGGGTTTCTCTAAACTGTGTCTTTAAGTGTTCATATATTGCCTTGCTGGCTAAGCAGCAAGCACTTTTGGAGGCTGTGTGTATTTATTGTGAGCATTATGATTTTGACAGTGTGTGGGAAATTCATATATTGGATAATAATGCACTGTATCAAAAAAAGTTATTCAGGGATTGAATGTATTGGAACAAAAGAAAAAGAAAAAAAAAAGGGTCAAATTGCCAGCTGGTGCAAATTGCCAATGTATAGCACATGAAAGTATCAGCCAGAGCTCTGGACAGCCTGACCATGAATTCTTTCCCTTTTTTACTTGCTATAAGTTGTGCTGTCCTGCTTGTTGTCAAGCCATCAGGGTGGCTGCATCTTGAGCTGGTGAAATGGCAAATGTGCATGCAGAAGAAGAAGAAAGGGACGAAATCTGCCCCCTCAACTTTGCAAAGAAATTTTGGGGGACTTTGTTTTGTGATTTAAATATAAAAATGGCTTGGACCCACTTTGGTTTTGCTTTTCAGATCATCATTAATTAGCTTTTCCAGTAGAAAGGAGGGCGACAGTTTAGACTGTCTGCCCAGAAGCAGATGGCTGAATGTGGAAATAAGGTGTCCCAGTAGGGAGAGTGCTTCCATATATGCATTTTCAGGTTAGCATTTAAAACACATTATTTTTCATTCAGTAAAAGAAAGTTACAAAATACTAAACAACAATGATAAAATCAAAGGTGATCTAATCCATAGACAATTCTCTTATGCAGGTTTTATGGAGTTACGGTAGAGAGCAAAAAGCTATTGTGACTGAAATCGTACTTCACACAATTTGCATTTTCCTTTTAGAGGCAGCCTGAACGTAAATGTGGCTTTTTAAAAAGGACTAAATGAAACTAAAATAAAAACAATTAATGCATCCTGACCTTCAGAAGTGCCTTCCAGCCCTTTAAACAAAATGCAGGTTCAGTACACGCCTGCCGATTAGTTTTAGTTAATTGAAAATTATAGGATTGACCCAAGAGGAAAATTTTGTTTGCACTCCAATCACTTTTACAAATTAAGGAAAATTACCACAATTTTGTTTAGCTAAGGTTTCACACTGAGTTCATGAAATTAGCTCAGCCATCCCAACAAAGTCAGCACTTTGTTAGTGAGCACTAGAAAAAAACTAATAGTCTATGGTGTGTACAAACGAAGCATAGAAAAAGCTATGATGCTTTAGAGAACTAGGCCAAGTGTTTTTAATTAGGATTATTGGTTCATTGTAAGTTTTGAAGAACAATCAAACTAGCAGATTAGCTGTTTCTTTTAAAGCTAGAATTTCTTGCCATTCATTTTTCCCATGAGAACTTGTTTTAACTCCCACATAGCACTATTTTTTTCTTTTTTTTTTTTTAACAAGGCCTGCAGGAAATGGACCAATTGGAAGTTGGGATACAGTAACATTCCCCAGCATCACTCCAGCCGATGGGAGTTTTTCACAATGTTCTTCAGTGAACTCAGTGTTCTGGAACATATTACAAAACCACAGAGGCCAAATGTTTTCTCAGAGGAGTTTGGCCTCTGTTTTTGGCCGAAAACATTTCAGCATCACTTGCTGCTTATTTACCCTGCTATTAAGAACAAGAAAAGGGGAGAGGAGAAAACGGGGGAAAAAAAAAATAATAAAAGAGAGTGTGTGAGAAAGAGAGAAAAAGACCTGGGGTTTGTGGGCGGTGCAGGAGTTGATCAAGCGTAGTTTCCTTTCTGGTGAGAATGTCCCTGCTCGTTAATGGTCCCATTTTGTGGTCAGGTCTCATTTAGAAGAAATTATTTTTAATCAGTGTTCAACAAAATATCCCCTCAAGCCACCTGGCTGTAAACTGTTTTTTTCTTACTGTTAAGTACTTAAGTTCTCAGAAGAAAATACCCAGTGACCCATTAATTTTAGCCTTTTTTTCCCCTTTAACTGCAAATAACTTAGTAACATGATCTCTAAGTAGTCCATGTGCCATCTAGGAATCAAGGTCACATATATACAGAGAAATCCTGGCTTTTGTAAGTATTTTTGAAAGAAATAAACCAGTGTCAACCCTGTGCTTACAAGAAAACATAAGTTTTTTATTTTCCATCTGCAAAGCAAGCTATTAGCATGCACTTAGAGGGCAATTATTTCTTAGATTTTAAACTTTGACATTTCTGAGAAAACGTTATTAGAAATACAGAAGTCTAAACACATCTTGTATGTATGTTCATTTTGGAATAATACTAAAAGTCCATATTACACACAGAAATACCCAAACATGCTGGTCAATATTTCCCTGTGGCACTCTTTATCTGTAAGTCTCTTCTGGTGTTGAAGAGCACTGAATTAATTAAACTTCATGTCACAACTTAAGAGTCAGGTATGTATCACTACCATTATTTTAGGACTGGAGAAACTGAGATAAAGGAAGAAGTCATTAGGGATACAAATCTGTAGGTAGTTTGTCAAGGTGACTCAAGGTTAAATATGGAATGAGAATTGGCACAAATTTGTGATAGCTGGACAGGCCTTTAAGATTTTTATTTTGTTTTGTTATAATTAAAAAAAAAATGGATGCATCATGGACATCATGATTTTCAGAGATGAATTTTGCTGTGGTACTAAACTGCGAGATTTGAGTGAGACTGCATGAATGTAAGTGAAGGGAGAATTTATCTCCGTGCATATTGGAAAAGGCATATGGAAGGTCCATAAAAATGCATTATGCTGTGTCTTCTGCCACCTGCTCAGTTTAAGGTTTTGTGCTTTTGTTCCCAAACTAGAGCAAGAGACTATATAGAGGCCAGAAGTATATAGCTTTGCCACTGAGGTTATGTATAAAACATGGGGTTAATTCAAATTCTTGGCTGAGCAGTACCCCAAATACTGTTCCTTTTTTTGAAAGTTGGTTACACGGTTGGATACAGGTTGGAATTTAGGGACCATTTTCATTTGCATTAGTCTTTCAGGGAGGCTGCAGGCTAAACCATTTGTGTGCTGACAGGGTACCTAGGGAAACAGGCAAGTTTCCTCGCAGTTCACTTGGGGTTTGTTATAAACTGTGGTATATCTCTAGAAGTGCTACTAACAGGAATGGGTGGATGTAGGGTCAGCGTAGACACACAGCTCTTGCTGTGCAGTGTGAATATCCCAGCTGCTGAGCACTCATCCTCCAGGATAATTACGATGAAGGCCGAGCAGGTCAGAGTGAAGCACTGCCGAGACTGGCCAGTGTTTGCATGACAATTTTGGGCCATTGTGCGTAGAGTGATGCAGAAATCCTAGGCACTGTGAAGGTGAGGATATTCGCAGAATTTCTGGGAAACTGCCACTTTCTCTGAAATATCATAGGACTTCTCATAGAACTCTTCACTCCTCTAGTTACTACAAAGAAGAAATAACCTCATGTGGAAAAATCCCTGCTCCATCCTCATTTCACCCTTTATTTACTTCCAAAAACATTTGAGTCTGCGTACAGACAGGAAGAGCCTTGCAGATCACAGATGATTTGGGTAACATTTTCATAAGCCTCAGTTTTAGGTGGCTTAATTTTTAGGTTTTTATATTTAAATGGTTTAATTTACAGAAGCACAGGGGTAGTCATCTTCTGATAATCATTCTCTTTTAATTTCTTATGTCAGATACCTGCAAGAGTAAGAGACCAAAAGTTATCTGTCACCATTTAAAATTTCAGTCCATGACCCTAGAAGCAGAGGCTTAAGTCATGTACACAGGTCTGGTTGGAATTGGAACCACTTAAAAGGAGGTCTCCAGCCCCTAAAGTTTCCAGCCTGGTAGACTTCAGTGATTCTTTTGCTAGGAAAATTTTCTGCTTTCAAGAAGGCACCAATAACTATGCAAAGTTCAAGAGTTACGTAACTAATGAAGCAATCAGTTTTCAAAATGGAGAGTTCTGGAGTTTGTAGACTTAAAAAAAAAGAAAAAAAAAAAAAAAAAGAAAAAAAAGTGGTGATAGGAGACAGACTGGCTGTCAAGAGGTTCCTGTAGCCCCACCGGAGCCCTTCTTGATCCCTGTGGGCTAGAGTTTGACCCTTACACCAATGAACCTTGGCCATAGCTGTGTATCTGTTAGTTCCTGAGAAATGTTAAAACCTAGTGGCAGCTACTCTCAACATCAGTAATACACAACCTCATTAGTTTTACAATGCCTCATTCATGTGTGTTTATTATTAAATCATGAGCACTTAAATAGCTGATTAGTATAAATGAGGAGAGAAGGCCACCATCAACAGAACAATAAAAATAAAATAAAAAAGCCAGCATCTCATGCTGTCTTGGGTTTTATTCTGATAAGTTTATAAAATTCTTCACCCTCAAAGATATGACGATCATTAATCTGAAATGAAATACAGAGCACATCACTTCTCTAGAAGAGTGACCAGCTCTGAGATCTGGTAGCTAGCAAATGAATGTCATTTGTTTTTAACAGCAGTTTTTATCTGTCTTTCACTAGTAAATATTAATAGCAGTGGTAGAATAAAAAGTATCAGATGTCTCAAACTTAAATAGTCACAGAGTTCTACAGAAGAACAGAACAAAATCCCTCAATACAAAGACTTGTATAAAGTTTAAAATAAGAGCTGTTGTCTGTTCTTAAAAGCAGGAGAGCCCTGCGCTGCAGGTTACCCTGTGCTTTGGATGCTCAACATAAAGTCTGTTCCTGATCTCAGAGAGACTCTACAAAAGACAGAGAAGAGGTGGTAAATCCTAACTATAGCACAATCAAGTAAAGAAGAATGAAATTAAATCCTTTGTAGACTTTTACTGGTGAATTTAATTAATGTCTCTGGAAATAAGCAAAAAGCCCCTCATAACTGTTATCTGAAAAATGTCCTAATGGAGAATTAAGTGGGTTCCCCCTTCATCATATTGTGCTGAGTGTTCGTTCCCAGGTGGACCTTGCTGTGGGGACACCAGAAGCATCAGGTGGTGTGTGGAGCTCAGAGGTAGACCTCTCTTTGGGGTAGTGCATTGGACTGAAGAAGTGAAGCTGTACCCATGGGTTTCTGCTACCATAGGAGTTTGCCATAGTCACCGAAGAACTGGGTCTTCATGGCACCACTGTTGGGTCTGGGACACCTGTAGGTAAAATACAGATGGGAAAACAGGGAATTGGTGCAGTCTCTCCCTCCAAGCATCCCCATCAGTGATGTGATCTTGGGTGTTACTTGCCCTCGAAAAGGAAAGTTGCCCTCAGGAAATCTCTATTTAAGTTTAAGCTTGAACATGGCCCTTTCTAAGTTCCAGTCCATACTTAGTTGCTCTGCTGAGTCAGTGTTAACACCTGGTCTGTCTGGTCTGTTTGGAAGTTTTTAGGGGAAAACAAAATAAAATGGTTGCAATTGTTTTGGAACAAGCTTTCCTAGAAGAAATAGCTTGGGGATTAATGCTGTTACAAAAGTGTTTGTTTTGAAGTTTGTTAGGACATGCCCAGTGGAGTGAAGTATTGACAGATATCAGGGTTGAACGTTAGGAATATTAGGGTTGGGTTGGTTTGCAGAAATTCAGGAAAGGAACCTGGGAGGAATCCTAATTGATTGCAGGGCAAAAGGTGTTACCATACAGTGAGGAGGTGGTGGAGGTAGGCTGGAAAATCCCTTTTGTATGCTAATAGGAACACAGGACCCTCGTATCTTTGGTATTTCTTAAACACTGGCAGCACCATAACACACTGAAAATAACAATCACTGAAAGTGTGCAGTGTACCTGTAGGACAGCTGCAAAATGAAAGCAATTACAGCAACCGTCAGAATAAAGCTGGCTGTGAAGGAAACATATTATTTTGCATATTTTATGTATACACTTTCCAAGAAATATGACCTTTATTTTCTACTTAGAGGGAAGTGCAATCAGAGTCTACGCAGCAAAGGGTAGCTGGATCATTAAAAAGAATATTTTCTCTGATATTAGAAGTCTAAATGGGCACTAGTCCTTATTCACAACCTTGGCTGTTTCTGTCTGCCCTGAGTTAATAAGTGATAAGGCCAAAAGAGAAATAAATCACTGAAGTCCCTGTCCAAAGAAAACATATTGACTACAGCCAAGCAAATAACAGCCCATAACCAATGGTCCCATTCATCATTCATGTAATAGGGGTATAAAGTATTCTCTACCTATGAAACCATAGAGTAGGAAAAAGCCTGATAAGCCCCCAATGTAAGCTATGTGATTTGATTATTAAAGGACATGAACTGTTTGTCACATACCTTTAATCTTTAAGATGTGTTGCCATGTCTAAACTATAAATTTGTAGTAAAGGATTAGAAAACTATTAATGATAAAGGATATAAACTAGACTTTATAAGGATTCCTGCAATTGTCATGCAACCCTGTAGACCCTTGGAACCTTAACCTATTGAATATGATATAACATCGTTATCTGACCTTCAAAGTCAATAAACCATTTTTTGCTTTTCAAGTTCCAGACTTACACCATGATAAATTAACCCTCTGGGTTCACAAAATAAGCCTTGTAAGTTCTTTTCTCTATCCCACCCCAAAACCTTTAAATTTTCATGCCTTTGCTTCAAAACTCTCTTATTCCAGACTGAAATTGTTAATCTTTTTTTTTATTCTCCTTTTAGCTCATGTCAGTTGATATTATTCCCTCTTTTAAAAAAATGGCCAATAAAACAGAGAGCTGAGATGAATTACTAAAAAGCCTGAATTAGACTCTGTTTCTACAGGGGGCTTCACTGTCTTGTTTCTCAATGTATAGGTATTCAGATTGGACAAATGCCACAGAAATGGACAGTTCATAGTAGCAGCAGTGGCTGTATTGCTTACCTTAATGCATTTTGATCCTGTGCCCTGAGAAGAAGGACAAGGCACTATCTTTTTGCTTGTCCAGAAAGCAGACTCCTCGGTGACTTGCTGCCAGTGAAATATTTCATAGATGGTTAGCTGGGAATTCTGGCTGCCTTGCAGGTGTATATGTACCTAACTCATCCTTCCTGTGCTTCTCATGGGGTGTAGCAGGTTTTGATTTCTGCCTGGAACTGTGCGCAGGATTTATTGTGTGCTATTGAAAAATGGGCAAGCTGTGGGCTGGGCTGTCAGAGGTGTGGGTGCGCACAGCGCGCTGGCTCTGGCGAGTCAGTCAGAACCTGAATTTAGTGCACGGCTGCCAGAGGCACGCTCTTGCACAGCACCACATGCAAAATAGCCTCCTTAAGATATGCTTAATCCTTTGGGGTTCTTGTTAGCGAGGGTTTGTTTTGCTTAGGCATTTTGTTACACAAGTGAACACTGTATGGCTGGCTCGGACCAGTGTTAACACCTGGTGTGCAGCCACCATTCCCTGGAGGCAAGACTTGGGCAACCTCACTTGCTTTGCGCTTGTACTAGCATCCTACACACCCAGTAATGCTTATCTACCCTGGTTAAAGCTCACTGACAGTAATGACTACAGAGTAGATGTGCCCCAATATAGCCCATGTCGACAGATTCAGGCTTTTTTGTTAATATATAGATAAAAGAAAAATCTTGTACTTGCAGCCTTTCATCTCAGTGTATGCAAGAGATATTTCTTGCACGGAGTGTGAAGTTCTTTGTACTTTTCTGCTGTCTTGCTAGAACTCACACAGGCTCTTCCGCTTAGTTATGAAGATATCAAATGCATCAATGATGTGGTATGCTGTGGTGTCTGGGTAGAGATGCTGGAAACCGTTTACTCCCAGTATGACTAGGCTCAATCCTGGCAGCTTCTCAGGCTTGCCTAGAATGCTGCAGAGTTGCCTCCTAGTGCAGGCTGCAGTGTCCATTGTTACTTTATTTAAAGTCAGTTTGAGCATTTCTGTGTGTAAGATATTGCAGCCTGCAGTGCAGACATGCCCTTGTAGGCTGGAGAGAGGCTGCATTGCTGGCACCACAGGAGCCAACAGAGGGCAAGACAAGCGACTCAGAAAGGAAGGGAATTGTAACCATGGTGTTTTAAATGATCCGAGACATTTGGCAATAGTCCACATTTATTTCATTATAATGGCTGATTAATGTCTTAGAGAAAGTAGAATTTCCTTGAAGAGTCAATCTGCACAAAAGTTTAAACAATCTCAACAAAATTCCCTAGGACCTTCTGGCAGATCTCTATTATCACCCAGTTGCTGATGTAACTAAGGAAGAACATTGTGGTGTTCATACTACTGCATTTTTTTTTTTTTAATTTCTTCAATTTCCCCGCTCCCCCCCTCCCCCCCCCCAAAAAAATCTCAAGCTCATTTTGTTGAGATCTGTACATATCTATATAGCCTTCACTGAAAGGTGTTTTGCCACTGGATCTTGTCATTGGTCTGTAGTGAGCTCTGCAGTTAATTACAGATATCTAAAAACATCATTACTTAATTCTGCCAAGCCAAGCATATGCAGACCTTTTATTCCATGAGGTAGGACAGAAGTTATTAAATATATTAATACATGAACCTGTTAGCATGATGTAAATTAGACAGTGGTTTTGCAGCATGTCTGCTGTTCTGCATGAACTTTCATACTCAAGCCGAACTTAGACTACTAAGTACCAGATAGTTCATGGCAGTTTACATCTTGAGGAGGTAAGTGTGAACGGTCCATTCAGTATCACAATAAAGAGCCTGGGTTTGGACAATTACCCTTGGAGACCTAGAGACCTGTAGTCTTGCACAGTTTGCCCTAAGGTATTTGCATGCCCATACCCACTGTTATTTCATCTTTAATTTCCCTCCTCTCATTTCCCTCCCAAACGTGATTTTTTCGTCTTTTTCCTGTTGGTATAAATTGTGGTTAACCTCTTTGCATGAAAATTTGTGGACTTGAACTGCTCTTGCATAGCACCAGGTGTCAGCATTGGTGGTTAACAAGAGGAAACCCCATTCCCAGCAGACAGAGTGTTAATTTAAAAAAAAAAAAAAAAAAAAAAAAGAGAAACCTCACACAATCAGCTAAGAATATTTTTTTTTGTCCCCATGGGACAGAAAATGCACACTGAAATTAAGATGTTGTAACAGTCATCTTGCAAAAATACATGTTTGTTAAAACAGAAAGTGGCACCAAACTCTCCATTTTAAATCTGTGAAAATTACAGAGCAAACCCTGTGATCTCTATGAATAATTGTGAAACTTGCTGTCACTTTATAGTACTGCAGCATCTTCCAGGGTGGGCTTCATCCCTTTTCAACATGTTGAGGTCCTCTTTTACCTTGTCTGCATAAGCGATAGAAATCTAGTGAGCAATACTAACCCTCCCTTTGGAGCTCTGGGTCATGATACCCCCTTCACTGTCTCTGACATCATCTTAGAAATGGGTGAATCACCATCAGGAAACTCCTCTCTGTCCTCTGTCTGCAGGTGGACTCTAAACAAGTGCTCAAATATGCACTTGGATGGTTGAAGTTGGGCGAGAGGCATTACACCCTCGGTGACCCCACGTGCTAGATACTGTGTAGGAAAGTAACTACGGCCCCAAGTATTACAATTCCATGATAGTTTCTGAAATACATGTGCTTATTGTCTCTGTTTTTTTTTGTTGTTGTTGTTGTTGTTGTTTTGTTTGTTTGTTTGTTTTGTTTTGTTTTGTTTTGTTTTTCTCCTAACATATCCTATTCCTAGCTTTTGGTAAGGTACTTTCCTTAGAAGACTACAACACTTCAAATAAAAATACGTAGTTTGTATGCTCAGGCAGTTCTAGCAGCAAGCTTGTATTTGTAAAAATGAAAGGCAAGATTTCACTGCCAGAAGTAACCATGAATTCATGTTGAAAGGTCACTTCTGCAAGGGAAATATTTTTTCCAAATGTAGATCTCTGACTAGTTTCACCACTCCAAAAAGAATTCTCCCCAAAGTTCACCTTCATGTTGTGCACAGCTACTAGAAATAGTAATTACAGTATTGTTACTAAAAATAGGTCTTCAAGTGGCCATCATACTGAAAAACAGTAATATTTTCTCTACAGGTTTTTAATTTTGATGTACTTTTGTTTCTCTTAAATCTTGCATTGAAATGTGCATGTCATATATTTAAAAAGAAGAGAGTGAAACGTGACTCGCCTATTTGCCTTAGACTGTATTTTCCCTGGGTGCTTTTGTCAGCTCAGGCTCTGTTATTGATAGAGGGGCTCTCAGGGCAGTGCATGGATCTGGCAGGTCAGGGACAGGAACAAAATCTACACTAGGTATCTTTTGTTCTGGAATGAAGAATTTAGTTCAAATTTCCCAAAGACAAGGCCAGTCTGCACATCGTTTCTTCACCAAAACTGTTCATCCTTGCATCACTTGCAAGTTCTGTTAAAAAGACAAATGAACCTTCTTTAAAATGGGGGCCTAAGGGAAAGGATGAAAATGACCCCCTCCCCTCTCCAATTTCCCCCATTAGACTTTTTTTCACAGATGTTCATGCTGATTAGACCTGGGAAATAAGGGTATTTATGTGGACCATGAATATTCATTTGTTTTTTGGCAGTGAATTTCCTTCAGTTTCCCTGTAGTGTTTCTCTCCCTGTGAATGTTTGAACAAGTGAGTTAGCTGAGACAGTCCGTTTTAAAAAAAACTCAGTATACTGTGGAACTTTCCATAGTGTATATGTCTTTGCCTGAACAAAAGGATATAAAACTTACTGTTGGTTGTTAAGAAACATTACTCGAAATCAGCAAACACTTACAGAGGTGAGGTGATGCCCTCTCTGAACATATGCTGTAAATGGAGAATTTAAAGCAAAAATATGTAACAATCCACTCTTTAATGATCTGGCTATAAACATAAGATTAATCAGAAAAAAATATTTGACAAGCACTTTCAGCTAACAAGTTAATTGGAGAAAAACATCTCTTTGGACAGTTACTGAGAGGGAATGATTTGTTATGAATTATCTGCCCCACTATAGTACTGATGTCCAGATCTGATAAGCTGCTGGACTTGCTCTTTGAGGGCTTTGTGATGTTATGCCTAATTAGACCAGATGGATATGAGCAGAAATCTATACAATTTATAGCAGAAAATCCCATGGATTTTTTTTTTCCTTTTAAAATTTTAAAGTGTTATAAAACATTGAATGGAGGTTACTGTACCTCCTAGTGCTCAGTCTCGTTATTCTGCAGTAAATACGAGGATAGAAATTCTAGCCGATGCGTAGGGAATAGCCAGGATCCTGCACTGCTGCCCATGGGCAGCCAGGCCAGGTAGACTGCATGCAAGGATTCGTCAGAATTCCTCCGACTTCAATGGGAATCTGCATTATCCTTTTGAATTACCACATTGCAGACCTTGGGATCACCCCAAATTGTCATTATTTTCTGTGTAGCACCTTAATACTTACCCAGCATGTTCTGTGGAATAACGTACACAATTTTACAATAACTATGTAATTAACTCACTTTGCTACTCTCCTCTCCAGGGAAACTCATGCTTCTATTAATGCTATTAGGAAGGTCCTATGCATAGAACAAAGAAAGTGGTGCAGCAGATGAGTTAACATGATTTGATTTGCAGATGCTTTAAACACTTAGCAGGAGACAGCTATGGAAGCTAATTAAATCACTCTAAGGTGCACGGGATTATCTGCTTCGTAAGAAACAATTTCAGTGAATTATGGTCGCCCTTTAGCAGAGGGGAAGTAAAAAGCATATTTGTTTGGAATTAAATTTCCCACGCAAAGTGCCCATCAGACCTCTCTTTCCCTGTACTTCTAAAATAGTCTTCTTTTGTAGCTAATGTTTTCTAGAAACATGAATTTTGATTTTGTAAGAGCGGTGCTGCTTCCAACTTTCTTACGTAGAATTTTCCTACTCAGCTATTGATTAGGATCTGCCTTTAAGCAGTGTCTTGAGTAAAAAATCGTGTTGGTACATTCACTACTTCTCAGATACTGCATCTTATTTAGTGTACCGGAATTCCCAGTTTAAAGTAATCACAAAATTTATGGAGAAACGGATAAAAAAGGTTGTAAAATATCGATTTGGGGAAAATAATAACACAACTCATCTATAATAAGAAGAAAAATGAAGCAATAATTCAGGTGTATTGAACGGCTTGCTGCTGGAAGTATTGATCTGGTGCTTTAGTGTGCAACATCGCACCTAACACTGCAATGGAAGAACGGCACTGCATTCCCCTCCTCATTATTTCACAGACACTATTGCCTTGTTACACAGGTCCCACAGAGCCTGAATTGCCAGCAGGGAAAGAGAGGAACCCCCAAAATAACCACAAAACTGTAATATCTTAATGTCACAGTATCCAGCTGTGACAACATGCAGACATTGTGCTCCTGTGCTCCTCTTACGACACTCCTGTAGTTTGTCTTTACTTGAGTTATTTTGCTCTTGCTCTCTTTGCTATATCATATGTATTGCCTATGTTCTTTATAAATGGTACCTCTGTGCTGTCTCTTTTGATAACACATAATCAGAAATGGTGTAATTGAGGAAACACGCTTCCCTTAAATATTGACTTTCAGGATCCACATATAAAAATTCCTAATCTTATTGCAGTGTTTCCTTACTGTGGCAATAAGCAAACACTGAAAAAAGCACAGCAAAGGTCAGTGGAATTTTAAAATAAGCGCCCCGACATTTCCACAGCATTAAACTCCATCATGCAACATTGCATTTCTGTTTATCTGCTGACATCTGCAAAGGTATCACACTTGATTGTTTGGCATAAATAATTTAGCAGCAAGAATTTTATAATGAGCACAGATAAGATTTACCTATGCAAAAAACCCCACATTAAGAAGTAAGAAATTGCGCAAGGTGAAAAATAGTGAACTCCTGTAACAGGGCAACATTTTAGTACTTGTGAAGGCAAACGCGCATCCTGCTCTGTGAGGAAGCTATTTTATATGTGCCTGCAAACTTACTGCATCCCCCATGATCATTATCTAGAAATATGAGCCAGACCAGATGAGCAAGTTCTGAACAGATCAGGCCTTCTGCAAATTTAAGCTAACATTGATCTGCAGGATTTGCACTGGATCCTCAACATTGTTGAGCTTGCAAGGTTTGTCCTTTTTTCCCCTTTAATCCATATGGGGTGTGGGGGGGTGGGAAGAGTGAAACAGACACTTCTGATCAAGGAATGGGGGGAAGGGAGGAGAAATTAAAGGAGGAAAATAATCTATGGCCGATGCAGAGGCCAAAGAAAATTGCTTTCTGTAAACTGCAAGGCCCTGCAGTAAGACTCCTGAACTGTTGATACCGAAGTGAGGACAGGTTGCGATGGTCATAGCAGCTCACCATGTGCTGCTTTACCAGGCACAAGTTCTCCCTCCATGGGTGTGTGTGTTCCCTGGGCAAGGAGGGCCGAGTAGTGTGATGTGGCCACAGCATGGGGAGGCTTAAGATTCCTTTCATTTGCATGCTCGTAGGTCTACGCTGGCTCAGGAAGCAGAAAATGTGCAATTGTTTTCGTAACCTAAATAACATTTCTAGTGTAGAAACCCTGGGGGAAAAATCATTGTCAAGCTGGCAGGTTGAGATGGCATGATGATAAATGACTGAGGAGTGTGTTCTGACTCTGCGGGGACACATGGGGTGAAGAAAACTCTCTTGTCTTGCACTCTTTGCAACTACAGTCAGGAAGGGACAGTTGCAATCTGAAGACATACTCTTGCCTCTGGAAAGAGGTAAGACCATGCCTTTCTATTCACCGGAAGAATTATTCTCTTGTGGGTCAAGGTGTTTGCGGTGTAGCATCTTTTTAAGGCATTGGCAATGCTTGTGTTTTTTTTCTGCCTTTGGTGATTACAGTCATAGGACACACAAAAAATGTGTGTTAGGGCTAACACAGGAAACGACTATGGCATGGGGTGTCAATAGAGCAGTTAAGCAGTTTCATTGGTTCACACATGTTTCTTTAGAAAACAGTTTGAGATTATGCTGTTATTGGCCAATGAAAGCTTTCTCACCAAAAAAATTTCCTAGGGATTTGTGTAATAAAGTCTAAAGCTGCATGAAATTAATCATATATATTCTCTCAAATTTGTGCAGTAATTCCCTAATAACTTTCATCTCTGTAGAATTCACAAATTTGGTAATTTGAGTTTTATGGAAGTTTATTTTTTTTTTTTCCAAAGTACTACTTACAGTGCCAGATTTTTTTTCAGGGAAATTGATTTTTTCACATATGCTTTCACAACGAAAATTTCTTTTGCACTAAAATTCATTAAAAATGTGTCTCTTGTTTATTTACTACTTCTTTGCAGAAGCTCTGAAGTTTTAAACATTTTAAAGAAAACTGATGAAGGCTCCATATTTACATACATTACTAGTTAATTTTCACTATTATTTTCATTAAAAACAGTGTAAATCAGTTGGTATCCTTTAAATTTCAAGAACATCCTTAGAAGCAGCTAAACAACTTGGTGAAAGTCAAGGGAATTCTTTAGGTTACTTAAGTGCTTTATTAAATTAGGAATCTAAATGTCAATGTTTGCGAAGTTTCATGGGGTTATTCTAAGAATTATGATACCTACAGTCCTTATGATAAATCTTGATGGCCTGACTACAAGCATATATTTTCCATCTTGTACTTTGATCTCCACCATCCCGTTTCATAGCCATGCTGACCGATAGGCTTGGTTGGACTTCGTTCATCTCTCCATACACCCTGAGCTAACGCCACTCACTTCTCTGCTGGCAACACTGGCAGGATCCCCTCTTAACATTTGCTTTATACTGCTCTTACCTACTCCAGGACATCTTCCACCTCCCCTAAAACCTCTGTCAGACCATGGTTGCTGAAGGAAAGCTGAGTAGCCTTTAGTATGATTTAAGATCCTAATATGTATATTGTAATTATAGGTATGGGTACAGTCAGTACCCATACCTATAATTCGAGTCCCATATACCTCCCGGGAAAAAGAAATACTGGCTTTGTCTTGTGTTGGCTCTCATTTCTACTCTTGTTTTGTTAGTTCCATGTAAGTATTTATCCAAAACTTTTTAATATGGTCTGAGTAGGGTTGCTTTGCATGGCACTTTGGCAATTGCTGATACTTTCTGATAGAGAGCATGATGGTTATGCACACAGCATTTTCTTATTAGATTTCCTGTAACACATGTATGCACCTTGATTTTTTTTTAAAACTCTAGTCTGGTAAAACAGAGAGGAAAAAGGCTAGAGCAATTGTATTACCTTGTTAAATTGCTCAGAGCTTATTTAGATAAAGAATTACTTGGTGCTTTTCTTGGTACGTTATACAATTGCTTTTTTTTTTCTCAGTCATCTTTTTTGCATTTTGTATTTTGTTATTCTGATGATGCTGAAAGACAAAGAAACAAACTCCTCTCCATAATTCACTCCAAAGAACGCACCATGTCTTTCTGTGTTCTTGTTAAAACCAAATTGTGTGCAGTTTGTAGGAAATTGAAACCACATTTTTCACTTAACTTTCCAAAATTAAAATTTATGAGGAAAAAGAAGCAATAAAGCAGTTACAATCTGGTCATCTATAATTATCTCTGTGGTTGGAGTAGTTCTGCATTTAAAGAAAGTGACACCAAAAGTTTATCAAGCTTGTGTCACTATCAAAAATTTCACTTCTCTTTTATTATTTCAGACCACAAGAACTGCTGAAACCGGTATTATGCACTTGGAAATTATCTTGATGAAAAAGAAATTGAGTGATCCGTAAAAACAAAGCCTTTATTCAGAGAAACACATAACGATATTTATCTTCCTTACTCATTAATTTTAGAATATCGTGTTAAAATAAATTTAACAAATTGTGCTTTTCAAGCTGATTTAACGGAACTTGTGAAAAAGCTTAATTTTCCTCTAGATCTATTTCTACGTATGTGTTTCACATTATTCTTTTTCTTTTGCTGTTGCGTTTCCCCTCTACTGCATTGCTTGCTCTCTGAGAACAATGGAAATGACAGTCCAGCGCCAGAAATCTCGACTGCTCCAGCTCTAGAATGTTAGTGGCACTTGCTTTAGTTTTCTCATTTTGCCTTTTTTGTCTCTGAATTAAAATCAAGCCAAATGATGGATGCCCATTACAATCAATTGTTTCAGACAAGCCACCAAAAGTATTGTAGGATTCATTTACATTTAATCAAATTACACTTTATTTGCAATTCAGGGAAATGAGAACTCTGCAGTAAATCAAATATTTCCTCTCCAAGGGCTCCATTCAGCAGAAAATATCCACAGTCTTCCAAGCTGGTGCCTCAATGTATGTAGCAAATCTTCCAGTGGGAGGAGAGCTTGTGCCAACAAACCATCTATCGCAGTGTCTTTTCGACATTTTTCAGGGTTGGGGACACCTAAATGTTTTCCAGTACAAATGCAGACCCTTGAACAGTGGATTGTGCAGTGACTTTAAGCCTGCTCACGATAGACTTTTGTCTCTCTTAGTTCCCTTTCATGGACCACCAAGAAACGGTTGCAGGACTTCTGGGGTCCTGGAGGTTTGTACACCACAGGTTGAAAAATACTGATCTTTCCTCTGTAGAGCCTGTTATTGTAATGGGAAATTAATGACAGTCACTAAATGTCATTTTTTCTGGGATGTCGTCGAAAGATTTCATAGTGGCTGAGTATGAATTAAGAGTTGAAATACATTAAAAGACTTCAAATAGAATAACTTCTACTTGAAGGCTATAGTACAGTGTTGGGTGGATACTCATTTTTTATTCATTAGTGCCTTAAGGAGACGTTAGAAAACTTTATTTGCTTTGGAATGGGAGGTAATCTTTGACTCACAGCTCCTTTCCTATGCAGTTTACTACTGAAAAATTGTGCCCAAATTTTGATTCTTGTCCCTTGTAATTGTTCACATATTTAGTCACCTAAAACTCGAGTGATAGCAGGACGCTACTAGTGACCACTTACCAGAGACTGGCAACTGCAGATCCACAGTACTGGTGAGAAGCAGCTTGTTATCCAGTTGCAGAAACCCTTTTTTTTAGCCTCAGACTTCTTGAGTGATTTTGACTCTTTTACTTACAATCAGAATTTTAATTATATTTAACATTCTGAATGTTTATTTAGGTCTGCTGGGATTTTAAAATAGGCATAGGTACCTAAATTTTATGGCTTTGTGTCTGTTCCCCAGCTCAAAAATGGAGATACAATGCAGGACTACTATAACAGGGAATATAACTAATATTACAGGGAATGTGTGATGCCAAATAATGTGAAAAGAGCTCTTATACTAAGGCAAAAAAGCCCACAGCATATGTCTGACAAGGAAGGTTACTTCACTCTTGCTACTGGAAAAACAACTTCATTGCTGGGGAAATACCCTGAAACTTAAGGTCCCCACAGCTATAATCTGATTGAAATACAGAGCTTTTAATGCTTAAAAAAAAATTCTGAGCAAATCATGTAATGTGTTCTTTAATCCAGTGGGATTGAAGAGCCTAACCGATAATAAATAATGATTTGCATGCTTAGCAGTTAAATGGAATAAGAATCAACCCCGAGTACTTTTGAAAAAGTACTTGAAACTGAATTCTGCCATCTGATACTTAGATCAAACTTCTGTGGGTCAGTGTCCATCATACACGATTAATTGAAGTAAGATGAATCCTGCCTGTAGAATAGTGTGGTATTTCACAGTATAGCAAATTTTAAGACAGAGCTGGATTAGTCCCATCTCTCCCTTTCCAATAATTTAATTTCTGAATATTTGAATGCTGGAAAAAAAGTATTTTTTTCTAGTTTTTTTCAAGGTGCCCAAGAGGTGATGTATTTAGTTTCCTTTTATATGTGCTTCAGCACATGTTTTATTTTATGTTTGTGATAAACTACTGAAATAGTAGTTTTTGAATGGGGCTCTGCCTGTCATGCTTCTGGTGTCAGCAAACTGCAGAAGCAAAGGGAATGAAAGGGAATGACAGGTCTGGGTCATCTGGAGTAGAGCAGTAAAACCCTGTGGGAATTTTTTGCCTCTTTTCTTTTGCTCATTCACTTTTGTTTTGTGCAACAAGTGAAGTTTGGAAGAAAAAAGTTACATTACATTTCCCTTTGTTATTTGAAGAAAGCATCTATCAGTTTGCAAGTCCTAAACTTAGGAATCATTCCTGTGTCTTTCCCAGCTTTGGCTATGGATGCATCTGCTCCACCAGTAATCTACCACTTGCTGCGGGCCAGAGGAAGGATTGTCCCCTTTCTGAGCCTCTGTACACACAGATATGCAGCATATGAAAAATTATCTGCTAGGAGATGCAATTAACACATTTTCAGCCACAGAACCACTTATACACACGCTTGTACATACATATAAGATTTTTATATGACTTCAATTAGGAGAAGATTGTTAAGTAAAGATGTAAAAATAGCACATTTTTTGAGACAATCAGTTACGCAAGCACAGAGTACCTTGTCAGTGTCCAGTTTTTACTCAATCAAATACAACTTAGATTTATTTTGAATAATGACCTTTGCCACTGAATGCACATCATCAGCTCAGTTAAGGAAGAGACCATATAAAACACAAAAATCAGTGCCAACAAAGTGAGTAAACACCGGTGGTGGGAATTTCTTTTTTGAGGGACCTCTAAGGTGTGGTCTGTACCCCTATGGCTGTCCCCAGTCTGTGCAAGTACAGGCACTGCCAGCCCAGCAACACCCAAGGGCTGCCAGGCATCAGCATGGCCTTTTCAGCGCAAAACCAAAGCAATTTTCTCTGAAGCCCAAGACAATGGACATTTTTTCAAATTCTTCCCTGCATGGAGCCAGTCTGTGCCTGCTTTGCACAGTGGCTAAATGCATTATGGGCCGAAAGACAAGTAGCTCCTCTTAATTGTGCAATGCTGAGAGATGGTGCAGGAGGCTGCTCCTTCCCACCTGTGTCCCTGTGCCCTCCTTGGTGAGCCGAGGTCCCCTTACAGCAAGTGGTTAGATACCAAGATGATGGGCTTGGCCTGCACAGGGATCATGGGGGGAGATAGAAAAAGCTTCATTCTTGAGTTGCATATACACGGCACATGAGAGCAGAAAGCAGAGGTGCCCCAGGCCAGTTGTGATGGAGCTGGTTTGGAGCAGAGCAGCAGCCTCTGTGCATCGCTCTGTGCAGACTAATTAACTCTGGCAGCCAGGTGCTTAATACTTTGTGCACTCAGGGCCCTAGTGAGTTTGTCTGTTTAAGCGCATTCTTGCATACTGCTGATGGACCCAGAAGTGTATTTATATATATTGCTTACTGCCTGGAAAGCTACAAATCAGTTACTGATAAGTATGTCACTTCCAGCAAGATTAATGTTAAATTCCTCCTTTTAGACTGGCAATTTGCAAATTGCTAAATTAGATTTTAACATTCGAATACTCTTTTTTCATGTCACACTTGCAGCATCTTTGTTTTTATCACCTGATGATACTGTTTGTGTCAGTATTGAACTTTGAGGCATATTAATACGATACACATATATTTTGGTGGCAATTTTTTATAATGACAACAGTTCTCATGAAGTCTACAAGAAACAAATTTGTGCAGAATAATGTAATCCATTACTGTAGGGTTTAGTTTTTGTTTTAAATTGGATGGAAGGAAGGTATTTGTTTTATACAAGAGAAAATGGGCAATACCATGCTACTCTGGAGGTATTTTATTGATAACTTCAAAGCTGGGATCTGAATTTGCCTATAGGCTGCCAATGATACCTAGAAAATTAGGAAATAAACAAGCACAAATGCATTATCATAAACCTGTGTGACCATTTCTGGTTGTCCATGGTAACATTAGATCTTCTACTCTATTTTCTGATCATCTTGCAGTCTTTAATCTACCTCTGCCTTGAATTAGGGAAATTATAATATTTCTGGTTTAGGAAAAATGAATCCAGTAATACTTAAAATATTTTTTAAAATGCTATTAAAAGGAAAATGACTGATTTTGGTGAGCCCTATCTGAGTGCAGAAAAGTTTCAGCTACCTCAGAACAGCATTAGTTGGCGGATCAGTGTGGATGAGGGCAGGGATGTGGTTACTGCCTCAGAGTGCCACCAACCAGCAGAGATGTTTTGCTGTGTATCCCGAACTCAACACTGAAGAACCAAAGGATGGTACACGCCCGCTGTAAATGAAAGTTTGGAAGTGTTTCATAACAGGACAGTGAGATTCAGTCTGGTTCCTCACTTCCTCACCTTTCACAGTTTCTTTTTGAAGCATCAGCTTTATAGGTGAACGGTTGCTCCTGGGATAGTTTAATTTCCATACTCATCTTCACTGGTTTACCAAGTGTATTCTAGATGGTAAATTGTGATGGTGACAGAGAGGCAAGATGCAAAGGGAGTGATATAGGCAATTATTTTTATTTCCTCTTCTCTTGTGCCTGTGAGGCTCCAGATTCCAGATTAGTGATCTCTCTGTAGGGGTGTTTGGAGGCTACTTAACTAGTATTTGGGGCCAGAGCTGCAGTATTTGTTGATTTCTCTGTAATTGCCTTGCAAGGTGATCTAGCGCTGACAATTGAGCAAAAGCCTGCTTGGCCCCAGAGCACTCATTTTGTCATGAGCGTAAGCCCTTGACGGTGCTTGCTCATCACCTCCAGCACCTCCCCTCCTCTGCTGAACCTCAGATCCCCCCTAAGCGCAGTGGTGGGAGGAGACCTGCCAGCAGAGCTGCTGTGCAAATGGGGCTCTAATGGTTTAGCGAATCTGAAGATGGTTAACTGATCTGTGCATTCAATTAAGATGAGTTTCTCAGTTAACAGGCACCCTGGGAAGAAATGAGTTACTTTCATTTCTGGGATTATGAGCACTTAATGAAGAAGACATATCAGAATTCTGCCTGTGTTGCATGAGATAGCCCTAAAGTGCAGAGCAGATTTTCAACTTGTCTAGCAAAAAACTTGCCAGGTGAGAGGGAGAAATCGATGCTTGTATGACTTCTCTTGCAGACAGGCTCATGGGGCTGAATGTGAAGTGGCATTTGCATGCAAAGTTGGATTTTACTTTATACTTTCCTTGAGGTCTATCACTTTGCGTGTGACTTGCCTATTTAAAATTCTAATTCAAAATGTAATTTAAATAATATTTACCATATTCTTTCTGTAAGACTTACAATGTGAGCAGAACATCCTAGAGAGATGGCTGTATTTGACTAGAGGTGGAGGCTTGGCTCTCCGATGTATATATGCAAAATATAAACTAAGCTCCAGCCAGTAAAGTTTCCAGCCAGTATCAGTATAGTTTCAGAAAATTTGACAGCGTGTTTCTGCTTTACACTGGTTAAGGATCTTGGACAAAGTGAATTTAAGATGAGTTTATGCTGGACCTAAATGACTAATAAGCACATTCAGGAGAAGCAAGGAAAACATAAATATTTCACACCAGTTTTGCACTGACATTGCTGAAAAATGGGAAGGATGCTTGTGGGGATGATACTTTGTTTTTTGGAATTTCCCTTTGTATTGCAACTTCCATAAGGAGTAGGGAGTATCACTGTGTCTCATTAACTGTTATAGCTAAGCTGAGCCAGCAGCTGACTGTGTCTTAGGGACCAGCCGTCTGGAGAAGCACAGCTGCTTTCTCCAAAAGTGCAGAATGGATCAGGGGCTGGAGTTTCTTACCCCCATTTTATGTTTGCAGAGACTGAGAGACTATATACAATTGTAAGAAAAATTGATGAATGATGGTATATCAGGGAGAAGAGAAAAGGCAGGAAGGACTGCTTTCAGCTGCAGACATCACCCATTTGTGATATTTTTATCACTCAAGAGTGCTCACACAAGTGAGCTATCAGGGCATGACATGTTCAGAGTAACACCATGGGGCTGCACCCACTGCTGCCAGAGCAAATAGCCTGTGTTGAAAGAAGCCTTCTACGAAACATGCCATTCCCACTTGCAGTCCAAGTTACTCATGAAGGGTCTAGGCTGGCTTTTCAGCAGTGGTGCAGAAATACCTATAAATGAAGGGGGGAGGTCTGGGGGGCTGTTTGGGGTCCATGAAAAACAGGGTCCATCTTCTGAGAAAGGTCGTGGGAATAGGGGAGCAGACTGGGAAGCGCTGACAAAGATGAGTCTCTTCCAAGGTCTGAATGGGAAAAGCCCACTTTTTTGGGTTTGGTTTCAAAAGTCTGCTGGCAGGCAAAAAAAGTGAGGTGGATTTGGTAGGTTTAGGTGCTACACTGAGTACAAGATGTGCAAGCAGGTGGGGACCTCATGCATACTCGGTTTATGTGCATGGGTACACACGAAGTGTGGGAGGGAGGTTCTGAGGGGGGACTGCAGCTGGAGTGAACCAACCACCCCTCCTTGGCTGCAGACTGGCAGCCTTGCAGGGAAATGGGTGTTAATCCACTTAAGCTGAGGAGGAAAATTAAATCAGGTTCTCTATTTACTTAGTGAAATCTTTTTTTGGGGGTATAATCAGTGCAGTAAAGAATAACTTGAAAGTTTTCTTTGCCCCTCTGGTAGGAAGAAAGAAAGATATTTTGCTTCCGGTGCTGTATTGTTCAGGATCATTGCAGTCACTTCAGAGGGAGGGGGAAAATAGAATTATTATTATGAGCCTACTGTAGCTTGGCCATTGGTAGAAGGATCATGCCATATTATTCCTTGCTTGTTTACTGACCTCCTCAGCAGCTCACCTTGGTTAATTAATTAGTTTCAGTTAAATTACTTTCACATATGGATAATTTTATTTTTACCACCACCCAGTACCCCATTTGATTAAATTAAATCAAGCACATAGTCTATCACCTTTCTGCCCAAAGAAGAAAAAGTCATTGATACATTTTTCCATCATTTATAAATTACCTAGAAAAGCAACTGAGGAGGCATTTAGTTTGGTCCTGAGGTATGGCTAGTCAGTGCACGTCAGGCAAAAGCAATACTGCATCTTTAAACAGGCTTGAATAAGGTTTCTTTAACTATTGAGCCTAACTCAAAGATCTCCCCTGCTGTGAGCCATAAGTTGCTTGTAGGCTTGTTCTAGAGAGTAATAAGTATTGTTGTTTAGCAATTGTGTTGTTGAAATGCAGCTCCACTATGTCTGACAGTATTTATCTAAAATACTTTCCCTGGTGCGTGCTCAAGTTCCAGTAAACCGTGTCTTATTGTGCGACCTTTTCATTTTCCAGTGAAAAGGGATCAGCTCGTCAGATAAAAGCTACAAGCTGGAGTACAGGAAAAATGCGTGCTCAGAAAATCCGAGCATGATTGAAAACAAGATGTGTTAAATCAATGCAGTTTATCGCCTGCCTATTCCTGGCAATTGCTGTTCTAAGCTCATTCTGAGCACACACTAGATGATAAAAGTATAGTGTCACAGTGCTCACTGGGGTGTGAGGACAGGGAAACATGTTTATCAGACAGGCTGGTATGATTATTTTTTTTTGCCCTTGATAACAGTTATTGTCAAAATTTTTGTAAAAAAACAATTATAGAAGCAGGTGATATAACTGCTGCTAAAATCAGAGAGTACTGAGAGCTCTCAAATTATAAATTTCTATTTAAATGTTACAAACTAGCAAACAAACCCAACTGTTTTAATTTAAAACAATTTATTTTTAAACAATTTGCTGCATTGTTGGAAACTATTGTTTTCTCAAGGGATTTAAGCTTAGTTATGGAGAGGGATTAAAGGCCTAAATTGAACCTCACAGGAGGTCAGTCCCTTCTAAGAACATCACACCTATACTCTTCATTACAGCTAGGCACAATTCATCTCAATTTTATGATTCAACTTTACTTGCATTTCTCTGTGAATCTCATTTGCAGAGGTTTTGGATGTGATAGCTGGTGTTTTTCCAATTTTCTCTCTTGAAGATTCTTTTTGCTCTGACCACAGTGCACTTGCACATCAGAAGTCTACAATTTTGAGTAACAGCTAAATTTAGGCTAAGATGCTTTCTGATAGGAATGGCTTTGGCATTCAGGTGGGACACTGGGTTTTTCATTTATGCATACCCTGGTAATAAGATATTTTTTTAAATAATCTAAGAAGAAGGTGAGAAATAGCAGGGTTAAAAGTGAGTGAGAGAGAGGCGTTATTCAAAAGAAAATATTTCTGCATACCAACATGTTACAACAATGCTTTTCAATGCTGTCTACCCCAAAAGAGTTTGTGAAGGGTGACAAAAAGAAACAACTTCCTATATGTTACACAAAATTATCCCTATGAAAATTTTAAAGGTGACCATACCTACATTTGAGGAGTCCATGCAAAGGAAAAATGTTGAAAATATGTACAGTGAAAAATGAAAGAAAAAGTCACATGAGGTATCACGTTAACATTTCCTACACTCTGTATGGTACATCTCTGCATCTGTTTCTGAGCAAACAGTTTAAAAATAAATGCAGTGTCTTTATTTTTTAGATGTTTTTAAGTGGACATAAATATAGATCCAATAGCTAACCTTAGTCACCCATTATTTCAGATCTTGGCTTGTATGCATTTTTGTGCTTGTGTACACATGTATTTATTTAAATTAAGGGGTAATCAATTGAGAGCTAGACATTTTCAGGAAATTTTTTGCTTCATGCTCATGTACATTACCAGAATGTGTCTGACAAATAGGAAAATATTCACGTGTAAATGATGGTCTTTCCCTTTTCATAATGACTGCCAAAGATGCATCAATTAACCTAGATGACTAGACCAAGTAACTAACATGCATTAATTTCCTTCTGTCCCTCTGTATACATATCCTCAGTGATTTCTACCAGCCTGTTCTGAAGTTGGTATGTTTAAAATCGAGTGCCTGAAACTGGACTCTGTTTCAGAACTCCCTTAAGGCCAAATCTTCCCCATTAGACAAGAGAACAGTGCAGTCAGAAGAAGAAGAAACTGCGAAGCTCACAAATTGACTTTTCTCTCAAGCCAGATTGCAGGTTGCTAAGAGTGAACATTCAGAGTTAATGTATTCTGAGAAACACCACATGATTCTTGCTAGACAGATCTAGTAATTTCATTCCTTAACTTTCATAAAAAAATTTGGGCTCAAGACATGCATTCCTTGCATCTTCAGCACCCCCACTGGCTGCGGAGACTGGGCTAGGTGGGAAGGGAATAAATCCTCTGGTTCTTAGTTGCTGAAGAAAAATTGTTATCAGGAAGAAAATATCACGCTGTCTATCATGTTTGTAATAACACTGATGAACACAGTGGAGCTGCCTCAAACGCTGGCCTATTGCATCTTTAGTTCAAGTAAAGAGCAGTCACTAGGGTAACTCTAGGTGTTAGATTTATCATTTGACTCAACTCTGCATTTTTCTTATTGCTTGGCACATGCATGTGGTGTCTGTTTGGGCATTACACAGCAATAAAATATAGGAATTACATTTCGGATATCTCTCTTTCTAGTTCTAATTAAAAAAGTGACATCATGTCAGAGTTTGATTTTAAAAATGGAAATTCAATACACAATAATATGTTTAAGTGAGGGAGTACTGAGACCAGAAAAGCAAGGAAATTCTGAGTTAGCACTGAAAGAACCTTTCTAGTTCAAACCTTTCTGTGCAGGCTCTCGCTGTCCCACCCACTTCCGTTTTCCATTGCTTGTGGGAATAAACACTCCAGGGAAAGTCAGTGGAAAGGAAACTTTATAAAAAGCAAGCCAAATTCACAACAACAACAACAACAAATAGCTCAAATGCTTGCATGTTTTCATTTAATGATCTTTAATTAGCAAAGGAAGAGTCTTTGCAGGGAGATTTGCAAAACAGACTTTTTTTTATTTGATGATGGGGTTTTGAAGTGTTTTTTTTTTTCTGTCTTTGTAGAACAGGCATAAAGAGGCCACTATGCTTAAGAGTTGTTGGGTAGGGTTTGCTTTCAGCATGCCATGACAAGATGTTGCTTTATAGTATCATCCATTGTTAGTATTGCTGTACTGCAGGGCCTTAGCAAGGCATTTTGGCACCCGGAGTTTGATATTATTATGATCTGTCCTGTCCTATCCCTATCTCCCATAGCCAAGGTTTTATTTTGTTAGAGTCAGGGGCTTCTAGCAGAAATCACCCAGAGCTTGGAGACAGAAGCCACAGGCTGTTAGTGAAGGCAAATACGCTGGATCAGCTCCGTGGCAGCATCTTACCTCTACAAGAAGCAAGAGCTCCTGCTTTCCATCTCATCATAGAGTCTGTGCTTGGTAAGAGTGGGGAGTTGGAAGCCATGGCCTTTTACGTGACTACTCTCAGTTGTTGCAACTTGCACCCCATACTGCTATTTCTCAGCAGTGTGGAAATACAGATAGAAGTACAGATTAAAAAGGAAGAGGGCTGATTATAGAGGTGGGCATCTGAGTTAATGGAAGAAGAGGCCAGATGTCCAGAAGAAAAGAAGTCTTTACCTATAAAATGCCTCTGAAGATGCTAAGATTGCAAGGCTCCCATTGAAGAGTCTGCTTTCCTAGCTGCTTTTGATTTTACTTAAAATATTCATTCTCTGTGCCTTCAGATGTTCTGACATGGTTTAATCTGGGCACAGAGACATGTGAAATGTATTCCTGCCCTTTTCTTCATTGCTGTGAAAGTGCTGCAGCATTTCTGCATGGATTTCTTCATACTCTTGTGGCTATCACGTGTTGAGATAGGCAACTTTGTGTGTCTTGGCCACAGAGTCAACTTCTATTTATGTTTTGATGAAGTTTCTCATATCAGACAGGAAAAAAACCCTCAAAACAACTGTGTTGGAGACCCCAAAGCCCCATCTCTTTGGCATTCTAGTTCAGGACTTGTCACTAGGTGTCTAATTTTGGTGTAGAGCCAAATTTAAAAAAATGATTTGTGAAGAGACAAAGGTAGAGTCTAAAGAATCTTCTTCCACTACACTGTTGTAACCACAACCGCCCAGTCATAATCTGAAGCCATTATAGCTCTGAATTTCTGCAGGTCATTCTTACCTTCTTCAAATTCTCCCCATGATGCCTTTGACTTCCAAGAAAACCAGTGACTCTCTGGTGCACCACAAGAGCAAGCACTGTGGGACATTTAATTCCCATGTGCAGCCTTTCCCTGGGTGTTTCACTTAACAAATTCAAGACCAGATTTCTCATCTGGGATAGGGATGGTCAGACCTGTGGACCTGAGGCAAATTTGTTCGTAGCCACCAGCCTTTTTTTGTTTTTGTTATTTGAGCCCTTAGAGTCCCTTCCCTCTTGTTGCAGCTTTTTACACTGAAAAAGCATATACGAAGTTCATAGGTCTGAGTGCTGCTTTCTCACTGGTTTTGGGTCAAACAGAATGAAAAAGAAACAAGGACTGAAAAATAAAAGGAATAAATGAAACCATGAGTGCATGGGAAACAAATTAACTGGATATGTTTTACATTCTGAAATATTTCCATAATGCTTCTATGTAGTGTGTGTTTATTTTTCTTTGAATAATAATGTTAAAATGTGTCTAATTCAATTATTCTCTGCGTTTGCTGAATGGGTTTTCCTTGGTGAAGAGTTCTCCTACTCTACCCCAAGCAATGAATTCCACATGATATTTGAACAGGTCCTTTTAATTGCTGATATTAAGTGTCGATCATTCTGCTGTAAGTTGGCAATGTGGCCAGAGACACAAATTCCTCTCTCAGATACAGCAGACAGTCTTTCAATTAACAACCGAAGCTTTATTGACACAGTAGGAATTCATTATGTGAAATATTAAAAAAAGCCCTCCCCTGACTTGTTAGAAAAAAAAGAGAAAGAGACTCTTAAAGATGGTGGATTATCTACATGTAGTTATTAAAATTATTCGTGCAGAATTTGAAATTATATTTATGATAGAAACATTTTTCTCAAAGGCATAAGCAGCATTTCTGTTGAAAAATAAGTTGGACTTTGAAAAGATGAATATAATGTACGCATCCTTATTTCCATAGACATTGTGCATTTTCTTGATTAAAAGCCTTAGATTTTATGAGTTATGGCTTTAGACTTGCTGCATAAAGAGCTTCATGGCTTATTCTGTTAGAGTCTAATTTGAAAGAAAGTTCTTCCTCAAGGGTTTAAGAAGTAATTCATAAAATGGTAAGAATAATAAATATTGTGCCTTAACTCATACACTAGGATAGATAGACAGATTTTGTACACCTGGGTGTAATTTTAGTTAATTCACACAAGAGACAGGCTGAAAGTTTATTGTTTGGAAGGAGAAAAATGGCTTAAATCTTGTATTTGCAAAAATGATTATATTAGCTTAAATGAAAATGCTACTCTATTAATGGCTTCAATAAGCTTTGCATTTGGAAAAGTATTTTAATAAAAAGTTACCTGAAGTTTACTGCAACTTAAAATATGTAAGTGAGGGAAAAGTACTTACTTTGATTTATATGTCTTTTGGAGGTGTAATTATTGGCTTTTTACTCACCTATGTAAAACAATGTACTTTTGTAAATGGATTTCTGGCCACTTTACTCCTTTTTTTTCCACATAAAAAGTAAGCACTGTCAATCAAAGAATTTTAAGGTTTATTTCCTCTTTAGAAATGATTGATAGCCTTTTAGATTTACAAGTTGACAAGTTAAAGGGTTCTATTGGTATAATTATGTACTAAATTCACAGTCTTTCAATTTAAATGTCCTTTTAAAACCGCAAGATTATCATACCTGTATTTTGAAAAGTGGGCCAGTCAGTTTGGGTTGGTATACAAATTGCTTCCATTAGCCTTGGGACCTATTTGAATTTAGTACAGTTTTTTAAAGTTAGCAGTACTTTCAATAGTACTTTTAAAATTTAGGGTAATGGGAATGCATTTTAAGTACAGTATGTGTTAGCTTGTTTTTAATGTATGGATGTCAAGAACACAAATAGAGCGTTTGTATTTCTTATTGATTCTTTTTTTCCAATCATGTGAAAAAAAAAAAATGTTCTTTGAATTAGAGCACTGGGAAATGCATTATTGTGAATGGACTTCAAAGTCAGAGACCAGGCTTGCACGTACGGGGAACAGAGGCAAAACCTTTTGTGAAGCTGGTATCAGACCTTGTACATTATCTGCCACTAGTGGTGGCCTGAGCACTGGCTCTTCTGCAATGCTTGGAGATCAGAATATCACCTTTTCTTTGGAGTTTTTACAGCTACTGACACAGGAACTGGTGTGGCCTTAACACTGAAGGTGGGGTTAAATATTTAAACAGGACTCTTTCTTTGAGATATGACTAATTACATTTGACTTGGTTTATAAATGAACTGAGGAATGAAAGACTGATATTGTCCAATCTGTGGTTAGATGTTCAGGAAGCTAAAGATTTATTTTTTTTCATTTTATCTAAGATTGAAAGGGTTGCATGGTTATAAACTAATGAGTGATATTTGACAACTACAGTTTAGGACCCAATCATGCAAATTGCTGTGTGCAGCCTCTCCCCACCACTAAAGTAAAGCTGAAGCTATTTGATGCAGAAAGTTTTCAGTATCTCTCAGAGGATGCTTGATGCCTTGTGATATTGGACCATAAAATTAACATTTTTTTTTGGTCATTTAGTTCAGAAAATACTCACAGGAAATACTCTGTGGATTTCAAATGTGTTGAATGTGTGGGAAGATATGAGAAAATGACTGCTATCTCTGGGGGGATTTCAGAACTGGCCTCCATTTATAATATTGCAGAATTTAGTAACTACTTTCCCAAAGGATGTAAAGGGAAAATGGCCATAAACTAGACTGAATTAGAGAAGAAACACATTTGACAGAACCACACTAAAATCTTTTAACATATTTGCAAAAGAAATGTAAATTAGAACTGTAAGGGTTTTTTTTATTCTTCTCAGAGAACAGCTATTTTTGATAAGAAATATAAATAGCAGTAAATTAATTTATTGTAAAATTTTAAGAAGGTCTAAACTAAATGGGTCCATGACAAGAAGTCATGCAAGGAAACTGAAAAGTTATGAAACCAGGGGATTTACAAACCCAGATACCGTGTTATTTTCTGCAAAACTACACAACAGAGTGGACAGCATGCGGCCAGGGTGTGAAAGGAAATGTGGAAAAAAGGCCCAACCATCCAAAAACCAAAAGGGAAACAAGCAGAGGAATAGCCTTATTCTCACTCTTTCCACACAATGACCTGAATAAATAAAAGATCAAATTCAGATATTCCTGATAAAGGGAAATGCATGAAAAAAAATTGGGAGACTAGAGGGATGTCATGATCTCTGCGGCAATAAATAACCTCTGACAATAGCCCAGACAGTAAAATCCTGAAGGATGTCTAGTCTGGTGTTACCACAGTACTGTAACAGTAATTTCAGGATATGCTCAGAAGATTCCTTTCTGGTATTAGAGAAATGTTGAGCATCTGCTGGACTGTGTGCCTCTCCAGCCAGTCTCCACACTTCTGTTTCACTGCTGTTGGGTAGATCTGGATTCCCCTATATCACCTTCCTTCTGCCTCAGTTTGCCTGCTTATGGAGTTGGGATGTACTGAAGATCCAGGAGGATGTAGAAATCTGACTGGTGGCCAGTAGGACCATCTGCTGTAGAAATGTGGTTTGAGAATAATAATTTAAATGGAACAGTTTCTTTAAAAACTGGACTGTTTTGTGTTTTTTTTTATGGAACAGCAATTAATTAAAAACAAGCCAGGGATTAGATATTACTTCCATGATAATTATGTAGTCTGGCTAAATATCTTTAACGTTAAGAGTATGAAAAAATGTTCTCTTCACTTAAAAGGTGGAAGTATGGACAAATTGTGCATGTTGATCAGACTGATGGAATTGTGTAACTTGCTGTGTGATAAGCATCATTGAGCCACATAAGAGTGCTCACACAACTGAGACTGGGAGATATAGTTTGATACTAAATCTCTTTGCCAGAATCAGATGGCATCGTTCTAGCCACATAATAAAGTTCATAATAAAGTTCATAATAAAACCATCATAAAGGTGCAAGATATAGTCATAATTTAGTAGGCAGACCTGGTTCAAGAAACATTTCTTTTGCTATTAATAAGCTAAGACAAAATAAGAAAAACTTTAAACTGACCCAAAAATGAAAACAAACAAACAAACCATTTCCTTCCCACCAGAAAAAAAAAGGCTGAAAATACTAAAATCCATATTGGAATTTTAATTTTTTTTTCACTTAACTCAAAAAATTGCAAACAAATTGCTGTGGAAAATTTCATCATCTCTATTGGCATAGGAGAGTCAAGATGTGCTGTTGTTTAGAGATGCTTGAGAATGCTTGACTGTTGTTCCAGTTCACCGAAGCACTTAGGAAATTTTAAGCACATGTTGAAGTCTCACTAACATCTGAGTTTTAAAGTGATCATATGACTGGAAATATAGCTAGAAGGTCATTCAGTGCAGTCCCCTGTAATTATAGGCAATCATACAAAAAACATAATATGCTCAAATTTGCTTTGCTGAAAGCAAATTAGTTTAAGTATGTGCTTACAGATATGCATGTGCTTAAAGGCTTGGCACAATCAGAGCTTTGATTAATGCAGGCAGAGCAGCATTTTCATGAAGATTAAAGTGTCCCACTATTTCTCCCCACCATTTGATTGGACAAGGACTGGGAAAAGATGAACTAAAAACATAGATGATTTTGTTTTTTAAAATTCATTAAGTCTTTTGGATCAGTTTAGTACTGATTGGAGCCTGAGCCCGGCTGCTGAAGTCAGTGTTGATGAGTAAAAAATAAAGCCTCTGCCAAGAAAAATGCCTGTAGTTCACAACAAAATTATATGTGATCATTGCACATGGAGCATATTAAATGTATAATAGAATCTGGCACAAGAGAGACTCCTTAATAGTTACTTCTTTTGTCTTCCAATCACAAAGGTCCTTCCTCGTAATATGAAAGCAGGGAAAAAAACAACATGAAATATGGGGTGCAAAGTATTTATCAAATTAATTTAATTATGAATTTCAGATATAATAATTGCTTCCTATTTGGAAGATGTATGCAACATCCTCAAATTTTCCAGTAACCTTGTTTTAGGAACTCAAGAGGGAAGGTTTGCATTGCTGTTTGAACCGAAGCCTCAGAACCAACCACAAATAGCGTTTGAAGCAAGACTTCACAGTCAGTGCTGATTTCAGTAAAAGGGATTTTGCTGGGGTCCTTCCTTGGTCTTGCAATACATTGCCAGTTGTTACAGTGCAATGGAGCCTGCTTGCTATGCATTTATCACATCACAATGTTGTTTGTTGTTGTTTCAGCTCTGAACGAACCCACCATTGACTATGGTTTCCAAAGGTTACAGAAGGTTATCCCCCGCCATCCCGGTGATCCTGAACGCTTGCCAAAGGTCAGCACAAAGTTTATTGTTTTATTAAATATGGTAAAGCTGGTTACTGCATGTTTTTGTCTGAAAGTGCAAGGCTTTGTAAATGTAACGGTCCCAGTTTGGTACCCAGCCCAGATAAGCTGAAACAGAGGCATGACCAATAAAGGCCAATCATCAGTTGTCATTGTTGCCTTATGAGACTTCTGTGACTTTCTGAGTCACGGCTAACTCAAACAGTTCTTGCCTTTCTTAAAAGCAAATCTTATTCTGTGTTCTGAAATACTTAACAAAGAACACATTTTTGGTTGGTATTTTGGAATCTGAGCAGCTTATTCATAGAAGAATGGCACTTCTTGGTTTTGGTATCTCAGTAGTACTTGCCATTATAATTTTGAGAACTTCACCATTGATAAAATGAAATTACTTGGTTCTTCAGGGAATGTGCGTCCACTGCTGCTACACCATGTCTTGGTTTAGAATAATAATTATTATATACTACTTTATTTTGGGATTGCTGAAATGATTAGAGCAACGTGTAGTGAAGTGATTTGATGTTCATTCTTCTCCCATCCATCAAAATTAATGTGAGTTTTTTGTTGATTTCTGTCAAGTAAAAGCTGAGGAAGAAACAGAATAGTTCATATAGGTGTCTAGTACTTCTGTCTTGTACTGTGAAAATGCTGCAGGTCTGCACTCACATATGTTCTTGCTATCTTGCCATATTGTACTTTTGCTGGTGAGAATTTGCAGTGAGTTTTGTGATATACTGGAGAAGGAGGTGAGGTATTTGAAAAAGTGTTGCTCTTTGCTACAAGAACACTGATCAATAGCGTGCACGAGCTGGAGTCACTGTATGTGACCAACTGCTACCATGTGTTTTATCTGCTCTAGCATCAAGGTTGTTAGTGAGTTGGGAAGTCAAATAGGCCAAGTGTGTGTATTTGAAGAATAATGCCTTTGACTTATGGAAAGGAAGATGTGAATTTGCAGACTTGATACATAGAAAAAATGGGTCTTGATGCCTTAGGCCAGGTCCCTCAAATAATGCACATACAGTTTAGCCTTTGTGACTGCGTAAATTTTGTGACCTTTCTTCCATAGCTTTCTGAGCTGTCAGTAGGCTTTCATCAGGGGTTGTTGCAGGCTTTGATTAGTTAAATTTCTAAACTATTTCAAAGGTGAGAAGATTTCATGAACACCGTAACTTATTTTGTTTTATTTCTTGGCAGAACTAAAATTCAGTATGTGATTTTTTTTTTTTTTTTTTTTTTTTTTTTTTTACAGGCTTGTTAAGTCTTTTATCTTTGCCTGGGAAGGCTATAGACTCCGGTTTTGGGGTTGATGATGTGTTGTCCTTCCTGCTTACCACTAGAGAAACATGCTGTCCTGGAGAGTTACATTTTACATTGGCTCTGTTCACCCTCTACAAGCTGTCCCTTTCTCTGACTTTTGGACAGATTTGCAGCAGGACACAGCTTTCATAGGTCCCTCCAGAGGTGCAAACCTTTCCAAAGAAAGACAGCATGTTTCTGTAAGGGCTCTTTCATCTGTATCATGCCTCTGCTGCCAAATGTGCATGTGGAGAAAAATTGTTTCTCAGAAAATGAGAGACCAGCCTTTCACTATGCACCAGGCATTTGCAAGGCCCAAAAGAAACCCTGCAAAACTTCCCTGAACCCCGTGTTTCAGCTGACTAGTAGATGGCCATGGCTTTCCTCCAAATCAGGAAATTCAAGTAAAATAAGACTGAGAAGTTCTAAATTGGGTCATGCAGATGGGTGTTGTAGTGTATCACCAACTTCCACAGGTAGTGGGCTGTGTTTCTGGCACCCATGGCACTGAGGGGATCCCCAGTAATGCTCTTTTGTGCTGGCATGGGAATGCAGCCACCAGGCTGAGCACCCTCCTCTTTCCCATTTAGACTGCGACTGTTACCACACAGATAGCCACACATTCTTGCTATCTGGTCTCATGGGACATAAAAACAGGCAGAAGAAAGTTGCATCTAGCTCTCTATCCTGACTCCAACATTTAGCAGGCATTTCTGGGCAGGGTATGAGGATGAGGGTTAGTACTGAGTCATCTGTCCCCTCATATACCCTTTTGGCTTAGTGTGTTTGTTCTGAGTATCTTGTCAAGCTATTTTTTTCAAATCTAAATCAAGGGAAATTGTGGTTATGTATGCAGAGGTATGATGTGATGACCTAAAAAAAAAAGTTACTGCTTAAGGACTGAACAAACTCAGTGTCAAAACTAGTATCGCTATACAAGGTTAGAGGGAAACAGGACAAAGAGGACCTCTTCTTTTTTTTGTCTTTGGGTAATTCCTTCTGTGCAAGCTTGAAGGTTGGACCTCAAGTTCAAGACTCATTAATATGCCTCGCACAGAGGCTGAATGCAGCAGGGGTTGGCACATGTCGACTTCTGTATTTGAGGCACTGATGGTTCAATTCCCAGCATCGCTTGCTGGCTCCAGGATCATAATCAAGGACGCAGTGAGTCTCTGTGCTGGGTGAGCACTGCACAGCGCTCTTCCCCATGTCATTAAACCAGGAAGGACTTTGGCAGTATTCCACTATAGACAATTCTCACTAGCTACTTAGAAGAGTTGGAAGCCATATGGCTTCCACAGTGGAACAACGGGCAGAGAGGACAAATGTATGAGAAAGACAGAGAACAAGATAGCAGAGAGGAGAACAGTGCTCAAAGCTTTCAGTATCCTTTTCCTCCATTTTCCCCATTGTCCTGCCAGTATACCATCACTTTCTGTTCATTAAAAAGCTTGTGCTTATGCATTAAATAAATAATACAAACCACATTTCTGTAATTGCTGCTAGGGTTTGTGGCCATTATTCCACTGAAACATTACTGAAGAATTAGAGATCTTTCAAGAAAAAGAAATGGTTATAATTCTTGTTTTCATAAAGGGCATGCAGTCCTTCCCATGGACCAACAAGAGCATTCTGCTGTGTGACTTATCCCTGAAGTCAAGGAGAATTGTTGAGGCCATCAAGTGAGGGTTAGCACATGCTATGCCCCCCAGGTCTGAGGATTTAAGAGCCATATCTGTGTCAATAGGCATTTCTAAAACCATTGAGGCTATTTGAGAAGTTTGATCGCCACTAGTTTAGAGCCAGTATTCTCAGAAGTGTTCATTGTTCATGCTTTGGATGAATTTTTTTAAATGTTCCAGCTATCTGCTGGAAGTAGGCAAAGAAAAAGGCCAGATTTTGAAATCTTTTTTCTGTCTCCCAGTGCTTCATTAGCCAAATTCCAGTGGAGAACGTTATCCTGTAGTGAGGAGAACAGGAGCACCTGGAAACTTGGGTCTTTGGACTGTTAGACTGACCGTTATGTAGAGGTGTGTTTAAAGTAGAAATGCAATATATAGTTTCTGGAGTAAAAAGAGTGGGAGCTGATGTTGGCAGCTGCTCTATGGAGCCAGCTATGGGCCAGAGTCCTGTTCCCTTCTTGTACAGAGCAGGTCAGGGAAAGCAGCCAGTGTAGGGTTGTCACTAGCAGATGTGCATGTCTGTACATACACACACATGCGCACAAACACATGCACCAAGAGGAGAGACAGGCAGTACAGAGGCGGTGGGATTAGCACCCAAAGCTTGGAGTGAGATCAAGTACCAGGAGTGTGCTGGGCAGTATAGTCTTTCCTTTCTAATACAGACAGGAGGCAGATCAGAGGAAACAAGAGATCTCTGGGGAGAAGTGAAAAGAAATACCATGATGCTAATGTTAAGAAATTGTATCGTTGTCCTGTAGGAGCAGTCTGTAGAAAGCCTGCCAGTGGAGCTGGGGAATAAGCCTGCACGTGTGTGTACAATTTTCCTGTCTCATGTGTTTGCATATGTGCACAGAAATACACACATGCTGTTGGTTCTTGCATACATAACTGCAGTGGAAATTACTGAAGAGTTCAGATCACAACAACATGTTGAGTCTATTGAGGTTCATTTGTGTAACTACCCTACAATTCTTAAAATAAATCCCTGGCAGATACATTGAAATTCTGCAGTTTTGTTAAAACTCCATAGCTATAGCTGTAAAACAGTTTCAACTGTGAACTAGATTTGAAACACATCCATCCTAAATGATTTAATAACAACAATTCCTCTTTATGTGCAATTTCCTAGAATTTATTTGCCATTTTCACCACTCTTACAACTCATCACTTGTATTTAAATTAAGCACAAGATTGTTCACTCTGAGAAGCAAGTCACTGCATTGACCCCCTCCGTGATCTGATGTCCTCTCCCTTCCAATCTGTTGCTTAAATGCTCTCTCTAGGAGACCCCTTATCCCTCCTGAAAGGGACCTTTACTTCTGGTTTCTCTTCATGTAGATGAAAGTGGAGCCAGCCTGCCTCTCTGCCTCTCTCTCTCTCTCTAGCACACAGAGGCCTCCCTGCTGAGCAGAGAGCACACGTAACCAGGCTCCACCTTCCCTTCAGCTCCTTTTCTCCGGTCAGTCATTAGACCCCCCCAAGACATATCCCACCTCCTCATTTAGGACACTAATAGAAGACAGGTGGTTATTAGGAACCAGTGGCTGGAAAAAGCAGTTGTCTTTTCCCATACGAAATCCCACAGATCTGCCCTTTATCCATTGTGACAAGCGTATTGTTTATATTGCAAATAAAGGTTGTCCCTAAATGTGGGTGGGTTGGCCCAGGCTTAGTAGTGGAGGTTAAAATAGCAATGAAGACAAGGCAGCTCAAGTTTGCTGCTTCAGACAGACCCAATGGAAATTCCAGAAGGGATCTCCATCTGCTAACTCCAGATACTGTATTTTAACTTGTTAGTAATTTTCAGCTAAAAGCCACATATTTTGTTGGGTGGCAGGTTTTTTTTTTTGTTGTTGTTGTTTTGTTTGGTTGTTTTTTTCCCAACCCAGTGTAGCAAGAGGGTCATTAGAAAACTTTTATACTGAAGTATGGGCAGGAAGGGGGAGCATGTGTAGAGGTGCTGTTGGAGTTCATCTGTATAGCATGGAGGGCATGAGACGTGCTTGGTAGTTTCTACACTGTACTGTAAAATCTATGGGAATGGGAGACCAGAGTCAAGGTTGGTATTGAACCGTTAATAGTTGGGGTGTTTTAATTTCATGACAAGTTGGACATTTAGTTGGTTGAGGGGCTTGTTTGGGTTTTTTTTGGGTTTGGTTTTCAGTTTATCCCATTGAAAATATTCAGGGAGAGCTTTTCAAAGCTGTTGAGAAGAAGACGGTCAAGATGCCTGAGGCTACTACAAAAGTATCATGTTTATGGGGAGGTGCATGTCAGAGGCATGTCTGGCAATATGCGAAGAGTCTGAAGTGAGAGAGAGCTAAGACACAGCGACACACTGCTTGCTGAAGGGCAGAGCCACATACAAATGGCTGGCAAGGAGCCCTTTCCTTTCTGAAGGTCAGCAGTGTGCATACACATTTCAGTGAGTTTTCTTTATAAGTGGGTCAGCATTTACTCAGCAAATGATTAGAGCAGATGGTGTAATTTAGCATCTATGACAAAACTTTTAATAGATCAGGGCTAACATGATGACAAGGAGCTCTGTGCCTTTCTCCATTCCTGATTTCTGCTTTGCCTTGGGGTAAAAATCATGCCTGGGATTGGATTTTCTAGCCTGCACATTCCATCTGAGCAACTCAAACCACTTGTTTGAACATCCTGTAACAGGGATCCCTGCATTTCTCTATTCCTGTTTTCTTATTATTACTTTTTTTAAATAAAACAATTAACTGAGGGTGGCAGGAAGGTACCAAACAGGTAAACAGTCCCCTCAAGGAGCGAAGCTTTTGAAGGAAAAAAACACAGTTTGAAGAAAGTAACAAAGGCTGCATTTGTGTATTTTGCTCCATGGAGCTGAAAATATCTAGTAAATTGATCCCGTGGGAGTAATAAATACACATTACTTTATCTTGTACTTCATGTCCTATACCCCTGAGCCTTGATAGAACAACACCACTTAATAGACTTAAAAAAAGAGTAATTACAGTCATTGGTTGTGTGATATTTCAGCCCTTCCAGCCCTGCCTGACCTTCTAATTTAGCTCACCGTGTCTAACTAATGCATTTATATTCATCTTTTATGAAGCATGTGTAGTACAAAATTGACTTTGCAGCCTTTAGCAAGCTGTTTTACCAGGTTTAGGATCTGGTTAGTACAGCGTACTATGTAGCATATGTACATTTACAGCAGAATCTTGCATGCATATGGTTCTGATCAACTATTACTTTTTATCCTTTTGGAAATAAAATAAAAAATATTTATTCCATTTCATCCTCCCTTCCCCTTTTTAAAGCTTTTATTCATTGCAGCATTATTTACGGCTAAACATGCAGGCAGAAAGATGCAAACATTTTTAAAATGATTACCACTAATGTTTCTACTTGTCAGAAGTGCTTAAATTTTCCTGCACTTTGTCTAAAAACTTAGCACTTTTACCTTTTAAGAATTACAAATTTATAAGATCTTACCAAGCTGATTTACAAACACAGCTGACAGTTTATGATGAATGATGTTGCAAAATGTACAATATGTTTCTCTGTCATTTCTATGCATGTATATATTAAGAAGAAGATTAAGAAGAGAGAGAACCCCCCTCTGAAAGAAACCCTTGAGTTAGAAGCACAGGCACAATTCTCTCTCCTGCGTTTCCTCATAACTTCCTGCTCACTTCTCTCATCCAGTAGAGCACAATTGTTCTCTGTGCATTTTCTCCCACCATATGGTATCCTCATTACCATACACTAAGGGTCCATATGGGGAACTTGTGAAGTGAACTGTATTCATTTTAACTGCCAGATGAGCAGCCTTTTGCTTTGCAAGCTTAGCTTAAGTCATCTGCTGTCTTTATGTTGTTATGGCAACACAGCACCAATAAAAAATTCTAATCTACTGTAAGTGTCTGGGATCACAGTATTTTAAATGCTTGCTGTAACTGTCCTCTAAGTGAAGATGCTTGTTCTTTTAGTATGACAAAGGGTTATTGTCAACTCCAGCAGGTGGCAGTAAAGAAATTGTTTCTTTTTTTTTAACCTTTTGTAAAAAAATATTATTTTTCTTTTTCACATCTCCCCCACCTCAGAAAGTCAAAAAATTACACACCATGGTCAGTCCTCTATATTTCCTAGGATTTCTGAGGTCGGAATTGCAGGTGATACTTTTAAGTTCCAACTCAAATACTAAAGGCAGTAAAGTATGAAACTGGTGGAAGCTCATGTTCTTTATTGACAGAGATACAGGATGAAGAACCACTTCACCAGTATTCTGAAGCCTCTGTAGCCACACAGCTAGTTCAGTTTTGGAGCTGTTTTTTAGCTATATTTCCAAACTCCCAAGTCAAACACCAAGCTAATTAAGAATATCTGATAGTAATGGAAGTAGGAAGCAGCATCCTTAAATATAAATCATTTTCACCTCTGCAGGCCACATTATATGTTGCATCTCTATCTTTCTGTCTGTATTGAAAGTGGATGTTTGTATTCTCAGTTCATCAGTTCACATTAGCCTCATGCTGAATATTTAAACACAGAACAATTTGAACACACCATGAAGAGAGACAGTGACTGCACTTTCACTTGGAACAGCAAGAGCTCATCTAATAATAATTTAGTAAATCAGCCATTTAGTGGCTCAGTTGTACACTGTTTTGTGCCAAATAATATTCAGTTCAACTGTATGCTGGTGAAATTGAAATTCAGACTCCAGTCACGTGGCACTTTTTTGCTCAATGGAGAGATGAAATGGAAAATCACCCTCCCAGTAGACTGAGTATAGTGATTTATCAAAAATATAGCAGAGTGACAATATAAACAGGATTTGGTCCTATGTGGTACAATCTATTCTAATTAGGCTTTTATTATTGCGGTTTCTTCTGCACAGATTATTTGATAATTCAGGATTTTTATTTACATCTTTGGTTTGTTTTGTACATGGGCAGAGAGCAGATATGCGTAGTTACTGCGTAGTTACAGGCCTTTATGGCCCAGTCCTGTGGGAAGAGTGGTGAGACCTTTATTGCCGTATTTCAAGCCCTGGCTCCCAGGGAACAGCATGCCCTTAGGAGCAATGGGGAAACACAGCTGCTGCCTTTCCTCCTCATGAAGCACCATGTATGTTACTTCATAGCATGAAAGCAATATCAGATTATTTTCTTTTCCCTGTTTAAGGCTAGCAGGATTTGTAGGGAGTGTTAATATCTTATATTAGACTAACTGATATAACTGGAAAAAAACAAACTTTTGGGTGCCCAAGCCTTGCTTCCTGTGTGCTGACTGTACTTTTTCATGCCTGTATCGGTGCGTCTAATAAAAGATTTTACCTCACCCTACAAAACTTGCCTTGGTTGTAACCATAGACCATTGTAACTTCAGCCAAACAGCTATGCTTTAAGGCTTTCTCTGATGAAGATGGGGGAGAGAGAATATTTTCCTAGAAAGTATGTTGTGAAGTTTAATTCGTTCCCATTAAAGTGGTGCTTTGAGATCTCTGAATGCAGGACATTGCAGAAGTGTGAAGTAATGTCTATAATCTCACCTACAGTTTCCATTTCTAGCCTAGTTTTAGGTGTTATGCAGTGGTTTACGTGGTGATGTAAAATATGATTGCCGTGTATTTCTCACAACACAGTCCAATTGAGTAGCAGAAAAAGCATCCTCCTAACCATCATGATGCCATTTAGCAGAGAGTGCTGGAAGCAATAGGATGCCTGTTGTCGTAATTCTTCTAAGAAATACAGAGCTTCACAATCTATACTCAACTGCTGACACTTGAAAACTCAAACATTTTGGTAAAATGAATCAAGCAGTAATGTTTCTTTTATGAGATCTCCTCACGGGAAGGGAAGGTTTGGCACCATTTGGAGATCAGGCTCAGTGATCCATCATAGCAAAGTCAGCTGTCCTGGCGCGTCTCATAGGTCACTCGATCGAACCAGTGGCTCTTACAACTATATTATTGCTTATGGAACAGCAATTGAGGCGGCATGGTTAAAAATTACCTGGTCTAATAGGCAGTGAACAATTTGCACTCAATACAATTATAAGCCAAATCATTCATTTCATAACACTTGGCCTAATTTATTTGTTGACCTTTTAATATCCATAGCTCTTCAGTAGTATTAACTGCAACTCAGTCAAAATCTCTTGTTCATTTTACTTTCATTGATTTTTTTTTTTTTTTTCATTGAGGCAATAACAGTTGTTTGAGTACAACCTTTCCTTTTTGCTGTAAAAGTCAATCATGTAACTTATGTTGATATAACTCAACTGGACTGAAATGTCCTCTAAGTACAATAGCCCACAATGTCATGATACTTGTATAAACACAGATATGCATTCTGGATTTATTATAAAGACTTTTTTTTGCAATATATTTTGACTATAGATGACAAATTCTATGCTTGCGGAGAATGAAAACAAAACACAGAAACATTTTTTAAAGCAGTGCCACATATACGTAACACATTTTTTGTTCACGTGTTATGGTAGAACTAAGATACAGAAATTTTGGAATTTGTCTCTGTTATTTTTGTTCTCTAGGATGACCTCAGTGTCTTTACTAGTAATGCTATATTCATAATTTAATCTGGACATAGCGTCTTGTCTCTTGAAGTCCTAACATTTTACAGATTAGAGGTGCTTAATTTTTCCAAATGCGAGCTTCAGACAAGTATAATATATGTAAAAGTATTTTTTAATAAATAGGAAAGAAATAATACTAATATTTTGATAATCTGATTTTTCTTTCTTTTTTTCAGCCTTAAACTAGCATGAAAGCTAAGAGTTTTTGGTGATCAAAAAAGTTACTGAAATATTAATTTATTCTGAAAAATCAGTGGTGAATTTTGAAGCACTTCCATAAAATATGTTGTTGTAGTGACAATAGTAATCTTTTCACTTACCACTGAAGAAAGAGCCCTAGACTGTGTAAAATGGTGTGCCTGATTTTACATTGTGGAGGTGTACACAGAAAGTGTTACCTCTGTAAAATGCTGAGAAAATGAAATTTCTTAAATACATGTTTATTCAACATTTATACTTGCTTTGGATAATTTCAGCTGAATTTTTAAGGCTATAAATTAACAATAATAGTATCAGTAACAAAATATTGTTTGTTTCTGATGCAAATGTTGAACATTTTTTAGAATATATACTACAAGGCAGTTCATTGAAGTAGTCTTTCTGAGCCAAAGCCTCTTTGTGCAATAAAATACTGTAAGTCCTTTGAACACAGTTATAAAATATAGTTGTTACACATTTGGCATTTTATGCTTCCCTAGAAATTACCACTTGGTATCTACACCTAATCTATGGTCTGTCTTTTCATTTCAATTGAGTCTGAAGTGGTCCTTCATTGTAATGAGAATGCCCCTTTCAAGAGACTTCTTTTAATTATACCGATGATAAAATGTAAGTGAAAGTAGTCATTTGTAGGGGTTATGACTGAGCAGTGTTTTAACTGTAATACTAAAACCTACCAACGTTATTCCAGTCTCTATTTCAACATTTTTATGCACTCAGTCTCCACAGAACATAGTGGAATATCATTGTAGGTCAGAATTTCAATGCATCTTATTTTTCAGTTTTCCTCCTGCTATTAAAAGTAATCTGAACTCTCAGTTTCTAACTACTAACACTTCCTACCTGAAGCATACAATCCAGATAAGTGACAGCTTCACAGATCTTAATGATATGCTGTTGTTTTTTTTGTTTAGTTGGTTGGTTTCCTGGTATTTTTTCCCTCTTCATTAAAAGAAAATGTGAGTAGGTCTTTATATGCAGATAGGTGATCACTTGTTTTTTACAGAAGATAGATAGTTTGGCATACTTAGATATTTATATAGGTAAATGCATTAATAAAGACCAACTCTGAAAATTAAACAGACAAAACACATATGTTCAATTTCCACTTTAATTGCTAGATAGCTCTGCTGATTTAACTCAGCAGACATTCTTACTTTGCAATACCAAACATAATTATATATCTCTGTGGATTTAAGTGCAGTCAAGTGAATTATGCCACCCAATACATTCTATATTTGACCTAATGAGAGAACAATTTAAAAATGATACAGGTTGACTTATGTTTGGAAAGTCTTTGTGTATACAAATGATAGAAAATTGATATCAGCCTATGTATTTGCCAAATAAAATGTTTTTCACTCTTAGAAATACATAACTGGATATCTACATTGTGCCACACACAAAATCACAAGCCACATTTAATCTTCTTTTAATCCTTGGTGTTCCAGGGAGTTTTTCTAATGGACACAACAATATCATCCACAGAATAAAGCTTCTAAAACATCCTGTGCAGTATCCTTGAACGATGGTCTCAGAATTTAGTGTCTCTGTTCATTTTCCCAAATTCTTTCTAAGTTTACTTAAGTCCAGACCCTTCAAATAATTCAAAACATTATTCTTCTTCCATAAAGGGACTTTGACAGTTTTCCAAAAATATATGGATATAAAATGGTCATGAGAAGACTTTGAGTAATAACTCTTTTTTTTCTTTTTTTTTTTTTTTCTTGCAACTTTCATCTGCAGCTGGTTTTCAAGAAATAGGAATGTTAATACTATGAAGAGCAGAGGAAGAACTATCAGAAAATCTTACATATGCAAAAACAAAAAAAACCAACCCCAAACCTAAAAGCTCATTATTCTCAATAATGAACATCTGCTTCAAAGTACTGTAGATGCTGGTACAAATAGTTTGGGGTACATTTAAAAAATAAATGCCTGGTATTCCTACCTGATGTTGCTTTGTGAAAGTCTCTCTGTATATTTTGCCCAGGGACTGAAGGTAGCTGTGACACATAAGGAAAATTTAGAGTGCAAAATGTGCTGTTATGTCATTGTGACAAACCTTTGAGGTCAGACAGAAGAAAATAATCTAATGTTATCATTTGTTTGGTCATATGTTCATGGATAAATCAGGAATAATCTTTTTGTTGTCTAGATAGATGGGAGTAGTATGAGTCACTGTAAACTGGTGAGATGGAGGAATTTTTGTAAAGGAAGCTGGTGAATAATTTTTTGTTAGCCAATGAATTGAGTTTATGTAGAATTATCCATTCATGATCTACTTTGTAACCCATTTATTTTGTCTTCTAATGAATCACTGGCTCTGACAAACTGATCATAGTATGAAAGATGGGATTGCATAACTAAAGAAAAGTATGTGCAGAAGAACTTGTCTTTGCATGCTGGGATAAATACTGAAGACTTTTATACAGCATGAAAAATGTGTTTCCCTTTGTGATCTTGCTATGTTTCAAACTGAGGGGATCTGTCCTTAGATCCTCACAGTGTGAGCTTGCAAGATAGCCTGTGGGAAATGCTGTAGAAGTTGCCAGAGAATTATCATAGCGTTGATTTCTTAATGACAGTTAGTGAGTCCCACATATGACTGACAACTACCAGCTACCAGTTGATGTGTTGTAGGATATGAATAGGTGTAAGGGTACAATGTAGTAATATCTACCAACCCTGCACAGTGTGCATGGAAGGTAGATTGGCCTCATGGGTTAAAATTTGACAACTTTAAAGGTTGCTGCAGGTAGCTATAAATGCCTTTTTCTGGTAATTTAGGGGTCTGGAGCAAGACATACTGTAAACGTACTTAGGAGGATCAAAGTATTACAGCTATCTGAGGGACATAGATGTGAGTCATGTAATCACTGTTGGATAAAGTCCCTAAAAGAGGTGATTTAAGCACTGTCAGAGTGATTTTAGTTCTGCATATCTGCTCTCACATACCCACTCTTCTCCCTTTGACTTAAAGACCTGACATTAGCGGAGAGTTCCAGAGATTTTAGCAACAAAACCATCCAAATTACTTGCCAGATGCTTCAGTTGATGATAATATGGTGGGAGCATCCAGACTCTCAAATGTCAGTTTATTCAAAGAGTTATTCCAATGCAGCTATATTAATGCTAGTTTATTCCATGCTACTGCATATCTAGATGAAGTACACATCTGTGCTAGCTACTAATTCTGTTGCCATTGTTATGTGCCCATCATTTATGGAAATAAAGACTAGCAGCATGAGTGGATTAAAAAAAAAGGAGGTTGATACCTTTTTTTAGTATCTAAGTACACTATATTAACAGAAGGGTAAGAGGGATGAGATGGGAGACTTGCAAGGACAGACTTACAGGTGATCATCATAATTTTGTTCCTTCTTTTGTCAGCAGTATTTGCAATGGAGACTTTCTGAATAGGGTGTGTTTCCCTATTGCTATGCATTTATCACCTTTGTGGTTAAGAGGTGTTTTAATCATCGATTCTCAGTGTTTATGGCTAGATGCCTGCTCGCATTTGCACTTCAGTGTTTGTTCTTTCTGCTGCCTCATATAGGTTTTCTATATTTTATTTATAAGGTTAGCTCATTGTGGAGCAGGTGGTAAGGTCACGCATGACTGTTTTTAGTGCTGTAGATTTAGGCTGTGATTTTCAGTTTGGGTGGAGGCTGATGAGACTACAATGGTTTGGAAAAGCTAAGGTTCTAGCTCCCACTGTAAAATTATTTTCTGGAAATGGCCAATGAAATTCAGTGACAGGAATTCAATGCACTTCTTCCATCCTATAGGCAACAGTAAGCAGAAGCTTTTTTTTTTTACCCCTCAAGTGAAGTGTGTTGTCTTTCTCTCTCGTTTTGCCTTCCTGTCTTTCTAATATCTATATGGTGTTTCCTTCTTCAGTATGATTCAGTTATAATATATGGAAACAATTCCGTTGTTTGTTTGCTGGAGAAGTTTTCATCTTTGTGTGAGTACAAATATCTTCTTAGTGAAATGGCCTTATTACTTTATACTTCCCATTAGGCTGGCATAGTTCCCTCAGTTTTACAGTAAATGGAGGATCTTTACATGTTGAATAGCTTTTATGAATCTTTATAAAACTATAATCACGGAAGATGATACAATAATGCAGTGCTCGGTGTAGCTATGGAGAGATGGCAGGTTCTGGACGGGCTGAAACGCTTGTATATCAAGCTAGATGACTGGCATTGTAGCTCTGTGGCATCCTTCTAAATGGCTCTCGACCAAAATGTTGGGTTTGCTTTTATACTTGAAAGACGTGTTCACAATTTTGTCTTTCTCTTTTAAAATATAATGCATACACAAATTTTAAGTATAAGTTTAAAAGTTCTAACACGTATCCTTAACTATCACATTTATAATTTCACCTATTGAAAAACAAAAGAAAAATTTGAGCACGAATTATTGTATTTTTGACTTGAAATTTCAGCATTTTGACTCTGAAGAAGTTTTTTTCTTGCAAGTAGCCATGCAAGTAGGAAGTTAGAAGGCAGAGCTAGGAGGTCAGACACAAGAGTCAAGGAAGTATGAATGACATCATCATCCCTAAGTACCCTCTCAGAAGATGAATGAGCTCTCTCTTGTATTACAATGCTAAAGAGCATTAGAAGGTGATATGATATCTAGACAACACATAAGATAAATGCCTCAGAGTATGCTAGAACAGCTTCCCCCCCACGCCCTCCACAAGTACATAAATCCTTTGGTGGTCTCAATAATACAGTATGTGGCTGATGAGTATTATGTATTGTGATCAGCTGCTTCTTGACAAAATTCATTTAGATTTAACAAGTACCTTGGACATTATCTAATTTAGTTACTTAAGCTGAATAACTCAGTGTAACTCTAGATACCCTTTATCTGACTAGACTCACAGCCCTTTAGGAACACAGGGTGGCTTTTTTTCACTAGTTGCTGAATAAAAAGTAAGCAGATGTCAACAGAAGAAATATCCCATCTTTTTTAAAGCTGGCACAAAATGTGTTTATCATCATAGAACTTGACACAAGATGTTTTCACCATGATAAAACTTGAAATGCAAGTTTCTTGATCTTAATTAATTCCTTCTGAGAGGAATGCATGCCACAAACAAAACATGTGAAGTTGCTGTAATGTTGGTTCAAGGTACATTCTGTCAGAAGTGGATTCAGTCTGAATTTCAGTTTTTGTGCTTAAAAAGCACAGTCATTCCGGTATGATTTGTATTATCTTTCCAACAGTAATCTTGAAATATGCAAAGTTACAGCATACTTCAATACCCAGCCTTCTCTTTTGCTTATGTAAACTCCCCTTAATATTTTCAGGCGGAAAATTTAATTAAAATATTTAATTGCATTCCTGTTTCAAAATTTCAAAAAGTAGAAATCCCTCAGTAGAAAATCAGCTTCAGTTTGGAATAAAAATGAACTCTGGATCTGTGGTGTGTAGCTTCATGGAGGGCAGTATTCTGATACATCATATTTAATCACTAAAGCAATTTTTCCTCTTTTAAATATTTGCTCAATTGTTATTTTTATAGAAATAAAATGATGCTCATTTGAAATAAAATGCAAGACAAGACTCTCACTTTATCTCTGACAAAATGCTGCAAAGTCCTTTATTCTAAACCAAAAGCTGTCAGACTTTTAACATTAATAGAAGAGTGGATCTTTCTTGACAAATGCCCCCATAAATTAGATATTAGCTTTAGTCAAACTCTGTCTCTCTCAGGAAATATTTCCACTTGCATATTCAATTGGAAGGACCTTACATGATGCCCACTTACTGCTATGAAAATCTAGGCTTCTAAGATGAAGGCAAAGAAAAATTTCCGTGAACAAAAGAGTATCTGTAATAACAGACTTTGAGCTTATGCAGAGACTTCTTTTTACAGAATGTGAGTTTCATTCACTTTTTGATATGTCTGTCTGCTGCTCTGTCCACCTATCTATCTGTTTATCTATCACCATTGCACTGGTAACATGCAGTATCAATTGAATTTTAAAAGACATAGATCTTTTATATTAGCTGTCCTTTTTTATAATAACTTTTACAAATTTAATCAATGCATTTTAATATACAATATAGTTTAAGTGCAATATACAATAAATATTCGAGCTTCATCTTAAACATGCTCTAGCCTTTAAATTGTTAAAACTGCAGTGCCCTTTCAATCTACTTACATAATGTCATAAAATATACATTTCAAGGTAAATGAAGTCAGCTACTTCAATTTAGTCCCTCAAACTGGTAGTAAATGAGAGGTTAACACTATGGTGCCAAACCCATTATTGAGTAAATTTAGCACCTTGGACAGCTCTGTAAAATCTTTATTGCTTTCCTGACCTGCTCGTCATGTTCTGTCTATGTGTTCAGTGGCTCTCAGCTCTGATTGAAAGGCAATATATTAGATCCCGAACACAAACATGCTCGGGGGCTGCTTCACTGTGCGCGTAATGACATGGAGGTGAGAACAATTTTCTGGTCACCGCAATCCAAGCACCTTGCAAGGTCTGTTGCTCTAACTTATAGAGGACTTTTGGGGCTCCTTTGTATGTGGAGTTGTAACAGTAGCTTCTGTGGTAATTTAAGCAGAGCTGCAAAGGGTTTAAGATGCATTCAGAAAACCAGAAGTTAATATCTTGAGCATGTATGTAGTAGCATTTTATTGTGTATTTTTAAAGCTAGTTTGTGTCTATAAGAACTACCGTCAGCTCTGGAGTAGAAGATACCACTATTTGACGCAGGAGTTTTTGTGTAACATCTGCTTTGTATGATCTGAAAATGTCATAAACAAGAAATGTTTTTATTGTGTGAAAATACTGTTAGAGAAAGTATGAAACTCAAATTTACAGACTGAAAATGTTGGAAAAAATATAACTATTGACTAGCTAGGAAAATTGAATGCAACTTGTCAAGCATATTTCAATAAACCATCATGACATAGTTTTATTTACATGCAATATGATATGTCATCAAAGAACTTCCAGTGTTTAAGAGCTGGATTATATTTGATATTAGGTAGAATGGCTGTAAGAGTTCATGTAATTACCTCATTTTTTAACATGATCTTCAATCTCTTTTTAGATGCATTCTAAGGTTTTTAGCTCAGCATTACATAAATAACTATGATTAGTCAGGTAGAGCAGAAATTACTATTTAAACTTTCTCTTTTTTTAGTAATTTGGCATAATGACAGCTGAGGTTAACAATATTCCAAAGCAGTTTGTGGGCTCTGTATCACATTCTAATTTTCCATCAGTGAAATATATAGTGCAAACAATTTCTACTGAAGTGAAATAAATCGTAGTTTGCAAAGTCAAACACCTGTGCAGTAATTTTCTACCTAAAATCATGGCTTGAAAAAGATAACATTTTTCAGTAACATCTCTGTTCTTCTCTAGTTTGTATCTTCAGTATGAAGCAAAAAGGGCAGCTCAGTATTCTGATGATTCTGGTAAAGCGACAAGGATTAATTGTACCTGGTTGTTGTTTGTAGTCTGTCTGTCCATGATTATACTGCTAACTGTTGTGGTCAAGCCACACGCACAAAAAAAATCCCCAAACCCAGAACAACAACCACAATAGAAAAAACCCAAACAAAAAAAAAAAAAAAAAAAAAAAAAAAAAAGAAAACAAACCAAAAAAAACCCCAAAAAACAGAAGGAGGCTGTAGAAACTTAACTCCTCCAAATCTGTTTCAAATGTAGTGATTTAAAAAATCCAATTATATATTACATCTCACTTCATATGTGGAAAATAATTTAAATGTGTGTTCTGAGAGAGGGGTGTGTGCAGCAGAAAGCAAGCCTAAATGTTTACTGGGAGTACAAAAATCCTCCATCTCATTTTTGAATTTAGGACATTATATATGTCATAAGTAGTTACTGCAGTATGACAACTATTTTATCTCATATTATAGAGAATTTAAAATTGAAAAAAATGCTAATATGCATCTAAAAGCTTGTCATTTGAAGAGTTGTTCAAGGATTTTTGAAGAGGTTATGGTGACAGCAAAATGAATGCAATTATATCTCTATTTTCTGATCAGAGTCTACAGTATATGAAAATTGAGCATTACTGTTTCTTTTTGGTATAAAATATGGCTATTGTGTAAAATATTTTAAGTTTAAAAGTTTAACTTTGTAGAAAACTGTAAAAACCTTAGAACTGGTACTATTTTTGTAAGCTATCTGCAGAAATATACTGTGGTGAATAGTATCATGTTAGTATATTACAGCAATACTTAGGGGCTGGGAAATACAAAAACATATTGTTTTATTCAATGGACAGTCTCAACTGCTTTTGATTAGGCAACTGGGAATCTGCTGGATGCTTTGAAAGAATATGAAAAAAAAATTACTTCTGGGTTAATTCAGCAATGCATTTTTACATTTTCTATCAGGATTTTTCATAGAGATTTTTTCCACACTGTAAAATGTACGAACACAGGAAATGCTATTATTACTTGCCTGCCAATTTAAGATACTTTAAGAAATATTAAGTGAAAAGGAACAAATAGGAAAATGTAGAAAAGAAAATTTGCCCCAAATGGAGAACTAAATCCCACACTGTTTTGAATTCTGCTGTCCATGCAGGGAACTTTTCCAGGAAACACTGCACTGTACTGGGCCATTCTCTTCTACTGCATGTGTTTTCGTCTTGTGCATCATTTTATGGACATGGATCCTACCATGACTCATCATATTGGGATACAAACCAAAGAAGTTGAAAGGTTACATTAGCAGTAGCATAAGACTGATTGGGTATCTTTTGAATGTGGCCTGCTGGGTAAGGTTACAATTCCTGCAGTATGCAATTAAGATTAAAATAAAAACATTGAGGGGTTTCATAACATGCTCTGAATGACATTGATTGCAGTAATGTAGCAAATGACCTCAGGATTGTATTCTGCAATAAACTGATGAGTGGTTTATAGTGCAGATGGTAGAGACAATTGAGTGATGTATTTTATTTTGCAGCACCAGTGATTCTCACCTTTTGACTTGATTAAGCATGTGTGTGCGAATAGGATGAACTAGTGATTTAACACCATTCAGTGGTTGCTGAGAATTGTTGCAATTAAGGTATACCTGGTGGGAGAAAAAAAAAAAAAAAACAAAAACAAACCACAAAACATGGTGCAACTAATAGAAGATTATAAAAGATTCTAATATTTGTTTTCCCCCACAAGTAGTTTATTGAACTCAGCGGAATGCATCTGTTTTTATATTGACAGGAAGTGATACTTAAGAGGGCTGCTGATTTAGTAGAAGCACTCTATGGTATGCCACATAATAACCAGGTAAATGCATTCTACTTCAGCAATTCTAAAACATGGCTATTTTGTAAATGTATAGATAGATCAGGGGCTAAAGGTATATAATACTACAATGTGAGACAGGACTAAATATAGAGGGCAATGTCATATCTGGATTGAGGTTTAGTTTCCTTGTTTTCTTTTTTAAAGGGTGTGAATTTAGTGCTTGTAAAAGCAACATGTTATTAACCCTGGAGGCATTTACCCACTTTCACCAGATACTATGTAATATGAGCAATAATATGCATTATGTTTTGCCACAAGTGATTTTTTGATCCTACCCTAAAGATAGCTTTAAGGTGAAGTAAGTCTAGGCTCCAGCCCCATTCCACTAGTTGGTCTTGTTACATAGAAATGTGGCCGCTGGGACTGAAGTTTCCAGCTCTCTTACACAGATGTCAGGATTTATCACAAAGGCAGCAGATCTTATAAGCATTAGCTATCAGTCAGCCAACTGGTTTAGAAAGAAAAGCATCTAGTTTTTGCCTTTGGTCAGGGAAATGTTTCATTTTAATGTGTAAGAAAAGGTTTGTCAGAGTCGCATTGCTAATTCTTTTATTCTTTTTTCCCCTTCTTATCCTCTAGGAAATAATCCTGAAAAGAGCAGCAGACATTGCAGAAGCACTCTACAGTGTCCCCCGCAATCACAACCAGCTCCCCGCACTTGCTAACACGTCAGTCCATGCAGGAATGATGGGAGTGAATTCCTTTAGTGGTCAACTAGCTGTCAATGTTTCCGAAGCCTCACAAGCCACCAACCAGGGTCAGGAGAAGACTCGTCTTCCTCTCTCTATGAACCTTTTCTGATTAAAGGCAGGGAAACGTGCTGAGCAGTGAAAGAGTGATGGGTCAAAACTGAAGGCTAGGAACACATCTAGACAGACACCATCCCATACACATGCACAACCTCTGAATGACACAACATTATCATGAGGTGGGGCTTTCTTTAGTGACTTTTGCTGCAATTTGGGAAAAGCACTTCTCCATATGTTTAAATAGCTTTTCCTTTTGCTTAGAATAACACTTGTATTTGTGTTTGAATCCCACTAATTTTAAAAGGATTTCCACTGATTTGAGCATGTACCTAAAGTTAAGTACTTGCTTATATATTTTCCTGAACATGGATGATCTTTCTGTCTGGGCCCTATGTAGCATTTCTTTATAACACAAAAGTATCCCTTGAATATTTGTATGTTTGGTTTGGTTTGGTTTTGCAAGACTTATAATATTGGAACTGATTTTTTGTCAGAGTTTGAGACTTTCCTAAATTTTGAAACTAGCAAAAAATAGAACTATATATGAAAACATTTTCAGAGTTTCTCTAATTTTTAAAAGAAAGTGGTTTTCACTTTGTATAAAATCAATATCGTTTTAATACCTACAGTTAAAAATAAAAAATGTGAAGAACATTTTGTAAAAACCCTTTGCATTTTCCCCTCTCCTTTCCTCAGCTCTATTTATTATCCAACTTAAAAATCCACTTTAATGAGAAAGAATTAGAAAGGCTGTTTTACAGAAGGACGGACAAAATTCTTTTTCATTGCACTAAAAAATATAAATTATTTTTAGATTAAAATATTTTATGAATGTACTGTGTGGTAGGAAGAAAAGGTGGCATTTTTTCTTCTAGGAGTGGAGGTGCATTTTGTATTTCTGTGCTTCTAGAAACAAATCTTCCTTTTTGGACATTTGGATATGAGTTTCCCCAAACATCATTTCCAGAATTAGGTAGAGATTTGAATTTTAACTTGGTGCCAAATTTGATACTCATTTTTTGCCAACAAAATTAACAGATCAGGGCAAAAAGACTAAGGATATCCCATTATTTTCAGAAATATACCCTACATTTTCTGAAGTATGCCGTGAGAGTCTCATTTGAGATGCACTAAATGAGAGCAACATCAGAAAAGAGTTAACGAAAATCATATGCTTGTCACATACCTTAAGTCGGTATGCACTCCTCACTTTGAAAATGTAGGCCCTGTTTACTCCATTTCCTACAAACAGCTCTTTTAGAGTGACTGTTCCTACAATACCCAATGGTAATCTCAGCTTGAGGGCAGAGGTTGCCTGAGGAGCTGTGAAGGCTGTAGCCTCCCTCCTCCCTTTTTGTGCTCCCATCAGCAGGACCCAGGCCGTGCGGGTTCACAGTTTGGGTTACCTGGTTGCAGTGGTGGTCAGTCCTGGCCCTCCCCGTGCACGCCAGGGCTAGACTAGGCTGCTAGCTTGGTAGCCCAGTTACTTGTTTGTAGCTCTTTGTGTAAGAAACTGTTCTCAGGCTAATACCAATTTCTAAATGTATTCCCTCCCCACAAAAGGTTTTACTCGCAACTCAAGCAGTGTGTCACCTCATGGCTATGTGCCAAGCACCACCCCTCAGCAGACAAATTATAACTCTGTCACAACAAGCATGAATGGCTATGGGAATGCTGGAATGTCAAATTTAGGCGGTTCCCCAACCTTCCTGAATGGATCTGCTGCCAATTCTCCCTATGCCAGTGAGTATTAAATGGCTTTTCTGTATTTTGCACATTTTTCTTTAGAAGGAGATGGTGACTTTTCTGTGATACTCAATATTTAGTTTCTATTTTGAGCACTTAAAACAGAGCTTGGTCCTTTCTCTCCTCTCCAAGGCACTGACCTTTGAAGCACTTTGAAGATATTAATGTTGCCAGAAATAATCTTCTCTGTATTTATATTATTATTATTAATATTATTATTATTTATTTATTATTATTATTATTATGTCTCACAAAAGCTTAAAAAGAATAATGTGTCTCATGATTTAGGCTGATAGTTTCATAACTTACCTTATATTCTGTAAATAAGAAATGCTGTCCTCAATGTTGCTAGAAAGTAGGGATGGCACAAATGACTTAATGCCCGTTGGAATGGATTAAAAGTCAGTTGTCAGTATGCCACTTTTTGTTGCAGTGGGTATGAAAGGAAGTTAAAGATATTTTCTGCAGGAAAGCAGTATTTTTCCAGCTCTAAGATATGAAAGGCTGAAAAGTTTACTGTAATAAGACTGACATTTCCATAAGCTGCATGATGATGTTTCTGAAACCTCTGAGCAAATAATATGTTCATAACCTTTATAGAAATGATGAATTACTATCAGGCCTAATCTTGATTGCTTATACTCCATTTGCTTTGTAAGCAGGTATTATATTGACTTCACTGAGAGATTAGTATTAGTCAGTAACATGTGACAATGGCTCTTAAAGTTTGTGTTTTAGTGTCTGTATAGTGAATGCCACAAAGATGTAAGTCATACAAATCATACATCCGATGGTGTAAAGAGCTTATGGTCTACAGGGAAATATTTATGTGTAGGACTAACTTTCTGCATCTTGGTATTAAAGGTTTAGTAGCCTCTTTAAATATAAATACATTTCAATTGATAAAGGCCTATGAACCAATTCTGCAGCCACTCACACAGCTCCTTAGTCCCTATTCACGTGAGAAAATTAAATTAATAGGACCTGCCCAATTCCTCTGACATTACTTACTCATGTGTCATAGAGAATTCCACTGACATTTGTAGAAAGCTGCTAGCAGAATCAGGCCAGAAGGTCTTGTCATATAAATAGGTTTATAGGCTGAGACTCTGGCATGGACAGGACAAACAGACTGCTGAACATAACAAGGTTTACGCAGCAAATCTTAAGTTTAGTGGTGTAACAGCAGTAATGAATTATTTTGCATTGCACTGCTAAAGTTCAGAATTAAAAAGAGGATAGAAACCCCGATTTAAAAAATTACCTCTAAGGCTTCTTAGCTGCTGCAAATTTATAAGAAAATATTTACCCACATAACTAGTACTTATAACCTGGGAATTCCTAACCAGTTATTATTTTTCTACTCTAATAATAATGTAACATGTAATGTTACAAAGTACCTTACTTATTAAGTTGAATTTACTGTCATAGAATCTGTGCACTCTGAATTCATAATATAACATGATTGATGAGACATCTCTTTTTGGAAGCAGATGCCAGTAATGCATTTAAAATACCCTAGCAGTGTATTATTTCATATTTATGAACAAAGTCCTCTTTAGAATAGCACTTCACTTCCCAGCCCTGGTTCTCTATTCTAGTTATATTTGGGGAGGTTTTCTTGGTAGATCTGTCATTCTGCTAACGCCTAATCCATTGAATCAGAAAATGCTTCAATCATGACCTGAAAATTAAAAGGTGGCATTCTTAATTAAATCAATAAACTAATTGCTGTATAGTAGCAATTCAATTTAGGTGCTTTGATTGCTCTCCCTTAGCAAGTACTTCCAGACATGGAGTGACTTCAGACTAAGATTGTATCTGTCAGACTGTGAAACTTTGAACATTTAATTTCCATTAATTGATTTCCTCAGTGTTAACAAATATGATATCAGATTCTCAAATAAGAACTTAAATAGGGTGATTTTTATCTACATAAATGCAAATAAAATAATAATTCAAAGACCAGATGATAGGAATTTTACTCTATAATATGTAATTATTCATAGCTCCCTCATGTGTATAAGCAGTTTCTAAACGGGACAAAGAATGAAAATATGGAATCTTACTATTGGTACCTTTCCTGTTTTTTTGTTGGCTAAGAGGGGAAATTGGCAATGCTGACTGAATATAAAAGTAGTTGGTTTTATTTTCATGAAAACAAATTAACTTAAAACCTCAATGATAAATACATGAACCAAAGATATTTATCCCTCTGTATAGTAAAATAATGGTTAAGGATATTTGTATTTAAAAACGGAACCTCCTATGTAGCACGTTTGCACTTTGGACAATCAGTTCAGTCCCTAAAATAAAGGAGAGCCTTATGTCTACACTTATTTAGAAAAACTGAAGACTCATTTTATTCAGTCTTGTAGTTAAAGCCAGATCTTCATCTGATATATACCAGAATGGCTTCATTGCTTAGCTATTCCAGCTGAGAATCCAATCGATGGCTCTGAATGAGAATGTTTTATTGACTATTCAGACGGTGGTCATAGATCCTGTGGGAGAATTATTTGTCTTGACCATTATAAAGCAGACTTTCATTTTCAAAATTCTCCATCTCAGGTGAGAATGCCAGTTCTCTTCCTGTGCATAAATAAAATGGTCATGTGAGAAATATGACTGTTTTTCATGTCACTGAGAATTCCGTGGAAGCCCCACAGCAGAAACTTTCCCAAAGCTGATGGATACAGGAAAGCTGGAGAATGACTTGGTACCAGTAGCTATAACACAGTAAGCATCTGTGGCCATTGTGAGAAAGGTTTAGTGGTTTCTCCCATTGGGAGATACAAGAAAAGCATGATTCTGTCAGTTATCCACACATTTTTTTGTGCAACAGACACTGAAAACACTAGTGCCAGGAGACCAAAAGAGTAAAAAATTCTCAGAGCAGCCATCTCACTCGTTGCTTGAAGCTGGACTTGCCTCCATGTGTGTATATATATGTGTGTGTACTTGTGTGTATATATATATTCACAGCTTTCAGAATAACTCCTTTTAAACCCTAGTTCTTGCAGGGTTTGAGAAAGGAAAGAAACCCAACCATTTTTGCTGACTTTTGACAAGCAGGTTGACTGGGTCACCACTAAGAACTCTATAACTTCTGCATGTTTGCTTGAAACTGCACAGGTCTTTCTGGAGCCATCTTACTACAAGGAAAGCATGGCTTAAAATGCTAGTTTTGGAGGCCAGTTAAAACCCCAAAACTTTCCAAGCTAAAAATTCCAGATCCAGATTTGTACTTTAGCCACTCTCCTTGCCCATCAGTTTTGTAACCCCTGAGTTATCTACATAGTCTGGATTCCCTCTTATCCACCTACACAAAAAATTACAAATTCAGACCAGCGCAGTGGCTAATGCCAATCATTAGAAAAATTTAAAAAAGCATGGCAGGACAGGGTGGTTGTAATAATAAGGAGTTACAGTGGCAGAGAATTAAGGGAGTATTTAAGAGCTCCTACAATTACTGCTCCTGAACACCTACAAAACAAAACAAAGTAAGTGGGTTTTCTATAGTGATTGATCATACTTCATGAACAACCAGAAATCTAACTGCAGTAAGGACCCTGGCCATTTGAAATTAGACCCAGTGCATCCAAGAAGCAGGATTCTCTTGTTTCTATAGCCTGCTGATTATCTAATACTAAGGAATGCCTTTTGGGGGGTCTTTTTTTCCTCTAGTTGTGCCATCAAGTCCGACAATGGCCTCCTCCACTAGCCTCCCCTCAAACTGTAGCAGTTCTTCTGGGATTTTCTCCTTCTCACCAGCCAACATGGTCTCAGCGGTGAAACAGAAGAGTGCTTTTGCGCCTGTCGTGAGACCGCAAACTTCTCCTCCTCCCACCTGCACCAGCACCAATGGCAATAGCCTGCAAGGTAGGTGAAACCAAGTCTGGAGCATAGATGGCTGCTCTCAGAACTGTAAGTTCCCAGTGCCTTGCGAGGCTCTAAGAGACACTGAGTTGTCAAAGGGGATAGAAGACAATGGGGGATCCCTGGTGGTCTCTGTCCTAACGTTTTCTCCAGTAAAGAGTAACTGGACTCCACCACCAGCCCACCCAGTACCATGCAGGTGTTTGGCAACCACCCTATCTCTAACTCATCTAATACTGCTGAATTGAGAGGCTGTGTCTTTTGAAGCACAGACCTACTGTTATGATAAAAACGAGTAATATTTCAGCTTACTAATACCATCCTTTTTCTTTCTTTCCTCTCTTATTCCCTGGTGTCGTCCTTTATCAGACCAGTCTTTTGTGGACTCTAGCAAGTACTCCACTGCAGGGTCTCTCCAGGGGCTGGCCTTCTCCTGAAGTACGTCACTCAATCTTCCCTTCCTTTTTTTCCTTTGTCATAGTACACTTGTGCAGAAATCCTACTGAGAGCAAATAGACCGTTACAGAGCCTGGCACAAACCTTTGCCTTTCATAAATAGAAGACACATTACAAACTAACAGCAGCATTTTCCAGTTTAACTCATACCAGGGCAAACATTAGTTTCCATTGATTAATATCCTTCTATGCCAATTAATTCCATAAATGGTGCAGGGCCTTTTTGAAAGCCTCATCAACTGTTGGTGTCAAGGGGCTGTTCCTTTTCTGCATCCCTTCCCCTCTCATTACAAAATATTCCAGCATTCGCACCTAAATATGTTTTGGAGTGTTGCAGGCTGAGGCAGTGACAGACAAAAGCTTGTCAAACTGAGGATGCTGCAAAGATCAGCACTGCCCATTTCAGTGTTTGATTCAGCCTGTTTTACAACACTGTGCTTAAACCTTCCTGTGTAATTACCTCACTACGCATTAGTGTGCTGAGAGAGACATTTTCATGCTCGCTTAGACCGAGGAGTTTCCATAAGCAGATGCAGCCAGCTGCCTCCAACTGTGCCAGAGGTGGGAAAGATTTTGCGGTATGCGTTGTGCTTCCCCCAGACCTGAGGTCTGTTTTCCTTTCCACGTGCCTATGCAAATTGTCCAAAGAGCATCGAGCAGGGAATAAAATCTGTCATTTTTAAAGCCATGTGCAGAGAGAGCTGTGCAGAACAGGGGGAGGATAGTTTCAGAGACTCCACACGTCACTCTACAGCCTCTGGAAAGAGAAATGCCGGGCTTGCAGGCATAATGCTGATGGCACCATTAACAGCCAAAAAAAAAACTATGTGCAGGCAGAGTGGAAGGAATCCATTCATAAAAGCTGGGATCTATTGTGACTGAAGGAAAGCATTGTCCTCAATGCGTTTTACATTGGTGAATCAGAAGGAGGAATCCTTGTAGATGTACACACATGCGCACAGAAATTTTGGAGATATTAGGAGTGTATAAGCAGAGCTTGGGTACCTTTGGTCAGGACTTCATTATAAATACAGACTGCATCAGGAATAAAACACAAGAAAATTTTCAGATGAGCTGTAGTGTTTAGGAGATTACTTTTTGTGTGTTTTAAAAATTTGGCACTGCCAACATGCTACAAATTTTAAAGGCAACACCTAAGATATTTCAGCTCCAAATAAAAAAAAATAAAAAGGAGCTAAGAGTTGTCTGCCAGAAGCTTTTGAACATGTTAATGTTTTTTTCTTCTCTTCACCTTGTCTCAACTTGCTGTTTGGGGTGGCAAGAAAAAGCAACTAACAGGAGAAAGCTTTTTCAGGCACTGTTTTTCCTTTCACAGGACACAGAATTCTCAGATTCCACATACTCAGTTACGAAAAGCAATTATGGAAAAATCTGAGAGCACCAGACACAACTGAAGCTTGCTGTCTGCCTCCTCATTATGTCACATCTAGAGCTGTAATGCCCAGAAACCACACAGATCTGAGTGTTTCCCCTTATTTTTATTTAGTAATTCAGTTTTCATAATAGGAATGAGAGACCAAGTAATGGTTCATTTCTGGGTTGTCACTGAACTTCTTGGTGAGTTAAAGACACACAGCATTTAGTCCCATGCCTTCTGACACCACCTGAGGCTTGTAATACTCACTCAGAAATTCACTGCCTGTTGTGCCTTATTGCTTAAATAAACAACCATGTATAAGGAGGCTGTCTTATCTCTCTTGGGCTTCTGGATACATCAGAAAGCAATCAAGCTTTCCTTATGTAGCTTAGATATCCGCAGAACTCACTAAAACAACAGCTAGGCTTATCTGTTGTTCTCTTCGCCATGCAATTTTGTAAAACTCAGAATACATTATTTCTGTAATTTGCTAGCAGCAAATACAAATTAGTATATGATAGAAGAAATAATGCCCATTGGTGGGAGTTTTTCTGCTCTATGCCCTCCCTTTTCGGAGGTGGTGTGATCTCATACTTCCACTGTTTCCCACTGATATCTCTGTTTTCAGGATCAATAACATGCTACAGCTGAGAGAATTTGCATGACTAGATGCAGCACTTACAGAAATAAAACTAGAGTGATATAAATGAAGACTTGGAAAGAATGGAAATATCAAAGCTTTTAGGCAGAAAAGATATCACTTGCCATTTGCCTTGTAATTTAATTCAGAATTTCAGAGCTCTTCAAAAACAATAATGCTTTGAAAAAAATGAGCTAAGACCTGCATCTGTACCATTTGTTTCCAGTGGCAAAAGGTGCGTGGCTGATATGTAACTACAGGGAAATGTCTAAGCCATGAAAGGAGGAGTTGCAATTATGTCACCTCCGTTTGGGCTCTTACCCAGGGTAGGCAGCTGTGCTATCGTAACAGAGAGACAATTCTTGACCACTTTTTGATGAAATTGATTTGGTTTTGATGAATCTTTTAGCTTGATAATTTTTTGTTGGAATAATATTTTGACATTTTACAAAGCATAGGTAATTTTTCTAAAGCAAAACAGCATATCGGTTTAAAGTTTCATTGAACTTAAAATTTAGAAAGGGCTGAAAAGGTCAAAAAAGTTTGAAATAGTATGCACAGAGGATTAATTATCCATATGAGTCTGCTCAGTTGCACTCATCACATGTAGGAAGAATCTACCCATTCCCATCTGCTCAACTCCTTGATTATCTGAATAGTAAAGGAAAAAGTGCTGTTGTCAGTATTGCTTTTCTCTGCACTGTAATGTATAGTACTGATGTCCAAGCACTGTAGTCCCACCCCTATATTCTGCTAAACAACTGCCATCCAGAAATCTCAAAGTGCTTTACTAGTAAGGATAAAGATTTTTATCCTCAGGTAAGAAACAGAAACAAATCAAATTGCTTGATGTAATACAATGAGCTAGAAGGAGAACTGGGACAAAACGTGTGTCTCAGGTCCATGCCCACATGAGTCTTTTATATATTCAGATAGGGAAAATTACACTCTCACCCTTAGCTGCAGGTGGCTGCCTTATAGGCTGCCACAGAAGAATTACAGTCTGGTCGACTGTATCTGTCAGTGTCAATATCTATTTTATTGAAGCCATAGAGATTCAGGCCCATACCCCGGCCCACATGTAAGGACCCCAAGAACAGAGTAGGGAGCAACCACAACGGTAAGACCATTGCTTAGCTTGAGTTTGCTTCATTTTCAGTCACACGTACCAAGGGGACAGCCGAATTGTGAGGATTCAGCACTTGTTTTATGAGACACTGCTGAAATAAAACCCTTTGAGAACGTTTTTAAACAAAGCTGCTGTTGTTTCACCCAGTGTTGATTAAATTCGCAAGGATTCTAAAAAAAAAAAAAGCAATATTGAATTCATCCTATGATTTGAGATGAAGGAGACAGCATAGCTATGGAGATAATATGAAAATGCATCCTCTGATTATCTCCATAGTGGAGCCAAAAAAGCCCATGACAGGAAATACCTCAGCAGGGAACATCTAAGACACAGTGGTGTCCTCTGTTCTACTCACTTGAGTGTCTTCCTGTAGGGCTTAAAGCAACTTAATTCACCTCTCTATCCTTTTTAGCCTCATTCTCAGCTCCTTGAAGAACCCTTATGTGGAGCAGAAACAATCAGTACAGTGATTCCACATAAAACCATTTCTGAATGATAAATTCCAAGAATTGAAATGCTGCTGTATAGTTGCAACATGTCACTGCTGAGGATGGCCTGTTGCAAACATGTGGATGTGTTTTGCATTCTCGCCTTCTCCTCTCATTTTATTTCATTTAATCAGTGCAGTTTACTCGAGCTGTTCTCCCCTTGCTGATTAGACTTGTAATTCTTGCACATATGGTGGTGTTTGTGGAGAAAACATTTCCCTCCTATCCCCCTCCAACCCCAAATCTGTGAGTCTTTTACTTTGGCTCTGTTCTTATCAAATAATTGCAGCTGTAATTAAAGCACAATGAATCAGCACCAGTCACAGGGTTGAGTTCTTCCTTAAGAAATTACATGTCCAGATGTCTGAGATGGCAGGCAGTTCTAGCATTTAAATAATGTGCCCATGAAGTGCTGCCAACCTGAATGCGAATCTGTTTTCTACCTTTTGGCAAATAACATACAACTGGTATTTTAAAGATGCATTGTTGTTACAGTTTTTATCATAAACTTGCATGACTACATCCTGTAATGATGTGCTTGCTCACAGTATATCACTTGGACACTTGGTGTGACTGATCTGAATAGAGTCGAGTCCCTGGTAAATAGAGGGAGATCAAGCTGGAAGTCAAGCTAGGTGGAAGACTGTACCTGTTGACTTTTAATGAAGGTGTCCTCTTTAAGAGAGGTGGTGGTTTCATATAAAATTAGGTTAGGAAGCATAATAAATACTGATGATTCAACTTAACCAGCAAAAGAGAAGACATTCTAAATTAATATTAACATATGACTCACTCAATGTAGTTGGTGATGTCTGCTACAAGTGTAATAAAACCATGAGACACTGGTCTGCTAAACCACCAGTTAAGGACATATTCTAATTTGAAAATTGGATTTGAATGTTTAAGTCCTTTTCTGAGCACCTGGAAATATGTACATGAGTCCCAGGGTTGAACACTGAATTTATAAGAGAAAACTGGCATAGGAGAATGAACTACTGTTAGTGTGTCTAATGCAACAAGCACCCTACCAGGTCTGTAATACTGGTGGTGTATGGGACTCCAGCCATTTTCCTGTATGTGGAGCAAGTATCTGCTTTGCTTTTAAAAGAACAGTAGAATATGTGGCAATGGCTGGGTCAGGTTTAAGCCTCCTGAGCATTTCAAGATTTTGAAATTAAAATCAGAAAATTAAGTTGGGGTCTGATTCTGATATTGACTAAGTGCACTTTTTCTGCAAGAAATTCACTAATTTCAGCGGTCACTTGCAATTTAAACCGCTTTCTGATCAGAACGAGGCTTCCCATGATTACTGTGTACGTAGTTATCGCTACTGGATGATACTTACATATAAATTTAATACACAGTACAGCTGGGTATGTGGCTAGTAAATGTTTAAAAGCTTTGAGGATTTTAAAAGTTGCTTGATAATGCACAAAAGTAACTTCTTTTCCCCTCTCTCTCTCTCTCCCCTCTCTTCCCCTTTCCTTCTGACAGCTATATCTGGCATGATTGTTCCCCCCATGTGAAAGAATTGCCTTGAAGAATTTTATTAATGAAGAGGTTGAATTCTGCTTCAGAGAGAATCTGATACAAGTCCCAGAGTGGAACTTTTTACTCAGGCCTTTTTAAAAATAAAAAAGAAATAAAGAAGAATCTTACAATAACTGCGGATTTTTAAACAAAACAAAAATCACCATCCTTGCAAATACTGAAATTAACAATCTACAATTGCAAGGTGTTGATTCAAGTTGTCCATCCCAAATACCTGGGAGATATATTTATTGTATGTTGATTAAAAAATACACTTTTTTTTTTTTTTTTTTTTGCGGAGGTGGGTCCTGCTTTTATTTCCTTCTGTTATTTGTGTTTTTTTAAGGCTTGATTTAACTCAACACCATTCGTCTTTTATAAATCATACAATTATAAAAGGGACACTAGAGATGGAACTCCACATTTTTAATTTATGATTTATTTTTTTTTAAAGCTGTGTAAAGAAAAATTAAGTGGTGTCATTTACATACAAGTCTGTATGGGACAGAATAGAAGTGCCAGTTAGTTTTTCGTAGAAGAATTATGGCCATTTAATTAAGGGTCGGCTCATATAGGTTGCTTATCCAGTGGTGACTTGCTAAGATGATGTTAAATGATGTCTAATTAAACGGATGTCACTCTCTAGAAAGTTGATATTTTTGGGTGTTGAGGGTGGGATTAGTAACCTCTGTCTTTAATTTCAGGCTAAATAATTGTGTAAATAATGCAACAAGAAAAGTTGGAGGAAGGGAAGGTGAGGATGCAAATAACTAACACATTTCCTCTTGAACTGAAAATTCAGTGCCTCTAGATAGAATGCTAAAACTGCAGCATTAGATGATCATGGCTCTAGCTTATACATCAGACTCTTTCCAAATGAGTGGCCTTCTTGAAGTTTAGTGTCACCTGAGCTGTGCATAAAATGCCATTTGGATTTTGCATAGCCATCTAATGACACAGACTGCGGCCGTCAAGCGGGGGTTGTTTTCAGCGTAGCCCCTCTCCCCTTGACATATTTGTTTTTATGGGGCAGAATGAGAGCAGACTCGGCTGCGGTTCTACGTCCTCACAATCTAAAAGCACACGTTTTTGTCAGCCTCCCACTAGGATTGTTCCTGTATCAGTCGACCCTCTCAGTTTGTATCATAATATATTAAGCAACAGGTAACTGCTTTTGAATAGTAAATGGAAACATGAGTTTGGGGGGTGGGTGGTGGGGCTGTTAGGAAGGTTTCAAATCAAAACCATAGCTTCTGTTTTACAAAAATTTTGCTATCATTATCTGGGAAGTGTTCTTAAAAACATTAGTCAAAGAGGCAGCAAAGCTCTGAAGATGCATTACCTGATATTTTTTCTTTGCTGTTGTGTTTTGTATGTAGTTATAAATACTGTAGATTTTTTGTGATTTTTTGCCAAAGTTGTTGTTCTATTTATACATTTTAATGTCTTAAGACAGTTTTTCAAGATCACAAAAAAAGAATTTTACTGCATATTTTGCAAAAAGAGCTCACTACCTTTAGCTTGCACATACTTGCAAAATTAATTAAAGAAAAAAAAAGCTTTTTGTTTCTGTTTTTTGTTTGTTTGTTTTAAAGGGGATTTTGTAAAATATCCATATAAATAATGTATTTATCTTTGGAATTTGTACATTGCTTTTTATCCCCTACCAAGTTTATTTTATTGTGTATGTTTGCTATGTGAAAAGTGCTGATTTGTTTGGTCATTCACCGTTGTATTAGCTGTTTAAATGTGATTTTAAGACATTTCATTTATAGTTTGGGTTTTTTTTTTTTTTTAGTATTGTTTAAAACCATGCTTCCATTTTTTTTTAATTTCCACCCAAAAGCCATTGTCTATTTTTGTATTATTTGTAAGTTAAGAAGTTTTTTCCAATATATGGCAAAAAGTAGCATATTATTCTTGTAGCATTTAGTTATGTAGATTTTAAAAAAATGTATCCTTTGCTTTTGAGGCTTAACAAAAACTAATGCTGTTTTACTCTATTAATATGCATGGGTTTTCTCCTCTTTGGAGTGACGCATTTTTGTGCATTAAATATGGGGAGAAACTTCATAGAACTCAATGGAAATACTTTCTTTCTTAAGTCTGCTTGTATATTTCTCTGTCTTTCACATAAATATAAACCAGCAGATTGGATGCCTTAACAATGCAAATCATATTCATTTCACTTGTACATTGTACTGTGCACCAGAACTGTCAATCATCACTAACATTCTAAGAAAAAAAAAAAAAAAGGAATTGAAAAGCACAAAAGAACTGTTTTGTTACCTTAAAACAATATAACTTTTTTCTAGTCAAGCAAGAAATCATTTACAACGATGCTGCAACTGTGCATGCTTCCTGTATGAATTTTGCATTGATTTTCACTAGAATGTCACAGTGTGATCTTTGGGGGGGAAGGGAAGAAAACAGGCTTTTTTTTTTTTTTTCATGGTGAGAAAATAAAAGAAGAGAAAACTGGAAATTGTGAGAGAGATCAGTTTATTGCTTCTCTGTATTCCAAGCGATTATTCTAATTCACATAGTAAGCAACAGCACGGCAATGTAATCAAATTTAAAGCCATATTTTGTCCAGTGACACCATCAATTACTCTTGTAGAGCTCCACTCAAAGTCATAGCAATTTTGACACCAGTGTTAGCCATTGATGTTTGTAGTCTTCTATGCCAGTGTCCAAAGATCCTCTGACAATGTGCATAATTTCATTTTGTTGCAGCTATTTATAGTGATCTGATGAATGGGAATTTATAAAAATCTCCCCTGCACCACCCTTATCTTTTACAAAGTAAAAGATGCAGCTGTTTACAGAATATGGCTTTAAGTGGAAACATTCAGATTTCAGTTTTAACAAGGTGAAGCTTCAAAATGACTGGATTGCATAAAGTATGCCTATTTCCTCACAGTTGTACTAGGATGCAGCTAAAATGAAGTCATCTCTGAAACTACTAACCTTTCACCTTCTTATCTAAATCTTTTTGAATAGACACACACACTGTACAGTTCTATTGTTAGAGAAACTAACTACTGTAGAGATTGTTATAATTTTTTTGCAGAAATTCAAGCTGTAAAAACTTTTCAACTTTCACAATATTTAATTAAAGTTACTTCCTGTCTGTGAATACAGCTCCTAGTTGTGTGTTTATTTTTCTGCTTCTGCTAGCTAGTAGATGAGAAAAAATAAAATAGAGAAGCCAGAGGCTACTGAATTGTCTTTCTGAAATTAAAGAGAAGCAGAAATTCATGGAATTACACAGTGAAGCATGGTGAATGCTGGTGCACCGAAACTCCTCTTCCTCTGTCACTAATGGATTTCAAATGATCCTCACTCCTAATGCTGAATGTTCATCCTGCTATCATTATTATTTCTATTGGTTAACTCTACTGATTGCCTGAAGGGCCAGCATATTTTTCTAGTGGATTTCAGGAGCATATCTAGCTTTAGCTACCCAGTTGCAAATAGCTGTCTCTCTAAATACAGAGACCACGAAGTACAAGGCAAAGGCATATTAGACCTAGTGCCAGAGACCCAGGGAGATTTCAGTTTTCACCTTGGTATTATTTAAGTCAAAGGGAACACTTCCAGGACCAGATCTTAAATGATCTGCTTCTGGCCAGCTCCAAGAGCTGCAGCAAAGTATGTTGAGCTGTAACTAGCCCCTTGACTTGGCCATGCAGGGGACTCCTGTAAAGGGTTTCCATTCTGCTACCCTTCCTAAATGACAAATTGACAGCTGCTAAATTGGTTCCAGGTGTTTAATATCATTCTGTACATCTCTGGCAGGAGAGGACCTTAAGGAGCTTTACCTCTGGCATTTGGAAGGTTGACATAATGGCACTTAGCTGGGTCTGAAGAATGGCCATCATACAGAAGACCTGTATGGATACAATCAAAACCTTTGAACACCACACCTAATACAAGGCTCCAAGCATTTCCAAGGTAGGAATAGGGATGTCAGGGTTGCAGTTTAAATTAAATTAAAATTTACTTGAAAAAATTAAATTTGCTAAAATCATAAGCAGATGAAATTGGCTTCTTGCAATGTAAACTGTTGGATCTCTCTTAAACGTTAACAGATCCGCTCCAGTAGTTGTTAGAGAAGAGACCTGTTGGCTAAGTCAAACCACAAATGTGTTTACGCTGTCAGCACAAGAGATGTTTTTTCTGTCTGAGATAATTCTCCTGATTCTCTTTCAAATGGTGTGAATATTGGCAGCCAAGGGCTCTATGAGTGCTCAGCTCACTAGAAAGATGTTGGGTCACATGTAGCTGAAAAGCAGTCTTAAAAATTAAATTCAGGATGTAATATTAGGCAACCTGTCCTAGGTGCAGCAGAACCAGAGCTCTGCTTCAGCCTTTTGGCTCCAATGAGAATGTTTTTGTCCAAAATTTAATTTCAACTACATTTAAAAGAAAAAGTGGAGGTGTAAGGGAGGTAAGATAGCATGAACCATCAAACTTCTAGTTCAGATGGATGCTGAAGAAGAGTCTGCTAGTCAGCCCCAATGATGTTCATCAACTGAGATCACCTGGGTGACAGTACTGTAACAGATGATTAATTGCTTTTTTGATGCCAGAAGAAAACCCTCCAAACCCAAACCATGTGAGGACCAGTTGCAGGGTGCTCATTCAGGTATGGCTGCAGTAAGACATGTATCCAATGATGAGTCATACACTAAAAGGGAGAGGAGTGTCTTCTGTCATGTCACAGAGAACATGTAGGCATGGGGGCTGAGGGTGAGGTGTATAATTTATTGCTGCCCTCTAAACTGGTGGCTTCTTTAATTTTTCAGCAACTGTAGTAGTCATGTTGATGGAATAGTTTGCATCTGCCAATGGGATTGATTGTATTTTTGTATGCACATGCCTCTAATTTTTTATTTAGCTTAAAGAAACCTCAGCAAAATGAGCTACCTTCACTGTTAGGTCCCTGGCCTTGTCTCTGTGTGTGCTTATTCCTTTTAGAGTCTGTCTCCCCAGTCTCTTGCCACAGCTGCTTCATGTAACATTTACACAACTCTGCTTAACACCACAGCCCATGTATCTTCTGCCATTTCATGGGTTAGCTGAAGACACTTTTCATGTTAAACACGTGATTTCCTCAGCTCCTTCCTGTTTATTGCCCCTTGTTCTCCAGCACTCTCATAAATATTCACATTATGCTGCTGTACTAAAGATGGGTTGGAGGCCTCCCACAGAATCCTTGGCCCCCAACTCAGCTTCAGACTCTTCCAGTTTCACGGGACAAAAGTTTTTGTAAGAGCTTTAGCAAATGCCACATTGGCCAAGCTTTTTCAAAAATGCATCTTAGTTTAGTTGTCCTCATTACTCTTTTAGGGAAGTTGTCACTGTAGCCCATTCCTCTAGAGCAGAGAAAACATTATACAGTTTTGTCCTGCACCAGCACTGTGCTTCTGAATTACTTCTCATCAGTATTAGTTCTCCTATTAAATATCTAGTAAAGAAATGCTGCTGTTACAGTCTTTGCTTTGCTGTGCTAAGCAAGCCAAGCTCTTCCAGTGTCACACTTAAGAGAGTTGCCCTCCTTTACAGGGAAAAGCCCAGTGGCTTTTTTTTTCAAATTTTATTTCACTGTGCTTTTCTCACTTGGGTTTGGGTGCATAGATCAGACACGGAGATGGGCAGTGTGTGAGGACTATCTCTTTTATCATCTCAGAGCTGTGACCATTTACTTGCTTAGCTTCATCCACAGCAACATTACAGAAGCATTGCTTTCTACTCACTTTTATTTCTCCCTTCACAAACACACTTCATTACTATTGTAGTAATAAAAATGTCCCAAACCTACCAGTGAACATCCAAAGTCCACTCCATACAATAAGGCAACATCTCAGAGATGCTGTGAGGCAGCCTGATATAGAGTTTCAGCAAGATACTTGGTCAGTTTGGTTGCTGCCTCCTTGCCCACCCACCAGTTGTATTTCTCCCTGTCATTGCCACCTCCCTGCCTGTCCCCATCACCATTATCTCATTGGGATGCTGCCTGATTTGGACCTCATTTGACATCTCTGTTTCCTCTATTTCCCAGAAGGAGCTGGTTCTGGCATCCCTTTTCCCCAGCATCTAATGCTGATATTTCAGTAGGGGAGGTCAGGTCAATACTTTAGATAAATAAGTAATAGCTCCAACTCCACAACCCTGTTCTCTTTTGCTCTCCTTGGTGCCCTTGAGGATACAACTAGACCAGAGCTTATGGCACTGCTCCAACATGATTGGCAGGTCATGTGAAAGAGCACACATCTTAGAAAACTTTAATATAGTCATTCCAGGACACGAATGCTGATGACTACCCAGGTCACAGCCTAACAGCAGGTACTACAATTCTAGGGGGCTTTTTTGTGTAGGCCTACAACAGAAGCAGCAAATACAATGCTCTAGCATGCATTTTTCTCCTTATTTTCGAATAATGACCCAAACTTCATCACTAGTGTGGATGCACATTTGAACATCTCTATCAAAAAAATTATTTAGATGGTCACCTAACCCTTTCCTGAAACATACAGAAGACTCTGTCTTACACATCCCAGTTCAGCCAAACTCAGTTTTGTATACAGGGGATGAAATTCACTTTTTTTTTTGGTCTTAAAGTCTATGAAACCCTAATTTGACCATATTTATTCATGGCAATGTGTATCTTATACTGTAAGCTCTTACAAGGGTTTCAATGGGTTTGCAGCTGGTATATGAGAGAAATGCACCATATCATGGTGATTCATGGCAGTTTGGCAGCTCTTGACCATGTATATGGGAGAGGCAACGGCTGATTATGTCTGTAGCTATGTACAAGTGTGCACTGAAGGGGCAGAGGTTAACTGCTTAAGAGTAACCTCGAGATAACTTTGCCAGTGAGGGTGCCTCAGTGACCCCCTGTAAGAAGGCGACAGCTCAGCTCAGACCTTAGCTCAGGAGGCACAAAAATGCAGATATGTGTGTGTGCACCTGTGTGTGAGAGCCATAACAAGCTGTGGGAAACCAGCCCCAGGATGAACCCTGTCATAAAAGTTCATTTTTCTACAGTGTTTAGAGGAAAAGGAAGAACAAACATTGCACAGAAGCTCATCTGGAAAGTTGTTGTGCTGCAGCTTTTATCTCTACTTCCTCCCAGACCCATATCATCCCCCCTCAGCTTTGCACAGGTCTTGCCCACTGCCCCTGCCATGAAGGGCTCTGCCTTCAACCTCATGTCCACGGAGCGTTGCTCACACTGCTTACCATCAGCCTGCCCCAGGCACTGCCTCGCTCCCCCACCTTGCCACCATTAGCTTTGCCTTCAACCTCTGCTGCATCATTGCCTTCTCCTGAGGGTTCCCTATTTATATAGAGGGGAAAATGCAGTTGCTGGGACTGGAAATATTTTGTTACCTTTTTCTACTTAAGTGCGAGGCATTTTTATCTGTGCTCTCGGGAGACTTATGCTACAGTGGGACTGATTTTATCCACTTACTCAATGCACTTTAGTTCAATAATGATTACAGAACTTCTACATAATATATTAGGCATAGCTGATTTCCCAGGGTTTGTAGCCCTCTATCTCCCTAAGCATTTAAAAAGGATTCTCTCTGTGATAGGTATGTTATGAATGATACACTCCTCAACAGTCATGATGTAAAAATAATAGCAGCAGTGGGCCAGGAAGGAAGAAGAGGCAAGCATTCAGCTGGAAAATGCCAAACCCTGTGGATAATACAACCCAACAGCAATGACCTGCTTTGTTCATTTTATCACTGCTCCTTATCCCATCAGTGGTGCTCAGAAGTTACAGAGTTCAGGCAACCCAGGACAGATTCCTAAACCCTCCATCCACCGCTTTACCCAAACTGAGGGTTTTGGCAATTCACTGGCTCCACTGCAGGACGGGTTGACCTGGTCTCTCTTTCTCACTCTTTTTTTTTTTTTTTTTTTTTTAAGATGCAAGCTGAACCCTTCAGCTTGCTCAGCTGTGGATTTAGCAGCTGTGAGCAGGCCTGCCGCTGCCAGGACCCCCAGCCCTGAGGTGCCTGATATGATTGCAGAAAGCCTGCACAGCATTTCATTTCTTCAACAGCAAAAGGAGTAGCAGTGTTTGTGATCATGGTCCTCTTCACACCTCAGGTTGGTCTGTGTGCCCCCAAAACAAGAAACCTGGTCCTAAACTTTCCTCAGCCTGAGAGGCTTTCTATGCACATTTTCCCAACCACAGAGACTGCAAGGCTTCTCCATCTTCTGGTATCCCAGATGTTAGTGACTCTCTGTTGTTCTCCACCTGCCTTCCCTGTCCTGGCTGCTCAGCATGCTGATGGCAGAGGGCATCCAACTCCTGTCCAGAAAGCCAATGACTGGCTTGTTCAAAGCCCATTCATTTGCCCCAGGGAGTTTTCCACAGTGGACCAACCACCTTGAACCAAGTGTCTTGCTCATCTTACTGTTAGCAGCTTCCCTAGTTGGTGATGGTGGTGCTCTTTCTCTTTTTGTAAACATAAAGGCCCTATTTTACTCAATTTTCCAATAATCTCAATTTCAGTAATGGCTTTTGGCAATGAGTTCCACAGTGTCCTGGTTTAACACCAGCTCGCGACTAAGCCCCACACAGCCACTTGCTTACTCCCTGCTGGTGGGATGGGGGAGAAAATCAGAAGAGTAAAAGTAAGAAAACCCATGGGTTGAGATAAAGACAGTTTAACAGGTGAAGCAAAAGCCACGTGCACAAGCAAAGCAAACAAGGGATTCATTCCCCACTTCCCACGGGCAGGCAGGTGCTCAGCCATCTCCAGGACAGGCGGGCTTCATCACGTGTAACTGTGACTTGGGAAGACAAACATCATCATTCCAAACATCCCCCCTTCCTCCTCCTCCCCCCAGCTCTGTATGCTGAGCATGACGCCATATGGTCTGGGATGTCCCTGGGGTCAGCTGGGGTCAGCTGTCCTGGCTGTGTCCCCTCCCAACCCCTTGTGCCCCCCCAGCCACTCGCTGCTGGGGTGGGATGAGGGGCAGAAAAGGCCTTGAGTCTGTGAAAGCACAGCTCAGCAATAACTAAAACATCCCTGTGTTGTCAACACTGCTTCCAGCACAAATCCAAAACACAGCCCCATACCAGCTACTATGAAAAAAATTACTCCAGCCAAAACCAGCACACACCGGTTAATTGCTGTTATTCCCCTATTTTCTCCTTGTGCAATGGGGTGTGCCCAATGCGGGCAGCCCCACGGGGACAGCCGGGATGCTGCTGCCTTTCGCCCAGCCCCAGCAGAGCGACACGGGGCAGCTCCCACCGCCACTGCAGCCCCCACGGTCTCCTGATTGATGCCAGGAAATGGCACAACGAAAGTTGCTACCAGCTAACAGCTGTTTCAACAGTCTTAATCACAAGGCAAGCTGTAAAATAAATAAATAAATAAAGCCTATGAAGTGACAAAACAAATGGCCTGGTATCGGAGACAGATTTGAAGCTTCTGGCTGCCTTCGTGGGAGAGCAGCCTGAGAGCCCTCACCCTCCCTCCCCCAAATAATTAATTTATCACTTAGCAGTGCTCTGGCTCTCTGGAAGGTGCTTTGGAGATGGTGTTTGACGGTGAACTCCAGCCCTTCAGAGGGACCCGTGGGGCTGAGGAAAGAGGCGCTGGAATCTACAGGTGAACTGGCAAGATTGCAGGAGGATTTATATCAACCTGCTCAAGCTACTGTGAGCCAGCACGTGCTATCTTGTTCCGCCCTCACAAATCACTGTTATGCCCTTTCTGCTTTAAACACTATGGATCAGCTATAACAACACTTGATATTTATTTTATTTCAACTATCACTCTGATTTGTCAGGTGTATTTTTTATGCACAGCAGGTGTACCCTAATGGGGTTAGGGAATAAACAGAAAATTGATGGGCTTACACACCCATTAGCTAATGGATTACTAAGCAAAAGGGACTCTGTTTAACCCCACTGCACTTAGCCCACTGTTAGGAGGAATGTTAAAGACTATAAGCTAACACTCAAATGTCTCTTCATGGACCCATGGGAAGAGAGCTCAAACTTTAATGCATCGCTTTTGATAGGCAGGTGAATGGATGTGGCTATCATTATGCAATCACGCATCTCTGGAACTATTTATCAGCTGCACAACATGCCCCATGAACCCTGCATGCTTCTGACCCACCACGCTGTGAGCCTGTCATTGTGGAGTATAGAAAGGGTTAAGCAGGATGAAATCCCCCCAGACAGAGGTGCTTTTCACATCAGCAAAGGCAGAGCTGCCACTGCAACTTCATGTTCCCATACCCCAGTACAACACCTTGTACTTTAGCAACATGCTTTTTCATGCAAAACCCTTGTGTCGACACCATCTTTAATCAGTTATTTCAAGATAGATGTGCCTCGTTAGCATCAGAACAATGCAATTACTTCCCCTCCTCCCCTCGCTCCAAATCCCAGGGTTTTATTGGCCTATTAATGGTTTGATTTGTTGTTGGTAGAAACAACAAGGATTCCAACTCATTGATCATACTATCCTACAGATATCCAGCAGAATAAATAAATGGGATTATAAAACCCAAACCATATGCAAAAAGGTTACATTTTCTAAATTCTTCAGTGTTCTGATTCATAGTTTATGTTCCCTTTCAACCACAAATAAAAAGTTCAATGCAGTACATGACAGTTTAAAAAGGTCTGTAATGTTAAAGGTTATATTTGCAATCTTTTGCCATCTTTCTCACATGGAAACAAGTCACACTGATCCTCACTGTCCACAGATGCAATAAGGAACAACTCTCTGACATAGATGTATAATCAAAAGCCAATTCAAAAGGAGCCGTCTGTAAATATCAACTTGATCCAGGCATATGCAAGCTTTGCTTGAAGCACCAGAAGAGTCCTGCTGACTTCAATGGGATGGCTCATGTGTTTGAAGAGAAATAGTTGTATGCATGCAGGAGAGGTGAAGGTGGAAGAACGAAAAACCAGGAGAGAAAATAATTTTGTGTTGTTTTTCTCTAAGCAGTAAAACAAAAACTCACAGCCAGGGGGAAGCTAAAGTCCTTTTAGTTTCCTTTGTGCCTGCCTGTTCCTGGGGTTCTTTCAGACGCCTTTTACATTTAGCTTGGGAGGCCCATCTGGGTTGCATGTCTGCTCAGACAGTGCTCTGAGGGATATGGGATGTGGGGATATGTCACTGAGTGTGGTCTCTCTGGGCTCTGCCTTATTGCTGGTCTCTTCCTGGAGCTGGGGAAAGGAAAGTGCGTCAGGCACTTGACAGACCAACAGCTGAGCTCTTCACTCTGCTGAAGAGGGATGCCATAGAAAATGCCACAGATACAGTGGCAAAGACAGAAGATACTGGAACTTCAGGACAATCAAAATGACAGCCCAGATCCCTCCTTATTCTAGAGGGCAGTGGTCGAGCAGAAATCTACTGATTTCCACTGGAAGATGAACGGCTCTGTTACCAACTCAAAATGAAGCTCCAAAAGTATGGTGTGGTTCAAGTGATGCATGGATACAACTTTAGCTCTAGGTTGTAAAGTCTGCATGTTTGAGATGATTTAATTTATGATGGAATTAATCAGCATCAGTTTAAAAGGCTGGAGCAGCATAGCAACAAGCTTGTTAATTACTAAGCAATTATTTTACTCAACTTTTAGACCAAGGGGATACCCAAAATATCCGCATCTGTTTCATTTTGATTTTTTATTGTTCCTTCCACGCTGTAGCTGAGGTTATTTTACAGCAGCTGTCAGTCATAGCAGTAACAACTTCCACAGTAGCAGCTTCCATCTGGCAAGCTCACTATACAGAAAGTGCTGTGATGGAGTGGAAGGGGTTTCTTTCTCTTTCTTAATATCATCTTCCTCTAGGATAGACTATCTTGCCCTCTCCAGCAGAACACGCTTGGATCACACTGCAGAGTTTCTGACTGCTGCTTTTAAAAAGGTATATCTGTTTGTTTCTACCAACACATTGCAGCTCCTCTGGCATGCTGTCTTTGCAGCTCTAATAGAGACACTTCACATGTAATAGGGTCACACAGTGATCCTCACGTTCGATTCCATTCCTATCACCATGTTAAATTGAAACAATGTGTGTGCATCAGGTTTCTGCAGTGCAGGGAATCTGTAGCATCTACAAGTTTTGTGATGCGATGAAACTAATGATTTGGATTTTATTTTCTTGGTACCACATTCAGCTGGTGAACTCTTGAAAATACACCTTGCCTCATTTTCTCTCTGTCTCTTTACCTCTCAAGAGCTTTCAACAACAGATCTACTTTCATGCTGGAAAAAAAAAAAAAAATTCTATCAGTAATTTATGGAAATTAGAAAACTGATTAGCATAAAGCTTCTACTTGTGATAGTGGGGTTACAAAAGTGGGTTGATAGGTAAAAATGATCTCCTTAGCGATAATTAACTTTGATCTCTTAAATAACTGTTAACTTTCATAAAGAAGAAGAGTACAAATGACATTTGCATCATGGCAACTGTAAAAAGGCAGAACATAACTTTCATTGGAGATTACATGATAAGCTCTGTTCTCAAAGAAAATATACTCATTTCAAAGCAAGATGACAAGAATTGGCAAGGACTGTTAGGTCTGTTCTTGTATCCTGTGCTAACCTGAGTGCACTGAGCTGAGACATTGCATATGCTTGTGTGAACAGCTCTGTACACCCGTGTAAATGACATGTATTTATCTACAAGGAAATGACAATGCATGCTCTGCTTAGCACTTCTATGAGACCAGTCATCCAAGGACTTCTAAGTACTTTATAAACATTAATTCATTCTAACTATGTGACTGTGAGGTAAGTAAATATTAGTCTTATTACAATATTATTGGGAAATGCAGAAACACAGCAGCAAAGAGACTTATTCAAGGTCAGTATATTATAGCTCAAATGACCAGCTTCTAGTTCTGTGTGTAGGCATGGCCTCCTGGCAAAGAACAAGTCTTTGGACATTGGAGGTTTACTACATACTCCTCAAACTTTGAGTACTGTTGTGAAATTTTTCCCATCAATATTTATTTCTGAACAATTTCACAGTGCCTGTTTAGGGTCTGATAGTCTTCTCATCTCTGCTTTACAAATGAGAAACTGAGACAAAGAGGAAAAAAACTCCAAAGTACCTACTAGATGTGAACTTATGGGCCCTTGATTTCTCCAACTTTTTTTCTCAAAGTTGTAACCAGAAGACACACACACCCCACCCGCCCAAGATACAGATTCCTGGTTTAAGCCAGAAGATAAACAGTTGTGTCTTGAGTTTTATGGACTTGTTAGAAACCAAGTCTTCAAGGGAAACTGAAGTTGTAAAATCCCACTTGAACTTAACATGCAAGCAAATGAGATGTTTTTGAAGCCCCCTATACCAGATATTAGTTGTGAGTCCCCTCATAATGGACCTCAGAAAGATTTACACACATTGCTGAGTTGAGATAAAGTAAGTGCAAACCAGAAGGTCTGTATGAACTGAAGTGAATATCAAGAAATGCACACACACTCACAAAAAGGCAAGATAATTTTAAGTAGAAATTTTAAAATAATATCTAAATAATTAAATCCTTAAAGCTGTGCAGGCTCCAAATTTTTCAGTTCATGGAAATCATCTTACATCCCTTCTTGCACACTTAAAGCTCCTGGCACATGGAATTGTTGCAAAGAAACCATTGCAACATCTCAATATCTTTCTTCACTAGCTCTTTCAGATACAGAGTATACTGGCCACTCTCCAAATCATTTTATCCTGTCATCTCTCTTCCTTTGATATGCATGAAGTTAAAGGGAAATGGCAGTCTCCTAATTTCTATTTCCACCCAATGTCATGGGAGAGAGGAACGAAAAAAAAAAAAAATCACTTTTTTAATGCAGCTTTTAAAATAGAAAAGCAAAAAAAAAAAATTTTTTTACAGCACTTAATAGGCCTCCCTTGCAATTTAAAAACTGATTTTCAGGAGCTCATATATTCAAATCTCCAAAGTCTATTTGAAGGCACATCTGAAGGTGCACCCTGCAACCTGTGTGTAGCAAACTCTTTTGAATCTTGTCCTTGAAACAAAAATTAGTGCCCCATGGGAGCTCAGCAGTGTAGACAACCACTAACTGCAGAATGACTGAAAGCAGAGCTGAGAGTCCTTGCAGCTGGGAGGGAGAAGGGGATAAGAGAGCGAGGGAAGATGAGAAAAGCCTTCAGGAGCCATTTGGGAGACAGTCACTGGGAAGAAGAAAGAAAGACATGCACTAAAAACAACAGAAACACAGGTGGAAATGGCCTACTGGGAAATCAGGCTGTCAACAAACAAAAGCCGAAGGCCAGAAAGCAGTTTCAGTAGCAGCCCCTGCTAACAGGGCTTCAGTGTTCAGTAAATAAATTAGCAGCAGCTTTGACTGGTTGGAAATTAGTAGTGACATGATGAAAGAAGCAAATGACTTGCTTTTATCTGGAGTGGAAGCACTAAACTTCCAAAGAAATCCTTGCCTGTATTAGGAGGAGCAGAGATGCTTATATCAACTTAGACTTGAACAATATCAGAAAACTTTCATTTCATTTACCAGAGGCTCAGAACTTCGTTTGTAACTAATGAGACCTGTGTCCCTCTGGGCTGCTTCTGACAGCATCTCTCCTTTGCATAGTTTATCACTTAGGAGGTAAAAATAACATGGGTTAGGTAGATAGACAGACAGACAGATAGATACCTAGATGTTTGAAAAAAGAAGTAGAGTTAGGATATTAGATCAACTCTTCAATTATTGCAAACTGGGAAAACTCCTTTGGGAGAAACTCCAGTGATTTACTTCTGTTGAAAATCTGATCCTGTTTAATTAAATGGGAACTAAATGAGGGGCTGAATAGTAAACACTTCAGCACGTGCTTAAACATTCAGCATGTGCCAAAGTCCTATTGATTCCATTGAGATATAATTTGTTTAAGCACTCTTCCCCAGTAAGAGTTCCTACTGAATTAGGGCCTCAGTTACTGGAGTTGGATGTTTATTGTGTCACAGGTATTAAGAAGAGGCTCTTTTCCCACATCTTCATTGCTTAGAAAGAGAGTTGGATAAGGAGTAACATCACAGCCTCCAAAGTAAGCAAATATTTACGTAAGCTGTTCTGAGTGTATTTGATATGGCAACAGGTCCAGGAGGTAAGCTTGCACTCACGGTGGAAAGCAGGGATGTCTTGGGTAGTCTTTTGCTCTGGTGGGTCCATCCCATGGTCCTAGTGTGTGGGGGTCCACATAAAACTTGAAATATGAACTTTGTCCCTAGGACGAACAGCCCAGGGCGGTGTCACCACTGCTTTTGACAAATGGCAACAACCTCTGTTGTATCTGTTGCCCATCAATTTGGGAGATGGAATTGGTATGTGATAATGCCATGAAATGCCAAATCTAAAGAACCACAGATTTTCTAAATTGTTTGGGTATTTAATCTGCCCTTCAAGGCAGCATTAGTTTTGTCTCCCCTGAAATACCTGGCTGTTCTGAGATTCAGCAGTCAGCTAGCAGCCTCATTGCACTTCTCCAGGCAGAACCTGAGTGCTTTCAGCTAAGAAGTATCACAATTTCATGTTCATATGCCAATGCCAGTGAGGCAGGATCTCCTTCCACTGTGCCTGGCTTGTATCTTTAGTTCTTACCACCATGAGTGGCAAATTAGCTAGAATGCTTCTAGACAAAATGGTCAGTAAGTAGTGGCATCCCTTAGGGATCAATACTGGGACCAATATTACTTAATGTCTTCATTGATGACCTGATGATGGGATGGGATGCACTCTCAGCAAGTTTGTAGATGACATCAAATAGTGGGGCGAGCGGTCGATATGCCAGATGGCAGGGCTACACATCAGAGGAACCTGGACAGGCTGGAGAAATGGGCTGGCAGAAACCTTATGAAGTTCAGCAAAATAAAAAAAAAAAAACCAAAACAGTCTTGATATCTGGGATGAAATAACCTTATGCAATAATACAGATTGCAGTCTGACTCTCTAGGAAGCAGCAAAGAAAACCAGCTGCATCCGGAGCTGTATTAGACCAGCAGCCAGCATGTCTCTCTTTGGCATTTGTGAGACCAGATCTGTAGTGCTGTGTCCAGTTTGGGGTTCCCATTTATAACAGACACATGGACATACTGGAGCAAAACCCAGAGAAGCCCCAAGTTTGGTTGAGTGCTTGAAAGCCTTGGAGAAATCCAGATAGACAGTGTCCACCACTCACCCCACGTCAACCAAGCAAGTTACTTTGTCACAGAAGGCGATCACGTTTGTCAAACATGATTTGTCTTTGGTGAACCTGTGCTGGCTTTTCCCAGTCATGTCTTTAAGATGGAGACTGTATTGCTGCCTGCAACTGCCTGATACAGAGAAGACAGAGTCAGATGACTCTTGGAGATGAACAGCAGTAAGACAAAAGGCAACAGACACAAGGTGGAATAATAGAAGGAATATCAAATACAAGGAATGGTGTTTTTTTAAAACAGAACTTGTGTAAGCTCCACCACTGGAGGTGCTCAAGACATCTGAACACAGTCTTGACCAGCCTGATCTAATAGAACCTTCTCTGAGCAGGGGCTTGGACCAGATGACCTCTGCAGTCCCTTCCAACCTAAATTATCCCATAATTCTATGGAAACAAAACCTGACAGAAATAGTGAAGGTTATGTAGAACCATATAATAGGTAGTACAGGTCTGTGAATGGAAGTTCAAGCCCAATTATAGTGAGAATTTAATTAATTAAGGCAGACATAACATAGTTGGATTTTTAGTAAATGGTTAGTTTAGTGCTACACATGAACTCAATAGGAAAGCTGGAGTTGCATAGCCTGCATAATAATACAATAAGGTAGACAAAAATCTATCCAACAGCTAGGAACCAATGAGTTATCATCAATGGTTTTATGTCAAAAGAGAGAGAAGTATCAATCGGTCTCCCACAGGGATTGATACCAGAGCCAGTATCAATCGATACACTCATTAACAGCCCAGAGAAGAATGTAAATTCAACAACCACTGGATCTGGAGAAGATTCAAAGGAACAGTGGGGACGTGGCAAAGGGTGGAGGTGGCATATAAGAAATAGAATTGTAGTTGAATAATGTGTAGATTTCATCAGATGAATGGGCAACGCTTAATATTTTGTATATTCGGGGAAGAATTTTACAGAAGGTAATTATAAAATAGAGTGAAGATAGTCCTTGAAACCACCCCTTATAAAAAACCCCAGGTTAGCCAATTGTTAATTTCTTGCACCATTGTAAAAGAATGAGACAGTGGATAAGTTTTGATCCATTAAAAGTCCTGCAAGACAATGTGTTAAATTGTCACTTGACAATGTGCTTAGTGTCAAGTGTGAAATAACATAGACAAATGTCACAAGATATTTTGATTAAGAAAGGAGATTATGAGAGAGTCACTAAAATTCTTCAAAGACTGGATTTAAACCTATTTTATGTACTTTGCACTGACTGATTAAAGAGATTAAAATATTCGAGTCTGTGGCAGATGTAAACTACAGTAATTATGATAGTGGGACAAGATTTGCCCTCCTGTGGTTTGGTATGTAAGGCGATACATATAATGCTTTTTTTCCTCCATGTTTTCCTACATCTTCTCTAATTTTAGCTGTGAGATTTTGATGTAAGCATATATATATATATGCACATATATAAATTTGCTCAAAAATCATGTTGCTTAGTGAAGCTGTGAGTGTGCTGACCCATAGATAATAATCCCAAACAACTTGCCATATTAATGTAAATTGTCTTCTGCATCACACAGGTCAGAACATTTCCCTGCACGGGTATCTCTATTTTTGGTTTTTGGAGAATATAACAAAAATTTATGCTGGATTTCAAGCCTTCATCTGTTGGAGAATGCATGACATCCCTTGTCCAAATGTTGATAGTGGGTTTATATATTCTCAATCTGAACTGGCTGTGTTTCACTTTGTAGCTTGCTTGCATCAGAAATATTTTTCCTCACATAGCTACCCAGTAGTACTATTTAACTCCATAATGCATTATAACTATCATTTTTATAAAATATGCTTATAAACTAGGAACTTCTATTACTCCCATTTAAACCCATGAAAACTCCCATGGACATTAATGCAAGCAAGACCTGATATTTATTCATCGAAAGCTAGAACCGTGTGATGGAAAATAAGAAATCTTTTAAGCCACAGTTCTTAAGGGTATGTTGCATGGTGTTTACTGTTCAACACATCAGAGCCTCATAGCCATATTAGTTGTATGAATGGGATAAGATTACTTGGGCAATTTTCCTCTACATTAGAAACAAATCGCAGCTAAACCTCTGCTGGCTCCATACATTTTAAATTCCCATTTTCTCTCACTAGAACAGAAAAATAAATACATAGATAGCTGACCAAACTTAGAAAGTGTTCAAAGCAATCAAGTGCAAATTCTCTCCTGTTAAAATGTGAACAAACCAGCAAACCTTTGACTGAGAGGTAACTTCAGAGATAAGTAACTAGATAGATGCTATAGACAACAAGACACAAACAAATTAAATCTATTCCACTGAAACAGTGATATAATTTCCCTCCAGAGACTATCTAAGACTGACAAAATAAACAAAGAAATAACACGTTTCTTAACTTGTGAAATGTGACAGTCAATGGCAGATAGCAAAACAAAACTAAACAGTGCTAGAAGTTCTTAGCACAAACATGCTGTTTGGAGATGATGCAGCTCTATTTTTCTTTGACTTCAACCTCTTAATAACTGCAGTTTTTCACACCTCCCTCTGAGGCATTTTATCCTCTTTCCAGCATGGTCCTCCTGTTTAAGAAATATGTTTATTTTGAGGGACAGACTGATGGCAGAAATTAGCACATCTGGGCGAGCTGTTAGTCTGGGACAGTAGTGACACCTCCGAAGGCTCTTTGCCCTACAAAGTGTGCAGGGACATGCTTCAGTTTAGCTTTGATGGTAAATAAGACCTTGCTAAATGTTGAGCACAAGGCACATCAGTGTTCAATTTAAAGTGTTACAGATCTGGGGCCAAAGAAGGGAGCCTTGGTCCATGACCTGCTTGGTCATCAGGAAATTCTGCCAACCGAGTTTTCAGGCTTTTCACAATGACAGACAACTTTTTAAGGTTTCAGGTCAGTTCTGAAACTTCTGTATCAGGAATTGTGCTACCTAGCATAACCCAATGACTTTGTAAGTCCAGAATAAGTATCCTCAAAACCAGAGTGAGAGAAACTTCAGGCACTACAGAGATGGCCATACTATAAAAACAAGCTCTAAAGATAGAAGCAAAAGTATGAGCATGCCAAAGTGCAGTACGGTGCTAATTTTCATGTTACTCATAGCAATCATTTTTCCATGAACAATCTGTATATGTCACTTACAAATATCTCATTTATTCCCCATCCTTCATATGCACATAATAATCCTTTCACTTTATTTCAGTTGATAGTTTGCCTTTAAAATGTCAGGTCTTTTCCCCTCTAAGTTACAAATTGCTTCTGTACCTAAAAGTTTATAACCAAAAATATTTTAGCTCAGGGATGCATAGGGCCTGACAATGGAAAATAGATCTTTTCACTCCAGCAGGTGGTCAGAAACCAGTCCAGGTCTCCAACTGCCGTCTCCTAATTACAGAAGGTGGAGTTCATCTCCAGAAGTCTAACTTTAAATGTCTGATTTAAGCAGCTTCCTTGTTAGCCACTTTGAAAGCAGCAGCTCCAAAGGGCAGCTCACCTGGCTCACATTCCCCAATATCTTTATGTCAGCCCAAGTGACTTGCTGAAGTCCCACAGGAGGCTCTTGTCAAGCAAGACTATCCCCTGAATCATAGCACTGGACCACCTCACCTCTCACTCCTGCTTGAAGTCTAGCAGGGAATCTGGTCTCTGAATGGCCAAAAACGCAAAGTCACCTGTTAGTCTTAAGAATATATTTTGGACATAAAAAGAAATACAGCACATGAAATATGAAGCAATGTAGAACCACCATGCTGGTGGAAGGAAGGTAAGATTGAAGCCAGCAGGTTCACTGCCTGTTTCTGAACAGCATTTTGTAGGTGAGTGATGGTCCAAGCTATGTTTAAAGGGCCAGAGATGGGCTGTGGAGCCATGTGAAAGATGCTGCATGTTTTCAATCAAAAGTTTTATGATAAAGCTGTATGGTGGTCTCTGGGAAATTATGAGGTTTGAAAGTGGTACAGCTTTCTCAAAGTTTTGGGCTGGTGGCAGTGTAGGCCAGCTTTCCTATCAAAGAATACTCTTCATGGTTCTCAAGTGAGAGACATCCATCAACCTGAGTCTGCTTACAAAAACAATAATGAAAAGCACACAACACGAAACAGAACAGTCACTCAGTAAATCACATTTTGGACTGATTTTTCAAGGGTGCTGAGTCCAGGTGGATTCCACAGACTTTAGTGGAGCAATATGGGTTTGCAACATCCTCAGAATCCCTGGCATCCAGGGCTGCTTCTTCTGCTACTAAAGAGCATCCACTGTACATTTTAACTAGATTTTCTGAGTGTATTCTGCAGCTTGTCTATTTCCGTGTTAAATAATGTCTGAATTATATAATGCCACATTCCTTTCCACCCCTCATCTGATAATAATAACAAGCTCTGTATCTTAGAGACTTGCACATTTATGTTGGCACCATTGGAAATACTAACGTGAACTGAATCTCTTCTATGTTCTCATAGATTAACAAACACCATTAATTTCCTACAGATTAGTTTCAATCTAACAAGTGTTTTGGTGAGCCCCAAAGAATATTTCATTTATTTAGATAATGCCGATTGCTCACTTATGAGCGGCAATGCATTCAGTAAGATACAGATCGTTATAGCTCAGTATTTTTTAAAAGAGGGAGAAAAAAACTCAAACAGCAACTTGGAGATGATATTTAATACTCAAAAGACGGCACGTCATTATGATAAGTGGATCTATTGTTGTGAATAATGGAGAAGGTTTAATCACACAATGGTATAGATACAATTAGAATAAATATTTAACGGAATGTTTTGCAAAGCTGAAGCATGTTCTAACCCCCCCATCCAATGATTTGTGCTCAGTGTCATCATGGCACAGGATGTGTATTGCATCAGTATGCCAGGAGCGACCATGCATAAGAGTTACTGCAGAAGATATGAGATTTGTACGATAAGGTGGGCAGTTATTCCCTGAAGGAAGCTGACAAGGGGCTGTTCATCTGCATGGGCACGATCCTGCCACATCATGAAAGAGCATGTCCACCCCTCCTCGCCTCTTCAGCCTGCCCACATGCTCACCTTTTGGGTCAGGTATGCAAAGCTCATGCCAAGAGGATGGCATGAAGCCAGCCTATGATATGCTAGGGGCAGGCAAGCTTCCCTCCTTGGAGAAATGCTCAGCCAAGTTAGAGGGGAGGGTCCAGAGAGAGGAGAAAAAGAGGCATTTGCTGCACTTTCTCTGCTCCAGCAAATTCTGTGCCAGATGTATTGGTCACGGGCCAGTCAGCTGCATTTAGCTGATGGGACCGAGCAGCCAGAGAGAAGCTGCCGGGAGTCTGGGGCTGCCAGCACTGCAAAGATGAGGAGTATTATGGGCTCCAAAGGCCCGTTAGACCCCTAGTAAATCTGTCTGGTGTTTACCCCTTCCCTCTCCTGCATCTTGAGTTTCCTCTTACTGGAGGCTTGGGTACTCAGCTATAATAACAGCATGATGGGCTTCTAGAAAATATGTACATTATCCACGGAGGTCTTATTACAATGGCACTTAACGACCCATAAGATTTAGTAAACACACAAACTCATTTTGTATGAAAAAATGGACCTGAAAATTGGACTCAAATGGAAACCTCAATAGGAAATTTATTTATGAGTGAGGAAAGCATGGGTGCAAAGGAGAGGAGCTGGGCTAGCATACAACTGGGAACAGAGAGTGATCACAAAGGAAAAGAAAGAGAGAATTAAAAACATAATTGAGAAAAACAGATGTAAAAAAAACAGTGAGAGAGCCGATCTCATTTTCCACAGGGTCTACTTTTTTAAAGGGTGGGCATTACTGTTGCTAACACAAGGAATAGGTTTCCCCTGAGCTAGAAAAACATTTGGATTTTTTTTTTTTTTCCTTTTTATTTATCATCAGTGGTGTGGGGAGGGGGAAACCCCCTGAGAATTCAATGACAAGAAAAAAAAATGGTTTGTGAAGTCAGACTCAGTTTGCGTACCTAAAAAGCAATATGATTGATTTGCAAAAACCTCTAGCTTCACAAAGTTCTTCCATCTCTAATGAGAACTAACAGCATTTTTGTCCAGCTTCCCTGCAAAATATTGTTCTAGTGCTGAATCCATCAACAAAAATGGCTAAGCATTAGCTTTCTTAATGGCCTCTGGTTTCACTTGCCAGCAACTGCAGATGGAGTGGGCTAAGCAGGGCTGAGTCTGAAGTATACTTGGCCTGCTGCAGATCTCAGCTGCATTTTGCTGTATTAGAAGGAAGATCGAATAGTGGCATTTTAGTTTATTCCGAACACAACTGTTTTAAAATCACAGGGTGTCTCTAGCTCTGGTAAGGCACAAGTGCCTAATCCTTGCACAATTTAATTGATGTAAATTGTTCATCAAGTGAATTCTGTGATATACTATAATAAACAAAGGAAGGAAAAAGTAGAGAAGGAGGCTATAGTAAGAGGACTTCAGTACTTACAGCAGAAGTTGGGGATTTTTTTTTTAGTCTTTTTATCTGTCTCTGTCCTTTGAGTGTGTGATTACAAATTACCCTCACTTCTACTTGCCTGCAAGAAAATACAACCTTCTCCCTCCCTCTCCCTGACTGCTAGTGTACCTACACGGCACACACAAGGTGATCTCAGCACAAAAGGCATGGTTAGTCCCTGCAAGTAACCTAAATAGGCTGCAATGTCTGTGTTTGTTATGATCTGTGGTGCACGTTCTTGGTCATCAGACTCCTTGTCTGCACACTCTTTCACCCCTCTCTTTGAAGAGAAGCATGATACAGTGATACTAGTCTCCCAACCAAGCTGCCAGATGAATTTGTTATTTCCTAACTTTCAGCCTCAGCAGGAGCAGCTAGAAGTAGTCTGATAACAGAACTTGTTTTCATAAGGTTTTTCTGCTCTACTTTGAAAACCCCTGAGATTAAGACACTTTAGATCAAGCTTAAAGAAGACGCAAAAGCCTAGGGACTGATCTGAATTTATGTGATATTCTGGGACCTTGTGAAATCTGCATGTTCAGTCACAGCCCCAATAATTTTCCATTTAACTGTGTGGTAAATAAACTTGACTTCCCCTCACCATGCACTGGGACTCCATTTTTTTCCAAAACTATAATGTTCTGCCAGGGACTGCTGGACAGCTGAGACTGGCAGAATGATTTCAGTCTGAGAGCAAGAAAGAGTAATTCTAACATCTGCTTCCAGTAAACACAGAGATTAATAAATATCTCTCAAGAACTAATATCTAAGCATCCTTCTTTTGCCTTTATCAATGAGATTTCAGACAAAGAATTCATAATAGTAACCTCCATAGAATTTATTATCTTATTATGAAAGAAAGATGTTTTATGAAGAAAACTTTTCACATACTCAACAACTTCTGGATTATAAAACAAAAGAAGAGGGAGAGAAATACGTTTGAAATGTCAATTGTAGATGGTTCATTTTAACAGCATTCCTTTTAGAAGGCACTCATGTTTTGCAGTCTGAGTTAGTCCACTCAGATATTTTTGAACAACTTGAAGAACTTTATACTGATGATGTAGTCACAAAAAGCCAACTTGCAACAGTGAAACACCACAGAAAGCAATGGGCTTGTAAGGAAGTGAAAATGGAATTATGCTAAAGACACATGACATAGAGCAATTGGCACTGTGCCTGTGTTACACAAATAAAAGACAATTACAGAACTGAACTTCATACCAGCATAGCTCCTATTGCATTCATGGGAAACTTAAATAGAACAACACATTTTAGAAAGTTTCATTATGCCAGAGAGAATTTAAGAATTTGCAACATGTTTGGTATGGAGAGCACAGGTCTATGATTTAAAGGATTCAGCATCACTCGTCTGAAATGAACTTCATAGTCTACCAGTGATGAGTATTGTGTCTTCTGCAAATGAATGCTGTTAAATTTCATACCAGTGAAACTAACAGCACCACTGTGCATTTGACGTGAGCTTTTGAACTCATCTAACACCAAACAATTAATCAAAGAGAAGAATACATACATATTCCCACATTCCTGCTATTAAAATATGCAGGTATAGTTGTTTGCCATACTAAGTCAAAAAATTAAGTATGTTTTCGGTGCTCAGAACAACAACCTTAACAAAAATCAGCATGGAAGTTCGAAAATGCATATAAAAGAGTTGACAATTGTCATAAGAAAGCAAAAATCCAAGAAACAATTTACTGGTAATCAAAGATAGCATTATTATAGTATCACTGACATCTACTGCACTAAATTTGTTTCTCTTGCAGTTATGGCATGCCAAATTTAATATGTTAATATTACTTTCATTATTAGATGACTGCTAGGGTAAGAAACATTAAAGTCTTGACAACACTGTGGAACATACCTCAACAACAAAATATTGCATTTTGCTATTATATGTATCATATAAAATGTATAGATCATTTGAATGTCACATCTGCTTGCCTTTCATTTTTTTAAGTCAAATCCCTGGAGAATTTTTAAGAGTTTGTGACAAATGTACTTTTATACTTGTTGTCTGTGTAAATCCACACTGGTAAATATAGCATCTGTTCTAGAGAAAGACAACCACATGCTCACCAACCTTTAGAACAGATCTATACAATAACAGGAGGTAAAACTTGTTCATTCATTGTTTGAAGTGTTCCTTCTCAGCCCCCAATTGTAAAATATAGAGCTAAAGGAGTTCCTGAAACATTGATAAGAGGCTGAAAATAATTCCCTAATTTACAGTGAATTGTGCTAAAAATCCACATTGATAGACAGTGTGCTGTAGATCTTCATAGTTGCTGAAATGTATGCCTAGTGGTTGGTACCTATCAAAAGGAAAATTAGAATAAATGAATATTTAAATATTTAAATTTTCTACAATATGTTTGAAGTGCATTTTCAAAGCATTATCATCGGATTTGAGAAACCAGTACTCAATTGGTTACAAACTCCTTGTTGAAGAGTTTCACAAGCCTCCTTGCTCCCCACCTTCTACTCATTAGCAATCAGAATAGCTTTTACATACAATAGTGTAATTGTAACCAAATACAGGCTGCACTGGCTGCTTCTCTCTAAATTTCTAAGAATCCCCTTTGGCTGACCTTTAGTAGCCAGTAAAGCACGGTGGAGACGAGACAAAAGGAAGCAGTCCTGAGTTGTAGAGAAGAAACGGGATATTGAATAAGCTGCATTGCTTTCTTCAGAGAGCTAAACATCAGATATGTGCAAAAGTCAATGCTCTCCTTAATAATAATTATCTTTTTGTAGCAGGAAATAAATTTATCTATTACACAAATGTGTGTGTGTGTGATGTAAGTTTATGTGTATTTTCCATATACACCTATATGTATGTGTTCATATTTCAGTTTAACAGGAAGTGTACATTGAATTAAAAGTCCCTGCATAACCACACATGAGAGGTTCTCTTCTGTGAGACAAAATTAAACAAGGTGTCCTCATAAACTGGCAACCTAAGCGTGGCAGAATCTAAACATCCACCTATGTTTAACAGTTTCCTAAGATCATGATAAACTAGCTTAGCTGCCACAAAGTCCCCTTAGGCTCCATTAAAAAAAAAAAAAAAAAAGGAAAAAGTTAAACAGAAAAAAGAAAATCGTCAGTAAAGAGAAGAAATCAAATTTTACACTGAATACTTTTCACTGCTTATCTTACAAAAATTATTATTATTTGCCTTCTCTAGTTACTCCTATTCATCAAGGTGACGTGTGCAGATTGTGAGAATGCCAAACATTCTCTGAAAACTGACGAGTAAGCAAAAAAAAGAGCTGCTCTTTAAACCCTTCACAGTTTATAGCCACATTTACATAACATTAAATAAGTCAACAAAGGCATCATTAGCTCCCATTAAAATATGAGCGAAGAAATTTAAACGAACAAGACAAGCTAATTGGTAAGTAATGTTGTGTATCAAAAATTATGACTATAAGATTCCAAAGTTAATGAGAAGCCCTACAATTGTGTTTACTAAATGTTTAAAAATTAAATTAAAGGTGAACATGGAAAGCCAGAAAAGTTTGCTTGCTCTCATTTGGGCTGACAGAATTGTGAAGACTACTGCTGCTCCTTCACAGAATTTCAGAGTCTCCAGAGCCACCAGCCCACCATTTGATTCCTGTTCATCAGGCAGATTGGGTCTCTAGTTGCTGAAGAACACAATTTCCCACCAAAACAGCAATGTGCACTGTGATGCCAAATAGAAAGATTAGGTACAAGCCTTTTGTGAGTCAGCTCCTGCAAGTGTATAAAACTGCATTAAACTACCAGTCCACCTAGTCTTGCCCGCCTGTTGAGTTTGCTCAGGTGTTTCAGAGGGAGATATCAAAAGTGACTGTTAACTGTGTGGTTAAAAAAAATAAATATTTCTGCTGCCAGAGCTGGGGATGGACCCACATCGAGCCACCTCTGCCAATGCCTCATCCAGCACTTGGCAAACAGGAGCCAACTCCTTTCCTGCTGCTTTGGCCCATATTCATGGAGTAGCCAGGAGTCTTCTACCCTTTTCTGAGTTGCAGACCACTAGCAGTTCATACTTACTGACAAGTTGTCTTTCACCAGTCTTTAGTCCATGAAGCTCCATCAGTTTACTGACAACAAGTTGAAAACCACTACTGAATTTGCTTTTGTCTTTATCCCTACTAAAATCCTCTTCAATTGCTGCATTTCAGCCGTGCTCTACTCCCTTCAAAAAGGTAGAAACCACTGAGTGGAGATATAATCCTGCAGTGCCATTAATGAGCATAATTACAGTGCCACATTACACTGTCCCTCTTGCTAATTGGTCATTCATTTGCCATTGTGCATGAAATCGCAGGTGTTATTGCCTTCACGATGCTTATCTGAATTTGCCATATAGCACCAATTCCCTTCTACTTCATTTCTCAGTCCAGTGGGATCAGTGTGTGTTTAAAAGGGGAGGACAGGACTATCTTGTGTTCTATCTCATATGCCCAGATGTGTAGAAATGGGTTTCAATAACACCGCACAATTAGATCAGTATCATATTCTCAAGCACACAGAGCTGTTACAAATGCACCCATTGATCTTCTCCTACAGGGAAGTTTTGGAGATGCTGGCTGAAAGAGTCTAGAAATTATTTTTTAAAAATCTAATAGTAATTACAATAGTAATTGTATTGTTGTAAGTGAATGTGCTTGCATATTTGGCAGTGAATGAAGTTTTGAAAGAAATACGAACCTCATCGCGCTGGAATGCAACTAATTGTTCTACCATAATTCAATGCAACCTTATAAAACTTGTAAGACAAAGCCAACATTCACTCATTCTGGACAGCAGCTTGCTACAAACTAGCTTTAACCAAATGCTGTGACTTCTGATAACATACGAACAAGTGAAACCCCTGAATTCATGTGACAGAATTTTTGGTTCACTGAAAGACAGAAAAGTCTTGCAGACATCTCATGTGTGTTCACAGATTTACAGCGACAGAGTTTTCTCTGACATCTTGAAATCTCTCTTGATTTATTGCCCTTTCCACTAGTTTACATTCATCTAATCAAGGAACAAAAACAAAACAGGGGGCATCAGTAAAAAATCAGGTACCAAGCATTATGTATGCATCAAGGATGTGTACAAGAAAAATTGTTCACAAGCAATATGTCATCCTGAATCAGGAAAGTACTTCAGTAGGAGATTAACTCAAAGCATGTGCTCGTTTACCACAGAGGGACTCAAGTACATGCTCAAATTCAGCACTTTTTTATGTGTTCCCCTGAGTAGGGATAATTTCCTGATATAGGAAATACATGCTGATTTTTATCCCTTAGGATAATTGAAAAACATTTATGTAAATTCCAGTTTCTTTCAGATATGGGGGAAAAAAGCAAACTGAAACTCAGCTAACTGTTTTCTCTCATCAGTTCACCAGAGAATCTGCCCCATCTCATGACCAGAAAAAACTTTTCCTTCATGCTCTATTATGAACAACCTAATGCAATTTCCAAGTTGGCTCTGCTTTGAGCAAGGGGAGAAAGGGGCTGGACCAGAGACCTCCAGATGTCCCTTCCAACCTCAATGATTCCCTGACTTTGCTCTGTGTTGGATACCCTACACATGATGATGACTTAAGTCACAACTAAACTAATTTCAGAAAAGCATGGTAAGGAGTAAGATGATAAATACATTAACACATAAATAAATACAGCTTTGTTTGGATGAGAACTGGATACGGGACGGCATAACAAAGAAGAGGGAAAGTAACTTTTACATTACCCAGCTGCTCTTACAATAATATACAGAAACTCTGTGAATCATTTCATGGTTTATTAAATGAAATTTTGTTTGCAACTGGTGAGTTAGGAAAATAAATGTCCATGTTTGTTTTCATTTTACTTTTCCTTGGTTTGTCCAGATCTTCACAGCCTTGTATGCCAGCATTGTCCTCTGGGGCTCATTAAAAAGCCCAGTGTTTGCTATTCTGATTGTCCAGGGAAATCAGCAACAGATTGCCATTAACCCCATGAGGCCGAGAGCTAGAAATTCTTGATGCATTCCCTGTTGTGGGCAATAAGATCCATTATAGCCGTTGGAGCCAAAGGGTTAATTTTATCTCTCCTATAGCTGCTGTCAGACCTCCAGTAAAACAGTGTGTGACCACTATGGGGTACTGACCACTTAATACACCAGGACCTGCCAAAATTGGCTTAAGACTGAGCGAGATCAAGGGGCAGAAAAATACTGTTTTTTCTAAAGCACATTGTATTACCGGTGTTTACTTACAATTCTCTCCTGGGTCAAATGCTTATTCTTAGTAAAATGGTCTTGCTTCTTATAGACTCAGCTTCACAAGAAAAAGCAAGTTATAACCTTGCCTGAAGATGATATCCTTCTATTTGTTCACATTAAGTTATGAACTGTTGCAGATGGCGTTAGCAGAGACTATCAAGGATATTTTTCAACCTGAAGATGTGTTCCTACTTCATTATTGCTGCCATTAATTCAAGTTTAAAGAAAAAGCAGCAACAAAAAAAAAATTTCTACCCAAAAGACACAGAAATATCATGTCAGCATGCAACTGTCACAGTCCTGGCACACTGCTGATGGGACTCTGACCCTTGGGGTTACATGTTTCTCCCAAGGAGTTGTTGTTTCTGTATCCAGTACTGACTGCAGTGGAAGTCACACAGCAGTGAAGCAGTGCACAGTCTCTGTCTGATATTTCTGCTTTATCCATCTGGAATGGACAGGGTAAAATCACTGGGAGATGTGCCCAAAGCTGGCTCAGTGGTCAATGGGCAGCTTCACCCAGGTGCACGGGTCCCTCAGGAGGGGTGTCCCCAGCAGCACTGCCCGCCCTCCCCAGGCCCCGTCTGGGGCCACAGCCAGGGCTGTGCCCAGCGTGCCTGCCTGCCTCAGCTGACGCATTTCGGGGACGCCTTTGGTGATGTAGGCACAACGCTGGCTGTGGGAAGGGGTGCTATGGGATGTCAGGTCCATGCCGAAAATGGCTGGGAAGATGCCATCAGGATCCAGCTTTTCTCTCCTCTGTACCGGCCATGCAAAATCATTGGTAATGACACTGATAGCCCTGAGGACCCAGTGACTGGTTTGAGATATCAAATTGCCCTGGAGTTTTTCAAAACCCCTATTTTGGGACAGTCACTGGCATGGACTTCCACCTGACTCTCATAGACTATTGTGTTGGTACTGAGACAAGGGCTGGGCAAACAACCCTCCAAGCAAACGCAGCACAGACCAGGGGTCAGAACTGGGCTGTGCTGGCTCCATCTGTGCCAACTTAGTGGTCAGCTCTGCTTTTTTGTCCTCCTGCCCTTTCCCCACATCTGGACCTGGGGTGTATTAACACTTGCCAGTCTCTCAGGTTCTCTGAAATCGCAGTCCTTTACGGGCTTTGTAGTGCTTGGAGACCTGAACCTGGGAAGTGCTGCAGAAATGTAAAGCATCCCTATGGATGACCTTATCACTGGGAAAGGAATCTTAAATCCGATCCATTTATGTTACTCCCGGAGAGCCACTGTTGCATTATTCATGACAGTCTCCTCTTCTTCAGAAGGCTAATATTACTTCCCTCCCCCCCTCCACCCCCATACAGCATTCATAATATGAATTTTATATTCTGAACTAAACCACACAGTCCTTTGTAGTGGTCAGTAATAGGATTCCTACCCATACTTAGCAGAGTCCACATCAGAGAGAGCACAATCAGCCACCCCAGGAGAAGAGTTCCCAAGATCTCCTCTTACAAGGCATTGTAAAAGTTATAAATAGATTACTCTCTCTCTTTGTACCTTCTGGCCCTTTTCCTATACCAAGGGAACATATTTGTCACTAGGACACACAATACGCACTTAGATGTTTGACATCTCTGCCCTCATCAGATGGGCCATACAGAATTTTTCGACGAGATAGAAAAAGTGAAATGTTTGGGATGCAGTTACAAGTTTGAGAGCGGTTAAAAGAATGTTAAGAAGAATTAGCCATGGCAGCTTACTTGGTAGTTTGTTATGGCTCCCATTTTCTAATACATCATATTCTTTTATTCCCCTAATTACTTTTTTTGTATGAAAGACAATTCCCAGGGAAAGAACACTTCATTTCTTTGAACCACTGCCAACAATATGCACCACAACTGTTGAAAGCAAAAGAGAGGATCTGGCATATCTATTAGAGCTTTGCAAAGACATACTTTTTTTTTTTTTTTCCTTTTTAACCTTGGTTTTCCCTTAATACCAACACTGAATAAATGAATTACATTTCCTATTTTCCTCCCTTTCCTCACAACTTCTATTTATGTTTTCAGGTTGTTGTTTTTCCTTTTTTTAAAAGTCATGTCTTGATGGGTAATTATTACATCTCATGCGTCTTCTGTCTCAGTCTTCTATTAAAAAAATAGCAGCTAAGAAAACAAGTCTAAATTAACAATCTACTTTGTAGAAAGTGATTTTAAAGGCATTAGTACAGCAGTCCATCCACCTTACTCTCCATCCACAGTGTCCTTCTATATATCCTTTTAGCACAAGCCATACTAGCTCACCTTGAGATTAATGAAACCCTTTATTCAAAGGCAAATCACACTCAAATCTTCACTGATCTCAAACATTTCTCTTCCACCTTCATATCTATAGCAGTGATAAAAACCAGCATGCCCACTTTCAAAACATAGAAATTTGGACCTTTATCTCTGGCTCCTTGTTAATACAAAAGACACTTCCACTCATACATCAGCAAGAACGGGCAACGAGTGCCAATGAAGTACTTTTAAATACACAGCTTCCAGAAAGGATGCTGAAGTTCTCAGTTTGGGTTTTATGTCCATTTCTACCTACTGGATACTCAGCTGTTCCCAGTGGAACATGGACAGCATCTGCAGACATGAGGAATTCCTCACCTCCCTGTGAAAATATATAGGATTCTGGGCATTGAAGTGGGTGATATGTGACCTTGATCCAATCTGACAAGTCCTATCTGTTCATCAAACACAACCAGAAAAGATGATCCTAATCCTTTCATAGAATTAGAGAGTTTCCAGAAGTTGTTTTTACTGAAAAGAAGGGAAGTGAGCTGCCTGTTGATCACATATGACTTACTAATCATTTAGCAAACACTCATTTTTCCAGGCAAAATACAAGCTGCAGTCCTGCAAGAATTTTGCTTGTGGAAGTCCCACTGGGCAAGGTCTTTAGGAAAGGAATCAAGTGAATAACATTCAAATAAAGGACCGTGCTCCATTAGGAGGAAACTATTCCAGCTGAAATCTTACCCAGGAACTAGGGGGGTTGCTGTGTGGGAACTCTCATTACAATCTCAAACCAGCAACTACTGGGGAAAATGGAAGCTACTGTTTACTCAGAATGAGGGAGATCTTTGTGCCCACAGTCGTGTACTGAAAAAACTACTTAGCTGTTAGTTGATCTTACAGCATCCTGATGCTCTAGAAGATGGGAGTGGGGGGAGAGAGCTGACAAGCTTTTTGTAGTTCGGTATTGGTTCAGCACGGTGGTAAGCAAAGAAGTGATCATATATATTTCTGGCTATTTCAGGTATCTAATTTATGTATTTTGAATAAACAACCAGGAGCCTCATTTGTTCCTATATTTATTTTATAAGTAACTTTGCCATCTAACTTTGGTCCCTGCCTGCCTGAAGTAGATTTGTATGAATACAGACTATATTTTCCATGCAACTAAATACACTTGGATAGATGTCAATAATTGTGTTTTACAATGCTCAAAAAAGAAAATGTCAAGATTTCTGTATTTCTTTCTTTTCTCTATCTTCTAGCCTTAATGAGAGCCAAATATTGAGTCTGGCACTCAATTTGTAATGCAAATCAACTAACATGTTAATGACTTGATTTGTGCACACAAATACTATTCGTATATTTACATTTTATTGCTTGAGCATGCCAATGATGTGCACACCGATTCAGTAGCTGGATGGAGACTTCCTGGAAAATGAAGTCCTTAAATTCAATTGCTGTTGGCACAAACAGCAAAACAAAGCAACACAAACAACAATCTCTATGACTCTGGTGAGTATAAAGTGATACAAATCACTGTTCTCCGTTATGTTTTAGCAGAGATTCAAGAGAATGCGCTGCTCTCATTTCCTTGATGCTGGGAACCAGATCCAACATAACCCTCAAAATAGCCCATCATTCTTTGCAGATTTGTGCATTTGCTATTTTTGGATCTTGGGGATATTTTGAAAAAGACAGAACTGCTGGCGCCAATTCAGTCACTCCTTCAACAAATGTTTTCTTCACCAGCACAACATATATGCTATGTATCTCTCTTACAGCAAACGTAAGTACCGGGGAGGTGTGTCAAAGCACTGGAGAAATCCCAGATTCTACAGCACAATCCCTGCCAATCCTATCCAGGGTGATATTGAGCAGCCCAGTGGCTGCAATAAATTATGCCAGCTGGATAGAATCCCTTCTTGGTCTTCTGCCAGATGAGCCATGGCAGAAACTGGTTTCTCCCCCCCTCAGACACTATTAATTTGAGGCTCAGAGTCAATAATGTCTCTATAGGGTGGGGCATGCTGTCCTCATATACCCATTCCCTGCTCCCAGGTGAGGTCTGAGCAACTTCTTGTTAGCCAGAGTCCAGCTCCTCATGGGCTAGGTAAGCAGTGTAAAAAGCCCTGGGATCACATCTAGAGACAGGCCTTTAGTTTGTAATTAGCAGGGGAAGAGGTCTAATAGGATACCAGCTAGGTGCTATAGAGAACAACACCTTGGAAATACTGGGGACTCGCAAAAATTAAAAGCAGGAAACCAACAAGGATAAGAAGTTTCTTAGCCAAGAGCAAAAAATGTCACCTTAGACTCCTTGAGTTAGCATTTTACTTCTGGATTGAGTCGTATGTCTTTAATTCAAGTAGTGAAATATTTTACTCATCTTTTTATATGGATGAATTAAATTATTTTTGGCAAAAGATGTAAAATATGTTGGATAGCTCTGCACTGTTTTAACATATGTTACTGCAATAATTCAGGCATTATGAAAAATGTTGTTAATACTATGGTATTGTCCTACTTACTACCAATTTAGAAAATTGTTCCAGAAATAGATCATTTTTTTTCAGGAAAAGTCTTTAAATATGATGCCAAAAATGTGCATCTTCCGTGGGATTCAGTCTTCAAGGAAATATATACCCATCTGAAATTGCCCAAGGACATTCTAAATCCATTGTTTGCCCATGTTAAATGTTTCCTTTTTATTAGCACGGGTTTTTTCCTTATCCCTTTTCATAAGAGAGAGAGAGAGAGAAAAGGAAAAAAAAAAGGATACAGGACTCATTTCAAAATCCATGAAAGTTGGATACTCCCAAAATTCCAACAAGATTACAGAGAAATCTCATCTGGTAAATATTACGTTCTGTTTTTGTCTCTGCTTAAGCTTTTACACAACTTGACAGCTTGTGGTATTGTGCCACATTTCAAAGTTAAGGTTTACAAACATCTGGCTTGGGTTCAACATTCCTCTCCATATGGACCACAATGTCTCCAACATACACTGTTTGCCTATACAGAGTGAGGTAGAAAATAAGAGTTTTCCTACAGAATTACAGAAACCTCAACAAGAAAGCCCACTTACATGATTCATTGACAACAGCCTCAATTTTAGTGAATCTTCATAAAAATAACATTTGTACTCTTATGTGGACTTTAACATTGGGTGGGAAAATCTTTTTCATCCATGAAGATTGTCACAGTTTTAGAAAAAATACTGTATCCCAAATTTAGTTGAAAGTCTAATATGGCAATTGCTGCGAGTGGGAGATGCAGTTCAGGCCAAGTGAAACATTTTGTCTCAAATAGTTTTAAAATGTTTAATTTAATTAATACTATTTTTGTAGGCATTGAATGACTTTTTTGTTTCAAAAAGTCAGAAAAAATTATTTTTTAATTTGGAAAATATTGGAAGAAAGCATTTTGATAATTTGGAACATTTAAGAAACTATCCAGTGATGAAAACTTTGTTAAACTAACCCTCTTTCCAGTAAGAAAATAGCAGTTTCAGTAAGTCCACATTCCTTACAACACAGTTGTAACAATTTCATCAACACTTTTTGAATGTAGATGTAGTATGAAAACACACTAATGGAAATGTATTTATTTTCTATAAGCTTAGTGTCTCTTACGCTTTGGCTTAATGGATATATTTTTCCTACAGCATCACTGATATGGCTAAAATTCATATATACATAGGTCATTTGTACAACATTACACAGCTCTAGAATTGGAGTGCCTTACTATCTTCAATGGCATGATTTGGTGAGCTGAAGTCCTGTTGTCTCCTTTTTTGTCAAGGGTAACTCAGGCACACAAATACATGTTTTCCTTCAGGTCACACAGGAAGCTTCTGACTGAGCAGAAAATAGTGGCTGGGTTTCCAGATTTCTGAATCAGTGCTGGTGGTGTAGAAAGGAGGGCTCTCAGGTTGCTTTCATTGATGAGAGTTACTGATGAAAAGGCTAGCTTGGTATTTGGCTTTTTTTTTTTTTTTTTTTTTAATTGAAATGAAGCTCCCAAAATTTCAAAATTGAAAATGTGGAAGGACATAGAGCAGCCCATCCTGAAGGATTGCTGCAGGACCATGAAACCTGTGTACCCCATGGACCTGAACACTAGTGCAGTCTCCCTGGTGGGTGCTGTAGGGCTGAGGATCTTGGAAATCTCTCTAGGTGAGCTGATACGTAACCAGGAGATTGGTGAAACTAGTCAGTCTCCACTAAATTATGAACCAATCTTTTTTAATTTGAGTTTTTCAATACAGTCTTTCTTCTCCAAGGGACAGTGCCAGGTTACCAGCTGTGGAGTGAAGATCTCCAAACCTACCTTGGTTGAAAGGCAAACCTGTGGAGGAGACTTTTAAGTGGCTAGTAAACAAGATTTGGGTTTCAGATTTTCTGGCTTGGGAAATCTCTAGATTGTAGGCTGCTGGAAAAGATCACTGTATACTCACCCTGTTTCTTCAATTACCACATTTCTTTAAAGGATGGTGCTTGGATTATCAGGGAACTGAGACCTGAAAGTTCCAGGTTTTATTCTTGTGCCTGTTACAAGTGCACTGTATGATCATTACAACATTCCTTAACCTCTCAGAGCCTGTTTGCCACCCTCTAGAATGGGATATTTTGACTTTAAACTTCAGAGGATTAACCTTTATAAAATAATTTTACAGGCTTTGATAAAATTTGACATTAAAAAAAAGGAAAAATAAAAAATGCTTCCTTGCAAATTCAGCAGCATGCCTGTGTTGTCTGGGCACACAGATAGGGTTTGGGACAAGAGTTATATGTACTGTGGAAATAGTCATTCTTTATTCATTTTAAAAGGTCAACACAGCTTGCCAGCATATCACTGCTGCAGCTGTTGCAGAGCTTGTTATGGCATTAGGCTGACTCGGAATGATTTCCTTCCAAAGCATTCTGGCACAGAGCACAACCCGACTCATACCCGAAGCAAGGAAACCATTACTGATGGTGCTGATGACAAGAAAGCATGCAGGATGGCCAAGCCAGGGATCCGTGTGGATTGGAAGCTGAAGAATGGAGGAGGGGTGAGAAGGAGGCATGAACCCCTTCTATCGCTGACCTGGCAGTACTTTCTTTCCACCGCAAAAGTAACATACAATAGGCTAGAACACCTGCTACTAATTTGGGTGCGTGCAAACGCTACCCATGTGAAATCTTTTGAGTTGTTCCCAGCTAACAATTTTGCTTTCTGATGGGAATGATCACAGCAACTTACATGCTGTGCAGCCTTTGGCACAGTGCAATTGTGGGGCTTGGGCTGCTGATAGACAGGGAGATATTCTTTCTTTCTTCCTCTTTTCTTTCTTTCTTTTTTTCTTTTTTTTTTTTTTCTTTTTTGATCTATGGGTGGAACCCCCATAATTGTCAGAGGGAATTTCATACACCCTCTGATGACAGATTGAATCCTTGCAAGAATGTATCATTAAAACAAAAACACAAAAATATTTAGGCTTCTAGCATTTCAAATGAGACTAAAGAGAAACCTCCCTAGAAAGTCTTTCTGATGCATTGTTTTAGTGACATTACTCTGACTCCTTCTCTCAAGAGTGAGGAAAGAATATCTTCTCCAAAGGAGATTCTTTCTACGGCCAAAACAACCCGCGTGCTGTCCCAGAGAGACCATCCTGAATGGTCCATTGTTCAATCTCTCCCCATATGCAGATCTCCTATCTGGAAAAGCATCTGCAGCTTCAGACAGCACCTCTGTGGATTATACATCTTCTCTCTCTGTTTTGACTTTTTCAGTGGAATACGCAAACTGCATACTGCAGTCCTGGCCCTATCTTCAAATCTGAGATTTTTAAGGAGGAAGGGACCATTGTGATTATCCAACCTGTTATCCAGCCTGACATCCTGCATTGCACATCCACAGTTTGCAGCCAGCTATCCAGGCATCTAAACCAGGAAGCCAGTGGTTCAGTGAAAACATGTCTTGGAAAACCTCCATGGGCAGGACTAACCCAACATAATCTAAATTAATTTCTCCAGAAGTTAACTCTAGTCTAAATTACTCACTAAATCTCCTTCAGCAGTCTGTGGAGAAAAGCAGGTACCTCTGCAAGGATGTCAACATATCTCAGGACAGGTTGCCTGGATTGATTCCAAATGTGTCTTTCTCACTGCTAACCTTTGTGGAATACTGTACAACTAGATTAGTATGAATGCAAATTTTTAAATGGCTAAAATGAGATCAGTCTCCCACATCTCATGGAAACAGGTTCCAGCAGTCGGTCACCATCACTGGCAACATTTCATATCTGATATTCATGCCAAAATTCCCCTCTCTGGGGCTTGCAGCATACATTGTGTGAAAAATTAAGGTAATCTCTGGTGTCAGAAAAAAGGGATTACATGGCTACCATTTAAAACCCCAGTAAGTGAAAAGGATCCATGGTTTAAACCCAGATTAGGTGGCTTTATAGCTTCACTTGGACCTTCGTTTTGCTATACAAACACATCCATTTAAGCTCTTTTATTATCTTGACACAAGAGTGTATTGATATATAAGAGCAAACTCCAATAGCCTCCCCATTGCAATGAGTGACATAAAGCAGGGACCTCAGCAGACATTAGGCAGACCCACAGGCAGAGTGAATTGGGAACAAATCTTTCTACAACAACCTTAATTACACATAAAAGCCAGATAAACAATACATAGCACACCTACTTACGTATATTGCAACTAACCATTAGTAGGTTATATGTGACAGATTATGTCTTCACATAGGTTATTGTTAATGAAAATTTCCTTTCAGCCATGAAAACCTCTGAGCCTATGCCAATGCTCCTAAACAGCTATATAGTCTTACATGTATGCATATGCTTGTATGTACGCATATATGGAGTATGTGCTTCAGAGAGAGAACCAGTTACTCATGGCCATTCTTCAGGTGCCATATTTACTTCAGATTTGAGAGGGGAGCACTACATTTGTAAGTGCCTGTTTGCAGAATTCCTTTATTTGGGAATCCTTTCATGCAAATATTGTAGTACACAATGACAACAGGAGATCCTCTCAAATTCTCTCAATAGAGAATAGGTTTTATTTTTTCTGTGATGATCTATACAACTGAAGTGCACAGTATTAAGTCAACTTTTCTGATAGGAAGCAGGTTGCCTCTATCACCATTAGACCCTATGAGCCAGCAGGATGAGTGGTATAGATTGATTCAGTGCCAGTGAAAGTTGGGAGGGGATGGTTGACAAATTCACAGCAGCTAAGAGCGAACATATTTTGTTAAAAAGAGGAGCAAGTCCCAGACCCTTAAAACATGATTAAGTGTGCTGGCAGACAAGCAAAGGAGGCTGTACACAGCCACAAACGTGTTGTCCCTGCAATGGAAATCTTCACTCTCTGCCCTTGACTGTCTGTAACCAACTGCTTTCTCCACTCTACAGGGGCACTGTCATTTACCGAAAGACTTGTCTGTTTGTCATGAGTGTCAGGTGCCTGAGGGATGGTCTGTTTGTACTAAATATTGAGAGGCTGCCCTTCATAAAAATGAACAAATACTTTCTAACCTACAGAGGGGGAGATTCACAGGAGTTTCCACTGAGAAATTTGTCTGTGAGAAGTGAGACACACTCAAGGTAGATTCTTTTGTAATGAGGAGCAGTTTTCAGATAAAAACGTAAAAAAATATGCCTATATGCCTGCAACACAATTGCAGGTAGCTATTTATTCCTGAAGTGCGGGGGCATAAATCAGGTATAATATTTTAGGATTATATTGAAATTAAAGACCTGGGTTTGCCATGATTCCTCCCACACATGATACTTTACTTTGCCAGTGTCGACTTGGAAAGCAGTCTGCCTCTCAGCCAGAGCTGAGGAACCAGACTCCCCAGTGAGCACAGGCTAAAAAACCAGCGCTTCACAACCCGATTGCTTCCCAAATGACACATTCTGTTCTTAAAAATGTTCTCTGCTTAAAGCACTGTGCAGCGCCCAGATTGTGTCTATGCTAGTGTTTCAGCTTGGGGCAGCAGCACAGCTCTGGAGTGAATCCTTTGCTCATCCCCATCTACCATGCATTGCTTTCAATCAGAGTAGTTCCTCCACACATGAATGGGATCTCCTTTGGAGGAAAATACATGAGATACTCCAGTCCAGGTGAATGCCAAATGTGCCTCAACTTCTTGTGGAGTATGAAATCCAAATCAGTGCCTGGTCCTTCAGATTCCTTCAAACCACATGGACATGAGGACACCCAATCCAGTCTAAATTTAATCCAGAGTAAAACCCAGTTCTCACAGAATGGAGATGTATGGGTGGCATCAATAGCTGCTTTGACCTACTCATCTCTCTAATTATCCAGAATTAATTATTAATATAGAACAAATGTACACTTGCCCCAACACTAATATAGAGAAAGACTGGTCACTCCTTTCCCCCATTAATTCCACTTCTGATTGATTTGATTGATTCTTAGATGGTCTGGTAATTTGGTAATTTTTTTTTTTTTTTTTTCTGTGGTGCACATTTTAAAATTTAGCAAACACCCAGAAGTAGAAGGCAAAGGCAAGACCTGTTCTGCGGGAGTCCAGAGCTGGCATCTCCCAGCACCTAAGTGCCAGCTGCCAGATAGTTTTGTTTTTATTAGCTTGACAGCTACACATGGGTGGATGCCAACTTTTGTTCATTATATTTCATATTTTATAGCTTTGGTTTAGGTTTGGAAAGCTGTCGGCATTTGGAACGACAGCAGCCCCTGCCCCTGAGGGACAGTCAAGGCTTTTTTTTCCCCTTCCCTTTTTAACTTCTCTCTCTTCTGTGACAGCTGCACTTTCTACTGGTGCTTGTTGGCTGCGCTCCCCTCTGCCCCCCCAGGGCTCTGCTCCTCTCTTGCAGCTCTGTGTATAAGTCACGTCGCGAGCAATGTTTAGCTTCGCTGCAAGAACTCCATGGCAAACAAACCAAACTCAAACAGATTGGAAAAGCAGCATTTTGATAACACTCTACACATGACATTGCAGCCCCAAAGAGCTGTCCTTCAAACCGACTTGCTAGCTGACCCGTGCAGCAGATAGGGATCAATCCAGTAAGGTTGTTAGCCTCCACAATGGAGCAGCTTCAAAGGAAATATATGAGTTTCAGTAACTTGGCCAAATGTGTCATTCAAAGCTGCAGTGGGGACGTCTCACAAAAGGGTCAGCTATCCACCAGTCACTGCCAGCGCTGATAGGCTGCAACATATTTGTAAAGGAATAAAGGGTCCTCACGTTACCTGGGAATTTCTTTCAGCCAGGGAATCCCTTAGTGGTGATAGATTTCATTATTTGACTGTGTAAACGTGCCCAGTAGAGCTCAGGACCATGACTGTAAGTTTCTAAGTGTCAGACATCAATTTGAGAAGAAATATTAGCTTGCAGATTTTGTTTGCATTTATGTATTTTTAACTGTCAACTTTTTATTTTTGACTAACAAACCATTTGTAAACTAGCAAGGACATTACTGTTCATAGGGATTTTCCAAAGCATAAACCTTATTCTTCACCAGAAGTCTGTTCAGGAATATTTTGTTTTAAAATTTTTATCTGAGGATCAAACTTTTTGCACATTTGTTAGAGAAAAATCTTTGACTAATGGTACTATTTTGTTTGTATTTTTCAGGAAAAAGCATAACTACTGACTTTTGATCATGTATTTGGAAACTGGATGACCCTTCATACCACCGTCTATGAAGCTTTCTGTATCCTTCAAATATATTTCATCGTTACTTGACTAAAACGAGGAAGTGGGTGGAAGGGGAATTCAATGTACAAGTGGCAGAGAATAAATAATGAAACTTTTTCTAGGCAGTTCAATCCGGATTCTCCATTTACTGCCAAGGAGGAACGCTGTCCTGGAGCATGCACTGAAGTAGTCTGCAGCTGTCAGGCTGGATCCCCAAATTCAGCATGTTCAATGTTTGTTCAAATTAAAGCATTTCTGTGACTGAGAGGACCATGAATTTGGAAAGAGAAATCAACAGCATCCACTCGCTGTAAGCCTTATTTATTGGTCAGATATGCAGAATCGCATTACCGTGGTTTGTGAACTAGAAATCTGACAAGAGCAATTTGACTCTTGTATTTACATTTCTAGCAGTTTCATCTTGTCATTTGTGGTTTTCTTCAAATTAGAAAACAATTAAATGAAGACTCTGGCAAAGAAGTAGAGCCAGATGTAACAGTTTCTCTTTACTCTTTGTTAATAGCAGCAGCAGCAATGTAATTTAATTCTGTCAACTCTTCAGCTGCTCAGCAGCTGAGGAGATATGTGAAGGAAGAAAAGGATCATTCTCCTAGGATGTTGGATCAGCATCGAGTACTTTATCTGCCAAAAAAGAAGAGGGAAGCCCTTGAACCACGACTCTGCAGGGACTCTGGGACTGTCACCCAAACCACTCCGACCTGACACCATTTGGAGAGGGAAGTCATGAGCTCAAATTACATTATCCCAAAAGTGAGCAAATAAAGCTCCCTTTATTAAATAAGTAAAATACATATAACAGAAAATTGTATGGTCAAAAAGGGACCTCTTTTACATTAGTGAAATGTCCATTCACAGACAACACTAATGTCGTTACTCAGTCAGATACAATCCTTGAGAAACTCTATTTTGATTTCCAAAGATATTTATTTTCACATATGTCTCAGCCATGTGACCTCTTCATGCCAGGCACACCAAATGGTAATGGATCATTTTCTACCTGCTGTAGGAGAAACTTTTCCCTCCACCTGTAGCAGAGGTCCCTGGCCACAATCTCCAAGATCAAGACAGAGCTTTCCTTAGAACAGAGCTTCCAGTGAAAGGGAGAGGACATCAGGACATGTATTGAGAAACCTTCTCAGCCTGGAATCAGTCCTCCTTTTCCCACATCCCTGTGGATAAGTGATACAGAGAGCGAGCCCAAAAAATACTTAGGTACCTGACTTTTGATTTCTGTGAGAGCTTTTTGGGTTTCCCTGACCTGCCATCCGAAAACCAGGAATCAATTAACAAATCCCTATTAAAGAGCCGTATCGAAGATGCCCATGTGCAGTGGGATGTTCTATTTTCTTTAACTATAAAAGTCCGCAAATGACTAACATAAGACAGGGCAACTCTTCACATGACTTGCCTTTTTTTCTCAATGTACAAAGGAGCAGCAGCATTTAGTCATCTCCTGTGAACAGAAATGAGGTGTCTATTTGGTGGAAGAAGTGGGGTTGAAGGGTCTGAAGCTACATTTTAGCACTGCCAAGGCCTCCAGCCTTATGAAGCTGCTTTCTGCAAGGTCCGTAGTGTCATCTTTCTTTCCTCCAGCCACAGGCTGGATGCATCTGCCTCTGGGAATGGCTGTCCGTATTTTAAAAATGGTCTCAAAGAATTAAACTTTAATGAAGTTTGGCCCCTGGGCTCCAGAAGTTAAGATCAAAGGGCAATCTAAACACTACCCTCAGGTATACAGGCACTTTTCCAATTGAAGTTACCAAAGAGTTTGGTCCACAGTATGTTACTCTTCCTTATACTAATTAATTTTTCCAGACTCATTAGTATGCCACATTACAGGCTTGAACTAAATGCTCCAGTTTCATTTGGTTCGTGTTTTCTGAGAAGAGCATTTGCTTGAGTGAGTCATATTCTAAATGGTTCTTATTAGCAACGTGAACAAAAAATCCCAAACCTTGCAGCATTCATGTTGACCTTAAATGATTGACTATAAACTCTTTTGTTATTGGGATTCCCTTTCCTCTCCACAGAAGTGCTGAACTTCTTTTAGTCTCGCACACCAGTGCCAGCTGCCTAGAAACATTTTTAATTAGCGTATATTTTTGCGCTAGAGGAAAGAACATGGGTTGTGCTGATCACTCTCTTAAAGAAGATTATAATCCTAGCAGCAAAACAAGTTGCTTGTCTAGATAAGGATCAATGAAAATGCTGTACATGGAGGCTGAGACTGAAGCCTCAAAGCTAGCAACCTGGGCTGCACAATTTGTGGTAATACTATATTTTAACAGCAACAGAAGCAATAAAGTCACAGCTGAAAGCCTCTGCTCCAACCTCCTGTTGTTCCTGCTTCAGTCAGATGCCGTTGAAGCAGAAAGGCTACGTTCCTGCAGCTCGGAGTTAGTGATGATGGCGCTGGTAGATTTTTCTGGACATACTGGACTTCAGCAATTGCATTTACTTATCCCAGAAACTCACACCAAACTGGAACCAGTAGGCCAGGTAAGGTCACTGGTGTTCTGGTTTCAGCAATACTGTGCTGCAGTTATTTGTCCAAATGAGAAGGAAAACGTTTCTCAGAAACTAAACGGGGCATAAAAACAAACAAGACCCTTTCTCCAGCCTCCTCTCCAAACAGCTATAACAGGCTTTATAGGAAACATATGATTGCTTTCCAAATTAAATTCACAAGAATACAACTGCTGAATTGTTGGGGGGGGTTTTCCCCCCTATATATTTTTTGAAAAACAGTTCTAGTATCAGATAGAAGTAAATTTTTTTCACTATCCCAAACAGATCCAAGAGAGCATAGTCTAGGTAACATGCACTCAAAATGACCTTATTATCCACATCAGGAAAGTGTCTACAAAACTTTTCATGGAACTGCTAGAAATTAAGCATCAGAAAAAAGAATACAATACCAACTACTGGTTTGGATTAGACTCTTCTCACCTACACCCTATATTGGATTATACAGTTCCTTAGTGTTAAAGGTACATGTAATAAAATAGAATTCAGGTGTCAATTCTGGTTTACTTTTTGTCTGATGAGATACAAGAAAATACCTGCAAGTGACTTTAGGAAAACTTTGCTTATAAACTAAAATAAATTATCCATGTGTTTTTCTGATGTCTTTGCATTCAAAACCCCAGTAGAGTTTATCCATTAGCGGATGAGAAATTAGAAGAAAACCCTACATTTTAATGCGAAGCATGTCCTTGGAAATACTTGGAAACTCAGCACTTACAATTCACAGCAATAATGCACTGAGGAATATTTCTGCTCAAAACCAAGACCCCAGTTAAGTGTTTTCAAGAACAACATCATTGCTTCCATGAAGATAACTGAGTCCTCATTATTTACAATCCCTGAAATATTCAAGATTGCTGGTATGGGGGTGAGCAGGAGGAGGTTGTTATTTGCTTGAAATTTTATTTTCAAGAAGGCAAAACACTTTTTCTAAAAAGAGATTATAAAGGACACTTTCTGGTAGGTGGATTATTTGCTACCTTTTTTTTTTTTTTTTTTTTTTTTTTTTTTAGCATTACATTTTTTAAAAAGTGTCTTTGGGAGCTAGTTACAAACTTTTCTTACTTCGTAGCTTTGTCACTTCTTTATTTCCATGGAAAAATATTGTAGGGTTGCTCATATAGGCAAGTTTTTGCTTTGATTACCAATAAGTTTCCAGGAATCCTGGACAAAAAAGATCTTTTGCTTGAGCTAGGGAAGTAATTCTTGTTACTTACCACTGCAGCAACCTCTGCCTTGGACCTGCAATTTGTTATGTCATAGTGGGAGTTAAGGAACAAAACTGCTTTGGTGCAGGGTCATTTAAGTCAGTGAAAATAAAGGTGGTTACTTATCTTTTATTCTTCAGTGGGAGATACTGGCTGGAAGTAGGAGTGACAGAGGAAGATGGGACAGAGCTGCCTTTGCAATCAGATGTGATAGGTGCAAGACCTAGAAGAGTCTCACCTGCTAACACTCTCAGAAGGGCCATAGAAAGAATGAAAACACAAGAGAGATCTGAGAGCACTGAATGAAGCAGGAGTATCTGGGATAAGAGCCAACAAGAGGGAGCATCACCTGGTGGGGAGGGTCACACCTGCAGCATTAAAATAATAGGCTCAGCAGAAAAAAAAAAAAAAAGAAGGAAAAACAGAAAAAAACAAGAAAAAAAACCAAGATAAAATCCTGCCCCCCCCCCCCCCCAGTGTAGTAGCAATAAGAGAAAGAAACTTGTAAAATTCTAGTTTTTCTTTTTCTGTCCTATTTTATCTCTGGTAAGAAATTGCTAAATCCAAAATTCCTGCAGTGCTGCCAGACTTCACCATGTTATTGAAAGTCTGGCAAACTTTCCTAAAGAAGATCTTTGACTTAAATAACTTTGTAATGATTTAGGTTTCTTTTTTTTTTTTTTTTTTTCCCCTTAAAAATGAAGTTCAGGATGTGTCACTGTGGCTTCAGAAAGTTTTAAAAATACATGAGCTGAAGGCCTGGCAACCATAAGCAAAATAAAAGAATCTGAATGTTTTTTAGAAATAATAAACCTGTGAGCATTAATCAAGTCTGATGGGTTTTTAGACTGGGTTAACAACTAGTGTTTGTAGGTTGGTGATACTATAGATAGTCACAGGGTAGTCACAGATGATGTTGAGGATTTGATAAACAAGAAAACTACTACACTGTACAGATGGTTATCCTTACACTCCTCTTTTTAAATTCTTCTGTCAAGAATTTTTCCCCAGAATTGAGAAGTAATAATAACTATATTATCCCCATTTTCCCATTATCAGCCTATCCTAGGCCTCCGTTACTTCAGATGATGGAAAGCACAGTATGCAATAGAGTCATTTCTTTCTCTACTGATGTAATAACATCAATACGAATGGCGAGAAAGCAGCGTCTGATATAGCAACCTCCACCCTCCAAGGCAGGGCTCGAAGAGAACAGAGACAAACTAAGGAAGGTTTGGGGAAAATTCTGATCTCACAGGGTCAGCTGGAAATGCTGCAAACTCAAAATGAATCTTTTGCAGAGGTGTTTGCCTAACTGCTAAGAATTGCAGATCTTGTCTGTAAACTGAATAATTTTCTTCCAACCTGTATTACCCCTCACTCCGTTTTACTTTAGGTATTCCCTTGTTTCAGCATCCCTCTGGTATTCTTCCTGCCAATCAGTCCTCCTTTAAAACCTGCTTCTGAGGAATGCTCAACCCTAAAACTGAAGAGTTTTCCAGCTGACCTGGCCTTTGAGAAAAGCAACTAGTATGAACGAAAAAAACTACACAACCCTTCATTTTTGGCAACCTAACTTAAAGAATGTGAAGCCCTGCAAGGCAAAAGGTATCAGAAGGTCTCTGCAGCCCACTGGCTCTGGTAAATACCTATTATCGTACCAGCTGAAGGACAGGCCCCATGCCACATCTTCCCCTTTCCATCACTGTTGCATAATACAGCTTCATTTCTTTTCTGAAAGAAGTTTGTTTACCAAGAGGAAGGGCAAAAAGAATATGTTTTGTCACCTCTAGGCTAAACCTATTGTCTCCTTCCTAAAAGCAATCATCTTTAGATATTAAAATGGCATGATCTGGGTATTGCATAGCATTTCTTCTAATCTGCCTGCATTGCCAATTCAGTTCGCAGATTGCATTCATTCTCCTTTGAAAAGCTTACATTGTTGAGTCAGAACTTTCCTAAGAAATAACATTTGCTCACATCAGCCTCGTGTTAGCAAGGCAAGGACAAAGTCAAGAACAGAGGAGGGACTGTGCTTTGTAAGGAATACAGGATAGTCAGAGGCTGGAGCTGGTCACGACATCTTTTGCAACAATTCAGATTAAAAGGCAGAAATACACCAAAGTTGTTTTCTTTCTTCCAGTCATTAAATAATAATAGCAAGAAAGACATAGAGCACAAGTCACACTTAAACACAATGATGGATAATGCACTCTTCACTGTAAAATGAAAACAGGTAAGTCAGATCTTTTCCTGGCCTGTGTCCCAATCTTTCTGGTCCTGGTCTGAACTCTGGTTTTCAGACCTACCTCTGAAAGGGGCAAACCCCAAAATTCCAGCCCCAAATGCAAGAATTTTGGGGCATTCCAGCTTCTCATATAACCTAAACCCTATGAGTCAATACAGAATGTCAGACCACACTACAGGGAAGGAAAACATCCCTTGAACTGGCTCTTCTGCTCACCAATTCCTATGAACACTAATAACACTATGACAGCACGAGATGTATGTGTATATCTCTGTGTGCACGTATCCAGCCAGCCAGCTGAGCTTTTTACATTGCACAGAATCAGCAAGCCCACTGACCAAATCCTATCTTTTTGTTGGATTCTTTATTTTGAATTCACAGAGTGAAAAAATGCAATGTTGTACACAACTTCTCTTTCCAAATCTCCCCCTGAGGCAGGTGAACCCTTTCACCCAGCTTTATTTTTGTCTGCAGTTTAACAAACAAAATTTCCCACACAGTACAGGCAGATGCCTCAGTTCCAGGTCTGCATTAAAGCTTTGCTAGGGAAGCACAGAGCAAGGGCAATGGCACTGGAATGCTTGAAGGAGGCAATTCAGAGACGTCATTCTCTATCAATGTAGGCTACTAACATCAACGTAAAAGATGTCATGCTGCATGGATCACCCATCTAACCCTAGAGAAGGTGTTAATAAAGACACATTTTTAATTTTGCACACAGTAAGATCATACAGGGCTCACAAAGCAGCAGAAATGTACCTATAACTTATGTGTATTTCCAGGCAAATGATGCAGCTTTCTTTATGACATCAATTTATTTTTCACTTTGCAATTACGTAAAAACAGCAATAACATGGGAAGAGAGATGATGTGACGGACCCTAGTGCTGAATTATTCATTGTCCTTCAGCTGCTGACTTCACATCAGACAGCTCCCAATGCACCTCGCATAAATCACAGTGGATCTTTTTTGCCAGAGCCACTCTAAGATCCTATCGTGTGCTTTTTCACCTAAATACCATGGGATAATGGTCTTCTTTCAAGAAGGGGATGTGCATACATTGATTGGAAGGGAGGTCTGTGTCCTGCAGTCATTGATGTTTGGCAAGAAGGAAGAGTAATATAATGCACTGAAAAAGATGCAGCAGATGCATAGGCTTTATATAGAAAAGAAGATTATTTATATACATATATATTTCTGGTGTTATAGTGAGGAATATATGCATATAATTTCATATACCTAATGTTCAATATCTGATAAGCTGTATTACCTCATAGAGCTGAGTCTCATAAAGACAGCAATATTATAAGACATTTGGAGAGAACAGAAAAATTAATCTCGTCGTCTCTGTTTTCCATATATTTATTTACTTGTTTGATACATTCACTTCCTAGCACTTGGGCTTGATCTGATGAACTTCAATTCCACTTTGGGGCAAAGTGATCAGGATTTGCCACATCAGACACCCACAGTAAAAATTACAAACTGCAAAGGAACATGCTAACTTTTATGAACATTCAAAAAAAATTTGGTGCATGTCATGCACTACATTGGTTGTCAGACCAGTGAAGGGTTAAGCAGTGTGTTTCATTCCTCCTTTCCAGGCCCTTGGGCTGGTTAATCATTGCTGCCTGTGAACTCTTCAGGGATTTGGATTTTTACTATCCTGTCTGCACAGGGTCTATTGCAGTGGGACCCCTTCTCACTTGCTCCATAAGTGCCATCACCTACACTATGGTAAATAGTAAGAACATAAGAACATCATTCTTAAGACATTTCCATTGTTCAGTCGGCAATCTCTTCACCAACATTTTTTTTTTTTTTTAAGGATGGCTTGGCAGGCTGCTATTTTATTTTGCTGCAAAGAAACAAATGGGTAAATTTCCTCCTCCCCATTTTCCCTCAAGCTACTTCTGAGACCTTCACAGATCACAAGGGTTTCACAGGAACAAGCCCAAATTACTGTGGCAGAACAAATTGCGATACCTCACCTGAGCTATGGCAACAGTCATTATATGAGCTCTTAGCCCTTACGGCAGTTACAGGGTGGTACAACTTCCCCGAGCCTGGTACAAAAGGTGTTGAGGCAGAGTTGATACACAGGCAGTTACAGTAGCTCAGCTGACATGCAATAATATATTAAGTCACATTTAATGTCTCCAAGGCTTAGGATCCTCTTTTAATTCATGTACTACTTTATGTTGTAGCCTAGAGAACTGCCTACAGCAAAGATAATCTTTCAACCACATGGGCATTTTTGTTCTGTATGTTGTGTCCACCTGCTCCAGTGGTTCTCTTTTTTGACATAACATTTCTTTCTCTAAAGCTCTGTATTGGAATTTATTCCTATTATTGGTATTTGTTTGTAATATGGCAGCTCCATTTTGCCAGCCCTAAAGAAGTACAGAGCAAAAAGAGGGTCCCTGCATGGAAGGATTTAGCCATGCTCTTGTTTACTTTAATTTGCCTGCCTGTGCCAGGAGCAGGAGGATGTAGAAACAACAGGATATCAAAGAACAAGAGGAAAAGCAGTGAATCCTCAACGGGAGCTTTTTTGTCACAGACTAACTTTAGTTTTCAGGAGAGTCTGGGATGAGCATAGATAATAAGGCCTATTTTACCATAATATTTGATATATTTTAGTATTTAATAGATCATATATGACCACAGCAAGTGGTATCTCATAAATATATATGAAAAATGTATGCAACATCAACATTAAGTCAACTGGCAATATTAGCACATATTTACTCTTTGTTTCCTTTTTTCAGTAAATAGTAGAAACTGAAATTCAGAGCAAATAAGGGACTTGGGGAAGAGGGAGGCTATAGCAAACCTAGAACTAGGTTCCAGGTCTCTCAAGTCCCAGCCCAAAGCATAAACTAAACAGGAATATTCATGTGCATAAGCATTGGCAGGATCAGGGCCTGCAACTGTAATCCAACTTGGATGTAATCCAGCTTGGATGAAATTTAATTTACTCATGAGATCTCAGTTAAAAAATGCTGGTTTCATGAAAATATAACTTTACTATTGATTTTTTTTAAGCTGTAAATTGGGCAAATACAGACGTAAATGAAAACCACAAAATAGTTGAACAGATGCACAAAGGACATCCAGTCACCAGACTAAAATCATTGGAAACTTGTTTCCCCCCACCCTTCTTTCTTTCTTTTTCTGTATTTTGTTAACATTTAGAAAAGAAGAAAATATGTATTTCTGACCTCTTTGTTAAAAATATCACAAGACTCATTAAAAGAAGTATTTGGAAACCTCAAAACTCTTCTCCATTTCCATGAATACCTGAAATCTAATGCTTCTGATTAAGCAGAAAGGGATGAACTGTTATGTGAAGCTGACAACAATAATTGTGAGCTGAAGAATGGCATGTTCATTGCAAGTAGCTGGTAATGATTTCATGCAAAGGATTAGAAAGCTGGAGGGGGGGGAGCAGAGCTGAAGTTTGTTTACAGACAAAGAAAGCCTGTGGAGGGGGTGCTGGGAGCTCCCAGAAGTTGCTGAGCTCCTGAAGACAATGGGAGAGATGGATTTTCTGCTCTTGTAAGGCAACTTCCTAAGGCAAATGCTTCAGACCTGTCTGTCTACCATCAAAGACCTAAATACTAATTTCCAAAGTGTAAGCTACACCCATGGATGGCATGGGGGTTTTTGGCTACTCAGAAGCACTAGCCACAGAAAGGTCTCCTCCCTTTCATTACAAAATTGCAACCAAAATGAAATAAAGATTTGCATTAAAATGTTCCTGTGTAGAATTTATCTTTCTTGCTCAACCAAACTACAAAAACTCCAAAATGATGGTTTCAAAACCAGAAATGTTCCATTTCTTTTATCAAAACGAAATTTTCTCCAAAACCCATAACCATTGATTCTGGGAAATTCTGGTTAGCTGAATAGTTATTTAAGAACTAGTTCTGATGTAGAATTATTTAACCATTCCTAAAATGTACACTTCTACAAATGAAATATATTATATCTAGGAACCAAAATATTCATTTGAAAATATAACCTACCTATTCAGGCTTTGAAAATAAGCTGACATTGTTTGTTAAAATAATTGAATTGACTTTTCATTTTAAAATATTAAAATATAGCATATTTTAGTGTTATAAATAGTAAGACAATACAGCTACTATCAGCTTGAATAGATTATAGTTAAAGAATGCCATCTGCCAAAACCAAAACGTTTCCTTGAATGGTTGAAAGATACCAATCAATACATAGATGTTATTGATGCTGTTTTCAGCACGTTCTGAAGGATCCTCTTTGAACCGAGCATGTTTTTATTCTGTAATCAACTTTTATTTTTCAAACTTTCATCTTTGCAAGAAAAAAAAAAAAAAGAGTCTAACAACAATATCCCTTAAAACAAAGCAAGGAGGGTGCTGCAGACCACAGACCCAGGTTAAAACTGGCTGTTCAGCACTGTTGAGACACCTGCATCTTTCTCCAGCGCTACATGAAGTGCGTTACATGGAGAACACTACCACCTGCATAATTTACAAATTGCTCCGATTGCTTTAGCCTCTTAATATCACTAAATCTCTTTCTCCCTTCCCTTTTCGCCCCCTCTCTCTCTTTCCCTGCACTATATTTATATCTGGGAGGCTGTGTTCAAGCATTTGGAGATGATGTTTCCTGTGGAAACCTTTGAATTATTTCAACAATTTCACAGCATGTTGCTTTTCTCTTCTGTTCCTTGCTGCCTTGTTCTGGTGATTGGTACTAACAGTAATAGGAAAAATGGTAAAGAAAACAATGCCAAGACCAGTTCTGCCAGAGGAATCCTAACGCAGCACAAAGATCTGATTTCAATTAGATCTGCTCAAGGGAAAGAAATACTGCAGTGGGGAATTGATCCTCCGCTGAAGTCAGCCTCATCGGGCTGGGGCTCCTGCCTGTGCAGGCAGGGCTGGGCAGCAGGACATGCCCCGCAGACCCCCCGCTTCCCCCCACTCCGAAACCCTTTTTTCCAGTTGTGTAAATAGCAACAGATTGTTTGCTGGAGTCCACTTTGCATGAATGCTGCCAACAAACCGTGCCGTGTCTAAACTCTTTTAGTATGTTTAATGTGAATTCCAGAAGACAAGCATGCTCACACATAGATTTAGGAAAATATCTGAAGAAATCCCAAATTACTGTGTTTAAAGACAATTAATTGTAAGCCCCATTCCTTACCCAAAGAAAAAGTTTTTGTGTTGTTTTTTGGTTGTTGTGTTTTTTTTTTTTTTTTCCCTCCTCTGAATGGAGACTATGATTTCCTGGTTTCTTTTAAATTTTTAATATTGCACTTTTTAAAACTTTCAAACTATTGATTCTTTTGCTGTAAACCCAGAGTCTCCTATGAAAGGTAATGAAGTGAGAGGCAGAATTAAGAATGCCCAGATGTGTTGTAGCACATAAGAACAGTTTACAAGGAAAATGCAAAACTGCCAGCAGACTAGCGACGGGTTAGCTGTCTATATAAATATATTGTGCAGGAAACATATCGCCAAGCCTGGCTTCTGGACTTCGGTCTGGGGCATGTAAGCTCAGCTGCTACTGCCTGTGCTGAGAAAATGAAAATATATTATTTTTATGATGGTTCAGAACAGTTTACGCCAATCCTCGGCAAGGAAGCTATGGTTGTTCTTCGAAGCAGGGGTGTGTTATGAGGGGCTCCTAATTACATGGAGTGGCTGGCCTGTACCTGGTGCAGGGAAGGGAAAAGGCATTTCTGCCCAGCCCATCGTTAACAGTGCCTTTCCTCCTGGTGTTTGCAGCCCAGCACCTGCCCCCCTCCCTTGGCCCCTCTCTTTGCCTGACTTTCCTCCCTCCTCCTTACTCCTGCTTTGGGTGAGTGGGCCCCCAGGCAGATGAACTTGGATTCCTGAAAAAAATTCTGCTACTAAATGTAATTCTTACTTTCTGAAGCTTTCTTGCTAATTTCACAAATCAACTTCTTGTATAAGTACAATCCTCCACAGGTTATGTTTGAAGGATCAGGCACTCATTCACACATGCTATTAGGTTGCAACAGAAATAGTCTGAAATATATGCAACAGAAATATACACATTCCCAGCTTTCCCTTAAATTAAATCTCCTATCCTATTCCTCATGTGGGTACGGTCATTTTTAATTTAAATTTGTTAGAAATAGACATTAATTTTAAGGAGATTTCATAAATCCCATGCCAATGTTATAAAGCAAGCATGTAAATATGTCAGTTTGCAGAAAACCAGGCTTTAAAAAAAATATGAAAGAGCATAACACTGCTGACATTCTCATCATATGCTGAAATTTCTGTCCAAAGCTGCTTTCTATCTCAGTGGCAAGGAACCATTTCTGAATAACAGAGACAAACAGATATGCAGAACCTCTGTGCTTTTATTTGGCAGTACGTGCGAGTCAGCCGCGGGCTGGCAGCTCTTTGCTGGGGGGCTGTTCCATGAAGCCACGGCCAGGAGGTGCAGCCCCCGCACCTCACACAGGCTGGGCAGGGGATGGGGCTGGCACTGCCCACGGCGTAACTGACCCCAGACAATTCCTCCTTCCTTTCAGATCTTTACAGCTTCGCATCACTCGCAACCTCAGTGAGGAAGACAGAGAGAATGAGGTGCGCCTCTGTGTCCTTCTGCCTGCAGATGTGGGGCTGTTTGGTGGAGCATCGTCTCCAGAGTTTTGCCCCACCATGGTTTAGGTATTTGAGATAACAAGCATCTCTCCTGTGTCAAACTTTCCACAGACTCCTAGACCTCAAAGCGCTTTCCTCATAGAGGCTGGGTAAGACAGTGATGGGAAACAGGGCTGGGACACACTTGGGCAGCTTCGTAACCCACTGCTGCATGAAGGGGGGGAGCCCTTTGCTATGGGAAATTAATATTAAAGAGACATTATTCTGCCACTGCAGAAAAAAGTCCTCTACGGGTTGGTGTGAGCACATTTGATGCTTGTAGACTCTGTGCAGCAGGTCAGGGGGTGTTGCAGCACAGGAGCTGCTATGGGGGTGTCTGTGCCTGAGCCTGCTCCAGCCCCCCCTGACACTCTGCTGCAGTGCAGCTCCCGATGGGCAGCGCTCGGAGACAGCAAAGAAAAGAGGTACCATAACATTTCTCCTTTAAAACTTAGCAAAATTTGAGCTTGTCCAGAAAGAGCCCTTCTGTTGTTCAACTTTGGTTCTCTTATTTACAGAGCAACATTTATTTCTATTGCCCTCCTGCCTGATGCTATTTATAATACAGGGAAGAATTTTTCATACAAAATGCCAGGGAAAAGTTTTCCTGGGCTGCTCAGTCCATCACACAAGGACTGCTTTGTGTCCCTTGCTAAGGGCTTGCCATTTGGGGAAGCTGTAGGTCTGTAAGAAACAAAAAAAGTTTACAGGAGAATGTATTTAACATTTTCTTGCAGTCTTTGAAAGTCTTTACGAGAAGCTGAGCATTTGGAGCAGATAACCCAGCCATGCATAGATGCGGCTGTGATTTCTTTGAACATATTACTCTGATTTTCTCCTTTCCTATTGATCTGCAGGGTACCACCTCTTCAAACCCCAGACAAATTGATCCTCTGAGTAACATCTGTGCACACTATTAATCTTTTTCACACATTTGATGTTCCACATTACTGGACACAGGACACACACTATGACTCGAGTGTTAATCAACTAATACCTGAAAATTAGGCTCGTGTCTACTGTATAAACATTGACAGACTATCCATCACCTGCCTGAGTGAATAAATTAATTTTACCTTTGTTGCATGCATGGTAGCACTCTGTGGCCTGGAATATTTACCGGGCTTGGAGGATATCATACAGTGAGGCCAATGTGCAGCCACCTGTGCAGGATGGGGTACAGGCAATGGCACCCCACTTACCCCAGCAGACCAAGTCACTTCCAGTTACAGCAACAGGCTTTTCTCAGTGTACTTTGGAAGAAAAAAAGGGGTGGGAATCCATTGGCCAGATGGGCTAAGGCCATTCCATAGATGTCCCAGGCTATTGTCCAACTCAGGTCCCAGAAGGAAAATGGAAATACTTAACCTGTCATATGCACCATATCCGATTTTACTGCACATTAGCTGAGTGCTGGATGTTTGCCTCTGGTGCAAATGGTCCTGAACTTGCAGTGTTATCAAATCTTATTTCAACACTGCCTGACAGGCAATGAGGCACTGTTTGCAGTGCAAAATTCTGGATGTGGCTCTGTCTTTTTTTTTTTTTTTTTTTCTTTTCTTATTGCCCCCCCTGTAACCATTGAAACAGATGGCTATTTCTTCCTAAGAATTGGTAGAGCAATCTGATTGCAATGTCTGATTGTGATCATTGCTGACTCTGACACCCTCCTGGCAGGCTCCTCTCTTCTGTTACGTCAAATTCTATTTAACAAAAAAGAAAAGGGGAGAAGAGGACAGGCACAGCTGAAAAGCAGTGAGCTTGGGTCCCTGCTCGGGCCAGGCCAGGCTGTCAGGCTGCAGCCAAAGCAGAGCAGATCAATGGCCCCCACCCTCAGCACATGAAAAGGGCCAGAAAGATTCTGACTGAGTTTAATAAAAGGCAGTCAAAGCTTAGTTGCGGCATTGTTTCTGTGTAGGACAAAACTGCTTGAAATAGCTTTGTTCTGAATTTTTTTTTTTAAGTGGCTTTCTTGGAAGAGGAAATTTGTCCAGGGAGGGTCTCTTGTGACAACTTCCTGAAAGCATCTAAAAAATCTGGAAAATTAAATATATGAAGTTATTTGGCAACGAAAAAGTGAAACATTGTATCTACAGAAATTAAGCTGTTGGATTTTTGATGGATGCCTGAAAGCTTTGGAAGAAAAATTCCAATGAAAAAACAACCTTTGATAGAAACAAAAATAATTTCCTCCTCACCAAGAGAGATTAATTCACTTATATTCCCCTCTCAGGCTGGAATTCTTTGTGCTCCAATTTTTTCTAACAGTAATTTTTTTAAAAATTTTATTTTGTTTTTGCAAAGCAGGATAGGAAGGCAGAGGTCCCACAGTAAATGGGGAGGGTTGAAGGCTGAAAGGATCCACAGTGAATAAGGGTTGGTGGAAGAGCATGTTACAGCAGGTCGAGCTCCACAGATCAGACTCAATCACTATAGCTGCTAATGAGGGAAAGAGAAGCATCTCCAGTTCAGGTCTTTGATGGGGATAAGTCACTCTGGAGCTGCCAGTCTCCCTCCTGACTTTTCAGGAACCACAGCATAACTGTGTCCTTAATACAGGTACCTCAGGTAATGCACTAAAGGTGGGATGAGTGGTTTTCTGTACTTGCTGGTTTATCACTGCATCTCTCCATGGCAGCAGTCCCCTTCCTGCACTTTGTCTCTACTTTGGCACATTAGCTCAGTCTTCACTGACACCCCCAAACAATATGGGAGTACAAATAACAAAATAAAAACATCTCAGCAGCAGGTAAAGAGCAGCAGCAATATTAAAAAGCCTAAAAAAACCTAACTGCAAAGAAAACAAGATACTTTCCCATATATATTTATACAGACACATGCACTCATACACAATTGAATATTCCATCTTAAAATGGCTCCATGAAGGCACTAAAGGTGTTACAAATTTAAGCTATTAGAGGTCCACACAATCCACCCTCCAGATCAGCCAAAGATGGACATGAGGAACTTAAAAGACACAAACATTTAATCTAGGCATTGCTCATGAAATTACTCCATGAGAAAGCACAAGTAGCTTATATATTTCAGAGAAGCCTAATTTTTCCATGAATGATGTCTCAAGCTCCAAAAACACTGAGTCAAAAACAGCTCTGCAGGTCCCTAATCCTGTTATCTGGTACCTATCTGCTACACCCTGGGTCTGACAACTCTGCATCTGAGTGCATTGAACAGTCTCTTGGGAAAGGAGACATGTAGATTTGAACTACTCAAAAAGGAACTGTCATTCCCCCTAACTCAGGGAGTGTTGTCACTTTTAGGTGGTGGTATGGAAGGATAATAGCTACATCATCCATTTTTGTAAAAAAAAAAGAAAACTTTTGACAGATAAAAGTCTCTGGATGAGTAAGCAAAGGTGCTATACCAAAGTCCAGAGAGGTGCCTGGGGGCAGGCATCAAGAATCAGCCCTGTGCGTAGTGTTTTTCATTAGCAAAGAACAGCCAATAGAACTAGTCAAAACTAGTTATCTAAATTCCCTCTATCACATCAGATACCAACAGGAGGGAACTAACTCTCTCCAGCATCAGCCAGGGATCGACATGCATGTCCAGGCTGCTGGACTCCACAGAGACACCAAGCATACAAAAAACAGACAACATCAAATTTTATGTCAGCATCCTTTTTCAGCCCTCATTCCCACAGTGTGCTGATCTACACTGGGGTGAGGAGCTGATTATAAACAAAAGTGAAAAACGTTATTTAAAATCTACTTAATTGCATGTACCTACTCTCCATGCATCCCAGAGAAGAGTTCCTGGTATCAGCTGATGTGGGAGGTGAACCATGAAAAAAACAGGTTTCATTCAAAGTGATTCCATTAGGGCCTGGAATGACTAGGTGAAACATGAGTAAGGGAAATCATTGCAGAAACACAACAGCTGGCCTCCATGACATCACTTGCAGGAATCAAAGGCAATGAACTTAAAGTTATGCAGAAAAAAACTTTTTTTTGTTTTTCTGCTTATAAAGTTACAGTTTGCTTTCTGAATGACAACAACAAAAAAAAGCTTTGGAAAGTTTGGATCTCATATTTTGCTCTTTTAGGTAAATTGTTTTGCATTTATTGAAGATGACAAGGAAATAAAATGCCTGAAATCCTTTCTGTTTGCTGTGCATGAAGAATTATTGCAGAAGCAATAGTACCACATGCTTCCAACAAAAATACAGTAGTACACAGTCTAAAAAGTTATGAAAAAAAAAGGAGGATGCAGTGGTTAACATCTATATTATTGTTGCTGTCATTTGTTTGCATGCTTTGACCTTATTGGATAGCTTATCAGTAACTAGTTCTTCACAGACATCATGTTTATTGTCAAAGGATATCAAATAAATGACAAATAACTGCTTTTAGAGTTCAAAGAGCAAAAAAATAACACAAGCCAGGATATTTACTGAAAAGGCTTCTGTCTCATGTTTAGCTCACTCGCTTGTGTCTTACTCCAAGATGTGCTAGAGTCTCTAAGCCACAGCCCAGAAGAGACATCAGAAATCAAAGAAGCATTGCAGACAGACAGACCAACCAACCAGCTTCTAGTTGCTTCATGCTCAGTATCATGGGTATGTTAGGAGGTGGTTTCAATGCAATTAATTATTTAACAAAAAATAATTTACTAAATAAGGCCATTCCTTACCCTGTTCCAGTTACTGATGGAGGGGTAAACAAACTTTTTTGATGGATCCTTTTTTTCATGAGAGCAGAAAAGAAGAGCCATGAAGTCAGAGAGCTGGGATGGGATTCATCCAGCTGGAACCACCACCTGGGCTCCCCCTTCATCATGAATAAGAGAACAGGATCTTCTGAAGCAGCAACCTGTTGTAACTGAAGTGCATCTTAGAAAGGTGACATGATCACCTTCAGGTGGGGCAAGATCCTTCTGGATTAAACATAGTCTAGACAACTGCAGTAGACTTGCTTTGGCATAAACGACAAGAAATTACTTCTACCTTCAGTGCCTGTGTCAAACAACTGACTGGCACCCACAGTGGTCCTTGCTCCTAGTTGTATCCCTGATCTCATTCCACATGGACAGTCCATCCCTGTGCTGTTTTTCGGCCTCATGTCCCAGTTTGTCTCCCAGGTTTGGTTCCTGCCTCACACCATGCCACCCTTATTCCAGTTTACAAGGCTGTAGCCTCAAACACACTATCATAAAAAAGTGTCCACTGTAAAGATTTCCTCATAAAAAACACAACTCTGTTCACAAATAAATTAAGAATGTGCTTAAATCCCAGTGAAAGCAATGGAACATAAGCATGTGCTGAAAGCCTTTCCTGAACAGGGGCCTATTGCCTCCCTCTTCCTAAAACCTATTTCAGTTGAGCTCATATTTCTTGTTGGCAAGAACTTAAAAAAAAAAAAAGAAAAAACCTTTCCCATAAAAGTTAAACTTAATAGACCACTCTAGCATCCTTAATTGCCGTATTTTTGTGTATTGATGCAAACACTTATTAATGGACCTTTTTAAGGAAAAGGTTATATTTCATAACAAAAATACATAGCCAAATGACTTAGTATGGTTGTACACCATAATGCTTTGCAAAGTTAATCAACCTAGATAGTTGGAATGTTGGAGAGTGTTTTGTTTCCAAATGGAGAATGATTACAATATACTGGGGGTTGTTGCCTTGCCAACTTCCTTTTAATCAACTCTTTTTTTTACATGGAATGAAGGCCATGAAACATCTTAAAACTGCAAGCAACCTCTTCACTCGAAAAAGAACAAGGCAGATTTTTTTAAGGGGGTGAAGGAATCCACTGATGTAATAAATGTATCCATGTATTCCAAGTATAACTTGGAGCCAGTCTAGTTATAAACTCCTTAAGATCAAGGTTCATCATAAAACTGGGCCCTACCTTTATTTTCGTAATACTAGCGGTTGCCACTAGAATTCCTGAACCCCTTCTTCACGCCATCTGGAATGCATACACGAGCAAGTTTATGATGAAAAATATACTGTGCACTAGAGCTGGGCTTTTTTAGGGTAAAAGCAACTACAAAGGCAGTAATGTGCAGGGATTGTACATTTATTTTATTACAAGAACCAATGTGTTCTTTTCCTTTTGGTCTAACCAACCTGAAGACAGATCATAGAAACAAGCTTTGCAAATGAATACTATGGTATATGCTCACATTTATTCTGTGCCATCTGGAAATGAAAACGACACACCTAATATCTTTATCTACTTAATCCTGTACTGTTTGTTTAATTCATTATATAGAATTTCAGTCCTGGTCAGCTGTTATGTCCAAGGTCGGTCTATGGCAGGCTTTATGCCATATGTCACCCTGATACCTCAGCATTCATAACTTCCATTACAGTTATATTGGGAGATCAGGTAGCAAAAATTCACTTTAGTGACTTCCCTAGTGTCACTGCAATTGAAAAGTGCTATCTCTGGCCACCTTAAAAGTTCTCTCATAATTGCCACAAGCAGATTTGTAATCAAAGTATATTTCCATACTGGGGTTTTTTTCTGGGGTCTTTTGGTTTGTTTTGGGGTTTTGTTGCTGTTTTTTTTTTGTTTTGGTTTGGTTGTTTTGTTTTGTTTTTTTGTTTTTTTTTTTTATAAGAACAGTGTGAGATATAACTTATTTCTTTAACTTTCCAGATTTTCAGTCCAAGTGTACTAACTATTGCTCAGACCAAAACCAGTAAAATAAAATCCTAAATTTCAGATTAGGGCTCTGATTCATGAAAGTCCTTAATCATGTACTCAGCTGAATGACCATGTGTCATTCTTTGCAAAGTCAGTGTCCAGACATCATGTGTTGTTCTGCACCTTGAATGAATTGAAGTCAAGGCAAATTAAGCATGTGTTTTAAATCAGGTATGTGCTTAAGTGCTTTCTTGAACAACTATGGAGTTAAGCATATACTGAAGTCCTGACTTGGGGCTGTTAAGGGCTACTTTTCCATCCTTCAGCTGAGAAAGGAGATCATCTAGCCACAAATGAGCCTTTCCAGCGGAGGCATCTGCTTTATCATTTCCTAGTCCAGTGCACAAGTATCAGCTTTCTGATTTAGTGGAATAGCGGAGGGACGGACATTCTCAGTCTGCAGGGCCAGATCCCACAAAGAAAGGCTCTTTGTAATAGCACAAGAATGCTACAAGTTTCACAAATATAAGCACTCAAAAGATAAGAGCACCAGATATCCAGCTGCCTGTGCACTCTTCCTTCCCTCCCTGACACAGCCTATCTGTCTCTCAAAGCTCGTTCAAGGAGTTCACCAAAGCTGTAGTCCAGCAATGGGGAGGTGAAACGAGTGATGCCATTTACAAATGTGTGTGTGCACACAGGGAATCCACTTGTTCCTTTGCTCTTCCCTCATTACTGAGTAGCACAGATTTCCTTTCTGTCTTACTCTCTTATTTAGGTTCTCTGCTATGAATCTGCCATAAACATAAATTCACATAAATGTGAATCATGTGACAAAACAAATTCTAAAAATGCCTTGAACACCATCAGGCCAGGCAGCCCACTGACATTTCCCAAAGGGGCTGGAATGTTTGCAGCTGTGAAGCTCCCTGCAGCTCTCCCATCTCCACTAGTCACTGGCTCCTATTGAAACCAGCCCAACTCCTGGCTGCTCAGCACAGGAAATCTTTCCCAACAGCAGTCCTATTTTCAACAGTAACTGCCAAAGCCGAGCCAAGGCCATGCACAAAAAGCCTAGTTTACCAGATGAATTCCCACAAAACACAAGTGACGCTATTCAGGATCTCATAAGCGGTAGGTCAGGGAATAAGGTGTTAGGACTCCTAAAGTTTAGCAGGAGGGAGCTGCTTGTCCCCTGGTCATAGGCTGCCAGCAGTACTGCAGGGCTAATTGCTGCACATTCCTCAGCCATGATGTCACTGGATCATGATGCTAACTCTTTCCCTCCTATGGATGGAGGGAACTTACGGTGTATCTCTGAGACACCCAACAATACATGTGCTGACCCTTTAAAAAAAAAAAAAAAATCTTTTACCATATACCTAGCAGAGCCAAACTAAATGAAGCTGAGGTCTCTGTCCAGCATTTGGAAGCCAGTTAAAATAGGAAATCAGTGTTTCTCTAAATACACAGAGTATATTACCTTAGTCATAAAATTGGGGACTTTCAAATCTAATTTGTTCAGCACTAGCGCTGTTGAAGGCTGGGAAGTGTTCCAGAGGAAATCACCTCCACGCAAACAGAGATTAGCAGCTCCCCATTGCAGACATATGGAAATGATTGCCTATAATCTCCGGTAATTGTGGCTGTATTACATTCAAATCCTGTTTTCAATTTTCTTAAACTTCTAGACTGATTGTGTTATTAAATCATGCTGGCTGATGTGTTTAATAAGGACCTATTAAATGTTTATAAAATTAGGGAAATAAATACGGGCTTTTAGTCAGATTGTGTGATGGATCTGGTAACCTATTGTTAAAAGTACTGCTGGTAAAAACGTGTCTAAAAAAAATAGACTTAAAGGCTCCCTTTAAAATAGGAAACCCAATATTCAGTGCAGCCTATTTCCAAAATGATATTCACAGATGTTTAGAGAGAAAAGAGGAGCCCAATTAGAAAGATCTCGCTAAACTGTGGGAAGAAGTACTTCCTCAGCAGGGTGACAGGCCTCCGTTCCGGGCAGCGCCAGGAGGGCACAGCATCACCCCACGAGTGGCCACAGTGGGCCAGGGTGGCTGCGTGGGTGCCAGGGTGGCTCCAGCACCGGCGCTTCAGCCGCCGGGGCAGCGTGCAGCCAGCTGAGGCCATGCACCATCCCCGTCCCTCCTGCACACCCACCCCTGCAGGGGATGGGCAAGTGCCTCCCGTGGCCCCGCTCTCTCCTCTCTACCCACAAAGGGTCACCTTAAATAATTAAAGAGCTATGAGGACCCATGTCAGAAAATTTGGCAAGGAAAAAAATAATAAAAAAAGCCAGGGATGTGTGTCTGACACAGAAGAGAGGTCTAAAGGATCATTTCATGCCTCCCCCTCCTTCCCACTGCCCTTCTGCAGGTGCCCCCTTTCCTACACAGTGCTACCCAGAGCCAGAGACAAAGCCTTTGTCTCACAATTAGTAAACCTGATAGCTCCTTGCATGCCCAATGTTGCTTTTTGGAAGTAACCTTCCTTTTTTTTTTTTTTTAACAGCTAGATCTGTGCTTTCTTCATTCTCATCTCCCTTCTACAATAGCTCTCACCTGGCTGTGAACATGCATGCATCTAACTTGTTTTAACCACAATACACACGCTAAAGTAATTTTTGTCCTCTGTCTTAAGGGCAAACACGAACCTGTTTTCGCCAGCAAATTAATCATTTATTTTATTCTTTTTTGAGGGAGGGGGGTGAAGAGTAAGAGGGATTATAAATTAATTAATTGTTGAGTTTTTCAGCATTAAATGCACCGCATCATTATCTTTGCATAAACACACCATCTTTTAAAAAATATAACTAGCTCATAACATCATAGTTACAGAATATTATCAAGTAATGAGGAACTTGCATGGTTCACATTAGAGACTTTGAAAGGTTTGAAGAGAATTGGATATAAGGTTAATATTTGGCAGAGCCTTGTAAATAGCCTGATTGTTATTTTATATTGGCTGAAGTATAAAAATCTGTGCTGCGTGCCAGCAAAAGCCGAGTGGTGTGGCCAGGTAGTTACATGGCTCTGTTGTTAGCCTGTTTCATGTAGGAATGTTCTTGCTCTCAGTAGGTTATTTTTTGTGTGTCTGCTTATACTCAGCTAAAATAGAGCAAGGACCCAGCACAGCAATTATTTTTACTAAATTTTGTTGGTCTGCCCTCAGGGGACCTTCTCCCAGTTTAATTGTTGGAGGGATTGTTGCCTTCTGAGATTTTATTTCAAAATGTTCTTGTTAGAATTTGCTTTCTTAACATAGTAAGAGCTTTTATTTTTAAAAATTGAATCCCTTTTTTAATGCACATAAAAAATGCATAAAACAGTGTATCCTGAAATTAATAGAGGTGTTTCGCGATGAACAGATTTCTAAATTATTTGTCTAAAGATATGCTTAGAATTGATTATATTAAAGGGGCATAAATCTCCTGCCCACCTCCCCCATGCAGGGGGTTTGGAAGTGAATTCAAGCAACCCAACTGCATTTTAAGTTAAGACAAATATGGGAGAGATCATTTGTCTCTAGCTGTACATGAAATAGCTTATAATAGTTGCAGCTGAGTACATGAAGTATATGTTAGAACTCCTTTGATATAAATCCCAGCATCGGCCTACAAAGATATTGCATTTATGCATCTGACAGGATTCACCCATAAATAATAATAGGAGAAAAAAAATCCAAATTTATAAACTGCTATTTCTGGATTTATTTTTAATGTGACTGAATATTCGTCCCACTTCTACAGCAGGCACTACATTAAGCAGAGCATGGGCAATCTGGTTGAAATCAATAGAAAGAAAATAAATGCTGAAATGTCCCCTTGTTCAGACACAACTGGGCAGAGATATAGGACAAGCTCCATATGAGGACAAATATCATCCTGCCATGAATTTCAGAGTAACTGGGGAGTCACGTAACCTATTTTGCTATTTTTAGATTAGTCGCAGCATTTGCTTGTTTGGGGGAAGCTCTCCCCTATCCCAAACATATGGTTCTTCCCCCATCATCTTAAATTATGTTTACAGGCTATGAAACCTTTGTGGGTTAAATCTCAGCTCATGTGAATTGGCATCCTCCACTGAAATCAGCAGAGCGGTGCTAGGGTCTCACTCATAGACTGTGACAGTCTACCTGCTAATTTCTTTTAGAGAAAATAGTGGATGAGGTCAGACTTTATTCCCCCCACTTCCTCCTTCTCTGCTATTTTTTGCAGTTAACCCAGCATCTGTAATTAATCTGATAGTCACTGCTTCCATCTTCTCCCCCTCTCTTTTCTGCACCCTTGGGGAGGTTTGGAATGGAAGCAAACTAAACACAAGCATGCAGGTAGCTAAGTTCACCCTATATGTCAAAGCACTTTTTTCTACCCAAAATAAAACCAGTGTGTAGACTGAGACTCTGAAAGGTAAATAAGACCCTTGAGCCTCTAAAAGTAAACTTATCAACTAGAGCATTTGAAATGCCTGGATGTCCGTTGTCAGACCTAATGTTAACAGCTTAGCCCACATACTGGGCTCATTCATTAATTAATCTTGAAGCAGAATTGGAACCATCAGTCCAAATCTTTAAATCCTCCACCTCAGGACAGAAAGCACAAACATCTGCCCCAATGTTCCACGCTTCACAAGCCCTCACAGCATTACTGAGTTGTAAGCTTGCAGCGAGTTTGGGAGGCCTCAGACAAGAGTCCACATCACAGAGCCACCACACGTAATGCAACATAATTTTTCCCAATTAGTGGTGTCTCTTCAGGAAAAGCCTGAGGCAGATGCCGCAGACACATCCCTAGAGAGAGCAGTCCGTCTAGGTAGGCTCAAGATCACTGGCAGATCAGTGAGACTCTATGTGTATGTTTAAAATAAGGAATGGGAAGAGCTCACAATACAGCCAGTCTTCGGTATTCCCAGCTCTTACACAAGAGAAAAACATCAGAAATTCACATTATTATGCAGGACAAAAAAACCTCAAATAGCAGCAGTTTAAAAATTTCTTCTTATTTGACACCAAAAGTAGAAGAGAACCAAACAGAAGAGGTAAAGTTAAAAACAAACAAACAAAAAAAACCCCACAAAACAAAAAACAAACAAAACCGTCCAACAACTCCAACTTCTCCCCAAAATAGAAAAATACTTATTTCAGCACTTTTACAAGCTCTTCATTGTTTTTAGTGTCAGGGCATATTCTAAGGTTGGTTTTAGGGCTTGAGCATTTTTTTATAACATGGAAATGATAGCCAGGCTGACAGAGAAGGGCAGGAGGCTGGCGGCAGCCCGCAGTGGAGCAGCACCCTCAGCACGGGCACCCTCGCCCTGTTACATACTCCTGCACCCAAGGCAAACTGCTCCCCATCCTGTCCCAGGTCTCGTCTGTAAGAAAAGGGAGGAATTGATCCATGTGGGTTGGCCATCCCACGGTACTGTTAGCTGCAAGCAGTGAGCATCCACACAGTTCTTTGAACATAAAAATGCCACTCAACCATCATTCAATCAAAACCACTTTCTGTTCTTTATAGACTATTTCTATTATTTTCCTCAGATTTCTGTGTTGCTGAAACTGCAAAGGAGACTCTCATCACACAAAGACCAGCAAAGTCAATGGCAACATTTACACTCAGTTTGGCCAACTGCATCATTATGCTGGGACTAGAATTCTCTTGCCTCGGTGCTTCAGTGTTGTTACCTCCTGCCTACCCTTACACCAGACTCATATTAGACAAATTAGAGGAGTGGGGAGAAGCAGAGAACATGTGAAACAAGATAATTCATGGAGATCGCAGCCATCAGATACTGGTCTAGGTCCTCTGCTGTGGTCGCTTCACTGATTTCAGAGAGGTTACCTTTGTGCTGAGGAAGACTGCAGGTTAGAGAGAACTGGTGCACAACATGGTGATGGGCTAGGATGGTACTTGATGAAGCTGCCATTTGCCCAGGTCCTGGGGGACCACAAGGCATGCTCAAACAGGGTGTCCCTGGGAATAAAAAGTGTGGTGCCTATTCCTAAGTAAAAGTCTGGCAGTTCATGCAGAAAGAACAACTAAACAAAAAGAAGAATAAAACACTCCCCCAGCAGGAAAAGTTGTGAAAGCAGGGTTGTTTTCAGACTGACTGACAGTGCGTGCGCAGAGAGAAAAATCTGGTTTTCACGTAAATGTACTGGGTAGAATCAAGGCTGGGGACGAGATGGGGTGTGTGTGTATGCAAGTGTGGGAAGCAGTGGTATTTGGCATGGATATCTTAAAAAATTGCTCAGGCTGTTCAGGGACGGTATGCAGCACTTTATTGCTTTGGCTCAGCTGTTCTATTGCACAAGTGACAACTAAAGGCTCTGAAAAAGAGGGGAAGAATGGAAAAGTGAAAGGTGGGGAAGTTTCAAGTTTTATGTCAGAGCAATGTCAGGCTGGAGAAGAGAGAGGGATGACGTAATAGGTGGGGGAGAGAGGAAGAAAGGAGGTTAATGGGGAACTGTAAAATTTCAAATGCAGTATTTTATTACAGTATTGAAGCTGATGCCTACAGTTTAACAATAGGACTGGCATGGAATAGCTTAGTGGTGTAAACCAGCAGTGCCAGGAGGATTTATGATTATTTTTTTGCCTTTTTAATATTACAGGAGAGCCTCAGTCTTGTTTGGGTTGACAAGCCTCAAGCCTGCTAAACTGGAGTATGCTTGAAAATGCTGGTCATTGGAAATCCGCCTGGGTTTACAGCTCTGAGGGAGGGAGCCAGGGCTGTTGGGTATTTTATGGAGTCTGTTGTTTCCTTCAGATACAAAAGAGGAAAAGTGGCAGAGAAAGTGGGAGCAGAGCTACTTGTGTCGGCCATCAATTCCTCAAGAAGAGACTCTTACTGGAGGTGCTTCTTTGAGAGCAGGGAGCCTTCTCCAGGCTGCCCCTAGCCCATCTTGAAATGACAGAGATGCTGCCAAAAGAGCCTTGTAAGCCCAGACAGGGTGGAGCTGGGCTCTTTATGAATCTGGTTTGTGGCCCAGAGCATTCTACAGTAATAAGCAGCTTGTGTGGTCGTGGGAGGCTTTTCCCAGTCTCAGACATAGGGATTGAAATTATTTCCTATGCTGATGGTCAACATTGGATCTATAATCCTGTAAATCCCATCTATGCCCACAGACTTCAGTAGTGCTTGATGCCAAGGTGACTCTGTAGGTAGGACTGCACGGCAGGAAGAAACGCTGCACAGGGAGAGCTGGCAGGGAACAGCAGAGGGGTTGAAAAAGCCCAAAGATGAGCAAAGAATATCTGTGTATTGGGAACATGGGCTTGAAAACAAGCTCAGAGTATTCCTGCTTGTATGCACTATTGCATGAGGTAAAACAGATCAGGAAGGTAATCTTGCACTAAATATTTTCATTGCTTCCAAGTTATAAGTAAAGCCACCAGCCGTTATCCCACTGGCATGGAGCAGCAACGATTCACACTTCAGTTTCTCCTGCAGGCCCAGCCAGCAGCAAGTCAATACCCTGTGACCCCAGAAAGACCCACACGGGAAAGTACTGACAGTCCCATTCTGCTGCACGCAAGGCAAGAGGGAGAATTATAAATAGAAGATCCTTAAACCTAAGTAAGCAAAGAGTTTAATTTAATAAAGCACTTGAGACAAGGAGTTCAAATGACCAGAAAAATTAAGAATTATACTCTACAAAATTTGAGAAACATTCACCAAAAAAAAGCATCACTACCTCCTATTACATATCACAAGGTGCATCAATGTATACATTACTTTTTCAGTGGACGATTGCCAACACCTATGTGACCTGAGTAAATCCTAAGGAGGCAAAGCAGGAGCTTTCGCTCTCCTTTCCCTGCTCTTGCAGAGTAGACACCATCCTGAGGTTAAATTCCAGCTGGCTTCCTTGTCCCCAATGCAACCAACTCAGAGGAACTCATCGGCTCCTGCATGCAACAAGCCAACAGGGAAACTCTTCAGCTGCCTCTGATGCATCCCACTTTGATCTGTTTATAACTTCAAATCCAGACAAATAAATGAAAATATAAGTCCCATGCCACCATAACCACTGTTTCTGGGAGAAGGGAGAGAACTTTCGGCACAGTGGGGCAGCAGACAAATGTCCCAAGCTAATGTACTTCATGAAAAGAACATAAAAAATGGCCAGAAGAGATGTGTGGGACCTGGGCCACCTTACAGAGGTGGCAGAGAGAGGTTCCCTGAGCCTCTGGCACAGGGACATCTGTGTGCTGTGCATGTGGAGCAGTAGATGCAGTTTGTAAGGACTGGCAGGGGGATATCACTGTGAAAGGTTGTGCCCGTTTGCCACAAATGTGAACATTAACACAGCATTTCTGAGGTTCTCACTGGAAATTTAAATTCTTTAAGTTTTAAAATTTTGTCTTTGCACAACCTGCTATTACCTTTCTAATGGATCTGTACACACACAGGAAGATAAAGTGGCTCCTGCATTCCCTTTCCCTTGCAGATGCCAGAGCCTTTTATCAGTGGGGTTGGATGGCTGTAGCTCACACTCTGAACCAAACACTCAGCTCCTTTCCCCTTCATGCAAGGGCCGCATCCTGCCCTGAGGAAAGAGGATCCTTTGGGCCCCTTTGATTCAAGAGTGGTGCCACGTGGAGGCATACACATGAAACACCAACCTCTCCTTTGGTCCTGGGGACATAAATCACACGTCCCCTTGCCCCTCTGCATCTCACACCTGAGGCTGAGTCCCAGGGCTCCAGGTGAGGTGACTGTTTTGCAGCAGCCCTGAAGCCCCAGGACCCCTCCTGTGCCGTGGGTGGTGCTGTCCCCTCCCTGCCGCCAGCAGCAGCGAGAGGTGACGTTCTGCAGAGCAGCTTGCCATTCTCCAGTTTCCCTTAGTGACCAAGCTACATATGTTCAGAAAACTGAATTTATGTCGGTGGCTTGTTGTTCCCAGCCAGAAGATTCAGTCTGATTTGTATATAGCTCTGCATAAATTCCTCGTTAACCTTTACAACCATCTGGAGCGAGAGTTGCTCCTCATATCACAGCGGACCGCAGCAATGGCAACAAGCGTAACCGAAACCGCCGGGGCTTTATGAGGCTGTGCCAGGCGCCTCATCTAGAGCTGGAGAAGGGTGAAGGGAAAAACCACCTCTGCGGGGTCCCCGGCCAGCACCCACCGCTGTGGTCACCCCACCCAGCCCAGTCCAGAGGGAAGCATAGCCCCGAGCAAAACCCATGATAGTGCCTTCCCCAGAGGCAACGGGCTGTTATTGTTCATCTCCTTCCGAAGCACAAACCCTCTACCTTCTGTCACTCTGTTTAGAACAGGCAGCCGCTTAATGCGAGGCTGCCGAGCCTCCAACGGCAGCCACACGCTTAATGCTTCAATTTCCACATTTTATTTTATACGTAATTTAAGGCCCATGGTGCCTTAATTGTAAAATAGGCCTTATTAAAATAATAGCTCGAGAAGCAGTGGGGTACCCTGAGCAGCAGAACGAAGCTTTCTATCTTAACTGCTGTTTACAAGGATTTAAAAGGGAGATACAACCAAAATAGAGCAGTAGAGATGTTTCCAATGTGAGCGATGGACCAAAGACCACTGGATAATTAAGTCTCTTTCCTTTTCCTCCCCTCACCCCACTACGTTATTGCTTACTCTCTTTAGATATCCAGAGCGCACCCTTCCCTACATTTATGATTGATGATGCAGTATGGATACTTCGGTACCGGTAAGCAGTGTGTGGTTTTGATTAATGATGTCGGTGGCACTCCCAGAAGACCAATGGCAAATAATATTGTTATCAGAAAACAACTAACATGACTAGGAAAACAGCAGGGTCTTATGAGCTTAGAGAAGACTTTCCTGTCTAAAATGACCCTTCCGCTGTCCAAACCCTACTTCCTGGAGACAACCCCTGAGAGATGGAGGGCACACTCACAAAATTCTCAACTGCCTATAAACTCCCTACATCCTGGCCCATGCAAGGGACAACCAAAGTCCCAGTGTAAGTTAGGGGTCCCTCAGGGCCACTTTGATTTATGTTGTGCCTCAGGTCTCCCAGGTAATGAATGAGCAGTCTGTGACCAACCACTGTTACAACTGATCTTCTTGGAGGTTTGAGATCGAGCGCAGGCTGGCACGGCACCCTCATGCAGGGGCATTTGCTCTGCCCTGGGTGCCCTCAGCCAGCCTTACCTGAACAGCACATTACACTGCTGGAGGAGCAGAGGGGCCATAGTGTAACTTGCAATGTCATGCTCACCAGTGCATAAACTGTCCATTGAATTTGGCCCAATAGTTTCATTTTCTCCTCAGCTTCGTGTGCTCTAGACACAGAGAGGCTTAGGGAGGGTTTGTTTTTTTTTTTTTTTTCCCCCTCCACTGTCTGTGTTGTACCCGCATCCCCTTAAGTCTGCAAGGTTTGGCAGGGTTTCGTTGCCCGCTCAAAGGGCATGTGCATTCTTCCCGTCAGACTTCAGTCAGACGTTTCTACTCTCCTAGACTGAAGGATGAAACAGGAGGCGCAGTGCCCCGGGGTTTGCATGCTGTGGCTTCTGAAGCCTGTCTTGCTGCCAGCACAAGCAGTCAGAGCTCACGCTGTAGAGCTGGGTGACTGCGCTTCTCCTGCATTCACAGCAGCCCTACTGACAGTTCTCCTGGTGATGAAAAGCCCTTAAAAACAAACCAAAACCAAACAAAACCCAGCTGCGGCTCTGTGGACAAACTTCAGCAACACCAGCAAATATATCCTAAAGAGGAGCTGTTGCTGCCTGGGATTGAAGACCCTCTTAGCTCCTGGACTTTTGGGCATCTTCACCACTGTCGACCTCCCTATGCTACCAAGGAAGTGAAGGTCCACCTGCTAGTGGGATCAGGCTGCCATGATCCATGCCATAAGCACATCCACATGGTATCCCCACTGGAGCCACAGTGATGGGGGAGCCTGCTTGTCCCCTGCCCTTCCACTAGCCCTGCAGCACCCTGAGACCTTTTGCAAGGGAGCAGGGACACTTCTAACGCTGGAGCTGCTGGTGGGCAGCATCCCAATGAGCACAAACCATGCTGGGCTGCTGTCCCTGCTCTGAACACACACCATCGCCAGCATGATCCAGGACCCTGTGCTTTCAAAGGCCTGGAAAAGATGGCAGGGGCTCCCGGACAGCCTGGACTGCTCACGGGAAGCTGCACACCCCAGAAAAAATAGGATCGGGGCCAGACCCCACCCTGCCAAGAAAAGCCCCATCTGAGGCACCAGGCCAGAGGCTGTAACCAGGCACAGGGAGCTCGATTACAGCCGCTTGCTCTGTAGCAGCAGAGGGGTCGGAGGAAGGGGCACATGTGCCAGAGATCTCGGTGCAGATCTAGGGACGGAGGTGACAGAGAGGGGCACGTGTAGCAGCACGGCATCTCAGGCAGGCTGTGATTTTGGGTGCTGGGAGCGCACATGGCTCCACAGCCCCCCCTTCCCCCCCTCCACCTGCACACTGCCCACAAAACCCATTCCCCAAGGGCCATTTCCAACTTTCCAAACCCATCAGCAGATTCACACAGCTGCTATTTAAAAATAAAATAAAATAAAATATAATAAAAATAATTAAAAAAGCCCACAGGAGAAATAGTTCCTTTTTTTCATCCTCTAACAGTAACATTTCCCCTCCCAGCATTCACACTGGCCGGGGGCCCACGGCTGGATTATTTAGTCTGACTCCTGAAGCAGGAACAGATTTACAATTCAAATTCTCATGAAACGGCAGGGCTAGAAACTTCATCAAACTTTATATTATTGGAAAGAAGAGATTCCCAGAAAGGATCTGAGCTAACTGCCTTTAAAGCTGTGATATCTTTACTGTATAAAGAAGCTATTTTATATTGTCTTTCAAATGTGTTAAAATGCATTAGTGCTTTTCTTCATCATTTGCACCCTGACAGAAAGCTAAGACTCTACAACTTTTAAGAAGAGATTTCAAAAACAGTAGGAATAATTTTTAAAATATATTTTTAAAAAATTAAAAATACTTTTTAAAATGAAAACATTTCTGAAGGGTGTGCTTCAATTTAGCATAGGATATATATATGCAGCTCAAAAAGAGGGGCAAAGCCTCATCCTTTGCCAGGGGGTTGCAGATCAGACACCCTGGAGTCTGTAGCAAAGGCTACTAATGAGGTAGTCCAGACTCCCACCATTTCCAACCAGCAGCCACCTACAGTAAGGAGGAGTTTAACATCAGAAGTCAACAAATGCATACCTACATGATATTTACGGTGTGTTTATATACTTATACACTGATATATAATACATCTCTCGGCAAGTGCCTTAGTAAAATTTTGAGAAAATTTTTTTCTTAGAATATAACATGTCATTTATAGAAAGTGAAACATTTTCCAAATATATTTGACCTTATTAAAAAGTTCTATTTTAGTGAATGTTTCAGATTTTTTTATTAATATTTTTATCATGCTTATATCCCAATTCACTAATGAACCCTGAATTTGATTAGGCTATTCTTAAAGGGGAAAATATGGGAAAAATATAACTGGAACAGCAAATGAGTCCATTCTGAACTCGGCAAATTGATATCAGATTCTCATTTTTAACACCTTCCATAAAATGGCTGTTTGGGGGGAAGAGAGAATGATTTTCTGTAACCTGCTCTGGCCAAGTTTTACTGTAAAACAATATAGCATCACTATAACATACCTGGGATCCCAAATAAATGTGTCTGTCTTGCAGTATCTCTTCAGAAATTATCAGTAATACTATATGTTCCTGTTTCAGATGGTTCTAATCAATCTTTTAGTATCTTACATGTCTGCCTATTAAGCTAGAGATGATCACTTGGACTCTGAACTCTCTTTCTTTGTAAAATCATCTTGAGTAATATTAAACCATGTTGTTGGAGCCCTGGAATTTCTGGGTTTCATCAACATTTGCCCTCATTTTTCATATGGCAAAGTTAAGGAAATATCTGGTAACATTTTAATTCTACATTATTCAGTGTGGCTTGTATAGGTGTGGTGCAATCGAGTCTTACACAGGAAAGGCTGATTTGAAGTCCTGGCAGAGTGATTAGCTGATTCCCAAAAGATATGGATATAAATTTCTCCTAGGCACATCTGCCCTGTCTGCTTTTAATTTTGAAACACCATCTTTAATTTAGAAACTGTCCTGTAAGCTCTCCCTTTTGTGAACAAGAATTACATAATTTGCTGAGCAAAGACCCAGAGCCAAGCTTTTTTTGTCTTAAGTAATCAATGAGTAGTAACCAACAGACAAACGTTCCTTCTAACTAACTCTCTTCTGCCTTCACAGGTTATTGCACCATGTGGATCACATCTTAATGGAAAGGCTGGGCTACACAGCCCTCCCCTCATTTCCTGAGCTGCAGAGATCACCTCCTCTCACATTCTTGATCAGCTTCCCTGTAGCAACAGCAGCAGCGGATCACATGGAAAAGTAATATTAGGAAAGTATTTAATGTATTTATAGCTGTCTTTTAATGACATTTACCAGCTGGAAAGGAGGAGGCCTGCCAGGACCAAGTGATCAATCAGGTTTGAGGAACTCCAGCAAGTGCTCTCAAGACCACCAGCAAGCCTTTCTCCAGCCCTAGCTCCATCTTGTGTTAGGCTGTAGATCCTTGGGGCAAATCAGGTTGACAGAGTGTGTTTGCCTGGCCCGTATCACAGCAGGACCTTGAATTTAGCCCAGCACTAAGGCTGCTGAAGCGTACAAATAAATAGTGCTAATTCTTAGATCACGGTTTAGAAATTTCTGCTCTACATCAGCCAGGCAATCTGTGATCATGGGACTCATTATGAACACCCCATATAATAAATTTAGTGTGCCAATCAGTATTTCCAGAGGACAAGAAGAGAGACTACTGAAGCCTGGGTTTGGCCACTGTTTGCAACAGACCGTCACATCTCTCCTTACAACAAAATGCCATCAGACAGAAGTTCTGGCTTTTGCAGAAGGAGTTACCTGCACTTGGAAAATTGCAAAGATCAACCCATATGGAAAAGATCATGATTGAAAGGTCCAAGTAAAGCAATTTTCTGCTTCCCAAAAGATGTGGATATAAATAGAAAAGTGCCTGAAAATGAGCAGGCAGAAATGAAATAAATGCAAACAGAGAGCAAGTCTTCTAAAGCAAATAAAGGTTTTACTGTATTTCTCCCCAAACAGAGTGTACCAGACCCATCAGGCAGTGCAAATTCTTTCTCAGATCTGCTGCCCCAACTCCTGTGACATGTAAGTGAGGCTGGACACAATCACTTTGTGCAGTAAGGTTGAGCCATTATTCTGCCTAAATTCAGGCTGACCTGAAGAGTAGTAATTGAGCAGAAGTGCATTTTCCCGCGACCACATTATCGCTGGGAAGACGTGCCCCACTGCTGCAATCCTGAGCATCCTTGTATGCTCTAAAGAGAGTCCCTCAGGAGACACTCCAAAGTTGCACTCTGAACATCACGCCAACCTTTTGTTCTAACATCCAAGGGTCTTCAGCCATCTTATCTGTTACTCTAATTGCTGTGACAAGCTGTGGAAATACACGTCATTTAATGTGTAAACCTATAAAATAATCATTTGCTGCCCGTGTGCTTGACGCTCGGAATCTGCTGAAATTTCATGTGGGAAAAAGCTCCACTGGGCTTGAAGGAATGACTTTTTCATTTCCTCTTCTTTCTCTGAAAGGGAATTTTACAGCTACTGTAGGAGTTCACGTCTCAGACTTCAAGTGTCCATTGCTATTTCTATCCCCCTCCCTCCCTGTACAGATTGTATCTAAAATATTTTGGGTCTTGTTTCTACTTGTTATGATTTGAAATTCTGAGTTTAATTTCTTTCTTTTGATAGCTGTGTTGAAATTCAGATATAGAACAAAGGGTTGGAAATGTTCACCATTTACAAGACAGGTAATCACAGCAGGAAGGCAGGAGGCTAGAGATTGTTTTACCAGCTCTCTGTACTAATATCATTTAAGCAATAGAACTTAAAAATCTCATCCTCTTATAATTGTATAGCCTTGAATGAAGACAATAGGAGGCCAACAGAAATCTCTAATGCCAAAAGCTGCAGGATGAAATACCTCAGAGATAAGTCCCCTGCAAAAGAAATCCCAGAAAAATATCTGTAGATAGAAGTAGTGGTTGAAAGCTGCTAAAAAATTTTTAATGGTTTTGAAAAAAAAAATTTCTCAAACACGAAGGGTTTGTTTGCTCCTCTTAAAAAAAAACCCTGCATTTCAGCTAATTGAAAAGCTAAAAACCCAAGTGGGCAAGTCCTTTGGGTTTTGTCTAGCTAGTTTTATTTCAGCTTCTGTGATTTGGTCTTACATTTAAAATTAAATATTTTGGGTTTGAAGATTTTTTTTTTTTTTTTTTTTTTTTTACAATTTACCCAACTAGAAAAATTAATCTGATCAAAATCCACTTCAATCCCTAATCTGGAAGTAGACACACATACACTTAGGAAAGGTGCTGCACTGTAATTTTCTTTCAAGAAACTGACTGTGCAGTATAGCTGCTGCCTTCTCAGGAAGTGTTACCTGTAGACAATTTGCTAATGGGTTTTCAGAGCCCCCATTAGGATTCTTTTGCAGGATACTTGGACAATGCCTGTAGCTAAAATGAAGCGAAAGTATCTTTTCCTAGATGGTGGCGTTAAAGTGTCAAATTGTAGTTTTACAACAAGGTTATAAGTTTTGTGCAAACAGAATTGCAGAAACAAAACAACAACAAGATTGAGTGCAAAGCTCAATGCCTTAACACAATCCCGCCGTGTTGAGGGAGGAGAGCTGGGGGCGGGGGGGCGGAGGGGGGTGGTGGTGTGTGCAGTATTGTAGCAAATATCACTTCAGCTTTAGAATTCAGCACACATTACAGAAAAGAAAAGAGGCTCCCGGACAGAGTGAATGTCATCACAGGATTTGGGGTCTTGTGTTTTCCTCCTCCTTTAATTCAGACTAATAAACTTTCAGAAACACTGATGCACTTCCACCCCAGTGCTCTGCTGCTTCTGTTCAAACTTCTGTACGGAAATCTGTAATCAGAGTGGTTAACTACCAAACTACTTCAGGACTGAGAGTCCTAGAGAAACAGCAAGATGAATTTCTCTGAACTGCTGAAGCAACTCCAGATGAAGCTTAAATGATGAATATGTAGAGATGATGATATGGGTAATGAGAGCATCTACAATGGCATTATGCAAGAACTGTCATATTCCCTGTGTTTGTACAGTGCCTGCAATCAGGGGACCTGACCCAGCTGACTTCCTCTAGAAACTACTGCAATCCAATAACAAATAAAAATAATGGGATTAAATCTGAATATGTGATATAAACCATCATGCCGCAGGGCATATCCAACCCACCAGCTGCCTGAGGGGAAGGTAGGGAGGAAGAAATTGTCCCCATAGGCAGGTCATCCCATGGCTGCTGCCCTGAGGTTTCTTGGATCCTCCTCTGAAATGTCTTGTCTTGTGTTCTTCACTGTGAGAGACAGGATACTGAACTAGACGGACAAGTAATCTGATCCACTGTGGCAATTCCTATGATCCCACAGAGATGCTATGAATAATTCAGATTCGCTGAAAAAAATCCCCCACACTTCATGCAAGTTAACTGGTGTCTCCAAGAAAAAAGATCATATAACCTCTTTATAACCATCATCATCACTATTTACGTGTGTATTTGACAGTTTATGGGTGCCTCCCTGCACAAGCTGTTAAAATGAGACATAATTAAAATTACAACTTTAATAGTTTTAGATGTCACAGAGGGCCCAGTCAAAGAAAGCCTTAACCAGTCTCTTTGGTGGGCAATAAAAGAGAACTCTGGCTTTTAGTGAACTTGCATGAAATGTTAATTATTTTAGTCTCATTCCCACTTGGAAGATGTCCTCATCCTTGAAATACATACACAATGTAGCAGGACTACATTGGGTTGCAGCATCAGCAGGAAGAATCAAGAAGGGAAGCACTGAGGGGATCCTTTTCAATTTGGGGCTTTCTCTCTGGGACTTCAGTTTGGTGTGAGAAGTCTTCTAGGAGCATCTCTCACTCCCAAGCCTTATCTAAGATACAGCTGGCTCTCAGGTGACTGGTGGCCTGTCCACAATGGGCAATGGAGACACTCGTATCACTGGAGCCCCATAAGTGTTAAGTATCCCAGAGCACCTTCTGACATACCCCACAAGTGGCACAACCAGGCTCATGTGCAGCTGTATCTAAGTGGGTAAGCTGTCCTGCTTGGCTAAGATACACTAAATAGAATTACTGTGCTTCTAGTCCCAGGATGGCTCTCATGCAACCTGCTCTGGGACTCCTGCTATACAATCCCACCTAGTTGAGGATAAATATACAAATACACACCACTGATCTGTCTCCTAAGGGAGTATAGTTATGCCAGAGTGACAAGGAGGAGTAATGGCTTGGCACTTGGAGTTTCAAGACATAGGCTCCGCTTCTAGCCTGCTCATATAGGTATGGACAAGTCACGTCTTCTCTTTGTGCTGGGGTTTCTGCTCTCCCCATACTCTTGTTAGTCTGTGGAGCGTCTGAGGATGCAGACCTCCTGATTCTGAGGGTTCATACAAAAGCAGGATGAATACTGCATTATTCTCAGGTGTTTTCTGTTGCAATACAAACAACTAATCAGAAACTGTTCAAATATCTGCAGACATCACCCTGGGCCCATCGTATCTTCAAGAAAGGCTGCAGTGAAGTTTACCAACAGTGAACCAGATTTTTGTTCCCCTAATTTCTGAGAGGGGAATCTTTGTTATAGTCCAAACATCGTAGGTATCCTATGGTGTTCTAAACTCTAGATGATGCAAGTGCTTTACAGAAAATAAAATATGAGAACCTACAGAGTTATGCCTAAGCACTTCAGTATTCCTAAGGAGCTGAACCATTTGGAGTTTGCAATGAGATTAATCTGATAATGGTTTTATGAGTCTTCTCATGTCAGAGCTATTCTCACAGTCCCCTCTTCCCTTTCCTTCCTCACATACATATTCATGTAGAGAGAGGGAGGGAGCTGCTTAGTGCCTCTCGCACTCCTCTGTGACCTGTTGCATGATAGTTGCTCACATCTTCAAGATCTTATTAAAATATCCACCAAAGTATTGGGGAAATGTTTTAACTCCAAACTGCTTCTGAGGTATAAAAGCTTGAGACAATTAAAAAAGTTATTTTGAAGCTTGGAACTTCTACTAAAAGGGAAGAATGGCACTGGAACACTTCTGAAAACGTGTCTCGAGGTCACAGTTCTGAGCTAGTTTTGGAGAACTGTGTGTAGAAGAAGGTCCAATAGGGAATTTCCAGTCTCCAAAGTAAAAAGTAGGGAATACAGTCAAGATTTAATGACTTCAGGACTTTGGTAAGGACCAAGCTAAGTACCTCTTGAAAAGCAATAAATAAAGTATAAGAATTAGCTGTAGAAAAATGTACAGGAAAATATAGGAGGAAGAAAAACATTAAATGCTTCATGGCCTCAAGGAATGGACACCTGCAAAGAATGAATCTGGTCCATATTCAAGGATACCTTGTAAAGACAAATATTTGCCTACAATATACACATTTATATGCAGACACATGATTATGTGGCACATACAGACTCTACTTCTCTGATTGCAAGGACCTGAAATTTGATATAAATTCAGAATGTCAATGAAGAGAATAAGAAAACCTTGTAAAGTCAGTTAATGGAAAATGTCTATGTTGGAATAATGTAATTGGTCCCTGCAGAGTATTACGGGTTAGGGCACAGATAGTGACAAAGGAAGAGAAGGAATAAATACATGGGGATTTTCCCCCCCTTTTATTTTTTTAAGAATAGAAAGTCTCAGCCCAGGCAGGAGCAGGGGAGGCTGGTACAAGGAGTTATTGCCTCTTCTTCAAAGCAGGGATCAAACTAAGAGTCAGAAATTTTAACGGACTACCTACTTCCCTCCTGCATTCAAAGGAGAGCATGTGGGGATCTCATTGCAGGTCTAGGGAAATTGCACAGCAGCTCCAGGGGTGTTGCAGAAGCACGGACTGTGACCCTGTATCTTTGAGGATGTATTGTAAAATAACAGTTCTCATTCTCTATGTCAGCCCCCTCAGAGCATCCCTTTCAGTATATTACATCACCAATCTCTATCTCAATTAGGCTGTTGGCTATTTATTGCCACTTTCCTTCCTCAAACCTGAAGGATCTAGCTTTCTTTGCCTGAAGTTTAGATACTCTCACGGATTTCAGGTGAATCAGAATCAAGGTTCCTACCTAAAACTCTCAAGTAAATATGTATGTGTGCAAACTACAAGAGATAAAAATACCTTAGGGGATTATAAGTGAAGGCCCTTAGAAGAAATGGAGGATGGCTTACATTCAGATATGACCTCACTCAGTGAATCTGTGTCTGCCCATGTATGCAACACATCAGTAGCATATATTCAAGACAGCTGAAGAGCTTAGGAAGTATAGAAACATGGATTCAGATGTGTCAGTCAGTATGCATAAAAACAGCTGCTTAAAAATAATGTGTGGGGTTTGCCTTTATGCAATGACAAGAAAGGAATTCAGTGTCAAAGTTGACTGAACATTTAGCCACATGTGATATTTTACTCCAAAGCACACTGATCCTTAATTCTTATGATACCTTCTTGAACTACAAAACCATCCATACAGATCTCTCCACACTACCTACCAATAACAAATGGATTTGCTGAGCTAATGATCCTGCCATTTGGGCTGGCCGGCATATAACATCCAAAAAACCCCCTCAGGACAAATCCAACAGGCAGACAAACCCTAGTGTGAAAAATAATACTTGTGTAATTTTTGATATTACCCAGTCCTTCCAGCCACACAATACTGATGACTCGATCTGAAGTGGTATGAGTCAGTCAAACACAACCCTCAATACCCATCACACCAATCTGTGCAATCTAGGGAGTGAGATTTAGAGAGCTGCTGCTGCCTGGACTACAAGTTCTTTGAGGATGCATCTTCTGCTGAGGCTTGTGAGAAACTGAACATACTGTCAGCAGTTAAATAATATATCCGTATCATCACCATATAAAAAATACAGCCAAAAACCTGTTCACATGGAGATTGTTGCTTTAATTGTCACTTGGATGCTCCTAACCACTTTTCAGCTGAGAATAAAGCTAAACCTTCCTCACAGCTCTGTGCCTCCATTTCCTTCCCTTACTCTGAGTGTACATCTACTTGGACTGCACTCTCAGAGGAGAGACTGGCTCTGATGGCTGGTACTTCCAAGAGTGGCCCTTTCACAGGTGGAATCTTGTTAAATCTGTTAATAAACCAGTTCCCGCTCAAAATGCAGTTGGGGGACAGTGACTTTTCGTAAGGTAAAGAGGACCTTTGAAGGTTAGATGCAGTGCAGCTACTAGAAAGCAATGTGAGCCAACAAAAAATAGACTGGGGGACAACTCATTTTGAGTGCATTGAAAATTGACCCATAGGGATGGAAACTGGTCTCAGCCGGATTGTTAAATTGCTAGCTAAGAAAAAAAATCGTATACATTTACTGTAGTTCATGTCAAGCTTGTAAGTTACAGGTGCTCTGATCTTTCTACTTTCATAAGTTGGTTCAATATTTAGCATATGCTGGTAGCATTTGTTTTCTAAATCAATGGACTAAAAATCAACTCTTTTCTATGTAACATCACAGGCTGGAATGGAGGAGCTTGCTGTAGTATTCCAGCCTAGACATCTACTTTTGTCTCTTTACCTGTCTCTTGCTTAAGAAAACAGTAAAAAGAAAGGAAGAGTGGAAAAAAGAACTACATGAAAGAAAAAAGTAGATAAATGGAAAAGGAAATCTTAATAAGGTTCTTTTTTCTTTTCCTATTTTTTTGGAGACTGCTGTATTAAATTAAAGTCATACATAGGTTTCAAAGAAAATCGTATGTCGGTGGAATGGTGAGCCCACCTGACAACGCATGCTAACAGAATTGTAAATGTAAAGGGTAATGCTTGTCACTTCCTGACAGCTCTAAATGGCCTTTTAGTTCAGTACGCAGAGCTGTCATAAAAAAACATAAAAATGCATATGCAGACAGCTGAAACTGCAATGCACATCATTATCTGCAAATGGTATAAGTATCCTGAACAAAGGGCCTTCCAGTTTAAGGACAAGCATAAGACATTTTTCTGCCTCTAGCCTTAAAACAAAGTGCTGTCAAGAAAACAAGATTCTCAGTGCCAGAACTGAGGATTTTCTGTCAATCAGCAAGGTGCTACATTTGTACATATTTTTCTGACCCCAAATATGAGAAGAGCATCCTTAACAGATGTGTATTTAACTTCTGGCAGATACATCTTTTTCTTCTGGGTTTATTTTTTTTTTTTTCTCCCCCTCAAACACACTGCAGAGAACAGTTTTTTTGTGTACTTATTTGTTCCTTCTATCCTGGATTTTCCTCTGTACTTGTTTAAAGTATCCTCATGGTGGTTTCACCATTATTGTGCCAAAATGTTGGGGAACTTTAGGGACTAGTGTTAACCTGGTATGAGAACCATGCAGAGAAGGTGAACTCCATGACTACTGTGCTAGTCTGTTCGGTTGTGGTTTAAAAATTTTCAAAGTTGCAAGTTCACTTTCAGTGCAGCTTGAAAACAAATATAATAGTAATAAGAGTTTAGCAAAAACATTGACGTAGCCAAGCAGCATTGAGAATAAACCTGTCCCCTGCACAATTTTGCAGTGTTAGTGAACATAAGAACTGGGGTATGCAATGGCCACTTATTGACTGCTTGACTGATTTAGGCAGTTCCCGGCACTCCTGTATTACCATATATCCTGATATTTCTACTCATCACATGTCTCCAGATAGAGAACCGTAGGCTGCCTGATATGATTTAAGGATCAGGGAGAAAAGGAATCTAGTGTCTACAGTGAATGCTCTGCTCTGAGAGCAAAAATGGACATGAACAGGAACTTCCATCCCAAACATTAGAGTTCACTTCATGAATGCATAAAAGAGCAGTAAGGCAGCAGTTGGGTTTCTTTCCTTTTTTGCATCCAGAACTTTTAATTCAGATTGAATCTACACTGACCCCACTCTCAAGTATCCAATGCACTGCACAGGCCCATGACTTAGACCTTCAGTAGTAGCTAAACCATCCCCTCCAATCAAATAACCTGCACAAATATTAATTCACCAACACAACCAATAGACTGAGGGTGGAACATGGATAAACAGCAAGTACTTGAACAACAAACCTCAATTTTCCTAGTTGCTAGACATAGACATCCAAAGGTGCGTGTCTAGGCTCTCACCTTGGCCTCAGTTTCAGTTACACTCCCATACAGATACCTCCATGATCATTAAATTGCATAAACCCCATTTTTCTGAGGATTGGTGTCTCTTCCAGATTTTCAAAATTTAGTTGCATTGCTTTTCATGCTGTCCCAGTCCTGGGTTCAGTTAGCACTTTAGGATCTCTGTATGCAGCAGACAATAACTATTCTGGCCCTGAACATAACTTGCAGTATAGGACCTGGTGTTCACAACAGATCTTTGATATATTTTCTCAGTATCTTGAATTATCCACCAAATGTCTCATACCAATGTTCTCTTCTTGCAGCATAAAATATGGGAATATGAATCAAAGATATTTTGGATTTCAGAACTTCTAAGATCATGGAGGCAAAATATCTCAGTCCAAAAGAAAAGTAAGTGAATAAATGTCACACATAAACATTTTCTATTCGTCTCATGGCTTATATTTACAAAGTGCTGTGTTTGAATCTGTAAATTTTCCAGTGTGAAATTGCCCTGAACAGTTGCTTAATGGCATCTTAATTTTCCTTTAATTAATCACCTTTAGAACTTCTAGCTGTTTCTCCATTAAAATCCACATTTATCACATGTATAATCATCGTTCCTTTCTTCCAAAATTGCCCGAAGAAACCATCAAAGGATAAAGCTACAATCCCAAAAATTCATTTCTTTTGTATCTGCAGTAAGATGATATGGGAATACACAGGCATCTTGGAAAAATATAGGTTTTGTCTGAGATTTAAAAGATATCCAGTAATTCTGGCTGCTTTCTTGGTGCTTTTTGAGACATCTGAGGACAACTAAATCTTAAGTTTGGTTCCTGTCTCAATAACTGATTCCAATCCAAGCTCGAGAAAAACAACATCTTAATGCTCACTCAACAGTCTTGCTCCAAAGCTGCCTCTACAGACAGTATGTCCTTCCCAGAGTCGAAGCTTGCACATGCGCTTTGAAAAAAAAGAAAAGCTTTGCAGACTATGTGTGAAAGCCCTGTCTGGTGATGACTGTGATGCCTGACATAACAGTATGTTTTCACCTAATTACAGTACACTTAAAAAATACACTGTGCATTATTGACACAAAAACAAGTGGATATATATCCATCTGCTAATAAATTACAATGGATAGAATTAAAACATTTCCAACCCCAATGGAATGAGTTGATGAACCAGACTTCCTACAGTATTAGGAAAGGAAGGAGAAATGAACAGCCAAAGTAGTTTTAAGATGGAGATTGGTACACTTGTAAGACACGCACAGCATGTCATTTTGGAGACCAAAGTGACCTACACCACTGCAAAACAAGTAGAGACTACACAGAAGCATCATTGGTTTCCTTGCATGTCCAGCCTTAATGACACGTCTTTCCCTGATACAATAGATGCTTCACCTATCAATTCTTTTTTGAGCATGGCTTTTGTATTGCCATGTTTAAAAAGTGATGCTGTCAAATGTGGCAGTGAGAATCCTGGACTAATACCTCCAACTGAGCTACAGCAGCCAAAATATAACAATATTTTAACCACAGTGATACAGAGCTGATTTTGAACACGCATCTTCCAGACAAAACCTTCTACATCCCGTTACAATGACCTGTGCCAGGCAGGCCTCCCTCTCAATCTGTTCCCTTTAAATTTACAAGGAAGGAAATAACAAGAAAGAAGGACATTCTTTTATTACATTTTTTCAAATAAAATGTCTGTGCTTTCTCTGGATGGTTCCAGCCCGATTTATACAAGGTGAATTTGACCTTCAAGAGGCAGAACATCTGGGAATGACAATTAAAGCCATCTGCACCCAAGGCAAGCAGGTTGCTCGCTATCCACTCCGTTCTGTCGCCTTCAGAACATGGTGGGGGGGGGTGTAATCTCAAGACAGCCATCCCTTTTTTATTGACTGTCTCCTGTGCTTTTAGAGATGTGAAAATACACAGAGCCTGACTGCACTCCTTCCCAAGGAGTCTCGCCGGGGCTGGCATGAAAACTCCAGCAGTGCTGTTGAAGATTTGTGACTCAGGTTCTGTGGGAATGGTATTACCTGGACCTAGATTTTCTTTCATATTTAATCTAGCCTCAATATGTCTCACCAGTAGTGACTTGGCCTGTCTGAATTTAGTCACATAAAGGAGATGCGAAAGCCTGAGTGGCTTGTGCATTTTTCACTGGCCATCCAAGTTCAGGAGACAGATAAAAGGTCATTGAATGTCTGTTCCTGGAGGTACTGCCTTAAGCTCCAGCTCTATTTAGGAAGGCTGAAGATGTTGAAGATATTTTGAAACACTGGTAAAAATCCAAACCACCGTTCTCTGTAGGACTTCAGGGCAACTGGACATTCCCTAGAGCTTGCAAATCTTCAAATGTTTGCTGCAATAGGGTAATTTATAACCCCCTAAAACTCACTTTTGAGGCGTTCTTGTTGTCGCTCTTAAGCCAAATACTGTTAAGTCTTATCATGCTGTTACTGCTGTTCCAGTTTTTTTTTCACTCTTCCCACTTGACTGTACCATCTGATTTCTCATTTCATACTTCACTGGTGAGCTTCTTTAGGACAGGAGGATTTTGTTAGCAGGGTAAGATTTTGGTGTCTGGCCTAAGACACTAAAGCAATACATATGACAGAAGTACTTACGGCACTAGCTGTGTCATGTAGATATTTGCACAGAAGGATCATATTCATTTTTGACAGGCAGTATAGTGTTAATGACTCATTTGGATAGCCAGACCTGGCTGGAATTTCAAAAGCAAAGGAAAAATAAAAAGACAGAGGTTGGGAAAAAACCCATCTAACCCAGAACTGGAATCATTTCTGTGGTATTTGGAGTATTATTATTTTCATTTTCTCTTCGTATAATTTTTTTTCAGCCTACTTAAGAGCTCCCTGTGTGCCACCTATTGGTCCAATCCACACTCAGTTTTCCTTCTGACAAAAACAGCGGTGGAAGAGTTGTGCAGGGCCAGAAAACAGGAGGTGGGAGGCCAGAGAACGTGTACAGCAAAGCTGTCCAGGAAACAGGGAAAGGAAGTGTAATTTTCTAGGCAGGTCGAGCCAACTGCAGCCCAAAAGGCAGTCACACCCCCTGTTTCAAACTACGGGTGTGACTCAGATAAACCAATAATGTGAAATTACAGCAGCAGAAAGATATTTTAGAAAATATTCCACACCATCGATGACATATTCAAGTATTATGCCTTTGGAGATTAAAACCTGCCTTCTTTGAGTGAGAAACCAGTTACTTGGAGAAATAACCGAGATTATATTGACAGGTCTGGGTTCCACAACAATTCCCCTTGTATATGCCCCATAAACACCTTTCTTTCCAGTGTCAGTCATACATTAATTTCCTACCACAATAATTCTTTGCTAAGATCCCATTCCCATAATAGAAAGAGAAAAAAAATGAGTGACACCTCAAACAATATTTGATAGTCTAACAACAATTTCTAACTTCAAAGACTATCTACATAAAAGTTGAAGACTTTTGCTACAAAACCAAACCACTGGGAAATCATTTCCATCTGACATCAATTCCCCAGCTACTAGAAACAAGGCTTTAACTAAAAGTATAACTTTTACTAGAGGCTCTTTAACATTTTAATCTATGCTGTAAGAAAGTATGTACATAGTCAGGTTATATTGTGTCAGAAATCAAGAAAGGGGTTTAAGAGAGGTAACCCCACAAATCAAAGTGAGGGATGGCCTTCACGGCCAGTTGATAAGAACTCAGATACATGACTGAGTTACAGTCCTTTAACAGATTGGGAAGGAGATAGGAATATTTGACTGATTAACCCCAATTCTTTATGAACACAAAAACACAAGAGGTACAACCAAGAACATTCCCAGCCCCCAAAATTATTGTCCTAAACAAAGGGAATTAATTTTTCAGAGGTGAATCATTACAGCAAATCACTCCTAATGTACTGAACCACTGGAGGAATCAATGGATGCAGGTCTACAAATCACGTATTCAAGACTCAGCGCTGGCAAGCAAAGATCTGTAAGGCTTGACGATGGGCCATTTTCCCTTCCCAGAAATGCTGGCTAAAGCCCACAAAGTCTTCTGTAACAGTCCTTTTTTTAAAACCCTGCTTTCATTTCTAGCTGAAGAGGAGATTGCATGTCTAAGACATCAAGTTGTGACCTTGTGGTGAATTAAATGGGTGAGCATGTTAAAAGGCTTGTAAATGTATCTGGACCTTTTTTTTCCTCACCATCTGTTTCATACTTGATATCTTGATAGATAGTTCAGCTTATTACCCACCACTAACGTCATCTCTCTGCTGAAGCCTTGTTATTTGAAATATGGGGTCTCTCCTTTGTATAGCAGTGACTAAGTACATTGGAACCCACTTAAATTTGTTTTAAATGCATTAAATTGGTAACATGCAATGTTGCTGCATACCAGTTTCTATGTTACATAGTAAAAGTTTAAATGATTAAACCAATTTAATGTATGAACCAGGCACTCTATATGGCTGAGAACAGTCAGGTTTTCCAGTGAAATGTTTGCCTAATAGTTAGCATTGTGCAGAGGTATGCAGATGCTTTTGCCAGGAGAAAGTGAAATAATTGATGCAGCTGAAAATGACCTTGATCTTAAAGTCATTACCTCATTCCTTGAAATATCTGAAAATACAATGACAGAAGCAAGGGCCTGAATGACTACCGTGACTTTTACTTTGTCCTGAGTATCAGTGTGACATGGGTACATGCCAACAATAAATCATTTTCCTGGAACACATGACAGTAAAAAGTTGGGGTCATGTTTTCAAGCTGGCTTTTCTTTTTTCTATTTTTTTTTTGTCTGTTGGTTCTGTGTCTCTGCAGACTTTACATGACGTCCTCCTGTCTGCCTACATCTATTTTATAGATTAATGGTACCTGTAACTACTCAGCTGAAAGGTAAAATAATAGCAAGGGTGATGAAACCTCATGCTCCATGACATAGAAGGGTGACTCATGGGGTCAGGAATGAATTCCTGCCTTTCATCACTGGCAGAGCCTTGTATTGCCACCAAAGCACTATGCATGGTAAAGTGGTGACAACACACACCTGGAGATATACAGAAGTCCAAAAGGTCCACTGGGTTTGTCTGCTTCTCAGGGAGAAAGGTAGACTTCCCCAAATTGCCACAGAACTGGTTAGACTGCACCACAGCAGGTCTCTGGGGTATTTCATGCTAACTGATCCAGAGGCCAGCAGAAACAAATAAAAGCTTTTTGATTACGATATTTTCATCTGTGTTGCCAAAGCCACTTGTACCTGTTGAAGATGCACTGAAACTAGGGGCTGACAGGATTAGACTCCCTCCTACAGCTCCACAGAGGAGTAGGGCCAGCCTTTCTAATGGGGCAAGCCAATTTCTGCATCCTCTGGTCTTCCCCGAGATGCCAGGAAAGGCAAATTGTGCTTTCTTAGTGTTACAAAACAAGTTTCCCACCCAAAGTGTGGGATCATGGTCACACCTGCAAACCATGTTTGCTAAAGGACTTTCTACCTTTTCTCTTTGAACAGGAGCAGGCACAGAGGAACTGGGAATACAGTGGCCCAAAGACGAGGGAAGGCATTTTAAATGTAGTGAACTAAAAGTTGTGCAACAAACATAACTGCAACTAAACACCACCTGCCAAGTGTTAAGAGACTTGATTCATGCAGCAAAATGTCACACCAAGCAGTTTTGATGCAGCCAGCTGTCACAGGCAAAGCACTCTGCATCTAAAGATGACAGGTTACAGGAGGAAATCATGGCTCAGGAGGAACCTGAGAATCACACTGATGACTTTACCTTTGAGAGGAGCTTCTTCAGAAGCAGTGCAAGAACCAGAGCTAAATCAGGCTACTACTTGTGCAATAAACACATATGCCATGGTCTTAAGAGTAGAAGCCAGGAAGCTCTGGTGGTTTTGGTGGAATTTCATCACCTGCAAGACAGCCCGTGGCTCTGGAAGGCAACATGTTATCGGCACATCATAGTTTTGTTTTTTCATCCCTGACCTTTTTACATCTTCCCTTCCTGTAGTCTGTCAAGGTCAATGCTGAAAAGGAAGGTATCTGCAACAGCAGAGATGTGAAGTTTTCAGAGCTGTCATTCTCCACTGATACAGAAGTGTATGTTTCTAAATTTAGCAGTTAAATAAACATCAAGGTGTTACAAACACTTACTTGTGTTACAAAAGATGGTTAAGTGTTGGCAGGATACCGATATCCTGTACAAGCCATGCAGTCAAACTTGATTTCTCATAAACCCTGCCTGGATTCATTTTCATTTAATTTTATGTAAACAGTGTCTCTAACAGTGGCAGTAATACCTCACCAAAGAACCAGAGGTTCTGTTTCCCAAACCAAACACAGTCCAGATCTTTCAGTTCAAACTGACATTTGAGCACAGATCTGGATTAACTCACAGAGTTCAATTTGGAATCCAATTTTATAATCAATTCTTCATTGTTTAAATCAATGTTGCTGATATAATGCATCAGAGAACCTATCCCCTTGATAGAGGATTTTTAAAAGCTGTATTTTATGGCTATGTCATCACCAAGCATTTGTGGATTTAAAACATTTGTGAAATAAGATTTTCTGGTAAAATCTTGTGTGGTCCATTAAACATACAATACACAGCAGAGGAAATACTTGATTATGCTTACACACTTTCCTCTGTTTCTGGTAATATTCCAAATGAATACATCTTTGCCATGTGGTTATCAGTTCTTAAGATGGCTTCTGAAGTTTGTAATTTTACTTTTCTGCCTTGCAGTTGACAAGTTACCTGGGACTACACTAGCTTAGAGCTGGCCCCTGCACACATTTTGTATTTGCCCATGGTATTACCATTAAAGCAAATTCCCCATTAATTCAATTCAAAGACCTTAAACATACTGCATATATGTATGCTTCTGCAGCATTCCCATATGTATATTTTGTTTACTTGTGTGTTGTATACAAAGCACATGTGGAATCTGTAAGCATAACAAGCAGGATCATTAATTGAAAAATTAATCAGGCTCATGCAAATCATGTGAATTTGAACTATTAATTCTGCTAGAATTCAGCACAGTGTCTACATAATTTAATACTTTTCTTCAAATCTCAGTACAGGAATCCAACAGTTCTCAGCTGGCAGGTCTGAAAGTGTCATTCTTCTAAGGATATGTATAAATAAAAAGAGGATGTCCAAAGTACATGTATAATGTGATATATATATATATTCTTGTCCTCCATGTTGCATTACAAAGCACAGCTCCTTAACATACAGCATCGTACCAAAAAAAAAAATATTCCACAGGGAAACTGCAATATATACAACTTAATACAAAAAACACCTTTTAAGTGATATGCTAAAAAAATAACAGTACCTGCCTGATGTATGGAACAACACAGAGGAACAGTGTCTTGAAAGTTGGGAATGAAAACAGAAAGTTGGGTCATCTAATGAAGTTCTTCAGGACAGAAGGAAGCCCGTTTTTGAAGTGCCTAGTAAATCCATCAAACAGCCACTCCATAATTATTGCCTTTCACAAAATTCAGATCTCCAGGACCAAAGACCAGAAGTTTAGCACAGCATAGGAAGGGAGCAGGAGATAGCCCGACTACTACCAATATAAAGGAAATATTCTACACAGAATGCTAGCTTGTACTGCTATTTTCACAAACTTAAGACTAGATAATGTTGAATATCTTTAAGTGTATACCACACTATCTTCAGACATCATATTCCATTCAAAGAACTTTAATAGAACATTAAAAACCACATTTTTTTAACATTCATCATAGAGAGGCATACAAGAGCTCTTGAAGCACACAGAGGAAAGCATGAAGCAGTTTAGAACAAGAAACAAACACATAATGCAGTCTCTGGAAATTATGGGCATGAAAGAAAGAAAAAAAGATTCCAAATTTCAAAGTAAAATTCATTCTAACAATCACTGGTGAAAATCACTGGGATAAATGGGAAAATATTAACATAACCATTCTCAAAATTCAAAATGAAAATTTTACTTTAAAATAATATTCTTGGTTGCTTTTTTCTTGCAGTTTTCTCCATAAAGCAACAAATGTAATAAAACACAATCTCCTACCCACACCAAAATAATGTTTGGCTGAGCTCTATTTTTGGTGCAAATATTTCTCAGTTGAGACAGCTTGCTCATGTCCTCATCGGAGTCTTGGAACCATTTTCTGGCTTTACTACACATTCACTGTGTCACCATCAGTAAATCACATAATCTGTACACCACAAATTAACATCTGTAAAATTGGGAAAGTCATTTTTATTTTAAAAAAGTTGTTGCGAAGCTCAGTTAGTTAAACCGCTAATTATTTTGTTTAAAGTTATTGGAACTAAAGATGTTTACAGCTACATGTTATTTTTGTAATCAGTAGTAGGCATCAACTACTCAACGGGTAAGTAATGATCTCAAGCATTTTAGTTCAATCTGACCTAAGCAAATTGAATGTAGCAGAGAGAACATTCTAGCATATTCCCATGGGAATGAAAAGAAGATTTTTGCATTCAGAAGAAAGGAAATCCAAATCCTCATTTGCCCTTACTCCATAACAAACCCCACGCAGGTTCTACATCTTCCAAAGCACACCCTGCCTGTATCATACAACCATCTAGTAAAAGATTATACCATAACTCTGACAATGCAAAGACAGACAGAAGTTTAAAATTATTATCAGAATTACCTGGATTTACCGACACTGATAGATTTAAATCCCCAGGAGATATGTTGTATCATTAACTGAGAAGGTGGGAAAGGTAAAACAGAGGCAATTACTCAGTACTTCATAATAACCTGAACTAGAATTCCCTGAAGCACCTGTGTTTGCCTGGCATAGCTCATAGGCCAATGCTTAGCATAAAGTGATACACATATTTTCTTCCATTCTCCTTGGAAAAGTTTGTGTTCCTGCAGATGTACGGAAGAGAAGAGTCACTGGCCACCTGAACGTCAGTACTGCCAATGCAGAAAGCCCTCAAGCATGAAGTCAGGGTGTCCCTTGCACACACACTCAGTCTCATCAGCAGCGGGAAATCCGCCCAGAATCTGTTACCTCCAAGCAAGTTCAGTTTCCTGATGTGAACAGAAAGTCAATCAGGAGAAGTCATTAGGGACCTAAACCACATAACTTACCTCAAAGAGACTTGTCTCTCTGGGTTACCACTATGATTAACAAATAGGGATAAACTCATTTGTGGGCAATTTAGAGCAGAGATCTCACTGAGGTGCTCTGAATTACCTTCTTGGAGAGCACTTCCTTCTCCACTATTTGTAGGGAGAGCAGTCTCCTGACAGGTACCATAACCTGGGATCCTCTTCCTTAAAAAAAAAAATAACCATAATAAAACAAACTCAAGTCTGTTTATTCTTCATTATGATGGCCCTTGGTTATGTGTGGAACAGGGTGGGTTGAGGGGCAGCCTTGTGATTGCTGCAGGGTCCTTACCAAATCTATCTGAGTCATAATCTTCAAGTAGGAAAAAAAAAAGGCTTTTTCCCTTTTGTGTCCAGACATGTGCAGGTCCTGGCATCTCTGCAGGCTCACAATAGAAGACCTATCTTATTCATGCTGCAAAAGATCTGGAACCTGACACTTCTCTCAGGCACTCAGTCCTAACCCACAGGATTTGTCTCTGACATTCTCCTTTCAAGACAAGTGTCAGCAGGTGATGAACTCTGTATTCTTTCACTCCTGCAGCTTCAGAGCCTGCATCTCTGTTTCTGCAGAATTTATGAATGGTAAATGTCAAGCCCTTTGTTTTTTTTTTTCAGACCTGTGGTTCTGGTGTCAGAAAATAAAGGAGAGATGAACAATACTCTTCTTTCCTCCATTCTTTATTTTTCAAGTTCTTATACTGAAGAAATAGAGCTGTATTGGTTGGTGTACGGTAAGCACAAATGATAATATGCAGCAGGGAAGACTCCAACATATCATTGCGGCATCCTCCTGCCCTTGCCCACTGAGCACATGTATTGGTGCACCTGACAATTACACGTCTGAAATTGTAACCGCACACCTTGTGGGGCTTGATTGTATTTAACTATTGTTAACTTCTACTGTGATTTTAGTGTTTTGGTTAATTAGTTCCACCTCATGAGGCAAAGGTCTCAATTACACTTTGCAGGATGTTCATTAACAGAGCAGATTGCTTTCTCAGTTCAGGGCATCTCTAGCAAGGGATCTGAGGTCACTGCATGAGAACTGTGGCAATGGAAGGGATGATGAAAATTGTACTGTAAGTCTGACCTCTCGGCTAAGAACTCATGTTGGTGTAACATGACTGGACAAAGCTGAGAGTTAGAGCAGTCTTGGCTAAAGTGAAGCAAATTATTTAGCATGAATGGTTTAGCCCTTACACTTGTTTCTGAATCATTCACATCTTGTTCTGCAGATTGACTCTGATGATAACTTTATGCAAACATATTTCAACTAGACTGGCCTGTGAAACATGTACTTTGACTCTGCCTTTGATTACTCCTTGTACAGTCCCAGTTCAAGAGCACTCAACTCCAAACACACACCTACTGCTCACTTATTTCAAAGTCTAGGGAAAAATCCAAACCTGATCATCACAGGCTTTCAACAGAGCATAAGCACATCCTTAAAGGCTTGACTGATTCTGGATCACCTCATTACTGAAGTTATACAGTACAGGTTTCTCCTTCTCTGGTGAATTACGCTGTGAATGACTGCATGCGAGCACCCAGATGTCAGAGCAGTATCTCACCTCCCTTTGGGGACCCCAGGCTCTACCCTTCTGCAGACTGGCCAAGACAAAGTCCAGCCCAAAACACCAACCCTCTTCACTCCTCATGCAACAACAGGCTCTTCTGTTCCCCCAGCAGCTGTGAAGCAAACACAAACACACTTCATTTTAACAGAAGCTTGTTGGAAGAACAAGAAAGGAACAGAAACATGATCAGATCACTCTTTTGAACCAATGCTTTGACTGGCGTATCTACTGCTGCTCTAAGCAGCTGCCATATAGTCATTTTGTAAGCAATTTCTTTTTAAACTAGGAGACTGAAGACCTCATAACTGATCATAGCCAACATAGCTTGTGTATTTTCCTGGAGACAATCAGACACCACTAACCCTAGACCAGGGCATCATGATGGTAGAAACAGTATCCCTTTTCCAAGCTGCTCTTAATACTCTCTCCTAATAAAGAGTGATTCCTCAGGAAGTGCTGTACCTATTACCCACATGTTAATACCAGCTTAAGTTTCGTTGTGACTAATGTCATTATAGTGAATTCCAAACGAATTGTTCATGATTGGCTCCTTCTTTTAATGCCTTTGGCATGTGACATGTTTTCCACATTGCCTGCAAAAGTCTGTGGTAGGAAAATGCTCATAGGTGTCCTTGGCAGCCAGAGGCTGAAAATGTAACTGTTTTGCTTTGTCTCCAATGAGGAAAGCTTAACATTTATTTTCAGGAGAGAAAGTCTTTTGCTTCCCACAACTGGTCTCCTTAAAGTCAATATAAAATAGACTGGATGGAGGCTGATACAACTATTTGGGTTCTTCACGTGAGATATGTGGTCTTACTTTAAAATAAAATCAAATACCATCTTCATTACTCTACATCACAACTGCTGCCAAAAAAAATCTCATGCTCCCTAAAAACTAAGAAAAAAAAAATCCATACTCCTTAATACTCCTTAAAGTCACTTCATTTCTCTGGGCCTCAGACTGAAATTTCTAAAGCAAGGGAAAGGACCACATATTTCCTCATCTCTTTCTTCAGCTTATTGTTAGATTTTCTAGGTAATGAAACCCTTGGGAGACAGTTGTGCTATTGAAGTAAATGGGACCTGACTTTAGTTGGGACCTGAAGGACTCCATGCCACAGCACGGCCAACAGAGCAGAGATAACGAGTAATTTAGCCAGGCTGTCACCATCTCCTCCTGTTCTTAGCACAGCTCACCACATTTCTGGAGGCTTTTCCCATGAAAGTAGACATTTTCCAACCTGATATATAACATTCTCCATTTTTCTCTCCCCAAAGAGAGAAATGTAAAGGAATTAGCAGAGCCCAAGTTTGGCAGTTGGGAGTCTCACAGATTTCTTATATGCCTAAAAGGAGATTTTAATTTTTTTTTAGGTCATCCATACCTGAAAAAATTATCTTTGTGTCTATCCTGAATGAAAATCCTGGCTTCTCTCCCTGTGCTTGAGGATGTGCCTTCTTGTGTTCACTAGGGGACACAGGCACATACAAGAAAGGTTGGACCAGGTCATGCCAAAGTCCCATTCAACACAATATCCTGTCTTTGGAAATGGCTAGTAATGGGCATTTAGGAGAAAGTGTATAAGAAGTGATGTAAGTATGAAATTCTCCATATCTTCTCCATTTCAAGCAATTTGTGGTTTAAGGACTTCCTGAGCTGTAGCCTACATCTGCGTCATCTCATTTAATAGCCCTTTAGAGACCTTCGCTTCCATTCACTTGCTCAGTTGCTTCTTGAACTTTAGATATCTAAAACATCCTGTGTCTGAGTTCCACAATTTAATTATGCATTGTGCGAAAAAGTAGATTTTGTTTGTTTACAGCCTGTTGCGTAATCATTTCATTTGGTACTCTTTAGTATTATGAGAAATAGCTAATAACCATTCCCAACAATCATTTTTCCATATCACTGCTTATTTTAGGCTGGCAATGGATAGACAATACTGGAAAGTATTGAAATTGTAAATTGCAAACAAATGTGCAAAGGTTTGCAATAAAGATCAGACTTAGAGGGAAAGTGAAGTTACTTTGCATATATATATGATACATATATAAATGAACTATTAATATTTTCATGCATATTTCTTAAAGCTGTATAAATGTGAGAAAATATTATTCAGTACTCATATTTCTCTCTGTGACCCTATATTAGGAACACAGAAAAAAGTTGCTTCGATCTTCAATACTATTTTCATTGAAGTAAACATCCTTATAATACCAGACATTCATGTTGTACAACTAGTAATATTTGAAATAATGTTAATTAAAGTGAAGTTTCTTTCCTAACAGTTAAAGCATTCTTAGTTGCTTTTCCAACCAAACACCATACTGAAGTATTCATACTATTCCATTGTTTTAAGTATCACGGCAGTGTTATCTAAATAAAAAGGCAAGAGTGAAAAAGTTTTTAAGAGCGACCCACTGTACGATTACTAGCTGTTGGTACTTGATGTAAAATATCTAACTTACAAAAGCACTTTGGCATGTTTTTGGACAAGCCTTATCAATAGCTGTAATGAGAAATGACTTACAAAGGACTTTCTGTACAAACAGCAAATGAGATGCTTGCAGACAGAAGGGAATTTATTCTGAAGGAAAAAGAATGAAGCCTAGTGTTCTCATTCACTGGCCCTTCACCTAAAGTTGTTTTATTGTTATTCGTGTGTGTCTTAAGTACCATGAAGAACAGTATATGCTATTACAAGGATGTCTTATTTCATCTGACTTTTGTTCCCCATAACCAAGCACCATTATCATTATCAGTTGGCAAAAGTAAAGCAGCGATAAAATCCTAGCATTCATTTTTTTAAATAGTCTCTAGAAAAGCCTACCTGCCACATAAATCAAAGCTGGAGACGCAGTTTTGTCAGGACATGTTTAGTTTCCAAAACAGTAACTGAAGTAAATGAATACACAGGTATACATAATTTCATCACTTGATAGTAATTTATAAATGCAGAAATCTGTTTTTCACTTTTTAAAAAGTCTGCTTTAGACAAGGTTAGAAAAAGTAGTTAAGACTGAAGTCAGAACTGGAGCAGCGATCACTGGGGAGTGACAGCTTCTCGGGAAGTATCGAGGCTGAACTCTACTCACTGCTGCAGGGCCTGAGCCCGGGTGGTCCTGTTACAGCCCCTGCCCACATCACAGCAACCGGCCTCCGAAAATTCACCTCACATATTGCCAATGCACAGAAGAAATAACAAGTTGAGCATTTTGGTTCAAAGTAGATTAACACCCACTGAAAGATTTCCAGAAACTTCACCTGGCACTAAGGATCTGCTTTATCGTAACGGCCCAGCTGAAGTTCCTGCACTGGCCTTCAGAGGTATCTGTGCACTTGATACCCAGCACCAGGCCCAGTCTTGCTCCTGCTCTCTCCCCACTGACACTGGAAGAGACCTCCTCTGCCACATGGAATATTTAGTTTAGAGGACCTCATGCGATCTGCCCTCTCGGTGACTAAATTTTGGTCATCTGCAGAGAGGCAGTCATAGGAAGTAATGAATGGTACTATAACACTAGCAAGCTGCTTCTTGCTTTGATTTCTGTGGGAAAAAGAAATAAGCAGGAACCAGCAAAGACCCTGCTAAATCCACGCTCAAAGAAAGATGTGAAACCAATTAGTAGGCTAGCCCAGTACCCATAAAGTTGCTGTCTACACCATGAAATGTTATAAAACAAAACAGAACACAAAATAAAGAAAAAAATAAAATTAATAAAGAACAACCCATGCCAAACAATAAGCCTGCAGGTGCTTGTAAGGTGCAAATTCAATATGAATAGCGGCACTTTTAGAAAACCAGCTATGACTGAGATGAAACAGAGCAGAACAGAAATGCAGAAGTGAGGATGCATTTTCAAAATATGTCAGGATTTATTCTGTTCCTAAAAGAACCAGACAGTTAATCCACCCGGTTGGCAGGTGCATGATAGTAGGTGATTCCTTGCAACTACCTCTATAACTATTCTCATTATAGTATTCTCCAGATGGGGATAGAAGTAAAGTGAGCAAGGGCAGAGGACAGAGGTGGAGAGCCCATTTACCTAGCTTGGAATGTAACTGATCACGCAAAAACAAAGGGCCACTCAAACAGAATTTCTTGAGTGGGGATGACATAAAGCATTGGTTCAAGTGTCTCTGTAGACACCAACTTCTGCAATGCATCTTTGAGAATCATGAGTACCTCATTTTGGGGATGGAGGGAGAAGATGGCAGGCTTTGTTGCATTTGAGCAATGACTTTGACTCAAGTAAGAAATGAGGTGACCTGGATTAAGGATGGAAAGTGGATTTCTCAAAGACTTTATGATTAAAAGTTCAAAGCATTGCTGTCTTCTAAATAACTACATCATCCTCTTTCCCCAAAATTCAGGTTTCTGCAAAAGAAGCTTCTAAGGAAAAAATAAAAGCAGCTTTTTTTGATTAATCAAAACTTCTGCTTCAATCAATTTCCAATTACATCCCACAAAATACTAAGAAATTTAAGAGAAAATTTGTTTCGGACTAAGAAATGGTTTGGTTTTTTTTTTTTTTTTGTGTCAAGAAGTCAATTTTAACATTGTTTGAATTCCTTCACCCTGTTTTCCCCTGAAAACTTGACTCATTTCCAGAAGGTGCAGCAACACTGAGACATACAGAACCCAACAGCTGGTGGAATATGGTTTCCTCAACAATTCTTTAGCCAGCTCTCATCATCCATAGCAGGATGAGTTGGTCACATCTGCTGACCTCCGAAAACAGTGTGGCTGCTGTGAGTAATTCTGGTTTTTCCCACGCAGTGAATAATCCCTACAAAGCGTCACCATCCCAAAGCCTGTCGTTACCACCTACCAACCTTGGAGGGAAGAGAAGTATAGAATAAGGCTGTTTTGTATTTTCAAATAATGGAAAAAAACAGCTATGCTAAACAGAAGAAAAAAAAATCTTTCACATTGACCCTGCAGAGCAGACTGTGCTGCACGTTCCCAAGTGCTGGATCCCGGGAGACAGAAAAATTCATCCTTATTTATTTATTTAAATTAAAAATCCTAGCCGTGACCTCAGAGGTGTATGTTTATTATCAGCTCCAATGCACTTGTCACAGCTTTGGCTGGAAGGGAAGCCAGGGGAGGATTTAAAAATAATAATAATCCAAGAAATTTCTCCATTTCAAATGTCATTGTTTTTTGTTCCTAATTAGAATACAGTTTGTCTTTCAGATTCCAAAGCTTTTGGATTAGTGGTTTTAAGCATGATGTCATTTTCCTGTCTATATGACCACAGCAGAGCCTTACTTTGAATGTTTGGTAACAACAGAAAAATAACTGTGGAAACCTATATGTAATTCTGCAGGATCTGAATTAGTGCCATACCATTACCAGTCACAGTTTGGGAGCAGATAGGCAGGACCTGTACAAGGGGATGTGTCTATTCACTCTGATCCTTTCCAGAAAGTGGGGCTTGGCCAAAAGAACCCAGCAAGTCCTACTCAGGGGCTTAAACAGTTACCTGTTTCAACTACCCATGTTTTATGTGCATATGTAAAGTGAAGATAGTTTGTCTTTTAAAACAAAACAGGCAGAAAAAGAATTAGTGGACCAGATTTATTCCACTTACAACTACATTATGTTATTCCAGAGCCAAATTTCATCCATATGTGAATTGCAACCCTTCAGTGACTTAAGTATAAGCAAATTCCGGTTTGCTATCTCCCTTTCTCCCCCAAATGCAATTCTGTTCCCTTTGCAGAGCAAACAGGACCACTGGTATGTGGCATTTGTCCTAGAATTAACATTGCTAAAGTTTTCAGTGGCCTTAATGATCTGATTCAATTTATTTGGGACAGGTATTATGCAAATTATTTAAGGACTGTTCTCAACCTTCAGAGTCTTAGCACAGAAGAGGGCGAATACCAAACTGGGCTGAGAAGACAAAGGATAACACGATAGCAAAAAGGCTATTTGGCTACAACTGCAAGCCAGCAGCTGGTCAACCCTCTTGTAAACTTCATGTGGATAACATGGATTTCGGTTCTCCAAGGGTTTTGAGTGGTTTTGCGTATCTCATTATTGATGGGTTTGCTGCTTGTGTCAGCAACTGGCTCAGCAGCAGTAGTTTTGTAGATGCTTGGTTTTCTTATGGAGAGATTTCAATGAATCTGTCAGACTGCCTTATGCTTTTGGATCATCTACTGTCACATGTGCTCAATAAAAATCCACCCTTAATTCTCTTTGTTGATGCCGAGCAGGTGGCTTTGGAGCATAAAGGTCTTCTCTTGCATGTTCAGGGCAGCACTGAAAAAGCCACCTGGAGAAGGGCCCTGGGGTGCTGCAGCCTGCTGGGGTAGTCACAAGTTATCTCCCCTGAGCTCAACTGACCACAGTATTCGATGGACACCAGGCAATAAAATAGGCAAGCTAGGTCACCAGAAACATGAAACCAGCCTATTCCTGTCTCCCTCTCCCCAGAAGCCAAGGCACACATGCACGCTGTATGTGTAACAGTGCAGTTAGTATTTGAAGAGCATCCCAAAAAGCCTTCTTGCCTATCCTCCCTTGAGTCTCTATGCCAAACCCATTCATACTGGAGTGATAATAGTTGACAGAAATCAGTTTAGTTTGGCTGAAAAGGAGACATCTTAAGGAAAAAATATGGTTTCAGAGGCCCACCCAAAAATGCAAAGGCTGGACTATGTCTGAGAACAGAACTTGGCCTCCTGTCCCCACTCCCACAAAAAATGCCTGTAAATGTTATGCTCTTTGGGCTGTACTTTTTTTTCCCCCTGCATTAAAAACTGAGTGAATTTAGTGCTTATAAAACCAAGGGGCTGATAGCAACTGGCTAGAACCAGATGTTAGGAAGACTGAAGCATATAGTACAAACAGATCGTGCACATATAACTATTCAGAAGTATGTAGCTGCATTACTTATTCTCAGACAGGTTACTGAGCAGATTGATTTCTGAGGCAATATAAAAACATTATGCCCAAACCCCAGGGCCTGGGAAGAAAGGGAAGGGGAGGAGGTAGAGATGTCTGTGGGTATCCACATCCATAGATTGGGAAAAAGTAAATATATTCCCTCTCCCCCATTCTTTGCAGCTCTGTCCTTCCCTGCTGTCCCAACCAGCAGTGTGTGCCGAGCCCAGCAGAGACAAATGTAATGCTCAGTTACATCTGTAACCGAGCAAGTTGCTCAGCCTTTGGAGGAGAACAAGTGTCCCAGTGTGGGGAACAAGATTACCTCCCAGGTCATGCAGCCCCACATTTTCCTGATCTGGAGGCATATGGACTACTTCAGCCACCACTATTCAGGTTGCGCACAGATCCAAACACTTTTAGGAGGATTTGTACCAGGAATATGCGCATGAAGAGCCAGCATCGCTTTCAACAAGGCATGGAAGGTAACTGGTACAGTCTCCCAGTAAGCCCTATGGAAAGACAAGCCTGTGTAGCTGGCTCCCTTAAGGAATTTGAGCTGTTAGTTTTAATGGCTTGAAGGTTTTTTTTTGAACAAAAACTGGATCAGTTTTATTGACTTTGAGTTAAGTGTTTCTGTTTATAGCTATTGCTCCTTGAGATTTCTGTTAAAAAATTTAAAAATCCTTAAAGTCTTCTCCTCTGATCCCACACTCCCAGCTCCTTTCGGTGCATCCCCAGTTGGCTTTACTCAAACACCAAGCTCTCCAAAAGCTCAGTTTTGGCTTTTCAAGCTACCCCTAACACCACCACCTTCCTTGCTGCACAGATTTCCAGAGCATTTAGCTACCAACAGGGCCTCATATTGTGTTGGTGCTAATGAAGCCCTTCCCAAGCCTTTTTCCAACACTCACCCTGCCTCACTGCAGCCAGTCTCTACTGACCATCAAGCAGCAACATAAAATCCAACACAACCACAACTCAGCTTCTTGTTTGGATCAATTTTTCCTTTGATTTCCGCTTCACAGACTTTGAGACTAGAAGGAGCCATTGCATCTCTCACTCAAGCATTTGCACCTCCCAGGGCCTGCACCCTACCCCATGGTGTGCCACCAGCAGCACGATGTCTACCACAGGTGGGTTATGACCGCAACAGCATACTGAGGGCCAGCAACACCCAGTCAGGGCAGGGATTCTGTGGGTGAGATCTCCTTAGGAGAGCCTACCCTGTGAACTATGCTACATCCATAATGACATCAAGCCCGGTAACTTCATCAAGGAGACAATTCCTTCTCAGCTAGATCCAGTAATCACTGCAGTCTGTGCAGAACCTCAGAGTTTCCACTCCCACTGTACAGCAGTAGTAGCACACCAGCAAAAACCCTTCCTGAGTGCCATCCCTCCCTCATATTCATACTCAGGACACCATTACAGTCTTAGTCTTTCTTTTCAGGCTACAACCACACGTCACGGGGACATCTGTTACTTCATGAAACTTCACTGAAGTTCACTTTTATACACATACCACTCACCTTATTTAACTGCTTTGTCCAAATCATGGAAAGACTGAGCTCTGTGAGCTTCTTTAGACATCTATGTAGCACAAACTGGGATCACAGGTTACAATCATTAGGTAGAGCCTGGGATGAGAGGAGACAGGAAGTTAACAGTAATATTGATGACTGTAGTGGTGGGTGCAATTTTAATCCAGTGACTCCAACTCAGCAAGCAGAAAAGTTGCAATGTATTAAAATGCAAAGAGTTTACAAGAGCTGAACATCTAAAGTATAGCTCTGAAAAATTACTCCTTAAAACACGCAAGCAAGAGCATCTCAGACAGAACCAGGAGAATATTGTTTTCACAGGACACACTCTGTGGGTGTGTTATAAGTTCTGTTCTTTGGCCTGTCACCACATTATTTCTGCACTTCTTGTATTTCTCTCACTTTTCTTATACTCAAGCACTGTCCTGTGATACAGCAGAAGTGCATTTACAGCTAAAATTACAAAAGTGGTCCATTATGCTTTTTAGGTAGTAAAAAGGCTGTAGTTTGTCACAGCTGTCTAGAGCCCCAAACGCCTACAACTGGCAGAGCCGTGATCCCTTTTCCTCTCCCCCTGCCCAGACTCAATCTGTGTATGTGTGCACACAGATTAAAGCTATGTACAAACAGCTCTTTTCATGTGCTCTCTGAAAAAAAAAAAAAAAAAAAAAAAAAAAAAAAAGGGTGCTTCAGTGAGGCAAGAGGTCAGAGCATTCCTAAGCACTTATTTCAGAATAGCTCTGCTTCAGCTGCCGCTTCCTGGCTTCCCACAGTGGCCACACCAGCTTTCCTATCTCATGGAGCAGGGGGAGCACAGTGGGTTATCTCAAGGGGGCTCTTTCCAGAGGTGGAAAGTCTCAGCACATCCAGCAGGAAAGTTGCAAAGAGATGGGAGAGGAGCAGCAGACCCTCATGGTAGCGCCAACCGTTATGGAACGGAGCTCAGAAGCCCAGGAGGACCCAGCCCTACATTGCTCCAAGCCAACCCTTTCCCTTGGAGGCCTCCCAAATCCATCATGTAGACACACCACCCCCTTACCTCTTCTGCAGCTCCCCAGGGAAAGAGGAATTTAGTGACAACAGGGATGCATAATTCTCAGGCACTTCTCAACACTCCTACTACCTCTAGGGAGGCAAAAAGCTTCACAATCAAGGAAACCATCTCCAAGCAATGCACCTTAACTACCATCTCCCTTCTGCTCCTCCCAAAACCTTTATAAGCTTAGATGCACAACTCTCAGTCTGATTGGATTCTTGTTAAAAAAACAGTGAGGAAGCCCAGCCCAGGCCCTATTTCAATTAATTAATTATGCATTCCCTTTGTCAGATGTGTTGAGAAGCACACAGATGTGGGACATCTTCAGCAATAGGGAGGTTCCTCCAGGGTGTTACTGGGTTCTTTCCATCTCATCAGAAACCACCAAGTGAAGGAGTCTGGAGGCAAAATCTATATAAAACAGAGGTCCCGTGGCTGTTTGGAAGCTTCTTCTGTTTTAAACTGTGGTCATACCTCTCCCCTTAAAAAGTGATTCCAGGAGACTCAGGTTATGATATGATGAGTCTCCCACAAATAAGATGTCAGAATCCCTCTTGGCTGGAAAAATGCAGATCTCACATCACCCACTCAGTGGGGTTGGGTTCAGCAGGTGGGACACATGCCAGAGAGCAAACGACTTTCTATAAGGTCTTTCCAACCTCAGGTACAGCCCCACTTCCGCAGATGAGGAACTTGCATTGGCCTTAAAAAGCAGGCAGGGACTTGCAGGGGTGTGGGACACTTCAATCTACTCACTGCAAATGCTGGGCTATGAGAAGGTCTGTTTTTAGGCTTGAATTTTAGTGTGATGTGGTATTAAATCATCCACATCAGTCTAATTAACACCTTCTACACTACAAGGGAAGACAAAGTAGTTTTGTTATTAGCTCAGCCTGAATGGGTTCCATTAGATCCTGGGTAGACAAAGCTAAGGGTGGCACTGCTGGTGTGGGCACAATTTAAAAGAGTTTTCATTGATTCTAAACTGCCTCAGTTGAACTAAAACCACTGAACAAAACACCTTTTTTTTTTTTTTTTTTTTTTCACCATGTGAAAGAATTGGGGGTCTCATCTAATGGCCAGTAACATGAAATCACAGTTAGTTGTTGGGCATGGGACAACTAATCACACCGTAGCTGAAAGGAGAAATAAATAATGAGCGAGGTCTTCAGAGCAGAGTGGGGATTCCTCTCTGTTAGGCCTGCACAAGCCTCAAGATGGAAGTCTACTCTCATTTGAGGCCTTTGGGTGCTTGTATAGTATAAATATTTACTAATAACATAGAGAGAGTGAGAGCAGAAGAATAGTCATTTTTCTCAGTGGCTTAGGGTTAAGTACAGGGCAATGGCATCTTAAATCCAGATGTTCTCCTTTTGGGATTTGCCCACGAGGCATATTCTCATGAGATTTCTCTGGCGTTTTGATTTGGATAGTAGCAAGCACTTTTAGCCCAATGATATCATGAGCAGATGACTCAAAATGCTCAAGGATTTTCTTTGTAAATTCCAGCAGTTTATTTTATGACTAATGCAGGGAAGAAAGTTTTGCAGATTTCATCTTCTCATCCTTCTGTGTTTTCTATTTTCAGTTAGTTTTAAAGGATACTGAACTTGGCCTGCTAGCAGAATATTTACTTCAATTTATATATTAAATATAAATAAAAATATTGCATGCACATGACTGTGTGTGGGAGCTGTTCCCAAGATACTCATGGAACGACTCGTGCTGATAAAGAGACAGAGACAGTGCAGATGTTGGGGGCTGCCCCTATGGGAGAGAAAGATAAAATAAATATAGGAACCCCCTTCCCATTCCAACAGTATCTGGGCACAATATTTAATGACATTTTATCACCTGTGCTTGAAAAAAATGGCTCAATAACAATGGTTCTTGCACCTTTGGCCAAAACAGTAGGAGCACCCAGATCCTTTACTTTATCTAAAATGCCCTGAATGTGACAGGAGAGGGTGGAAGCACACACGAAGATGTACACCATTTACCAGCTGCGAGTGCATGAGTGAGGAGCATATTTAAAGACTGAGCAAACACTAGACACCAGAATCAGTGAAAAAATATGGAAAATTCATTGGAGGTGAAACTGGACTGACTTGGCCAATGCAGTTTCACAACATCATCAATTCAAGGCTTGCACAGGGGTGATTTTTCTCTCCATCCAATTCACTAAGGAGTTGCACGCTACTTTGGTGGATTTTCTGCACAATTACAGATTATTGCCATGGTAACAGATGCATCACATGACAACTTTGTTACCTCAGAGACAAGAAACAGCTGCTTAAAGAAACAGGCATCCTCCAGGAATGGCGATATTTATTTTCTTTTTTTCTGTTGGCCTCATTGTTTTAGGAGTCCTTGCTGATTTTCTCACGGATGTGGCTTCTATCATTTTGATAGTTAAAAATGTTTCGGTGCATCAGACTGAAAGTTATTTTCTCCCATGTCATATTTTTCCCTCTTACTAGGAAATGTAGCATACCTTTGAATTAAAAAGGAATATATATAGTTCCTGTAATTTCAGGAGAAGTGAAATGGCTTTTTTCCTCCCCCGTCAGCATCTCTCTCTAGTCCTGCTATTTTGTTTTTATTAATTTAAAGAGTATTGAAACATCGCTAATATTATTATTTGAGAGAAATCCCAGATCCCCTGAAGTCAATGCTACTCTGCCATCAGTTTGAGGGAGGCCAGAAGTTGTCTCTCAGGACATATTCTGCAGACAGAGAGCCAAGTCCCTCCCTGCTGCAGGTACCTCTGGAGCACCAAACACACATTAGTTAGTTTAACTGGCCAGGGAAAACCAACAGATTATAAACTCTTGTGTAGTTCAGTAATTATTCTTTATGCTTATGACAAAAGTTCAGAGATGCCATTTATTGCTACCTCAATTTTTAGGCAATTTTAAATTACGAAGCCTCTTCTAAAAAGCTTCGCAAAATAAGCTAACCAGTTTGGATTTTTAATTCCAACTGCCAATTTATTCTGATTTTTCAGTGCATAAGGTATAATAAAAACCTCAATTTTTTACCCCTGTTTTACAATCTGTTCTCCCACTAAATGTTTTCTCCTGTTCACCTCTGGGGAGCCAAATGGAGCCAACTTGCAGACTGCACCAGACTCGGCACTGATGGAACTAATGGCTCTGCCCAGCCCAACACTCAACTCTGGTCCCGCAGCACCTCAGCACCCATCCCATGCCACCCACCCTTCACAGGAGACCTGCAACTGCCCCAAAGTCACTCCACACCCTGCTGCAGGGAGCCAGCAGCGTTAATTAAGGACCTCCTGGCTCCCAGGCTGGTGCTCAGACAGCCAGACCACTTCAGCCCACAGTGAATGTTTGATTAATTAAAGGCTTATAATTAACCTTCATGGCTGGAATTTCCCAAAGACCTTCATGGGCTGAAGTGCACAAATCCCATCAACTGGAATGGGAGGCTGGAACCAAATTGCTTTTGTCCCTCACTGGGAATCTCCCCGCACACCAGAGAAGTAAAACATTTTCCTTTCCCAGGTTTGGACACGTTTTCCCAGCCTCGCAGAGCTGCTGAGACCTCAGAGGGAACTGAAAAATAAATCATGCACAGAAAACACTGCTGTGTCCCTCTGTGCTACCACCATCACTGCTCAAGCTATGGGTTTGCACGACCAGCGCTCAGAGCAGGCACCAAGCTCCGCATCAACCGGCAAAGCTACTGCACATTTACCCCAGCATATAGGAGAACAAGATTCCGGCCCACAGTTTTCATGCAAATAGCCTCAGTAATGAGGACTAAGAAAGAGAAATACATCAGACAAGTGAGAGAAACCCAGATGGTTTTTTTCTTTAACCATTTTTTCAGTTTCTTTCGGGAGTCAGATTTTTTCCCCCCCCAAATGTTAACTGGAAAGCCACCTCTGCATAGGACATTTTTGTTAATGAGGCAACTGCCTTAATGTGGTTTTCTCCAGTTAAATATTTCTGGTAAACTAAATTCTGTTCTACAGCTTAATTTAGCACTGGTTTTTTTTTTTTTGTTGTTGTTGTTTTTATTTGACCACATAGAGCTCAGTGACTTGTAACCCAGTCTCTCAGCCTATTTTTAAATTTCATGCGGATCTTTGTCAGTCATTTGTGGGGTTTTTTTAGAAGCATGAGAATGGAAGGACCAAACAATGTTGCTTTATCATTGAGACCTTTTGTTTCACATGCACATGGGATCACAAGTGAAATGAGTTTGTTTGGCTCTCAGCCCAGGCTCTGATGAAGAAAAAAAATGAGAATTTATTAGTGAAGGCTCCTAATCTTATAATTTCTGGTTCACGTTAACACTTTATGGAAGATGTTGCATGCTTATCCTACGGTTCACATCTTGGTCCAAATTATCCAGAGGACAGCAGACAAAATTGGACAGCCCAGTTACTGGAAGCTGTTCACAATCCTGAGCAGCTGGCGTGCACAGGACTCCGGGGCTTCGCCCTGACCCCCTTCCTTCCCTGATCCCCCCCTCTCCTCTGGCCTCATTGGGGCAGTGCTACTGATACCAGCAGCATGAGAAACCCTTACTTGAGGCAGCAGTGATGAAAGACTTCAAGACAGAGCACAGGGATCCCTTTGACACCTGCACTCCTGATCCTAGAGGTCAAGATGTATTAAATTGGCTTTGAAAAACTCAGCGAGATCTCACCTAGGTGCCACCCTGGATATTCTCTAGATCATCCCACCCCTCATTTGATGAGCTCAATAAGTATTTTTGTTTCCACCCGGTGACAAAGAAACAGGGCGTATGGTGAAGGGGGAGAGGGATGTTCTTAGTCGCTTAGCAAAGTAAAAGCAGAAAATCAGCCAATTGAAATGCCCTGAACTTAAACAGGGCATTAGGCAGAATTAACAGACTAGACCTCCAAGCCATCAGAAATTCCCGGATGAGTAAAAGATTGATTTCAAAGACTCAGAGATACCTCAAGGCCAGCATTTCCAAAGAAGACGGGAGCTGATTGGAGCTGAAGCATTCCTCTTGTTCAGTGCATTTGAGTGAGCACTTTAAGTCTCCAAAGATTGAACTATAAAGATAAATTAGTTTATTAATAATTCACAGGCTCCAAGAAGAAAAAATGTCAAAAGCATATGCTCACGAACAAAGCTGATTTTATTTTTCCTGTTTAGAATTGAGCAACATGTAGAAAAGTGGAGGGTGTCAAGCTCAAAAATTTAATTCAGGGCTTTTTCTCTTCCTTCCCTTTAACCCAAGCAAGCATGTATTCTGACTTCCTCATGAGTGCTGAAAGTTCTTCAAATCCCAAATGGTTTATGTGAAACATTAAAAGCACACTATCATCTTCAGCTCTTTAATAGTTTAGGACATTTTCATGGCATAGTTATTATCCAATAGCTCTTAATTGCAGCTTGTACATTTCAAGACAACACATTTACAGACTGAAATAACAGAGATTTTAGACTCCTCATCCAGGAACATAGTTAAGCACATGCTTACTGTTAAGCATATGAGGTATTTCACTCAGTCAGGCACTGCCCCGCCCCACTTCGCCAGGCATATGAAATCTGCAATACTCATATGCTTAAAATCAATCATGTTATTCCTCCTGCACTTAGGTATTATGATTCTATGATTGTTCCTTATAATTTTGGTAATTACTTGATTATAGGACACTGGATAAATACAGGAATTGAAGAACATGCTTAAAAACAGACAATAGGGAGGTTGTGAATTTAAGATAAAATGTTGCCCATTGCACAACGGAGAAATTATAATCAGAATAGGGTTGTCTTCACAATTTTTGTCCCCCATCTTCATTCAAATATTGGTTCTTCTTGTAAAGGTCCTTGTTTCCCTCTACTGGAGAGCTGAATGACAAAATTTCGAATAAAAAAAAAAAAGAGCTTAAAAAATAAACACATTGACTCAGAATTTTGAAGTTTCTATTTGTTATTGGAAAAAGGCAAATTGAAAAATTTTAAAAACAAAGTCTTTTTTTCAAAATTTTTCATGGGAAATATTTACTTCCTTTACACAAGCTTTCAAGGAGCACATCGCACCACCAATTTTTGATTCTTACCTACTAATCTCAAAGTGTTTTTTCAGTCCTCTGTAAGGTCAGTAGCTCTCACATCATCACTGGACTACTGAAATTACATTTTAAAAAGGCCATAAGGTTCCTGCAGCCTCCCACCAGTGCAGGGAAGTTTGTAGCAGTAAAGACCATACATGGACCACAGAGTAAAGACCATAGATAAACCCAGAACAAAAGCAGGAGGATGTCTGCTAACTTCTCTGGTATTTCCCAATATGATATGAAAGATGCAGGCACAGAGGACATCTGCCAGCTGCTCCAAGACACTGGGGAAAACAATTGCACAGCTAAAGAAAGCTCACTTTCTTCTCTTCATCTCACTATTGCAGAATGGACCATTATGGGATATAATTAGCCTTAGTTTTACACATGATTAGGCCTGGAAAGTTTGATTCAAATAACACCCTTGCAAATCAGGAGTGTAATTAAGTTTAGGATGCGGCTGTTGGGGAATCTTCTCTAGTTAAGCAGCAGTAGGTGATGGTAGGTCTGCAAATGTGGGTCCTGATCCTGACTGCCAGTCCCTGTCCTGTCTACAGGGCTGTATAATCTCCCCTTGCAGCAAGGGTTGGGGAAAAGACCTCCAAGCAGAAGCAACAGCAATTTGTGGCATCTAATCTGGGTAGCCAGGACGTAGCACCTCTTCCTCATAAGAGAAATAATGTTTGAAAATTTCAAAACCACCCTAGCTTTTAACAGTATGTTTGCCAGCAGCCTGGCTCTTGCAGGAGAGTGTCCAGCAGCAATGTTAGCAGGCAGGAGGGTTCTGCATTGCTGATGAACTGCCTGAATAAGGCAGGTTGCTTCCATATGTGCTCCCTGTGAGGGAAAGCTAGGGCTTCTCCCCGTGCTTTTCCAGAGGTATTTTATCCCCAAAAGGGCTAAGCAATTAACCACTACTACTGGGCTTATTTTCCCTAATCTCAGGAAAGAGAAAAGTCTCATACCGTGACCCAAGATCAGCAAGGAAAAACCAGATTATGAGTTAGAATTACATTATTAATGTGTCAGTCCCATTTGTTTCTTGGTTTCCATTATACTGAATCACAGTATTACTGCTCTTGGAAGGAATCTGATGATAAAGAAAGTCACCTCCCAACAACTGATGAGAACGATAAAAGTAAAAGAATAGGCCAACCATCATCATCCTAAAGAAAATCCACCAACACCAGGGCCCTGAAGCAGCTGTGATTCCCATGAGACCCTGCTCTGACTCAGAACATGAGCCACAGCTGATGCTCATCCCCCTGGATCATGCTCACAGCCAACAATCTGTTGCTCTCTGAATATAATACTTTTAACCATGTGAATTTTTTCCCCCAAAGATAATTATTTATTTCACCTTTGAATGAACCAAAGTGGAACTTGTTCCAGAGCAGCACTAGAAGAATGTAAAAAGCTTAGATAAACTCTTTGTGAGATGACTTTCCTTTTTTTCCTTCTCTTTGTGAGGAATTCATGTCCAGGAGAGAGAGATCATTGTCCTTTCTGCAGGTTCCTCTCAAGACACAGAGTTCACAGCGCAAGAAGAGCAAAACAAAGCAGGTTTAGTTGCTCTTGGCTGCTCTTAGTTGTTCCCTAATATTCCACATCACTCAAGCAAAGGATTAGGCTTTTGTTGCTGTGATAGGTGAACTGCAAAAGACAGAGATTCAAATTCTAGAGTTACTATTTCATCCTCTCCCAGGCCAATTTCCTCTTGGCTCCAGCTGGAGTCCTTGAAATCCAGGGAAGTTTTGCCTGACTACGGAGTGAGTAATGATTCCGGGAATCAACTTTTGGAGATAATACCAAATTGAGTATCTTTGCTAAATTAACTTTCCTCCTAAGGTCATCTCTGTAACACTCAAACACATAACGTGTTATTTTCAAAATGAGACAGTCTCTATCTGTTTATCATAAGGCAGATATGATTTGGGGCTATTAGGCGGTGCTCGTCCATACCTCCACTGGATGGATGCGTTTCTTGGGAGTGGTTGTCTAGGGTCTGGCGATAATAACCCAGTGCAGGCAGCAAAAATCAATCCCAACAAGTTTCAGAGGGACCCTTCCAAAGCTCCCCAGCATGTGACAGAGGGCTGCTAATGAGAGGGAGAGATCATATTCATTGCATGAGTGACAGGTGAAAGGGAAGATTAACGTTAGCATACACCTGCTCTTTGGTGCCCCAATTAAGACCTCCTACTCTCAGCAGTAACATAAGATGCAAATCAGCTGATGCCCTTCCCCCTCCTCCAGGAAGGCTGTGGCAGGATTTGGAACAAACTGCAATGAGTAAAGAAATGCAAAAGCTTGAATGTCCTCCTTGCTCTGCAAATTGTTTTCTTGTTTACTGTTTTTCTCCCTTTCCTTCTTTTTTCATTGCCACCCCTTGACTCATTCTTCTCATCTAGAGAGGGAATATAACCTGCTTCAACAAGGGATGCCTGCCCTGGGGACAATCCTGGGGACAGACTGGAAAGCCGTGATTTGAATTGACAATATTTATCCCTGCTTTAAATTCATTTGAACCAACCTTGCTCAAGCCACTGGCAATGGGCAGAGGAAATGGGTGGAAATATCATTGAAGGAGATTTGTGGAACAGGGGAGGAGGAGGTTGCTCATCAGCTTATCCTGCACGGGGTCTAGGGAACTGCTTCTGAGGCAATATTTTAATGCAACATTGGCAATCTGTGCTGGAATATTGCAAATCCATGAGTAGCTTTTGTGAATGCTTTTCCAATATGTCCATACTATCCCTTTCGGTCTCCTCCTACGGTCCAATATTAATCAAATATTGCTTATCTGATGGAATTCCAGCTGCCAAGGTATTGCAGACTTCTGCTCAAAAGTAATTGTCCCTTCAGCTTTCTTGTAGCTGTCATGTGAGGGGAGAAGCCCAGAAAATGTAAATATACTCCAAAGGAAAAAAAAAAAAAATCTTGAGCAAATTTGCAACCTTTGCTCTGTGAAAAAAAGAAAAAAAAATGGTTAGAGGAGGTTTGAAAATGTCTTTTTAAGTAGGTTAAAATTCAACCCAACAATAAAACTTTGGATAGGTTTCCAGAGACCAGTCCTTCAGGATCCCTGCCTCCCTTTCCCCCACCCAACCCAATGGGCAGAGGTGACCGTGCTGTGTGGCAGGCAGACAGCCAGGGCACTTGGCTTTTCCTTCCTCCTCCCATCTCTGCTGGCTGTTGGAAAACATGCATCAATTTGTTTTTCTCCCTTCAGGCAGAAAATAAAACTGGCAAAAATATTCCTAGGAAGAAGCCAGGAAGCCCTCTTTAAATCTTCCCAAGGGAGGGGGCAACTCAGCAAAGTCAGAATTTTCCTGCAGAAAATTTCAATTTGCGTAAAGACAAATTTTTATTAGAACAATTTCTTGATAGGAAACATCTAGAAAACCCATTCCAGAGTTTTATTGGCAGAGAAATGAACTCCTGCATTTCACAACTTCGGACTCTTTTCTCCTTCAGCAAACTGTCAGCTTCTGGCCACACAATTAAAAATACCTCAAATCCTTTAGTTTGTTGGCCTAGTCGCACTTTCTATCTGGGATGACTTAGCCCAGATCATCTGAAACAATTACATACACTCAAAGTCCTTAGAGCTATAGAAACACTGATGCATAGGAAGGGAATAAAATCCATGGGATACTCTCTAGTTCATCTATCTAGTCTTGTAATCTTTTGACAATATCCATAGACAGGAGCTAAGTGGAAAGCAATACCTCTATGGCTCAGTTTCTCAAATTCTTACTTACACTGAAATTAGACCTATAAAACCCTCTTTCTCCCAGTGGTGTTGTGAGAATAAATTCTTCAGTGGCACTAAAAGGCCCTCAGATATTAATGCTGAGTGCTTGCAAGGGTACATAGGAAGATGGATGGTATGTGTCCTTAGCCCCCAGAAACCATTAAGTTCCATCGCTCTGAAAACCCATCCGATCTACTAGCTCTACGCTCCAAAGTTGTTTGCATCCAGTTTTCTTCTCTGCATGTACATTCAGTGGGTTTGGGATTAGCAAATTTAAGGAAAGAATCAAAAAGATGTTTTGGAGAAAATCTACCAGAAAGGGAGGACGTCCCACAGACCTGGCTCGGGGTAGGGGGTCACTGCTGGTGGGCACCGTGACTGGCTCTCCCCAGCCTGCTCTTCCAACTCTTCTCAGTCACAGACTCAGGCAAGTACCACCAGATATCAGGCACAAACAATTCAGGTAATAGTACGGCAAACATACACTAGGAATTTTTCCTGCCTCTAGGTACTCATCATCCTTTCCTGCCCCCTCCCACCCTATCTGATATTCTCACTCCGCTACAGCTGCTCCGTAGCTTGGCACTGTCAAAAAGAGCTGAATTAACCTCAATACTTTTCTTAGTAGGTTTTCCTAAATCAGATCATTCTGAGAGCACTGAATAATGAAGAGCAGGGGCATAGTGTCCTCAGCCATCCTGGGTTCCAGCCTGACCTGCTGCTTTACCCCAGCTGTCACTCCACGGCAGAGAGTTATGGACTCCTATGGAGATGTACTGGTGGAAAGAGGAGAATGTGTGGTGCCTGGCTTGGGATGAGATTGGGATGGACAGGAAATTTATGCATAGTTATTATGCAGACACATGAAAAAAACAATCTGCATTTATGTATTAAAGGATGTTAATTTGGTCAGAGTAATTTTCCATAGATTTTATTGATTGACTTCAGGCTTTGAGGGTTTAACTGCCATGTCAGTTTGCCCACTTTAATTTAGCATGTGGATGACTTATAACAACAAGCTGGTTTTAGCACTTGAAACCCTCCCTAATTAATGATAGACAAAAGAGGTATAGAGAAGACACCCTGGATGAGCACATTCCTTTCCCTTCTCTTTCATCCTGGAAAAGCTCTTAAAACTTGTGAGCTTCAGTAAATTATCTGGAAAACTGTTAAATACATAGGCATAGCAGCAGCAACAACAACTGTGCAAAGCTAATATATCTTGCAGAACTGGTATTATTGCAATAAGGATTGTTCCAGATTTAGAACAAGAAGAATAAATATCACTATGAAAGGTGTTCATCAGTGTCTTCAGCCTCATCATTTTCTACTGCTGTGATTCAGCTATTAAAGTGTATACATGCTAGGAAGGAAGTAACATTTTTACAAAAGGAAAAAAGAAGGATCAAACCTGGCTAGGATCAAACAGGGATACAATCATTCTGCCACTGGCTTAGTTTACAGTGCTGGGCACCTCCCTGTTTCATTTGTCCATCTGTAAACTGTTAAAACAATTCTCAATCCAGCATCCAGGCGAAATCAATCATCAAGACTGAACTGAATCAAACAGCAGTTAAGTTCTTGGATGGAAGACATAACAGAAACAAAAATATTTTTACTTGAAGTGTTATACTGCCCTCAATGTAGACTCTACTGGTGGTGATGTTAAATAATGCACATTCTCCTTGATTTCAGGACAGACTGAGGTTTCAAACTTTTTTCAGAGGATTATATAGCAATAACATTTTCTTCATCCTGAGCCCCCTGTGAGGTTGCACCCTTTAATAGGCATTGCAAAACCCCAAAGCTTTAATTCTGAGAGACAACCCTGATTACTCTCTAGCAGCTGCCTTGCAAACATACCTCCAAGCACCTTACGGCGGGCCACCTTAGAGAGATCTTTGCAATTAACTGACCTTGTCCTGCCCCTTCACTTGCATACAGCAGGAGTATTGCCAATTCTAAGCACTTGACATCATGGAGTCAAGCCTCTAAAGTAGTCATGACAATGTTTCACAGATAACTTTGAGGTCCTTAAAGGAGGAATACACTTACATTATCCTCATGCCTAACCTCTGGCTTTGGTCACACTTTGAACTCTTGAAATCACTTGGACTTGGGTTTTTCTTTGGATTTCTGAATGACAGCAGAAACTCTTGCATAATCCCATAAATCCAGCAGCTGGAGCTTTGATAAAGAAAGATATGGAAGTACTGCAAAGCACAAATCCATTCTACAAGTGGGCAACACCACCAAGCCCATTAGAAAGCAAGCACAAATCACCAAATTTGTTCAATATGGAGACATACATGAAATAGAGCCCTTCCAGACCACCTCTTGAGAGTGTATTTCTCCAGCAATTCCACCACATCCTTCCAGCAACTGCCCAAAGAGCCATATTGTGGCAGCCAGCATGGGGGCTGAGCCACATCATTCAGCACAACAGCAGGTAAATCTACAGAGGCTTTTTTAACAGAGTTTTAGCATGGATAAAAAGATTTCTGCAATTCTAGGAATTCTCTTCCCTATTCCTTTTTTGGAACAAGCTTCCACTTTATACTAAAAATGAACTAAAATATTCCATAGTTTATTTTCAGTAAGTAATACAGAGAGACTAGTTTAGGATGCAGCTAGAATTTGAGCTGTAAGCCACAATAATGGTGGCTCTGCCTAACTTTCCATCAATGATTTCAAAGGCCTAGAGGCTAAACAGATGGGGAAACTGAAGTCCTGCCAAAAGTCACACCACTGCCCAGTGCCCCTACTTCTCCTGACTCCCAGTGCAGTGCCCTAATCACTTGGCTGCACTGTCTTCCCAGACATAAACCTGAAGACCCCACACCTGCCTGTACTAAAGCACGCTTTCCTTTCCTGCACACCTTCGACTACACAACTTGTATTAATATAACAAAATTATTATTGTGTGGCCCAAGCACAAAGCAAAGAAGAAATGTATGTGATAGCTTCCAATGTCCTGCCATGCACTTTTGTTCAGAAATTTTATTCCAAACCCTTAGGTCTGGCCATTCTTCAGTGGTGGCCTTGGCATGCAGAAATGACAGCACGTCATTTATCTCTGAGCTCTGTGCCCTCCACAGCTTTGCATGTGCCAAAGTTACTTGTGGAGCTCCCATTGGTCCTGACGATGCTTTCAATTTAGCAAATGTTTATGTGACTCTTGGTTGGAAAAGGATGGAAAGGAGTCCAGGCACATCACTCTAAATAGATCTGTGGGTAACACTTTAACTACACATTGAACTTAGATTTAGTAGCATCGTTATTGCATGTAATGTTTATTTTATTAGGTTTATTTTATTAGTGTGCCCACAGCAGAATGTAAGCCTTGTCTTTGTCAACTCAAAAGGCACCCCACAAGAGGCTCTGAGTAGAAAAATATGGTGCACTTCATTTTTTCCTTTGGAAAAGCCAAGCAGAGGCTGATGAGTGGATAGTCACAATAAGTGTGTGTTTTGAATACAGTGCTAAGATCCGAAGCTCAGCTGAGTTAACTTGGTGGGAAGTTGGGTTTAATTTGATCCTGCCTCTGAGTGTTCATAAAATGATGCAATTCAGCTTTAACCAGATGAGTAGTATCATCAAAATATATTATTCAAATCCCACCCCCTCAGCCATGTGGCCAAATTGGAAGAAGTGTCACTTAAGTATCTCCTTCCAGGCCAGGAAAAGATCAGTCACACTTTAAATTAAGTGTCTCAAGTAAGGATTTAATTTAGACTTAATAAGACAGCGATTGTACGTTAAATACCATTGGGTTATTAAAACCATATTCATTGAGGTTTTACAGCTATGTCAGGACAATATGCCATAAATGGAAAAACTGCTAACAAGGCACAGTTATTGATTCTGACAACATGTGCTAGATAGGATGCATTCATATGTTCAATAGAAATAAGATAAACATAGAAGAAACACCCACAAGCATGTCTTCCAGTCTCCATGGACCCCTCCACCAGAGTCAGAGCACTCAGAAACAAGAGTGAAGTTATCCTCACCATATCCTTAAGGATGAGATTTATTTATCCTATTGTTGGAGAAACTGAGGCACAGAGAGGGCTTCAAAGGCATTTCCTTAGGCTTTGCTAAAAAGCTTTTGGAAGGGAAGAGATTTAAAACTATCCTTATGCTTCTCCTGTGCTTTAACCACAGGACAAACTTGGTAGAGAAAAGACAGGGTGGGTCTGAATAAGGAGGCTGCTGATCCCATCTAGCCAAGGACACAAACGTGCCCAGACACAAAAGAGGACATTTGGTGGGGTCTGCCAGGGAAGTCCTCTGCTGAAGAGGGAGTGCGAGGTCTGAGCAGACCCACAGCACCTTTATTCTCGGGATGAATGGAGCACAGTAGATCCTCAGTGCACTGGAGACTGTGCATAGGGAGCTGGCAGTACCTCTGGCTGCACAGTGCTGGAAACAATATTGCATTTGCGTATGTTCATTTACAAACACATATGCATATGTCTGTGTAAATGTGTATATATAATACATATATATATATATATATATATATATATATATATATAAGAGGACTTTAAGGAGGGACTTTCCCACCGGAGCTAAACTTGGAAAATTAGAATGTTTATACAAAAAAACATTTCTTTTGCCAACAAGTTTCTGTATTCCCCTTACTGTAGTAGAGACATTTGTGTTTAAATCAGAGCTCCCATCCCTGACTCTCCTTCCATCTGAGCCTACACAGATTGCATAATCCTCTGTTTATGGCATCATCATATGTTGCTATAGACATAGGGGAAACGTCTGTGATGATGATGATGTCAAACTGCTCAGCCAGATAACTTCAGTATCAAGATAGAGGAGGAGAGGGTCTGTAAACTGAAGCAAAGCATCATCTCCAGTAGTCAGTAAAGAGGAAAGGTAATATTATTTATAGACCTTTAAAGGTAAACAGATGTCAGCTCCAAACAAGCGCGACTTGAAAGCTTTCTCTAGAGTGAAAGTACCTAGCTCTGCTCCCACTTTCAAAGGCTTTGCTTCACCAGCATGACTTCTTCAATTGCTCTTTTATTCAATGGGCTCTATAAATTTGGGAGTAGTTATGCTGCTACTGCCATGGGAATGTGGCAACCCTATGAATACTTTGTCTGTCTCATCTTGTGGCTACGTCTGGAGATGGGCTAAGAGTGAAAATTCAGATCCACTATTCATAAGCAATATATATTGCTCCTGTTCAGGACTTCAGACAGGATTAAGACCTAGATGCTCTGCTGTTCTGCTAGAGAATAGCACCCAAAATCCCCATGGCAGGGAGCTCACAGGGGTGGCAGGGAGGTAGAGGCATGTCTGTGGTGGGACCCCTACTCCTGAGACCACATGGAAATGCCAGAATTGCAGTTTTCTTTAGAAATGAAAATATTTTTGGCTCTTGGAGGTGGAGCACCCTGACTGTCAGGCTTGGTTCAAAGCTCATTCTCACTATCTGCACTGGAAGTCCCCAAGGCTGCACAATGAGGCCATCCCAGACCACATTTGGGAGCATCCTGCCCAAGCTCCCAGGGGAAGGAAGGTCTGGCAAGCTCAGCACCTGAAGGCAAATCTGGCTCTTGGTCTTGTGGTCTGGGACCAGGCATCAGAGGGATCAGTCCAGCACCCTAGGCCAGATCCTGCAACCCACTGGGGGAGAAGATGCAGAGCCTGAGCCACCACCACTAAGGGAAGGCAGGCTGGATGGGTGGGTGGCTGTGGGGGCCAAGGGACTGGCATAGCTCTGCCTGCATCACACCATGTACAGCCATCCATAGGCACCATGGTGTAAGGAGGGCGTCCGGCTGGCAAGGGGTGGCTGTCTTCATATGAGCCTCCACCAACCAGATCACAAAATAATTCAAGCCCTCTTCCTGGCATGGGATTCCAGGCCAGCAGCAGCCATCCGGCCACCAGCACTAACAGACACACATGGAGTGGTGACAGACACTTCTACCCACCCCAAGCAGGTCCCACAGGCACCACATCACTGCTTTGGGATCCCCAGCTTCTGACCTGATGCACAAACTTAGGGGCCACTTTGGTCTGCAAGTACCAATCCTGGGTAATCAGATCTGACTTCACACTTATATTTTATCTCAAATTTCTGCCTACATCCAAGTTTTCCTCCTAACCTTTAAGTACAATCAAAACACAGGTTTACATGACAGTTGAAGGAAGCTGATCTGAAAGACAATTATATTTTACAAATTCTCTAAACAGGATAAAATAGTGGTTTGGCTTCTTTCCGCCCCAGACTGTTTAATTACTGGGATATCGTGGAATGCCTGCATTGTAATAAAACTCCAATGTGTATCCAGGTACCAGGGGATTTATTAACTTGCACTCAACACTGGCAATCAGCAGGCAGGGTCAGATGTGCCTAGTGAAGATGACATCATCATTTTTGGCAGCTCTCTCCAACGAGTGTTGAGTGAGGTAATGTCCCCAAAATTAAAACTGACAGCAGGATTAATAATGATAGATTCTTTGAGCCTTTTCTTTGTGTTTTAAATTGGTGTTCTATTTCTTCCATTGAGGGTTGCCAAAAGATCATCATAACACTCACCCAGCATTTCAGCGTGCCACCAATAAGAGTGAGAGGTGACACTGGTGAGTAGGTTACTTCAGGATGGTTTTGTCACATGTGGGCCCTGACTGACTATATTTTCTACTGGAGATGGGCAGGTCCCATGACACCAGACCAGTTGCCATCCTTGCAGACATGCCAACATTCAACTCGGTGTACAACTGGAAATAACTCACAGGGCTATGGTGGTCAGCAGCTGAGTGCAATAGTGCTTTTTCCCTGCAGATTGACATTGATTTCAGACAGAGACAGGCTGTATCAGGGTACATCCTGCTCCAGTCTTTTAAGGTATCTCCAGTTGTACATCACAATATACTTGCTGGTCAGGATCATTAAGCCCAGAAAACCTTGCCCAGCACACCCATGGATATTTTCTGATTTCAAGTAAAATGTATTTTTTAAGTTTGCAGGTGGGTTAGTCTGTCTGTCCCAGGAGGATTTGGTTATTTGTTTTTGAACTTTTGCAAAGGAAAGGAAAGGAAGGGAAACCCAGGCTGTGGGTGACACCCTGTGATCAAACTCCCTCGGGCCAGCCTCAGAAGCCACAAACCAATGCCATGAGTGTAGAGCATATGCTTTGGCCAAACTGACCCTCTGCAAACTGGCCTGCAGACACCAGGGAACATGAACCTGCATCTATTTGAACCTCTGAACCTGGCCTTGTTTTTTGCTCAATTGAACGTCAGATTGAAAGGTCTTCCTGGGACATCCCTGAAATCTGTTACAGTGATAAGCAATCATGCCATCACCACTAAATCCCAGGGTTATAACAGACTTGGGAATTTCTATAAAAAAGACAGAGAGCATCTAAGGTCCCACTTTCCGGCCCTATCCACCTTCTCCTCCTACCACTCCCACTGTATGAGCATTTTGCTTCCTTGAATTCTACTCTGATTCATCTCCTGACATTTGTCTGTGCTGTTTTTACCTGTCCTGTTCCTTCCCTGCTCCACTGAGACCAAAACAAGCAAACAATAAAGCTTGAATGCAAGGCTAACCTTCAAAGTCAGTTTTCTTACATGAATTTGCCAAATTGACCAGGAGGAGACTTGAAGGATTAACAAAGGCAAATACCTGGGTTTTTCCTGTTAATTATATTCTGTCACAGCAGCAGATAGAGGTGGCTTGGGTATTTGTATAGTCTATTGACAAATTAAATCCTCTGATGGCTGTTAGGCACTAAAATGAAGAAACGGAGAATACTGGAACTGTTTGGATCTCAAATAGCTTATATTAAGTAGTATTTACTACCCCTAATAGTCACCTAGCTCAGATAAAATCCATCTCACCCATGTGTTACCCTGCCTGAGCACAAGCTATAGACCCAAGCACTTTTATGCACTTAAAATGCTGTAAAAGCATTTTACTATATTGCCTTTGTGTGTAGGTGAATGGTGCAGTGCATAGAGCAGTCCCTGAACGCTCTCATGAAAAAGGCAAACCCTTGTAGGCCCTACAGTCCTTGAGTTGTCCCCACCCCTTGCTCCATGTTCAAGAGAAGAGACATATTGCCTCTATATTGCTAAATCAAAATGAAGACATGGAAATCTGAACTAATGATGGAAGAAATGAGCAAAGTTTTGGTCATTGTTTAACTTGCTAAGAGAACAACCCCACCTAAGATTCCTTCTGCCAACTCTGACAAAGTGGCCAAAGATAAAGACAAATATGTCTCAGAGATGGAGCACAGCTGTTAAACAGTGAAGGGGGGAAAAAAAGGCACACAATAATATAATCGGTAGCTCTGTCCTTTCCATGTTTCTCCCTCCAATGTTATTGGTGAAAAACATAGCTTGAAATTTTAATTTTTCCTATATAGATGTTGACCTTAAAAAGTCTACTAATAACCTTGTAGAACTCCATTTCTCTAATGATGATAAAGTGCTTTAGTTAATTAAACCTCACAACATTTCTGGAAGTGTCAAACTAAACAGTGCAGCAGCCTCTTGCAAAATACAGCACTTCCAAAAATGTGTTTGTGGGTTTTGCACAGCCACTCTCCCCCCCTCCCCCATGTTCGTATCAGTTGCAACAGAACCTCAGGGGAAGATTATATACAAATTGACAGAGAAAATGCATTGGAACTGTTTCTACTGAAAGGTTTGTTGTTTTGTTTTTTTTAAGCAAAAAATCCGCGTTGCTACCAAAACTAAAATGTTTTGCAAAAATTATCTTGATGTTGCCTGAGATTTCAAGAGAAGGGTTTGTGAAGTTCAAGGTAGACTAACCTGTCCCTCCTAGTGAAAGAAGGGGAGAATATGCAATCAGTCCAGACCATGATCTTGAGGTCTGAGTTTTATATTGCAAAAGCTTGGAAAGATTACTTTTCATGTCAGCGCGAAAACATCTCAAAATTGCAAAATGTGGTCACCAGACACAGTTGTAGTTTTACATCTAGTTCTATCAACAGGCAAGTTTGGGTCTGCTTTATATTTCCCTTTCAGGTAGTGGAGTTGATAGTACAAGTACTTAAAACAATAATGCTTCCAGTCAATACCTACTTGTAACAACCCCTTCACATGGCTGAGTGCATGTAGCATGGCTTGTATATGTTTGAATCTACTTCATTAAGAAATAAGCATGAAATTTGTGATTAATGCTTTGCTATGTTCCCCATCGTTTTACTTTGAACTTGGAGTAGGAAAAACAACAAGGGTTTCACCTGCAATGAGACCCTTTAACCAAGGTTACCACACAGTTGTTTGGGCACTGCCTCACTGCGTGGTGCTGGTCCTCAGGACTCCAGAGAGGTTTGCAGTAGGTAGATCAGCCCATTGTTTTGCACTTGGTTCATGCAGGCTCCGATTCAGCAGATTAATTAAAGGACAATATGATATTAGGGGAAAAAAAGGCATTCACTTCCATGTTTGCCGAAAATCCAGACCCTCTCTGACAAACTTCAACCCCTGCATGGCGTTTGACTGCTAGATTTAAAAACACAGCAAGCAAGAGCTCATCTGTTATAAAGAAGCTGATATAAAGCTATTTACAGAAATACCTATATCGGCAGCCAGGATTCATATAACCTACCTGGAAAGATAACAAAGAAGCAAGACCTATCTTCACATCGGGTACCAGCTTCATTCTTATTAACATTGTGGATCCTGTGGTGGTTTCCTTCACTCCAAAAACCACTAATTTAATGTACAGTACAGTCATTCTATGTGGGGGGAAAGAGAAATTCTTTCTTCCTTCCTGTTGGAAAACTCTTTGGCAGTAACGCTTGGATTGTTTTCTTTGTAAATTATATTCATGCTGTTTTCAAGATGTTTTCCTGACTTTATTGAAATTTGACCAATTTAACGAGTAATGTAGAACTTGTTTCCATGTTAAAAAACTCTCAGAGCTGCTTGGGAATAATTATTAAAACTTCCATGTGTGCAGCAAAGTCAGTCACTTTTGCAAATAGCAAAAAAAGTCCGTAACAGAAGGACATTGCCTATTGTTAGAGCAAAGTAGTGCAAAACCCAAGGCCACCAACCTTTGGAGACCAGGGCCTGCACTGGCTCTGTGCCAGGAACATAACACTCACACCTGGTTTTCATGCCAAATTCCATTTAAAAAAAAATTTAATCACAGATAAGGGACCAATACAAAGCCCTGAAATCAATGGAGAGGTTCATATGGAGTCTAGCAGAACGTGAATCAGGCTCCAAAGACCTGATCTCTTGCAGAGCAGTTACGCATGCTCCTAACTCCTTCAGTTCCCCTTGAACCAGTGCTTTGGAGGATAAAAGGACCATGGTTTGCTATAAGCCCTGCTTCATGCGGGTATACATGACAGGTAGACCAGCCATGTAGTCTGTATGACCCACACGACAGCTGCATCCAGCCCAGAAAGACAGCAGGTATTTGCCTAAACACTTCTGGATTTGCTAAGGATGGATGTTAACTTAAGTGTGCACTTAAGGGTTTGATAGACTTGGTGCCCACAGTCACACATTGCTCCATGATCCACAGTATTCATGTCTTCTTTTTTCTTTCTTTTCTCCCTTTAAGACCCGAAGTGTAGGGATTCCATTTTGATAGGCAGCTGCCAAGATTCACCTCCTAAACTAAGGGATTTACTACCAGTGTCTACACATTACTTTAATAATGCATTTTCAATACCCATCTTTTGAAACTGCCCTAATATTGTTCAAAGCAAACCCGTAACTGCAGTAATCTGAAATACCTGGCCCATTTTGCACAAGGAACAATCGGTGGCAATACGCTTTTCATGCAGCTGCACCAGCAGCATTTAAAACCCCAGCTAATTTTTTTCCATCACATCCTATTTTAAATTGGTGGCAGAGGTGCAGCTGGCCACACTTTCATGCCCCAAAACCCCTTTGAGCTCAGCTCCATCCAGAACTGGATGAGGGCAGCAGTGCCAGGGAGATGTCTGCACCGCAGACCCTTGTCGGGGTGCTGGGAGTTGTCCCTGTTGTTATTCAAGTGGAAAGCCGAAGGCAGCCCTTGCTCGTTACACAGGATGCGAAGAGAGTGTTGTGCACATGTAGTTTACAGAACTGAAATACAGAAGCTGACATTTTTATGACTTTCATAATCTTTCCAGTAAGCAGTGTTGCCATGCGGCAGAGACCAGCTCTGTGCCTGTGACAGGTATGAGGAGAGATGGGGCGGCGCGTTCGGGTGGCAGCCGGCACTAAGGCACTTCTGCTGATACTTGGGGGACTCTGAACTCTGATGCCAGTTTACACAATGAACACTCACCAACTTATAAGGGACATGAAAATACTACAGATTGCTTCAGCTATAGATTTTGCTCCTTATTCTCCATGGTGTCTAGAAACAGGTTCACAGGGTCACACACATGCATATGTCTCTTTTTCTTCCCCACCCTCTCTTTAGCCTCTGAGGCCAGCTTTACAGGAAATATTGCTCTCCAGATGCCTCTGAGGTCCTGCTTTCTCCACAGGATTCCCTGTCATACTTACAGTCTTCATTGCAGAGTGAAGAAAAATACAACTAGATGTTTGGGTAGCTGGAATAAAGGGCCAGACATCTCAATCAATGGCTAAACAAGTGCACTTGTGAATTTATGGGCACTCCTTGCTTTTAGGTACTTCTGTACTGTTAGTTGGCTCAGCGGCTCTGAACAAAGCCCTTGTAACACTTGAATTTCCTCAGCATCAATAATACATCCCATCGGAGTAGGCTTTGCCACACCGCAGCGAATTGAGCCGCACGGGGTGTCACGCTGCCGCAAGCCAGTGCGAGGTAACAGGACTAGATGGGGCTGTTGCAGCTGTAATGGATCCAATGTGGCAGAGTAGAAGCTCTGCACCAAGTGAAGCACCATGGCTTCATCCTTCCAGAGGCTCAGATGCATAAAGTGCCTTTTTTTCTTCCCCACCTCCTTCTTTTTTTGACACCCAACACCAGAATAGCTACATCTGCCTGACTGTTACTAATTCAGGATACATTTAAGACACTATTCATTAAACACCTTTCAAAATTATGAGAAGCCTCTACAAGCATGACTCATGCAAGCGGCTCACCCTTGCAGGATGGGAGTGCAGGGAGATCTGATCTTCCAGGGAGGCAGAGGATTACTTTTCAGTGCATCATAAAGAGGTGAGGGAGGTGCAGCTGCTCTAAAAGGTTACGCTTCCTTTTCCCAGCAAACAGGACCTGGGTTTTGCAAGGAGTTCTAAGAGATGGCACACACCCATTCACTTCCAGAGGAACTTGCCTGCTTTGATGCCTTTAAAACCTGCCTGCCTTAGTGCCAGGCAGATCTTACCAAAGCCTGCAGCTTATCTACCCAAGCACAGTGCCCACTCCTTAGAGCAGGCAGCAACACATCTTTTCCACATATATGAGGCTCAAGAATAGCATTTAGGAAGCCATTCCACCCTTGCAGCATTCAGCACCTGGGTTCACTTTAAAGCCTGAGCACAAGAATAGAAACAGGTATCAAAGACAGCTTTAAATGAAAATGTCCTTCATCCAACACAAACCAGCAACTGAATGTGCAGCATACCCTTAAGAACACATCAAGTAAAAAAAAGCTATTTTCTTCTTAAGAGCATTTGTACATAAAAAGAAGGTGATTTATTTACCCTCCTTCTCTCTACGCACACAGGACAATGCACAGGTTGGAGAACTTTGCCTGGTGCTTGCTTGCGCTTTTGGCTGATGAATCTGATGTGTGTGTGTCCAGATGTTTATTTCCTGTGGTTGAATGGAAATACCATGTAGGGGACAAGCAAGGCTTAGTTAAACCAAGGAGTTGTGGGAAAGTAAATGCAGTCAAGGATGGAGGACAACAGCTGAACTCAGCCAAAACCATCACATCTCACTGTTTACTGAGCATTGTTCTGAATCAGTGAAATACTGGTAACCTAAACAATTGTTAAATTTATCACTGAACAAGAAACCCAAGAAATTCTTCTTTGATTTTATGCTTCACCACAAGTTTCAGCATACAGCTTTCTTTGCAGCTGCTCCTTGATGGTGTCACAGCTCTGGGACTCACTGAGAAATTCTCTGTCCACTCACAAGTGAGTCTGCAACATGTCGCAGCTCTTAAGGGTGAAGTTTATAAATGCCATTATCTAATATTTTCAGCATTCATTCCTTAAGTGCAACATAAGCCCTTGGGAAGCTCAGACCAGGATGACAGAAATGAACACATGCACAGTAACTTGTTTGGGTAGGGAAAAAAAGAAAAGCCTCAAACCCTGAAATTCCCCTAACCCAGAATAATGTAATTGCTTTAAACATTTTTAGATTATGAATTGTTTCTCTTGCAAGAAACTTCAGAAGTTTTATTCATGTGCATCTGTCTGTCATGGCCAGAGATGAAATCACAGCTACATTAGAAAGATTTTCTGAATCCTCAAATACTAAAGAAAACACCTTTAGGCAGGTCACATCACAGCTGAGTCACAGTTTGCAAAGTAAAATACAGCCATGAAACCAGATATTTAACATTATAAAGAACATCCTACCAATTGTAGCTAAGAAATTTCTCCTCTGCATGGGAAAAGAGATCATAAAGTCACAGGTGTCTATGATTTTTTATTTTTTATTTTTTTAATTCTAAAGGGAAACTAGCAAGCTAGAGTTTAACATTCTTCAGCGTCTGCTCTTTGCTAAGGCTGCTGTTTGTGGAGAAACAGCCTGGCACACATTACAGGGATAGGAGTTATGCAAGAGGACTAGAAATGTTCTGAACACCTGAGGAAAGACAGGCTAGGTCACACCCAAGGGGATATTAAATTTCAGCAAATCATGGAGACCACAAGCTAATAAAAAGCAAGGCATCACCCTCCTCAGCACACGTCGGTGGGAACAGGCATGCAAATGATGGATCCTGAACCCTCAGCAGTAACACAGTTTAAAAGAAAGAAGCTGATAGCTGTTGAGAAATGCTTGGCAAAGGGCAGGAAGGGTCTTTACTGCTCCATCTCTGCGGCGAGGCTGGAGGAGAGGCAGATTCTCAGCTCAGGGCAAGCCCAGCACAGATGCCAGCAGCTCTGCACGTCCCTGCAGCTCCCAGCTCTGGGAGCCTCCCAGCAGCACTGCCCTGATTAAATTTGCTCTTGACATTATTTCTGGGTGTGGAAAGGTTTCTCCTTCCTGTTTGTGAAGCCCCTGGGTCACCCGTGAGCAGTCTGCAGTAAAGAGAGCTAGAAGTATGTGATATATATATAGTATTGACTTTACAAGCTGCATGACAGGTTACTTAAGTCACCTGATATCGTTTTGCTACCTACGAGGCATTTTAAATGCAGCAGTCTCACTAAATCTTTTTACAGGTTTTTAGTCTCTACAAGCATTCTGGTAAACAGAAGGGTTAAATATTCATTGCTAGGAATGCTTATGGAAATGTTGAGGAAGTCAGAGCCAGGACCAAAGGCAGATTTCAGAGGAATTCTCTAAAATACCAGCTCCAAACATTACAAAGTTCAACAGCACTTGCTGTCGAATCCAAGCTGCTTTTGGGCAAGGCAGAATCTTGCACATAAACCATTTGCAGCTGTAAGAAGCAGTCTTGCTTGATCCAGAAACTATTCTTCTTTCAAAAAAAAAAAAAAAAGACTTACAAACATTATCATCAAAACTGAATGACAAGGAAATAAAGTGCCTGCAAGAAAGGGAAATTAATTGTTGCAATATTAGTCCCATTTGTGCAAATATTTATAATCAAGCTTAATATTACACACACATTCCCACTCAAAGGTGATGAATGTACTCAACCATATATTGTTACGCATTTGCCTTCAGTGTCTGAAACATTAGCAATAACTGGCACGAGAAAAGTCCTGATGCTTATAAGCTTTTGGAACTGTTGATAACATGATAAACAAAAATGTTAAGGCAACTTCAGGAGCTAATCAAAACCCTGGCAGGTTGGGGAAATGTCAATATTTACAGCAAGCAGCCTTTCATCAGTTAATCACTTTTAACCTTCATAAACTAAGATACTATAGAGGACTTCAGGTTAATGTATGAACCCTCTATTCAATTAGGGTATTACAAAGGCAGTTACAAACAAGTAAGGCATCGTGAAATGAAGTACAGTTGAATTTATCAGGGAAGAAGCAGGCCAAATAGGGAACAGAAAGCCCCAGTTTCCCTGTTTTAAAGGAAGAAGTGTTCTGTGTAATTCTAAAGAAACAGACTCAGCATTAGTTCCAAATATTTTATTTCACACATAAAGCACAGTACCCATACCCATACTAATAAAGAACAGACATGCCAACTCTGGTGCGTGCTTTTGTTATTGCATTATAGTTCATGAGAATTATAGTGCATAATTAAATAGAAAAAACTTGAACCTGGAATTATAAAACCGTCACCACAAACCAACAATTCCACTTGATATGTATTAAGTCATTACTTTTTCTTTTTCTTTTTTTTTTTTTTTTCAAGGAAAGAAAAAGGGAATCAAGGAGGAAGAAAAAGGGGGGAAGAGAGAGAGAAAAAAATCTTTTCCTTGTAAATCATTAAAAATGCATGAAGGTTTAAAGCACGCCAGAAACAGCCTGTGCATTCATTTAGGAGACTACGCACGAGAAAACCCACTGCATTAAAAGCAAAAAAAGGAGATTTTCTAAAAATCGGTATGGCAGGGAAGCTGAAGAAGCTGTGAAGGAGTCTGGTGGGGTGGAAATGCTCTAGGCAGGGAGAGGCTCCTTGTTCCCATCCCCTTTCCTGACAGAAAGCATCGGGGGCCTTGAGTGCTGCAGCATTCGTGATGCTCCAGCAGAGCTTTCTATGTTTTATCTTCCAGAGGAGCTGATCACAATAACAAACATATGGATTATTATTCTTGCTGTTGAGTTCAGCTTCTGCCATAGAGAAACCTCCTGGTATGAATGGCTAATTTATTGAGCTACAGATGTGAGCTCTCCTTTGCGTGAGGAAGGCAGCATGATATAGAAGGTAGACAACAGAGCCTGGGATCAGCAATTGCAGGTTAAATATCTCTTTGACACTTCCTACCTCCTGAAGGCACTTCAGCTCAGTGCTTTCCTGCCCTGTGAGAGGGAACACTTGCTATAAATGATGTCCCACTATGAGAATCCTGGGTTTTATATAAGTACAGTTTATTGTTACGAAACACCAGACATCATACACCATCAGGGGATGATTTTCACCCTCTACAAAGCCGTGCTCCTGTGGGACAGGGTATCTGACCTTGATGTGTCATGCTGTAACTAGAGAGAGACGTCAGGAGAGAAATGACTTTTATTGTGTGGAGCTGGTTTGTTTGTTTGTTTGAAGTTTTCTGCGTCATCCTCTTTAAATTTTTAGAGTGAATTTATTGCTCTTGAAATCCTTATCCCAGGGGCCTGGGTCTGCTCAGCACAGAAGAGAGTACATGGGAAGCAGTGCTGCAGCTTTCTCTTCCAGTGTCTCAGTCCTGACTTGCAATAAATGCTTGGAGATTATTTTTTTAAAAAAAAAAAAAAAAAAAAAAAAAAAGTTAACTTCTTATCTCTTGGCACTGTGATGCTCAGAGATGCCAGTCCTGATGCTTTTCCTTTACACTGTGGACACAGCCAGCCTGAGAGCACCATTCATGAACTGTGAAGCACCTAATAACCAATAATGGCTGATCATCACTGGCATCCCCAGCCCTAATTACCATTAAATATCTGCAGAGGGAAGGCTCTGTGCAGGATGCTCAGCTTTCTGTGTCCCCAATCCCTGCCTCTTTAGAGGTCTCCAGCAGCCTGAGGTGCTGCTCCATCCCGGTCCATGCTTGAGTCATCTGGTCTATTGGTGATGCCACCACTCGCACGCTTAGATTAGAGGTGAAATATGAGATGGAATAGGAATAGCAAACTCCACAGTTTAACTAAGGGTTTGATGTAATCTGTGACAGGGAGACAAAATATCCCACCTGTGCCTACTGCAGGGCGCCTGCTGTTGGTCTGTGCAGCACCTCTGGTAATGAGCACCAGAGCCTGAGCTGCACAGACCACCAGTGTGACCCAGTCTGGGGACTACCACGGCCTGGGGTTTTCCCAGGATGGAAATTTCACATGCCAGACAAAAGGGCAATCCCCTACTTTTCTGGTCTGAGTAGGAATTACTGCTGTGCCATTCTCTGCTCCCAACCAGGCATTGCATAATGCCAGCCCTGTTGTGTCCCTCCTAATGATGCCATTTCCTACCATAGGCAGGAGGCAGTCAGGTTTCACCTGATCAGCAATTTTCAAGCTTTTGATTCTCACTCCTCCCCACCCCCTCTTTTTGTCAATATTCATTTTAAATGCTTGAAGTCAGGGTTCCTTTTTAGCTGACTGTGCTTTCTCTGCCTCACCCCTTCAGGTGGATAGCTGACAAGTGACCACTTCATGCACAAGGAAACTTTAAATAAATCCCCAAAGAAGAAAGTATTTGTGTAAGAATGAAAGGGCATCCCAGGGTTCTGCTGAGTAATGGATGTGAAAATAATTGTAGGGAAAAAAGATCCAAACAGTTGGGTGTTGTTTTTTTTCCTTTCTGCAGACAGGCTCTTGATCAAAAGATGTAAAAAACCTGGCAGTTGCTGGAGCAAGAACTGCACTTTGTTTCTGGGGCACGCAGAAAGGATAGTTGCCAACCTGAGAATCAAGAAACTGGCTATTGCTCCTTTGAACTGTATCAAAAGCTCATCATATTTACTTCTTCCAATTAACAAGTGAATTTATTATGAGTGCAAATGAGGGGCTGGTAGCCAAGACTGGGAACAGATATGAAAGGGGGCTCTTTGCTAGCTAGAGCCACAATGACACATGGCAGCTCAGTGACACGGCTGCCACCAGTCTCAGCCCCAGCCTCTCCCCGACGCTCGCTCTTAGACCCAGAGAAACCACTGCCAACCCAGCCGTGGGCCGCTTCTCCCCAGAGACAGCCCCTTGTTCCTAACAGTCCATCAGTTTTGACATGCAGAACAATAAAACTGCAATCAAATGCCTTCCTCCTGTGCGTGGAGGCTGGGGATCAGGTTCCCCCTGTATCTCTTACCTTCCATCTACCACTTTGAAGGGTTTGTTCTTGAATTGTATCTGGATATCTCAGAGTGGAATTTCATTCTTCTGAGACTTTTAAAAGTAGACCGGCTAAAGAATTAGCATGAGACAGGGAGCACACCAAGCATCCTGCAGCTCACAGAGCTTTCTGTCACTATTGTCGGCACTGTGGGTGCTGCCCAGAAAAGATGATGCTCTCCAGGATGTGGGAATTACCCTGAGAAGCAATGGATGGCATCTGCCTACTTTCCACTCCTTGAAGAATGAGGGCAGTCTTCCTTCTTAGCACAACATAGGTAAAGATGTACTAGCTGAGATCCAGACAGCATCTGCTTACTGAGAATGGCCAAAAATGTCCAGTGGTGGGAAAGGGAAAAAAAAATATAGGAGGCATACTGAAATTTTTCAGTACATTTGCTCCATGTGGGCTGAAAACAATATGTGAAAGGGCAGATTGAAGCAGAGCCCATTCCTCAGTCTGAGGCATATTTGTGTAGAATTAAATTCTGCTGGGTTTTGTGCTGGTTTGCTCACTAAAGGAAACATCCTAGAAGCAGAATGAATGCATTCAGGAATTAATAAGTTTTGATCTGGGATCCAACACAGCTGATCAACATATATGCTTGAACAAGTTTTCAGATTAAGAGCATACTTTAAGTCAAATTCTCTAATCTTCTGCTGCATCCTGGCATATATACCACCCTTGTGCTGCTCAGGGTGTAGCAACCACCAAAGGTGCTAGCATGCACTCATGAAGCCTGTGTAAAATGTCTAGAGAGGAGCCGTTACTCTGCACCAGAGCAGAGAGACTGTTTCCAGGATGCTATTAAAGGAATAAGCAGTGTCCTACACTTTGTCCGAGCTTTCTGAATGAGATGTCCTGGCTGCTTAGCTGAGGAGACTGTCAACATGACTGATAGCCCCTCACTGCCTCAGGAAAGGGCTTTTGTTTATATTTCAGGTAGACAGTTTTACTGCATTATATATGATCCTTGCAATTGTTACCACTATCTGCTTCTGCCCTAAATATAGTGTGAATGTTCCTTGCCCTTACCCTGGTGTCACTTCCATCCTTCATACTCCCACTCCAGGTCTCTTACACCAGTTCCAGAAGTGACAAATCAGTCCGCATGCATCACTGCTCTTCAGGGCTCTGCAGTGAGGCAGCGACGTATGCCTGGGACATGCCTCTTCGTTCACAGGCATGCCGGGGGATGCTGTGTCTTGGAGCTGAACAGAAACTCTGATCCCGTGCAGCTCCTCTGAAAGCTTCCCATAAATATACAAAGCTTACGCTGACAAGATTGCATTAGATTTATACCCCCAGGACAGAGCAGTCACTTGTTTAGTCATAGAAAATGTCCCCAAGTCCCTCGCAGATTTAGTGGTGGGTAACCTGGTAACAGGACAGAGCTTTGATTTAACTGCCTATCGGATTTCACTGCCTTCCTGGGGGGTTTGCGGAGGGGGGCAGAAAAAGAAGCGGGAGGGGATTACAGGACCAAGTTGAGAGAGAAACCCTTGCTTACTTGCTTCTGTCCAGATTCCGCTTGGAAGCATCAAGGAGGTGGGCTTTAGGAGTGATTATGATCACACAGTGTCTCTGTACCTATTCTCCCTTGCTGATGCTCCTGTCAGACTGGCTCACTCTGCAGGCCAGGAAATGCTGCATCCACCAATTCCAGCTTTAAGTTCAGCTTGTGCATCTGAAAATGAAATGGGATAAATCCACATCGCTCTCCAGTGCTCAAGTAAAGCCATGAGGAACTTAGCAAGCAAAGCATGGTGCATCTCAGTGTGACAGGCCGAGCAAAACATAGCATGTTCTTCCCTCTCACTGTTTGCTCTGTGCTTCTGACAGTGCCACAGACAGCAACTTGAATTTTCAAAAAAAAACTTACGTCCTATGTAGGTCTAATTCGTAAGGCATCCTGAGAGGAAGAACTGTGTGCCACCATGATAGAATTGCTTTTAGATCCAAAGGACACCTCACAGGAAAGAAAAAAAGGAGAAGGGGCAACAGGTCAGCCTTGCTGCAACAGAACAGATCTCCGTTTCCATTTCCTGTCCAGCCGCATGCCCCGCGGTCCCTTACGGCAGCACTGAGCAGGTTCGAAATGGCTTTTCAACTGGGCAGTTTTATATTAAGTTAGCGCCTTCCTCAAGACCAGATATGGAAACAAGATCCAACATTTTAAGACTTGTGTGTATGGGGAAAAAATGAGCTCATGGGATCATCCAGTTGTCTGTACGTTTATGGATTTGTTCAGTGATTACTCCATAGTGAAATGTGGTAAATTCTGGGATGGAAGACAAAGAAGAACTGTCATCAGAAAAAAAAATAGCCATAGATCACTGAAGTACAGTTTATCTGCCTGAAGTTACAGGTTTTGGGGAGGGCAGGAGTTAAAATTTAGGTAGGGCACAGAAGTTAACACCCTTCCTCACTAAATGTGCACAAGGATTTCACCATGCATTCACCATGGATTTGGTGCATTCAAAATGCAGCAGATCCAATAAGAACATGCCCCTAAAATACCCTTGGTTCAACAGAAATTATTTCCAACACTTGGGATTTCCTTTGGACATCTCCTAACCACGGACTGGCCTGGGTTAACTGGGATTGAGTGAAAGATCCACTAGAGTTACAACCTGAGTAAACTGGAAGTAGACAAGGAAAACACTGACCATGATGAATTCAATGGCAAAGCAGGAAAGTGCAAATGCCAGCAAGTCATTTCCTCTCTGTAATTAAGGTTCCCTGCAGAGACATGGTAAATACAGGATGATCCAATACCTTACGGATTTCAAATTTCCGATGGCATTAGTGCATCTGAGATGCCCTCAGATCATTTGCAGAAACAGTCCAGTTTAGTCCAGATCTGGAAAGAAACTGCTTTCTTCAGGTGAGAGGATAGCTGTTTCATACAGAACTCAACAGCCACTTTGCTGAATTGCCAATTACTAATTGTTTTGATCGGTGGCTCCTGAGTAACATCCATCTCCCAAGCTTGCTCAGAACCAGTCATTCCTTCCCACTTGCCACTGATGGACTCTCAGGCAACCTCTGTTGCTCTTTCCTCTTTTAGAGATGTTGATCTGACAGGCAATCATTTTACTTAACTTTCTGAACTACCCTGCTGGCTAGATTTTTCCTTTCATTATTAACCTAAAACCAAAATAAAACAAACAAACAAAAAAAAACCCCTCTTGACTGTGTGTCAAAAAATAGCAAGCAGCGTATTGTAACAAGTGACCCATAATGGCACATCAGCAACTGTGCTCTGTAAAAGATAAGGAGAATCCTGGCTGCAGCTTAGAAATGCAAGCATGCTGGTGAGGGAGTGATTTCCAGCCTACTCCACAGTACCATGAAATACAAGGTCATACTTCCTTTAAGCTAGAGTAACAGGTAAGTATTTCTATTTTTTACAGTTTCTTCAGGGTAGTTAGCTTCACTTTTCCTTCGGTACCCCCCCAGACAGCCTCACTGAATGTACAGAGAAGCAACAGCAAATAAAAAATGTGACTGTAAAATTGAGCAATAGGATTTACCAGCTAATAATACTTCAAACTTTTGAAAATAACTTGATCAAGTCTCAATGACACTCCTTTGAAATAGCAAACCATCTCTTGCATGAAAATGTATTCACTAGAGTGTAGTTAATAGCCAGCTACGAGAGACCATTTTTACCAGTGAAATTGCAGCTAATTCATCATATCTCAAGGGCCGGGTTTTTTTACGGGTAACTTTCATTCCATCAATACACTGCAGCAATTCTTCCTACAAGACAGTCCTGATAAAGCAGAATAGAGCCAAGGCTTGGAGAAACAAAGTGAGAACATGCACTTTGGAGGCTCAGAGCAAGACAGAAAAGCTGAATAACACACCATGCGGAGGAACTTAAACCCCCCTAAAGAAGTAGCTGCAGAGCTCCCCCTGCTTTAGCTGCAGCTCATTAGCTTCCAAACCTCTGCAAACTTCTCCCGAAAAGCAGGTGAACTCTGGTGTCAAGATCACAGCTATAATTGCAGCTTCTCCCTGAACAGAGGCTGCTCAGACTTATTGGGCAGCAAACAGAAATTAGACGAAGCAGCTAGTCCCATAGATTCCTGTGTTGTCAGCACACATCCTGCATGCCATTGAGGCAAGCACTACAGGCAATCCAGAAATAATAGGGCAAACCTACAGTGGGTTTTATTTGTCACTGTCTCATTTTTATAAACATTTTCTGTAAAAAATGTTAAGAGCATGTTACACAGAAATACATAGCAAATGATAATTTTACTGGATGATGCCAGTGCACTTCTTATGCTACAATTTAACAATGGTTTTAAACTCTGGAAAAATATTAGGATACACCTTTTAAAAAGCACCTTAAGACCAGGGAAAGAAAAAAGAATTTTGTATTCAGTTGGATTAACTTATTTTGTCTAGTTTTCACACCACATGATTAAAAAATTAAAATAATTTGCACTGATTCAGATTTTTAAAATGTCATCCTCACCACTGGCATGTGATGGTAGAAAGCAGGGAGAGATCTGCACTTCAAGTGCTTGCAGCTTTGAGCATCTCAACATACAGAATTTTTGTCAGAAATCTTTGGCCTGCTCAATATAATTTGCTTGCTTGACTAACTTTTGTTTACACTGATCACACCCACTCCCATACTAACTGGATGAACACAAAATAGGTAAAAACAGCAGAAAGTGAGCCAGAGTGCTAAAGCTCATGCTCTAAGACCCCAGCTCAGCAAAGCAGCTCCAGACCTCGGTGTGTGCCTGCTTGGTGAGGCTCTTCAGTACCTGCTTACGTGCCGGGCTGAATCGGATTAGAAATTCGGAGGTGGGGATGTATATTGAAATGCTAAAATCTTCAGCAATTCTGGCATCCGCTGGGAAAAATCTATGGGATAGGACCAATAAAAAATAAACCAGGGCAAGAGAATTACTAATCTCTCTAAACCACAGTAAGGGCTCTCTCTTACTGGAACTGCACCCTCTGGAGGGTGCGTCCCAACAGATCTGCAGCAATATTCAGCTCACATATTTATGTGTGTGTGTTTTATCACATGCTAACATGGGACTTCCTTTGACTTGTATATGGGATAAAAAGAAAATGAAGTTTCCATCAAACTTACGGAAAACCTTAATGGTGATTTAATGCAGTGAAATCTGGCTTGCCACAAGACTGTGACAGGACTGTATTTTTTTCTGCTGGGGTTAGGTGCTCTCTGGTGCAGCAGCATTCTTCCTTTGAAAAAAAAAAAAAAAAAAAAAAAAAAAGAAGAATATATTAATCATTTATGAAGCTGAGGAGTCTTGTCTGGACTCTGAACGTTGTTAAAGGTGCAGGGTAGGCAGCGTGCGGCAGGGGAGGGCAGGGAGGCAGAGGAGCTCCAGCCCGGAGTGGCCGCACACGGCTGGAGCTCTTGGTCTGTCTGAGAGGAACGTCACAGCCACATCTGGCGGGTTTGCGAAACACGCATCAGCAGGTTGGCCTCCAGTTTGTGTTCATGAATAAATTTCACTTTGCAAGAGCAACACAAAAAAATAAAGAGCCAGCAACACCCCTGGCTGCATAGGGTAAAGCTACTCAGCTTTCAGCCCATGTGCTTAATAACACCACCTAAGGCCATGCCGTGAACATGCCGTCTAGGGAGCCTTTTTGCTCATTTTTCTTCTCTCTGCTGCATTTCATCATGCTTAATAATAAAATTCAATAATTGCTAGCGTGGAGATGAACCACTTTCTCTGGGAATAGCCCTGAAAAAACAGCAAGCGACCTGGCATGGTGCTACTGCATAAAAAGCAAAAGGAATTCCCATCCCCTTGTGCCCTCTTTTGAGCAATTGATATCCCCAGTGCTTCACATTTTATTTCACCATAAGAAACATCCCTGTTTGGGGAGAAAGAAACCAAGAGTCAGTGGCTCAGCCTCAGAGTATGCAACTGACATATATAATCTAGATTGGCTTTCCCAGGCAGACCTTTGATTGAGGAGGAAGAAGAGCAGCTGGTCAAAGTAATCTGCTCAGAGCAATTTGCATAATTTTCTCCCCCGTTTCCTCCGGCATTGTGAGCGTGTCTGGAGAGGAACACAAGCGGCAGATGCTGCGTCGCTCTGTCACAGGGTATAGCAAAGTGGAGAACGTGGGTCAGAATTCATCTGCTAAATATCCCCAACAGGTTAAACAGTTCTGGAGAGCTTCAGTCACAGATCTCCTTTTGAAAAGCTATTTCTTTTTTTTTTTTTTTTTTTCTATTCCTTTTTCCCTTCACTGAGTACAAATGATTCCATTTCTCCAGCAAGTGCATGTTTCCTTTCACACTTGTGTGCTATTCAGAAAGATACTCTTTGTGTTTCTTTATGGAGCTGGCTTCCAGGACCAAGTATTTTTTTCCCCTTCTTGGATGAAGAACCTATTACAAATGGGTTATTTGAGAACTGAAAGCCAGGCTTCTGGATTAAAAACGTATGAACGTTTAATATTAAACACAACACTTTTAATTGTGGCAAGAAAGGCTAAAAATCATCCTCCAAAGTTTCAGTTTTGTGTTGGGTCTGGAACACTGGTGGAATCTGCAAATCTTGCAGCTGGCCAACCCACTTCCAAAACGGGTGCCTATAATCGGGCATCTGAATCATGGTCTTGCTGGGATGAAGGAATCTCTGTAAGCAAAGGACTGCTTATCTACCCTGACTGGAGCTCAAACCCTGCACTGTGCTCCCATGGCTTTTGAGCCTGGCTCCCTGCCACGCTGCCTGGGCTACGGGTAGAGAAAACAGCACCATCCACTTACAAGAGATGTACTTGTAAATACACCATCTATTGCTTAAATACAGTATTTGAGCACTAAACAAGAATTTACTTTTAAATCCTTTGGGAGACAAGTGAAGTATTATTTTATGTCTTCAAAAAGCTACTTTTCCCAAAAATTTCTTCCCAAGATGCTAGAAGCAAATAATACTGTTTCCTATTAAACTGGCTGTAGGAGCCCAACGCAGTGGATGCTACGAGCCGTGCTAGGTGCCCAGCAGCCACATTTCGTACCCTGGAGGACCCTGTCTGCAGGAAAGCACAGGAACCACCCCCAGGGGCTCTGCCCTCACCCTCTTGCTTGGGCTATCCCACCTCTGATACCAAGGTTTGCCTCGTGCGGGATACCATGAACTTATCCTGCACCTGCCTGAGCCTTCAGCTGCCAATGGAGGCCAAATGTCCACAGCCAGCAGAGACCCTTGCTGATTTAAAATAGGCAAGCTCGTCAGCAGAGGCTGTTAATTTTTCCCTGTGAATGCTCCAGTAATCAAGTTTAAAAATCAGCTAGGAAAAAACCTCAAACACATAAATATTGTTCCTCCTCTTCCCTCCTGGGAAGCTCCCCCCACAGTAAACAGACACTGACTGAGGATAGGAACCCTCCAGCGAAGGTGGGCAGCAGGAACTCCTCAGAACAATAGTAAAAAGTAGAAATAGATTATTAAAAGGTAACCATGAGTTTAGTAGTCTTAATTCGGAGCACAGATGAGGGTGCCTACAACAGGTTAAAACAGATACCATGCAGCATCCAAGGCCAAGGGAACAGGGAGGAATTTGGTTCACCCACTCTCCAGTGCTACCAGACGTCAGCTCCCTCCGCAACTGGAGCTCACACGGTCTGAAGCAATCCCCAACTTGTCCCTGTTGGCCATCTGGGAAGCCACCGTCCCAGCAAGGATAAAACATGCTGTGCTGTGCAGCCCCACACTGGATAACGTCAGGCTGGATAACAGCCTGACGTTAGATGCCAGAATAGTGGCCAATATCTATTTTAGGCTTCCCAGTAAGCCATGATCACACGGTGGTGAAACCAAACTAAAGCATGCCAAATGGGGATTGCCAAACTCATTGCTTTTGCACCACAGGACAGAAACTATCACATTCCTACAAAAAATAGGAGAGATTTTCCCCCCATCTCCCATGCCTCCCCTCAGTTCCCAGGCAGGGCTATTTTTTGGGGCAGAGACTGCACTGCCTGTGCCCCCACCCCCAGCCCACCTTCTGGGTCATGGACAGTACTGGGGAAACTCCAAAAACCCAAGGATCAGCCTCAACTGGGCAGGAGCTTACTGAGTAAAGCAGTAATTCTGTCTAAGAAATTTGCATACAGACCTAGCTTCTGAATATTTCAAAGGTCAGGACAGTTTATTGTTGTTCTAATTCATTTCCTAAAATACATACAAGCTTGCATTCTATATATTGCAGAACAAGTTCGCAGTCTGACTGAACAAGCCATCCACAGAGTGCAGCGGGAGCCAGCACTTCCCAGTATTGCTACCCATATCTGAACCCAGCTGGAACTGGAATATCCAAGAGTAGAAACATTACCCTGTTTGTCTATCCATACCATGACATTTTATTTTTTGAAGTGTCTGAAATCTGCTGGAGCAGAGCAGATTGTGCAAGGCCTGATCTTAAAGGCACTTAATTAATGAGTGTGTTGGGGAAAAGGGTTTGGGTTTTTTTCCCCTCCCTCAACGTCATCAACATTTTTTGTGGGATTTCAAAAATATAGTCCCTCCCCCCCTCAACTCTCTTTCCCCTATGGATTTGGCTCAGATTTTTTTAAAGTTTTTTCAGGCTTTTTATAAATAAAAAGCTGGAAACAAATCAAAGAAAAATCACAAGGACTTCCCACCTCTGCATCTGCCTTTATTCCAGTGACCAAGTCCCTTCCAGGTATGGGTACTTAAGTCCATACTCGATGCATTACTTGGATGTTCACGCTCAATAACTGCTCCATGTCTGATGTGACACCACTGGTGCCCAGTAATGCCAAACTGTAAAGCTCCTTGAGGGACACCAGCACATACTGGGGATGTCCCTCTGATCTCCATAGGCAGCCGGCAGATCCCTGAGATTTTCTGCTCAGAAGAACAGCACAAAGCAGACCTTTGCCCCCAGCTGCGGGCTCTGAACAGATTTCAGCTGGGAAGAAAAAGCCAAGACCAAGATTTCCACCATATTCCCTCTACAGTACCCAGTGGCAAGAGACACAAACTTTCTAATAGCGAAAGGAGAAGGCTGGAAGCCACTTTACTTCTTTGGGACAGAAGCATCTTCAGCAACAGAAAAAACATGGAGTCTTTTGGGAAAGAAAGAGGCAGAGAAGGGACAAAAGTTTTCTTTAGACTTCTTTTTCTTACTGCCCCTCCAACTCCTGCCTCTCTGAGCCAAGCCTAGCAAAGCCAGCTGCCAAACCACAGCTCCAGCCCTTGCTACCCCTCTCAGAAGGCAAGTGCTTCAGCTCAAGCTTTTGCTGGCGAAGCCAAGCCACCCAGCCCCACAGCCCTACACAGGAGACATGATTAATTTTTGCACAAGGAGTGATTTGTTGGCATGACAGCCATAAACAACAGACTCCATTAATTAACATGAGATCGGAGTGTCTGCGTTGTTCCTCAGTTTTGTATCCAATAGCACCTACTCTGCCCTTATTCATCTGAAGAATACCCCAGAAATAAAAACTAAAATACTTTAAAAAAAAACAGATTTAGGATAGTAAAAGAGCTTTCCTTGAACTCGGTGGTAACGTGCCCTGTGAGGCTTTTCCTTCCTGAAGTAGCTAATTACAGAAACTCAAAGAGTTAATTTATTCTGTAAAAGCCTCTTTCATTGTTCTGTTAGCACGTCTGGTAAAATCACAGTTTTCATTTAGTAATCCAGCATGTCCCGTACCCTCTCCCTCATCTCCTATTACTATTAGTGTCAGCCATGTACTAACCTTCCATTTCTTTCTTTCTTTCTTTCTTTCTTTTTTTTTTTTTTTTTTTTGTGTGTGGAAACTAACTACCTTTCAGTCACTGAAATGCTAATTTCAGAGACAGGCAGTAGGCAGCTAGAAGATAATGTTACATGTTTCCATCCTCCCACAGGGGAAAAACCTGGAGGAATCACAACATCTGAGATGCTTTTGCATTTTGGATAGGAAGACAAAGGGAAAACACTTTGTGTGTATACACAGTCACAAACACATTTGGAGACTGGGTCTTAGAGATTAAAAACATAATTTATATTAGGTGCGTTTTCTCCTTACGGGGCAGGCAAAGGAGAGATCTGAGCTTTATATTTTCAGAAAGAGGAGAAATACAAATGGCAACTCCCTGTGTAAAATAAATATCTTGATGGATATTTTTCTTCTCAGGAATACATACTGAGGAAATGGCAGTATTCCGCACAGAAGTACAGAATATTTGTCATATTTTCTTGCCGTGTCACTTTTTCTGCACTGTTTCATTGAGCCCTGTTCAGGAAGGAACAATTGCCTTATTGTCACTCTGAACGTCCCAGGAGCAATGCAACAAAACCAAACAAAGAGGCAGGAGGGGGAAGTAAGACAGAAAAAGTGGAGCAACTTTTCCAGTGTGAATCACTAGTTCTTAAGTAGATCCTTGCGACACGGCGGCTTGGTCTGCTGAAATCCTGCCCCTGTTTACCCCTGTCAGTGTGTGTGGGCTCACCGCATTGCTTCCTCTCTCCACTCAGGGCATTTGGGTTCAGGTCAGTCTTCTTGCTCAGAAAAGAAAAAACAAAAACCCCAAACTCATAAAATCCCTGATGTGGCTTTTGGGAGAACCTACAAATTTCCTGTCATCTCTACTTGATAAAAAAGCTGCTGGTCTGGGGGACCTCAAAAAAGATTGCTTTGTTTCAGTTTTGTTTTTAATGCAGCATTGCTATTTTTCACCAGCTCTGTCTTGGCCTGGAAGGAGGCAATCCATGTGATTCCCAATGGCCAGTATGGACCAGGCTCTGGCAAGTGAAAGCACCAGAGAAAGGCAGGTTGCAGCTCAGGTCTTGGCATACTAGAAAAGTAGGGCCAAGAAATCAGAAGGTAATTCTTCTAGATGGACAAAAGCGGACAGTTACTGCAATGAGATGTCTGCTCTACACTCTTCCTACATAGACTGTGAGAATGTGTATTTAATCTTTCAACAGGAAATAATCTCAACATCTTCCGTTCCACCTGGACAAAAGAAGGAACACATCAAGAAAGGGTAACCACCAAGGGCCTGAAGATAAGCGTTCAGAATCTATTTTTTCAATATCTGCCTGATGGACAACACACTATTTTCCATAATTAGAAATGGCTGGAAATCCAAACTCAGATCTACTGTTAATGATGGGGGAGAAGGGCATGATGTTGGATTTAAATCCTCAAATTAAAACCAGTACAAACTGGATCCAAAAAGGAGAAGGACATCCAAAGTCACTGAATACAGCAAGAGTCTGGTGGTTAAGTGAAATCTCAGGGCAATGAATTGCATCAACATGTCACAGCACACTTGAATTTGTAATACAGAGAGCCGCTGAAATGGGGGAGGAGAGGGGGGAGAAATTATCTGGGCACTTGCATGGAGCAACTAATTCTTGGTGGAGTAGGATAGCTGAGTTTACTCTTAAAGCTGTCACTCATCAGTTCAGATTCTTTCCTGCTCTCTAGTACTCAGCTCAGTTCCCCCATGGCTACCTGGTTATGTTATGAAAATCAATCATATCAATTAAGCAATTCTATCAGCTTTGAACTCATAATATTTGAGTATCCACCTCCTGGATTTCACTGACATCATCACAAGCAATTGCATGAACTTAACTTTTAAAGTTACCTCTCTCCAGCTGAGTCACAGGGACCACAATGTCAAAACTTGCAAACACTATACTGAGGATCTTAAACACTATCAGGTTTCTTATCAGATAGCTAGTAAGTCCATGAGAAAATTATTTTGCCTGATGCCCACCTCCATGCCAGAAGTATTTCTCCCTGGGATAAGGTGATCAGGCTGACCCCAACACCAAGATGTTGTATCTGTGACTTCAAAGTGGTGGACTGGATGCAGTTCACTCAGTATTTTTGTATCAGGCTCCTAGATTCTACATATTTATTTCAGTGAATTACTATTTAGCCCCCTTATTTTCTTTCTATTTTTCCATTCCAGAGAATACTTATTGTTATTGGGTTTTTAAGCTGAGGCTCAAGGATCACATTTGATTGCATAGGACAAACCATTTTAAGTGGTAAAGCTTAAGGATGGAAAAAATGAAAATTATGTAATTTAATAATGAACCGCAACAATGGAGCACAATCTTCCTGCGTATTATTGACAATGATCATCTCCGGCTGCCAGCACTGCTGGCTGTGAGGATTCAAGATTTTCCCCGCACCAACACAGACCTCACTCCTATTTCCAAGCTTTCCAAGTGCAAACAGAACACAGGCTGCTTTGCATTACAGGGAGGCCTGCCCATTAGTTTTCTATGAAAGAGTTTCACAGAGTTTTACAACCTGGTGTGTGCATACAGGCATGCAGCATCTTTCCTGCAACATTTTGTTGACCTCTGCTCAAAGCATATGGACCGAGATGGGGATTTAGCTGCACAAAGGGCACCTTGTACACCTTGATACAACCCTTGTATTTTCAGTGGAGGAGGGTCTTTGTTCAGTACTGACTGCAGCAAAGCATTTCTGTTGGGTTGGGCATTTCTGAATCCAGCAGAAAACCCCTTGCAATGAAGCCCCATTGCCCTTCTCAACATCACATTCCTCTGGGCAAATCCAGCCCCTTGCCTTTAATTTCCAACTTACTCTGTTTCTTGTTCTCTGAATTTGTGTTTTGAAGTTTCTGGATTTGAACAAAGCCAAAATCTCAGTTGAAATCTCACTCCACTCTGGCAGCCTCTGCTGTCCATACTAGGTGGAACCATATGTAGCATGTGCGGTTTCAACCCTGCTATCAGCCAGGTTTCACATGCAAGCCTTTCAACAGCATTAAGCTCACAGTTGTAAGAAGCCTATGAATTTTACCTGAACTGATATCAATATTTTGAACTCTCTGTTGCTTTGATGGGGAATTTGTTGTCCAGCACACTGTTCCCTTGGATTAATACAGCAGGGTGACACACTGAGCTGCCTGTAGTTAGCTGGTATTCAGTGGGTAGATCCTTATGAATAAGGAAGTTCAACATTTTGAAATTAATTAGGGAAAGGCTTCCAAGGTATATCTAGGACGATAAAGATAAAGCTATTCGTGACATGATGAAGACTTTCATATTGGAGGCAAGCTGCTACATCTCTCATTGCTCATGCAGTGTGATCAGCTCCTGGCTTCCAGATGATCAGGATAGTCTCAAGAGGAGGAGAGGAAGACTATATAGAGGGATATAGGAAAACCAATTCTAATAAAATAAGCTACAGCCCAAACCTCCATCCAAAATTCCAGTAAAACTCAAAAAACCCTTCAGGAAAACAATCTGGGGATTCAAGTAAATCAGATTGCCTAAACTATAGATTCACTTCCTTCTTGTAAAACATCTGTGGAGGCTTCTCACATCCTGGCCCTTCCACCCACTCCCACATTCCAGCACCCAAAAAGTAAAAATGAGATCGGCTCTTAGGAGGCTGGCTAGCCCAAATGCTCGAGTGCCAGGTATGTGCAGCTGTATGCTTGATTGCTAATCCATCTGCAAGACTCGGCATGGGCCACTTTTGTTTGAGCCTCAAGTAAGGATGGGAAAATGGGTTGGAATAAATAATGTGAAAGCCCTTGGCCTTTTGCCTCTTTTGAAAGCTGAATTGGAAACAAAAGTTCCTTCCAGGTTCTCAAATGCTCAGTTAGTGCCACCCATTTGCTTATTATGCTGCTCCATTTTCAGATCCCATATGGGAGAGCAGGCCCTAAAACACTGGGAGAGCAGCTTTTCTTCCAGTGCCCTCCCAGTCTGGCTGGAAGCAGAGAGAGCTAGCAGGAAACCTGTTTTGTGGAAACATTAAGCCAAAGTTTGTGTATCAGAAAAATTTGGTGATTACAGGTAAATATTGAGCATTGGAAAATGTGACAGAATAAAGTGTTTAATCTGAAGCTAAACTCTATGCATCTAAAGAACTGGATAAGCAGGGTAGATTCATCATAACACACAAAAGAAATTCAAAGTTCGGCTATAAAGCCCTGCTTGCTTTTCACTGGTTTATATTTTCTTGTTTCTTGTTCTGGCTCTGCCTCATCTTCTTCTCTCAGTGGGCCATGGGTGTTACCAAGCAACATGGTAATATTTGGCTCAAGTCCTAAACCATGGATTTTTGTAAACATCAGTGAATAAAATTATTTAACATCCTGCCTGAACATTGTCTTAAACCTCTGGGTACACGCTAGGGAATGCCAGTCCCATACAGCTTACATGCAAAAAATGAAAAGGGTCCTTTCTAAGTCACCATTTCTTGCCAGATGAGCATCTCAAAATCAAGACTTTTCAAAACTATTTTGCAAAAATTGAGATATAATCAGACACACCTAACCAGTGCCTGACTGAGGGTGAGGCACCCACTGGAGCTACAGGAATCCAAGTTTCCAGATTGCTTGAGTTGGAAAGGGATCTTGAACCAAGGTTTTTGCCTCCTAGTGTGAGTCCCTAACTGATGGGATACCAATAAACCATCACATCTCACACACTGGGACTGAGATTCAAACAACCAGCTCCCACCTCTGCAGCAATATTTCCCCCACTGGGGCTGTCCCTCACTATTCCTAAACCAGCTGTATGAGCCTCGTGCCCTGGCTGTCTAGGAGGCCCTCAAACACCAATGTATCTTCCTGAGGACTTGCTGATACCCCACACCCCAGATCCCCACCCTGAGACATGTTCCCTCACTAGTTTCCCAACTCAAAACATGGGATGGCTTCTGCTGGAGAAGAAACCTGGGAGGTCTTATCCTGGATGGGTTGAGTGAGTTTGTTTCCCAGTCTCCCCTCACTGCCTAATTTCATGTGGCAGCCAGGAATGCTCCCCAACAAAAGTATGAATGGAGGGGCACAGTCCTTCCCCCCTGCACCTCATCCCTGGCTACTGGAGAGAAAAGAGCTATTCCTAGATCAGGCTGCAAAAAGGGCACCTCTCCTCCAGAGAGCTGGCTTCTCTGCCTTCTCTCCCTCCCAGAAAAAGACATCTCCAGGAAGAAATGGATTCATCACAAGGTGCTTAGCAGCATGAGCCGTCTCCCCTCAAATCCCAGGATTTGCAATTTGTGCTGCTTCTGGGCTGTGGGAGGGCGCTGGGCTCACTCTCCCTTTCCATTTGACTCAGCCTTCTCATAGCAGGGATTATCCTCATCTATCAAAGGGAAAGCTGCGGAGCAGACGTCCGCCTATTCTTCCTGAGCACTGAGCCTGACAGCCGGCTTTTCAGCCCCGCTCCCATTACCAGCTGCCCTACAATGAGGGAGCTAAACTCCACACAAGGCCCACATGGAGCTCCAGAAGGAGCTGGGGGGCTGAAGGATGCAGGAGGGGAGAGGGGGGAAGCCTGGCTGAGTGGCGCAAGGGAGAGAAACAACTCATGCAGATGAGGGAGAGTTAATCCTATTTAGCACATGTATATTATCAATGAGTGTGTGTGGTGGGGAAAGGCAGGGGGGAGAACCCCCCACTGCAGGCAGGCGGAGGCAGACAAAAAGGTCATTCATGTGTGGCTCACAGAATTAAGAAGGTACCACAATCTGCTGCTGGTTTGGCTCCAAATGCTTCTTCGTATTCAAATCAAAGCCCCTTCCCCCAACGCAGCCTGCAAAACTTCCTTGCTTCCCTGTCCCTGCCTCAGTGTGCAATTACCCTTCCGAATTTTACTTTGCATCCCTTCTGGTGGCACTGGGGGGGTGAGGGGTAGCAGCATTTTAGGACCAACTCAGCACCACATCCCAGGCCTCAAAATTTCACCTTACATTAAGATCCAGGCTTCAGAACTGTAACATTGGCAGGGTCCAACATATGTCCCAAGTGTTATTCCAGAAATAGCTCAGGACCCATGTTTCCAAGGTTCTGGACCCACTACTAAGAAGAGCTCTTACAATGTTGAGCTCTTCAGAAATTTTGCCTACAGGGTACAGAACTGGGATATCAGACTGATCGCTCAGGAACATTTTGGTGGAATGATTTGACCCTGGACCATCATTAGCTGTGGCTTTGCAATAAGACTTTGCAAAGACCTTCTTTGTCCAAATTTTTATCCAAGTTCATTGCACTAAGTGACTTTCTACATCCTCCCACCTTAGCTGTACAGCATAACTGTACCTTCCCCTGCAAAGTCTCTGCTTCCTCAAGAGCCAATGAAAAGGAATCCAAAACTCAGGGTTCTTTTAAATAACAGTGTGGGGATGAAAGACCAGAGCTGGAGTAAGTTATTTGAAATGCATAAGAAATCTCGGGCTTGAATCTACAAGCTGTCCCTTTAGAGAAAAAGTGAAATGTATTTTGGACAAACCACTTGTCTGCTTATGAACCACAAACACAAACATTGTTCCTTAATTTGCATTCAGTGCCAGAGGAGACCTGCACTCCCTCTAACAAGCACTGCCAGCCACCCTTTTCTAGGGAGAACTCCCCAGCCGCCCAGAAGAAACCAGCAAATCCTCGGGGGCCCCTGCACTGGCTAACTCCAGGCTTTGGATGGCTGCTTGTGCTGTGTTGCATAGCTCTCACTTCACCTCCCAGTAATCTCCTTGCCTTCTCCACAGGAATCAGGGATACAGGAGCTCTCTCCTCCCCTACTGTACATGCTCATAGGTTTTAATCCAATTAAACTGTTCTCTCCCCTTGACAGATTCTCTTTTTTCTTCATTTGCTTTCAATAAAGAAGCATCATTTGCTTGGGAGCATTCCAGGGTTGCAACAACAAGCCCTTCGCTTACATGTGTCGCTTACAAGTGGAAAACTGCAAACGAAGCTTGAAGTTTATTTTAGAAGGAGGGTGGAAATGGCCTTGTTATTTAATTTTTTTTTTTTTTAATGCTTTTAAAACCTTATTAAGCAAATTAAATTTCAAGAGACGTCTCACTCTTATTCTGGGAAGTCCCTTCCTCATCCCTTTCTTGTACCAAATTGGTATGTCAGCACAGGCGTGCCCATTGCCTGGCTCCCACAGACCCATCAAGCATCGATTTTGACACTTAACAAAATTAGAAATGCCAGCCGTCCAAACCTTGATGGCTTTTCACAGGGAGCGAGCACTAACCTCCATTAGGAGGCTTCCTTTTATCACATAGATCCTCTTATAATTCAATTTGCAATGAAATTCTCCCCCATCTCCCCAAACCCTGCCAGCTGCCAGCCCCATTCCTCTACCACCAACACTTATTTCTCAGTCAAATAGACCTATATCCAATCCTTTCCTCAATTTAAAAATATCATCACTTATACCAGCTTCCCTCTGTTGGAAGGAAGCCACAGTCAATAGGTGAATCAGGTCTGTGCCTTGTACCCCTGAGTTAATAAATGTTGAAAAGAGAGTGAGACGAAGTCCTCTGTAAATATCTCTTGTGCCAACCTAATAAACTTAATGTCATAATGCAGCACCCCTAAGTTCCTTGTAAAAATGTGTCTGAAACATGAAGATAGTGATGAAAAACTCAAACATTGTTGGCCTGCAATTCTCCAGCCCTCAAGCAAATAACTATCTGTACAGAAACAAAGTATAGGAAAATAAAACTCAAAGTGGAATTGCTCTTAACGTGAGGCAGTGCACAACCTGGGTTTGATCCAAAAATTAGTCAAGTTCTTCATTTAACTACAGGGGGTGGTTGGATGAGGTCCCATTTGGATGATGTGCCAGCGGCAGGAACGTGCAATTCTGTATCTTTCTGCTCCTTTTAAATGCTCTCAGACTCTCATGGTATTTTACAAATCATTCAAGGACTTGATGGGTTAGCAGGAAATTTCCTTTGTGCTGCAGTGCCAAAGACTAGGAACAGATCTGGTAGGCAGCTCTTCTCCCTTTTAGAGTATGCGAGGTCCCCATTCAGCTACAGTAGGGGAATGTATGCAGAGGATTAAAAATTATCCATGATTACAATTTAGAGTGTTATAAACCACTCAGCACCTGGAGCCCTAGCGAGGCGATATTTAAAGATTAATAAAATAAGCATTTGAAAATCCACTTCCCCTTTGGTTATTCGCCAGGATCACAGTCCAGAATATAGCATTTTCCGTGCAAGAACTGGTAAGCTGATTAACAGCTAAAGGAGAGCGCTTTTCTGCACTTCCTTCAGCATGTACAGTACATACCATATCATCAGCATGAATCGGGGGAAGCCCATTCTGCACCTCCAACATAACAACCAGAAAGTCAGTCCAGAGAGTGTATTTTAATAAATCGTCATTGAAGGATTGATGGCTGTTCAGATAATTTGGCCAAATTTACTCTCCGTCAATTTGGGATTAGTTCAGCTGAAATCTAAAGTGTTATCTGTCTGACGCTGACTGGACTTTCACTAAATACAGGTTTTCATTCTGAATGTTTTTAAGATTTGATCCCTAAGATTGAGCATATACATTTAACTCCACCCATCCAAGTAGTCTATTTTGGTCTGGTGTTCAGGGTCTGGTTCAAAATTAATTAAAATTACTATCTGTCTTTCCACTGGCCTTAATGGGCTATAGATTGCATCCCAGTTCAGGAGATATCTTCATTTCTGTTTGACATCAAAGCCTACTGAAGTGAATCGAGCAATACCCATTGAAACCAATGGTCTCCGAACCATGCTCTTTTATCTCCAGCTTTATCTTAAAAGCATCAGAAGGAAGTTAAATCAAAAATAAGGCACCTTAGCAAGGTAAATGGCATTTAAACTGCAAAGGACTCTAACCTCTTAATCACTACATGTTTGGGTAAGGCTTCTGGAAATTAAGGACATTTCTCCCTCTCATGGTGTATTTTTCTCTTCAACAGTCTACACCACTGTTTCCACTGGAATGGGATTTGGCGTTCAGTGAGATTTACCCATATAACTTCTCAAAGTACAGACAATTGTTGCAAATGATGCTACCCATTAACAGTAAATGCTTTCACTGTCTCCAGCTCTATAAATCTCTAAACATTACAAAGAGCTACTCCTTAGTTCCTCCCATGAGAGATTAGAGATGGGACTTTTGTGGACACAACTAGTAAAAGTAAGAAAGATTTTTTTCTCCCTCCTCCTCTGAGTTTATTGAATGGACATATGGGAAGGGAGGGGTACTCCGACCTCAACAGTTAAATTCTTTGCTATATAGTTTCCTTTATGCTTTATATCAGAGTTCCCCTGGAAGAAATTCAGTGAGGAGACTATTTTGAACAATTTGCAGTCCCTGCTATTATTTTTCACATGATTCTTCCAAATACTAAGACAATAAATACAAAGCTCAGGAGTTCCCTGACTTACAGATTTAAAGTGTTATTTATACCAGTGGCACGAGAGGAACGCACAGACAAGACATAAATAGCAGAGCCTGTAGAGGATGGAGTAGGGCGTGTTGCTCCAACAGCAGGGGTTTATCCAAATGCTGGTCAATTAAATGCCTCAGAGTAAGGGAAAGCATTCCTCTCCTTCCCCCTGTTTCTCTCAATGCTTACAGGCCAGATCCTGTTCTCACTTTCCCCCTGCCAACTCTCATCACCTCCATTGGCTTTCTAGGAGGGACTCGAGATTAATGCCCATGTAGCAGAGCAGATTTAAGAATTACTTTATTTCAGTGGAAAGGTCTTGCTGTTACTTTAAAATATGTCCTTCTCTTTTTGTCTGACATCGTAATTAATCAAGTCTCCCACCCACCCAGAGCCTGTCTTCAGAGTTTCTCTGTCTCTCACTTTCTTTTATAGATGAGGCTTTAGAGCCTGCCAGAATTTATGGAGGGAAGTAACATGGATTCAGCCAGAACCTCAGAAATCAAGTTCAGATACTCTCACAGCACGTCTCCTCCTTGCCCCCTGTCACAAGGCAGACCAGTGGCCAGTCCCCCTCTCTAAGCCTACATCTGCTCCAGCATCCCTATGGCCGCAGAGCATCTTGTACAGTGCTGGCTCCAGTCTCTGCCCAAGAGGAAGCAGACCTATTTAACGTGGCAGGTTTGAGGAATTTCAGGGCACCAATTAGCATAATTAACTTAGAGAGTCTACCAAAGGGCACTGTGCAACCTGATGCCTCCCAGCAAATCAGCCTCACAGGCTCTCCCCAGCCCACAAATCTGAGGCTTCAAGGAAACCCAGGAGAACCCGGCTGGTTTTGGGGTGGAGGCCAGAACAAGGGGAGAGGGGGAGCAGGAATCTCAAAGTTTTGTTCACAGTGTGAGTACTTTTCCGTGAGCAGAAGTAATTTAGCCCTTTGTTTTTAACATTACTGTATTTGGCTAAGAATTTTGGACTCGGTCTATCTCACACTATCCAATAGTCAGCTTCACTATCCAGGAGCCCAAGTCAAAACCTGGGCGCAGAGTTAATCATTCTCAGCTGCAGTGCTGTATTTGGGCCCAAGGTCTGGGTCAGATTTATCACCCAACAGTCCTCTACAAGCATGAAGTCACCACTAGATATTATGAGCAGGGTCGTGTATAAACAAGGCCAATCATGGAGAGAAACAGGGGGTTTTTGTTTGTTTGTTTTGCGTATGTGTTAGGAAAAGGGAATCACTAAAGAACAATGTAAATGTTATACCTTCTAACTGCAGGCTTTAAAAAAAAAGGCCTGATTATTCATTTTTTTGGCAAAACATGTCTATTTTTCCTTTGTCAGTAGGTGCACATTGATTTCCGGAGCCAAAAACACCTCTTTTTGGCTAAATACCTGTTTCTTTTTTCTTTTAGTAGCACACCCTGGAGGAGCATAACTGAACTGACATAAATTATATGCAGAGGAACTGGGAATTTAATGAATAGAAGACTCATGGAATTCTCTTGATGTTGGCACATTAACATAGTTTTTCCTGTGCATTGAAAGTAGGTTCTGTAGTTTTCCCACATAAAGTGGGAAGGAAAAAAAAAAAAAAAAAAAAAAAAAAAAAAAAAAAAAAGAAAGAGAGAGGGAGAAAAAGAAAAAGAAAACTTTTAAAGACTCAGACCTTAGGGTTATATGAGTAGTTTGATCATTTGGTTCAGTCCCTGTGAAATGACGTTTGAATGAACCAGGACCAGACACAGAAGAATGGTGTCAAGGTAGGCAGCAGAAATCTTCACATACCTTCTTTGGTGTATGCTTAGTAAATGCTTGTAAACAAATAATTCCATGATAGCTTTAACTTGAAATAAAAACCACAAGTACCAGCAACCTGGTCCTCTCAATCATCTTTCGAATAACAAACTTAAACCCAAAACTGTCATAAGTGAAGAATATAACAGGCACCAAGAAAATAGTATATAGGCCCTTAGTAATAGCATAGGTTTCTGCATTCTCTCTGGTTATTTAAGTACTGCACACTGGTGACTAGAAGTCCTTTTTAAAACAGAATAAATAAATGTGTGCTGACTTGTGCTGATGCTGTTCCAGCATTATAGGAAACACATTTGTTTATCAGGTTTGATTAAGCTTACATGATCCAAGTTCTGCCAGAGTCAGGAGTGCATTGTACACATCATTTGATAAGAAAGAAGGATGAGTTATGTAAACACCTAGCAACATGTGAGGGAGATTTACTCTAATTGTTTATGTGCCTTTGTGGGAAGATTATAATCATGTTGTTTCATTAAACAAAACAGTTGTACAAGTTCTATAAGACAAATTGCCTTTTGCTCTATTCACTTGCAAAGGTCATCCTGTTACCACTGATTAGCACCAGACAGCCAGTCATACTTTGGCAAAAGGCAAGTTCATTCATAACAGGAATGCAAAGTCTTTCTCAGAATAGGTTTCCCAGTGACTGACTTGGCAAAGAAACAACATAGAAAACACTTCTGCCCAATATCAAACATTCACCTTCTGACAGCTCCAGAGGACATCTATCCTTCAGAGTGGTGCTAAGCACCCTCAGCTCAAGCCTTTAGCTGCATCAGAACCACAAGTAAATACGCAGAGGTGAAATGCAGGTAAATCCTTTCCAGATACTCCTAACCAATGGAATAACCAACCTCATTGTTAACTAATCCCCAAAAGAATAGTTAAAGTTTGAGAAAATACAGCAGCAGAGGAAGCTGAAGTTCTGCTTTAGGTCTGACCTCGTGTTGGAGAAACCTCTTCCAATTCCTCTTCCTGCACCCCCAACTCACTTCATTATAGGCAGCCCAAGGAGCGGTCATGGACTCTCTTAACACATACACACACCACTCCCCAGAGCTTGGTAACTATCTTGCTTTGTCTTTTTGATAGGCGTGTAGGAAACAAATGAGAAGGAGAAGATGTCTGAAGAGTCCATTAACATTGTTAGGTTAGATGCGTTGACAATAAATCGATTCTTTTTGACATGACTGTCGCAGTAATGAAGGTACATTTCTGGATCACTCTTCTTAATGCAAGATAAGATATGGATGGCCCATGTCTTTCTGACATATGTCCAGCATATCAAACAGTGGCATAAGAAAAGGTTGTTTTGTTGATGTGCTACTCAGAGATAAAGTTTAAGATTAATGATGATGGGTGGCTTTGTCTGTCATATTTTTTGAGGGATAGAGGTCATACACTCCTGGGGATGGCAGAGTTAGTGCCCTACTTCTCAAAAGAAAATGAACACCCAACAAGACCCATATTAAAAGATCCCTCTTCCCTCTAGAGATGAAAAGATGCAGTCAAAGGGAAAACATGCCTAAACTTGAATGTCAAGCTATGTTTCTCCACTGTTTCTGAGGTTTGGGCATTTGAAGGGGTCTTTTAAGGCTCTTTTCTTTGATATATAAAAGAAATTCTAGTATGGTGAAGAAATGTATATAAGGGTCAAAGTGGCAAGAGAAAAAAAAAAAAAAAAAAAAAAAAGAAAGTACCAGGGAAAGGCATGGCTGCCTTGCACAGTAAGAGGGGTAAGCTGCGTCCTGTTGATGAACGGATCTTCTTGCTGACAGCCTGGGAAAGAATGGATGGAAATAGGAAGGTCTTCTTTTCTTACTCCTAAATTCACATGGGGCTGTCACTCTTCAATTGCATTCTGCTTGGAGCTCCCATTTGCTCTCTGAAATGGGGCACAGCTCAGGGCTGTCCCAGCTGGTGGAATCCAGACCAGCTCTGAGGCCACCAGCACGGTCCTGCTGAGGGCAAGAGCAGCGCCAGCACCAGCCCCCAGGACAGTTGCACACCTTTCTTTGGTTGACTGTAAGGATGCAGAAAGCAATGCTTATAGGTGTCCCTTGGCAATGTTATGCCCTAGTTTGCTTACATTTAAAGCTGATGTAATCCTAACTTTCACTATAGCACACAAGCTTTGGCCTCTCTTGTTTCTTAGGTGAGGTATTCAATTAACGTTTGGTGAGACCTCAAATCTATGGGAAAAAGGCATTATTACCTTGAATCACCTTGAAGACAAGCATAATTGTATTGTTAGGATCAATAACAAAACCCTTGGTAGCAATAAAAATCTTATTTTTTTCTGCTTCGGAGTATTGTCTCAGCTATGGAAAGAATTAACTTTTAATTACTTTGAGAATAAAGAAAGAAACAAACAATTAAGTGCCTTCAATTTACTTAGCTAGTGATGAAGTCATGCAAAACATGTTTTGACTGGAGATAGGTAGAAGCCAAAATCTTGAAGATAAAAAATTCTAAATTTTGGGATAACTTCAGGCTCAAATCTCAAGGTCTGAATTAGCCACCAGTATTTTGGTTTTGCATCTAACCTAAAACAGGAAAAGGACCAACAGCTCATTAGAGCAACTACTTTTGTGATGCTTTTGCAAATTGAGATAATGAAGTAAGATGTTTGCTGCTGTGCAGACAAAAATCTACAGAAAGGAAGTTTGCAAGATTTCAGCCTTAAACCTCAAGCCTAGTCAAAAAATTGACTCCCTAAAAACATCAATCTTTCTCTACCAAAGACCATGAAATCCTTCTGGAAATTCAATTTGCTGTTTAAAAGGCTACATTTTGAACCTTTTGACTCTAACACTTATGTTTCTAAGCTAACTTGATAGCAGTGGAACTGATTTAAAAAAACAGAAAAAGACTGTTAATAAATACCATGTTTTTTCCTTCCAAAACTTTTCACTTTGAAATATTTGGGGTCATTTTTTAAAGCCTTTTATTTTTTGTTTCATTTTTCTTTTTAGCTATTTTTTTCTTTTTCACTAGGTTTTGCCACTGAGTGTAATGGAATTGTTGATACTCCCCCATTTTTTTTGCTCCATTTTTACTGTCTTTTTTCCTAGTTTTCTTTCTACTGTTTTTCAGTTTGTGTACAGTTGAAGAATTGTGGAAAAAAAAAAAAAAAAAAAAAAACAACAACAACAAAAAGCAACACAAAACCCATAACTAACTTTTAGGGAGAATTAAAAATGGGGGGAGGTATAGAGGGACACATGCCACAAGATATGGATGTTGTTGCATTCTCTGGCTTCTTCATTTAAGTGGGGTATAGGGGGACAGAAAGGAAAGAAGTATCTGAAGTGCCAGTATATAAACTATTAATATTTTGAAATTGCTGGGTTTAACCCAAAATACCCGCTGGATAGCCAATTTGTTGTGTATTATTAGATTCAGGAAAGATACTTTTTTATGACAAAAAGCGTTCCAAATTTTGGCTAAAACATTTTGGGTTTGATCTCTTTACTAAAACATCCAGTAGACACAAGCCCAACTTGCCAGTCTCCTAAAATACTACCCATTTCTGTTAACCTCTTCCCCCATTAACAACCTGCCAGCCCACACACCAGCAGTAGCTTTCACATACTTCCACAGCTGCAATTGCCATTTGCACTGGTCCTGCAGTACCTAGTCCTTGAACACGGCTTTCTTCCATTCAGCTTTAAGATTAGGGATTCATTCAACACAACTACAACTAATTAAGTAAAAAAAAAAAAAAAAAAAAAAAAAAAAAAAAAAAAGCAGTTCAAAAGACTTTTGCTAAGGAGTTAAATATTATGGTAATAATAGCAAGGCTCCAAAAGCATTCAGTAAGATGCTTTTCTTACCTCTCAAAACAGCCCATCATGTAGGGTGGAATGGCAAGAAGAGAAACTGGGTTTAAGGAAGTTATACCCACTTGCATCATTCTCTATCATTAGCAATAACAGGCTGCTGTGGTTGTTCCTTCCCTTGTGGCAGTGCCAGCTTCAGACCTGGCCCTTTGTGTCTCCTTTCTTACTGCTGACCCAATAAAGACTAGGTTTCCATTTCTGCCCACGGTCTTTTTGGTTTGGGTTTGGGGTTTTTTTTGTTGTTTTTTTTTTGTTTGTTTGTTTGTTTTGTTTTTAGTACTGTTGGAATATCCCTGTTTTCTGACTTTGAAACTGCAACAGGATTGCTCTGGCTGCCTTTCTGCCTGGCATCAGGAACTCAGTTTCAAAAATACAGTGATGAATTCTGAAGCAGCAACATGCTGAGCAAAAGAGACCCAGCTTATAAGCATGCCCAGCAATATTGCTACCAGGACTATCTGCAAAGGCAGCCTTTCTATATAAGCAAGATTAAACACAAATTTAATGGCAAACTGAGTCCTAGGGCCATATGTGACATCTCTAAAATCTCATTGTTCTCACTAGAATCTGGCTTCAAATCATAGAAGTAGGTTAATATTAGCCTGTTCAAATAGATTTTCAGTCAAGATCTTGCTCAGAAACAGCTGGGAGAAAAAGCCAAATTAAAAACGTACTTTTAGTCCTTATTTTTTTTCCATTTCAACCTAAGCCTGAAGCCATAAGTACAGGTTCTGACCCAAGTGCTCCAAATTCAGGGACAGGGCAGATGGTTCCCACTCCCACACTGAAACCCAGTCCCACTCTTTCCCCATCTTCCCAGAAAGCTGAAGTTTCTCCCTGGATCCATGTCTCTGAGCTTGCAGATGACACCACTGATGTTTGAGATGAAGAAGTGGGATTCCAAACTGATTTACAAAGCCAGTGCTGAGTAGATGAGCAAAATGAAATCATAGCTGCCTGACCTGCTTATACACTAAAAGGCCTTGGGAAAAAAAAAAAAAAAAAAAAAAAAAAAAAATCAATTAATCAATTTGTTTATGGAGGCAACTTAGCAACAGGGAGCACATGGAACTGATTGGTTGGATCTGTTAATAAGCAAGTTGAATTGCAGATAGTTGCATCAACTGATTTCAAATTTTGGGGTATTGATTTTTGTTAAGAAGATTCATTTCCACTGACCCTCCTCCCAGAGAAAGAATCACTGTTCCTTGATGTCAAAGTAGCAACACACTGCGATTAAGAATTACCACGTTACCATTTCAAGGAGACTTTGGTACACTCAGGATTTCTAAGCTTGGGCTAAACAGAACAGCTACTTGTCTGCTACCTCCATGTTTTGTGGAGGCACTGTAGTTGATAGTGTTTATAAGATGCTAAAAGGCAAATATATGTAAAATTAACCATAATATTTGCAAAGTACCTTTTTTCTGTAAACAATAGGTTATGTTCAAAATCCATGCAAAACAATGGGAGAATTTCTAGAACCCTTTAGATTTCAATAGCATGACAATACATACAATACATGAATATGTAAATATCAGTACTACCTGACAGTTTCTATAGTTTTATTTAATATTTTAAACTATATTTTTAGAGGAATATTTAAAGCCTATGATGTATATGAGTTTATAGTACATATGGTAATTGGACATTACAAGTGGTAGTCACACATTACAGCCCAAAACCTCTTGACAGGAAGAAGTTAGCCTCGGGGAAACTTGTGCATCCAAACACCCACGCCCTGGGAACATCTGGCTGTCAGTGTCACCACTGCTCCTGTCCCCATTCTGTAAACTGAAGCCATCATTTCCTTCTTTCTGCCACCCCAACGTAGATGCTGACATCTTGCTTCCATTCACCTTTTCAGGACATGTTCCTTATTGAAACAGTACCCTCAGATCTGCCACTTCGGCGAGGGCAGCAGGTAGCACTCGTGGGAATACTGGACACTGCAGCATCCTGGGAACGTGCTCCAGGTGCCCCAACAGAGAAACTGTCTGTAGGACACATGGGCTGCAGAGAACCCAAAGCGGGTGCTGGATATGCCTATATGAAGAGGCCCTGCGCAAGGCTTACACTTCATGTAAACCATCCATTAGCCTCCAGACTTAAAAAGAGTTCTGAGCCTTAACAAAGGCTCTTTTACCTCAGTAGGAGGAGTGCCAGAGAGAGGGGAGCTGTCATTCCACCCCAAGCACTGATGCCAGAGCGTGGCTTGCAGGAACCAACAACATCGTTAGGAGACTCTGACCAGTCTAGGAGATGACAGGAGCTGTTTGGTTTCTTTCTTTGCTCCCTCTCAAAACCTGCTGCACGATGCACACATTTCATTCCTTCTTCTGGCTGAACTAGGTTGCCCATGATTATAAATTGTCTTGGTGATTTCTTTGGAAAATTTGTCTCGTTTCTGCTCATGACCTTGTAACCTCCTGATACCCTTACTTACATCAGGACTTCTTCCACAGTAGTGCCATTTATTGTCATTCTCCTGAGACCAAAAAGGCAAAGGGAAAGGAACTACAGGCACTTACATCTGAGATGCAAAAAATATGGTTTTGAAAAAAATATAAACAAATGAGAATGTGAATGTTGGGAGCGCAGAATTGCCCAGCACTGAGTTTCCGCAGAGGCCTTTTTATTTACTGAACATTTATATGTATACGAATATTCATCCCTTGATAGAGCAAAGAGCTGGTTTTGATACTAGCAGCAAAAATATTTGCTGTAAATGTCATGACACGCCTTGTCCATAATATGATTTTTTCCAGATGGTTATTTTTTTCAAATTACTGAATGGAAAAATATGTCTTAAGACAAGTACACATAAAAATAATTCTTTTTCCTATTATTGCTTTTTTTTTTTTTCTTCCTACATTTGTAAACGCGTTGCTGCCTGCCATGGGATGATATGCTGGGAGAGCACATGCATCCTGACATCTGATTAATCATGCAAAGCGGTGGGTGCATAATTCTTAACTGACAGGGCAGTTGACCAGGAACCATTCTATTACATGAAATGCAAAGGTGCACAATATTCGCACCCTCTTCAAAATGGTTTCTAACACCAAAACATGCCACTGAGTGAGCAGTAGGCAGATATTCAAGCTGGCTTTAACTCCAAGTAAACCCATACCTCTTTTGGTAGTTGGGATATGAACCTGCTTCTGGATCCAAAATGATCTCAGCTGGCAGTCCCACCCAAATCAACATTTGGATGATTGTCTTGATCCTGCTCTTAATTCATTAAATTTGGTGTCCGTGAGGTTGTACCAGATGTGGGGCACCTCTCCTGTAAAGTAGCATCCAACTGTGCAGCACGTTTGTTTCCCATGAAGTACAGTCATTTGAGTTCTGCCCACACAATCCGGAGCCTGGAAGGCAGCTTCTCCAAGACATAACTGTGCCGGGGTGGAGGACAGACTCCTGCATAACAATGGAATGAGGTTGGAAAGACGCCTCATGACAAGCATCATACCGTGATTTCCACTTACTAAGGCTCTTATTCACATTCCTAAGAGGCACAGTGACCTGCCAAGCCAGTGGGGTGAAGGAACTGGATTTTAGTGATGGAGTAAAGAGTCACATGCAGTAAGTAAAAGGTAGAAAGGGAGTAACATAGATGTGGGCTGTTAAGAAAGAAGATGGGGGCCAAATCCAGACCATGAGGTTCCCCCTTCTGTTCTGCAGGCATCGAGCTTCTGCCTTTCTCCATGAGGGCCCAATAGATTTTTGTTTGGCAGCCCCCCACCAGCAGGTAGAAGGCACACTACTCATTGCTTTCCTGCCCAGCACGCTGCCTACCAGGGCAAGAGGTGTGGGCCCCACGAATGGAAAAAATGCTCCAGGTACAGTCTGTTCTTATATATTAATACCATGTGTCATGCTGAACGACAGACACCCTTCCCCAGCCAGGAGCGGGGGCGTTGTCTGAAGAGATCAGTTAACAAGAACTGGAGATAGACATTCTAGCTTATGGCCCAAACCTGAATCTTATGGTTCAATTCTGGCAAGGTCCTGAGCAACTTTGGCTTGGGCAAGAGTTAAGAGCACTTGGCATTTTGCAGAATAGAGTCCTTAATGCAAACCAGTTAGTGAAGTATGAGCCTAGCAACTTCTCTTCTGTAAAAAAAAAAAAAAAAAAAAAAGAAATTTGGAAAGGGGATAGAAGGGCAAAGTTCAGAGTGGTTTCAGATTCCCACAATAACAACGAAGCCCAGCTCTTTCCCAAACACTTGCACATTTCCTTAGAAACAGGTGACAGACATCTGCAAGGCTGAGTTCAGTGCTGGAACGGCCCAGCCTCCCTTCCTTGGTTGTGGGTGTTCTGCTCTTATAAGGGTGAGAGAGATTCGGCTTAAATATTTCCAGACAATGCTGCAATTTACTTTAAGTGTAATAGGGGTCATTCTTCACTGAAAGAATATAGTAATTGTTCTGTATGAAAGCAGAAGAAATGTGGGGAAGCAATAGATAGCAAGACTTACACCCACCCAATACACAGTTAAACAGCTTTCTCATGTCTCCACATCCTGGGTATCACACCCAAACCAGTTATCCTGGTGCCAGCCACAAAATAACACAGGACTTTTCCCTTGTGCTATTCCATATTCACTAGGGGGATGGCTCTCAAGGAGTCAGATCCTTTTCCTGATCCTGAACAAACTATGAGTCTCATCAGCTGCATTAGGAAAGAAAAGTGCAAAGAACAAAAGTGGTGAAAATGACCATCCAGCAGCAATATAAACATCCTGCCTTTCTGAGGCTCAGATCAAGTAACCACCACATTACATCTCAGTTTTCTTCTAGGACCCTAGACGACCTTGCGCAGTACCTCATCTGGTGGGGTAGCACTCATCAGCCTGCTTTCCTCTCTCCTAAGTGGGCAGACTGGGGAAGGGAAGGAGAGCAGGGAGTAGAGGGGTAGAATCCTCTCCCTGCACAAGCCACTCCTCCTCACCACACCAAAAAGGATGAAAATACAAGACAGGGAAATCATCAGCTGTCCTCAAGAAAACAGAGGCTTCTCCCACCCATGAAGAAAAGAGGGAGGTTCCTCCATTGGCCACTTCATCTTTCTGTTCCTGTCTTTTCTCAGTGTAAAACATGGCCAATAATACATCCTTTGCAATGTGCAAGGCAAGACACTGTATGTAGGGAGGTGGTGTTATGTCAGAGAAGAGCTACAGGGCTTCTGAAGTACTCCCTGTCCACCTTGAATTCCAGATCTGAAATCTGGTCTTTAAATCATGACCAACACCAAAGAAAATAAAACTCATTTAAAATCAAGTGGCAGAAAAGCCAAGACTCAAGCACAATATCTGCCTTCCAATGAACAAGCTCTTCTGTCTATGAATCCGATACACATTCAACTGTTCCTAGTGTCTGATACGGGAAATGTTTCAGTTGGAAAGCATCATCACTTAGAGAGAAAAATAAAAATACCATAGATGGTTTTAAGCTCTACATCTGTGGAAATCTCATTAGGTAGTTTTAGATGTGCTGGCATCTGGAAAAAATCATCCCTCTAAACAGAAAAATATGTCATAAATGTCATAATGGGGTGTTGGAGAAGCACATGAAATTAGTTTTGTTCTTCAACTCAGCATCTCTGGACGAAATCGTTAAAAAGAAAATACTTCTAGAAAGCATTAAACAGTTTTTGTCAGGGTTTGGCTGTATGGACCAACATGTATGGAGTCTAAAGAGCACTGAATACCTGACTGAAAGATGTAAAACTCTGGAGAGCTACAACAGGTTGGAGCCAACCCAAACATTCATAGAAGGTGAGTACGAGTACAGTGAACCTCACAGTCCAGACAGGCTCCTTTGGCAACAGGCAGGTGCTTTACTCTGACCAATGAATTATTAAAAGCCTCTAAGGGACATCATCACTGTCCTTACTCATTGGATGTTTGCATCAGGCATCGCTGAAGATCTCAGGCCAGCATCACCTTCAGAGAAGTCCACTTAGGAGCTGACAGCTGTTGAAGGACCTCAGCCTCCTTTGAGGTTGAGAGTTGGGAAGCACTTATGACCTTGGCAAGTTGGTACTGTCTTCAGGTTTCGGTCCCTCAAGATCTCAGGTCCTTAGGGATCTTCTCCGCTGGGTACCACAGCATCATGCCTAGTGTTATTCTGCACTGAGCAAGCAGGTGACAGGCAGAAGACAAGCGAAGAACATACAGAGTTCAGGGTGTCCCTGAGCACAGGGACAGCACAGGAGGGCTGCGGGCACCTGCATGCACCACACTTATCTCCAGGTTCTGGGCTAGCTGCTTGTATTCTGCCCTCCTGTTAGGCTCTGTCCAAGTCAAGCACAGTCACTGTGCTAAATCTGGGGCGGCGATAAGCACTAAGCTTCCTTCTGCCAGATGCCACATCTATAGCACCACCACTGCAGAAGCTAGAAGCTCAGCTAGGTATTTTTCAGTGCCCTGTAAAATGCCCCTGGAACATCCTGAGCCTGTTCCCAAACAACTTTCAGTGCTCCTAGGTATGTGGAGCAGCAGATATTTTTTCAGGAATGACTACAGCAACCAAAAGCTGTTTTCTGAGGGGAAATACTCAACTTTTGTGATGCACAAGCTGCAGTGATCAGCTAGTGCTGATTGCTGCTTTGTTATTTCAGAATACCTCATCAAAATTAATGTTTTAAATACCAGTCGTCCAGGCCTCCACAAGGTGCATATCAAGAAGGTATAAAGCAACTGGAGATACAATTTCCTTGGGTAGTATGTAAAACACAAGCCATGATCACAACTGGTCATTAAAAATCCTGTGGCAATCTCTGCAATAGAACGTTCAATCCATTGTCCCAAATCTAATCATTACACTCTGCCCTCTGCCCATTTAGCATCCTTCTAGTGTTTCAATTGAGGATAGTATTGCAGTGCATTTCCTGACCTGAATAGTTTAACGGATCATAATTGTCGCATGGTTACTTCATGCTCCCGCGGTCGGTTTGTTGTATCCATCTGTTTTCTTTATTCTTACATGCAAACTGTAAGGTCTTTGGGGCCAATGACTGCCACTGAGCCCTGTGTTAATACAGCACTGAGCACAGGGGGGTCCCGATTTTTAGGTTCAGCAGCAGAACAACCCATAATTAATAAATGGCGGCTTGTCTGTTCTAAGCAGAAAAGCAGCGCAGCAATCTGTCAGGGTATAGAGGAGGAGGGTGTGACCTCTCCCATCAGGCCTATGTCCCTGGAGATTCTCCTGATCATCCTCATTTTCTTTGGAAAAGTTATGGTGCTGATCAGTTTTTTGTGCATTCAGTTTCACTCCAGCCCAGGAACAGATGGTGGCACAAAAGAGGAGTGACTTAAAATCACTTTGTCCTGTTCTCCCCCTCCACCTGCTCCTAATCACAAGCCATCCATACATTTAAATACCAAACAAGAGGAAGGAAAGAGCTTGTGTGCAACAGAAATACCAAACAATGTTTGCATTAGAAAAAAAACAACTTAGACATGCCTTTCAGCCCCTAGCAGCAGTCCCCATGGAAAATAATGTTAAAATAAACAAAAAGCAACAATTCCTTTCTGACTGATGATTTTATAATATGGTCGGTGCCGCTAAATGCAACCAGCCGCCCTTCCCACACTCCTGCTATCCACCCAGAACTGTCCCTCTATTTTAAGGGTGTCTCTTCACCCGCTGACACGTGCACGTGAGTACTCTTTCTTAATGATCTTTAAGCATTATTAAGAACAAAAGAAATCCTAATCATGATATAAGCCTATTAAAGGATGACAATGATAAATCATTAATAATGATGCAGAATGAGCAGAAATGTGCAGTTAGCACTTCCACCTCTGCATGTAGAAAAAAAGCAGACTGATGTATTTTTATTAAATGAAGATGATGAAGTATCCCCCAGTCTATTAGTAACTAAAGATGTTAAACAGTATTTATCAGGAAGTTATCTCAATCTGCATACCTAGAAAGCATGAAGCCAAATTCCTGTAAGACCTGGCCAAGGTGCCCTCTGGCTTTGTAGTGTTATTTTTTTAATAAAGCTTGAAAACAACTGTATTTCCAAAGGCTTCTAAAAGATCTGTGTATCTCCTCACCTCAACTTGGCCCCATCTTGTACCGTTCTGCTCCGCACGCCTGGGAAATTTTAGAAGTTGGCTGGAAGATCCTCATGTCACTACTGGAAAAAAAAAAAAAATGGTGCCTGTGGGGTTGCCTCTAAAATACCAGAATAATTATTCAGCAGGTACTAAAACCAGTTGTAGCCACAGAGACTACATCTACACTGTGAGGGGTGGCTACAACCACCACATGTGCCACATATTCACATTAGCTCTGTGCTGGCTCAGGCAAGTGCCAGGATGAGCCGCCACATGGCAACAATTCTCTGCCACCCTATGGAAAAAAACTGTTCATGGCAGATCAGCTGGAGTTACCTGGAGCTACGGAGACAAACAGCTACTGCAGATGGCTGGTCCTGGCTCTCAGGAGTTTGCAAGCTGCACTGAAAAGCTAAAGACACAGAGCTGAGCCCTGTCCTGCTTAAGCAGGACTTTCTAGCAGGTCAGCCTTGTGCAGTTACGCTAGTATTGACTATGCCCATCACATCTGCCACCCAGGTGTCTCCATGTTTTTGGCTGGGATTTACAGGTTAGAAATGATCTCTCTATGTGTCATATCAGCAAGTGCTTGCATACAGCAGTGATGAGATTTCCCTCTGTGAATTGGGCAGGGTGTATAGAGGACTGGGAAAGGGGAAGTATTGTCCATCTTTTAGAGTTCATCTGTAGTCATCTCCTCAGTCATCATTGACTCAGGGAAGCAAAGCAGAGCCAGGCACAAAGGAGGCTGAATGCAGGCACAGCGCTGGCAGAGGGCTGAGTAGATATTCAGTGCCTCAGCTGCCCCCTGGCAAGGTACTTGTGATCCCAGGCTCTGCTTCCCACCACAAGCCAGGAGAAGAGGAGTTGCAGCCTTCTTTGGACTCTCCCTTCATGGACAAAAGCCTGAACAAATAGCTAAATGCAGGGGAAAAAAATGCTGGAGAGCAATCGTTGAGTCTCTTGTTCAAGACTTTCTATGCCATCTGTTGTTCCTGGTACTTATGCCAACACTCCTAAATGCATTTGGGGTTCTACCTTCCTTAGCCCCAGAAGAAATTAGGCTCTACCCGCCTTCAGTGATCTCAGCCTCCTGCTACCGTCTGGCTTCTATGAAGCCTTAAACTAGCCTAGAAGCCTGGGAAAAGACATGATCCTTCCACAGCCTAGTGAAATGAGATGCTGCTGTGAAACATGTGCATTGCTGGTGGGAAGGAAGTCTCCCAAGCCTTCACGTTTGTAAAGTCAGCTCTGATGAGGGCACATCGCTGCTCCTGCTCCTCTGCCATAACTCTCCACAGGAGCTGGTGACTCCCACAGCCCCACCCTGGGGTCCCAGGTTCCTGTATCCTGTGATGGGAGCCTCATTCAGCCACCTGGCAATTGGCCTTTTTTTTTTTTTTTTCCCCCCCTGGCAACAGACCACTTTCCAGCTCAGACAGGGCATCAGAAATGAGAGACTCCCCTTGCTCCACCCCAATCCTGCCTGGGGAGTCCAATAACCACCATTGCCCCAAGAAAGATCATTTGCTTTAACACCCAGCCTTTAAGCCACTCCACTCTTGCCATCCGTGTGCAATGCACCTCAACCACATCTCTCCTCTGTGCACAGTTGATGCCCCAGATCTCTCTGGAGAGGCTTCACACCGGATTGTTGGGATGCCTGAAACAAGAAACTGCCACGCTGTTGCATTTGTGCTATTCAGTGGAAAATTGCCTTCATCAGGGACACTTTGATTCCTAAGCTGGGATGTAAGGAGCTGTAAATCAGCACAGCCCCGCTGCTTCTAGCAGACTTTAGGATTTGTGTCAGTAAGGGAATCTGCCACTTTGTTACAGAACTCCTTTAACAACAACCTACCCTGAATGCGGCCTCCTGGCCAGCTAAGAGAGGTAGCAATTTTCTCTTCACCATGGTAAATAGCAAACTCACGGATATTATTTTAATCAGCAGTAAGTGCATAGGAAGGCTCTGTGCAGATAGGTGTGTATTAACAAGGAGCACACTCATATCACGCTGCTAAGTATTTTTGGGTGGCTGGTCAAGCATAGCTGCCTTTCAAACTGCCTCGGAAGGAGAAATATTAATAAACTCCCTGCAGCATGCAGATTTGATTGAATTTCTCATGGATCATAGCTCGCCTGCAGCAGGGTGGCATACCTGTCAAGCTAAGACATTGTTCCATAATTGTTCCTGATGCATTGTGTGCTAATTACCATTGCTGAAAATAATCTCCAAAGATTATGGCAGGCATCATAAATAACAAGCCAGCGGTTCGACACTGCATTATGACAAGGCCTCAATCGCTCTTATCTTTTACTGGAGTGGAGCCTATGCATTAGCTTTACTAATGAATCTTTTTCATTTGTACAAGTGATGTTTCCATTTGACAATGACATGAACATAAAGTGGAGGTTAATTTACTCTATTCCGAGAGGTTCATTATTTAACCTGACGTTGAGGACAAAACAATGTAGCCTAATAGACGGCAAATAGAAATTAGTTGTGATGAATTTTGCCATTTCACACTCTCGCGCTCAGAGGCAGCACACACAGCAAGAGGATGAGTTTGCTTCACCAGCAAAACCACTTTATTTCCATGGATCTGGGGAAAAAAAAAAAAAAAAAAGAAAAAAAAAAAAAAGATTCCCTGACTCCCAGAATCCCCTGTACCTTGTAAAACACGACGGATTTACACAGACATAAAAACTGCTGGTAACTAATGGCCCAACGTTGTCATTGTGTCAATTTTTATCAGATTAGTTGGCATTAACACTGTATCACCGATTGCCTTACAAGCCAAGCTGCTGTGAATTGAATTGGATTCAGGTAGCTATTAGAATTGCCAATTTAAACACTCGGGGCTTATCTCAGCTTTAAGCCATTGACAAAAAGGTTTGGTCACTTCCCCGACATTTTCTGACATGTGTGCTCTGGGCAAGCGATGCGCATCCGGTTGCTGGCTGCACTCATCCCTCTAGGCCTTCAAAATGTATCTATTCAACATTAATTTAACATCATCCAATGTGGTTTGAATCAAGCAAATATTTTCCTTGTTTATTGCACACGCTCATTGTGCTGTTTCAAGGAGGTTTATTAATAGTTTGCAATAAATTTGCTAAACAATTTGCAATAAATTATGCAGTCATATTTATAGCAGTGACACATTTTAGAGGACAAAAGTTGACCTTTCCCATGCCTCAAAGAGAGAAGGGGCAGGGTGTATCCATTACAAGCCTGCCTTTCGTAGGCTCATATCCTGGTTCCTTCAGCTCACAGAAAAGATGAAATGTATCTGCTCAAATGCTAGTTTAATTTGTTTACAAACAATGGGACATATTCTCTGGGACCCTGTGAACGCTGCTGGGCTGGATTCTGATGCACCACAGGAACTGAAACCTGCAGGGTCTATTCAGAGAGGTTTGCAGGGCAAGGAGCCCTACTGGATTTGGGGTTTTGCTTGTTTTGTTTTGGGATGTTTTTTTTGTTTGGGTTTTTTTTCATTCATAGCTTGACAAAAAGCAACATCTTGAGAGGAAACACTCCAATTTCAGCAGTACTGCGTTTTCCAACAACAACAAAAATGTTCCTTTAATTACTTCCAAATCACATCTAATATTTAGTCAGTGATATGCATCTGAGAGGTTTCTCCAGTTCTACCCTGACCCCATCTCACCACCCTCACTCTCAGCTGTGAGCTGGCTTACCATTGTAGCCACCTACAGCTCTTCGCTTAGGGACCACCAAAGAAAGGCCAGTTACAGTGATGGACACATGCAAGTAAAAACTGCAGCACCTCACTGCTCCAGTGAAGAGCCAAGATGGCATCTCTGGAGGTGACACACAGCAAACCTCTACTCTGCCCTCAGCTGTGGGGTTTATATCCATTTTTCCCCAGGCCATCCTCCTCCACCCTCCCCCCCTTTCATGTCCAACTGGGAATACAGAGCAGAAAGAAAAAAATAATCCTCCATATTTTTCCAGACATTAGTGCCACTCTGGCTAACTCTGTCCTGACAATGAGCATCATGGGATCCTCAGCGACCACATGTGGTCAGGAAAGAGTTTTCAGATTTCTGAGAGGCAGCTTCTCCTGTCACACTGGGATAATTTTCTCGTGGGTGACTCGGAGCACACAGGCTGCCTCCCTGCCACCTACCACCCCGAAAACAGAAAGCAGCCCATCAAAGGTGCTGGTGAGGTAATGGTCTCACTTCTTGGAGCAAGGGAGCACAGTGGTGAGCAAGAAAGAGCATCGTTCTAAGAATGAACTGGGCAGCAGTTTGACTATGCCTCTTTTTTACTGCATATTATTACAGCATTACATTCATAGTCAAGGGTCAGCTGCCATTTCCTGGGGTTTATAACTTGCCTGTTTTAATTAACATCAGGCTGAAACTTGGTAGGGAGGTGGGGTCAGCCCAGATGTTAATGTTATTCCAAAAGTGCCTTATATCAGTGATGCTATTTAAAATATATTAAACAGGGAACATTTAGGGATGTGCTGATTCCAGGGTTGTATTTTAGACAAATAATAAAGATTGGGCTTCATTCTGGAAGAAAGCAATTTGGCATAGACCTTGTGCTTCTATGAGCAGCTCACCACTGAGAGACAGAAAGAATCAGCTCTCTGCTGTCCACAGGGGCTCCTCTGGTCTGGATCAGCCTGGCAGGGGGAACAAGCACCCCGTATCCTGTCCAGGTTGGTCTGGGGTTTCAGCAGGGCTGATATTAGCTCAGATGTCATGGTTTATATATTCAGCAGCACCCTTTCAATCACCAGGAGAAATGGTTTCTTGGTGTTATATTGCCCTAGGAGCCCTGCAGAGCCCTCATCTAGGTTTTCCACTGTCCCCTACCCTCTACTACCCTGCGCAATGAAGAACTGGCTGTTGAGAATTACCTAGGCAGACAGGTAATAACACTTTAAAGAGTTGCCTTAAATACACATTTTCCAACACCCAGGATGTTTTTGCTGGTATTGGAAATGCACCAGTAACCTTAGTGCAGTTGCAGCTATAGCGAAGTGGTCACTATCACTTCTGCAGTATTCACTTACAGAAGCATGGCTATTCTTTGCATGTTTGCAAAGTGTGGTGGTGATCTGAATTATGCACACTGTGCTTGTGGCATTAACATTGTGAACAGAGGCACTGGGACTTAGCATCACCTTTTCAGAAGCCCTTCATATAGTTAACAATTCAATTGACTTCTATCTAAAGAAGTAGTTGTCTTCATTATTCTGGTAATAGGTGACTGTGCAGTGTTGAAGTCCTTTCTGGTGAGTTAAAGACTGGCAGAGACTCTCGACCTTAACTCTGAATACCAGCACTGCTGTGTACATAGACTATTTCCTGTTGGTTTAACCCAGATTTCTGGGTTTCCCAAGTCCATGTTGCTTTCTATAGCTTCACCTCAGTCAGACTGACTAAATCTCTCTGTTTCTCCATACACTGGCCTGCAGACTCAAAAGCTCTGATACCTTTAGGAGAAATTTCAGCCTACTCCCTAAAAAAGTCATCCCCAAAATCAGCACATCTGTTTAACCAGCCCCACCACTTGTTCATCTACTGAGTATCTTGCTTTGAAGTAAGACCTGGTGCTCTCCTCATGTTACAGGCAGGGAACTGAAGTACCAAGCAGATAAGGGACTTGTCTGAGGTGATACTGAGAATCTGTGGCAGAGTTGGGAACTGAACACGAGTCTTACAAGTTCTTGGGCTCTGAACAATTGGCCAACCTTCCCCAAGATATGGCTTCTAAGGACTAATACAGACCTTCTGCTTCTGGCTGTAGAGGGGACTTGGAGAAAGCAGCACAGAAAACAGCCCTAACTTGCATGTTGCTTGTCACAACAAACAAGAAAGAGAATCAGATCTTTAGCCTACAGGGACTACTCCCAAAGGACATAGAAATGATAACTAAGAGAAGCAAATCTATTTCCAGTTGGTTTAAAATTATTCTACAAAGGGTCATCTCTGTTAGAAAAAAAGTTAGAAATCAATACATCAAAGACGACTAAAAAACGCTCATGAGTTGCCAGTTACATTATGCTTTGAGCTAAGGACTGGTCTGCCCCGTCCCCAGCCTCCTTCCTTTTCTACATAAATTAATAGAGAAGTGTCATATCATCACTCTTTATACATTTGAATGCCCAGGACTAAATGTTTAGGGACATAGCTGGTACAATAGCTTTTCCCTTCATGGTAAAGCTACCAAAACTGCCCCAGGCAAAAAGTGACATTTCTCCAATGCTAACAGAGAAAAATGCTAACAAGATAATTTTGCCTGTTTTGCTTTAATTTTGATTAGGGACTCACTGGCTACAGGTAAATATCTCAGTCTGATTGAGTTGAAAGTGTGCTGTTTGCTTTGTCTTCACTCATTAGTGAACAGCAGGAACAAATATAGTAGGTAAGTTGATTACAGATCTTGCCTCCTTTCACAGGCAAGCGGTGAATTCCTTGGGACCACATTCCACCTAGGTGTTATATCCCCTGGTGACCCACACAACAGTCACACACTCCCAGATCACGGCTAGAGCATCCCACTGGGTTGGGGGTGTGTGTGTTTTATTTTGTTGTGGGTTTTTCATGTGGAAATCTGATAACTTCAACTCTTTCCTGGATGCCTTTCATTGTGCTTACCTTCAGAAACAGCAACATTTGATCACGTGTTGAGAAGCTGCATGTTGCCTTGTAAACTCAGAAATTATTTTCAGGTGTATTCTGTGGGTACTTTTTCTCTCAGAAACTTAAGATACCTCTGTAGCAAATACCTAGGCATAGATACTTATGGAGTCCTCCTCATTTTGTTTCTTGGAAGCACAAAAACCCCTTCTGCTCTTGCTAACATTGGTGCTAAAAGAAATTGAATGGCTGTACTACAGCACATCAGATAGATGAAGGCATGTTTGCCAAAGGAGGAAGGGGGCATCACTCTCATCCTGCTCCCAGTCCCTACCACCACGGACATCAGTGCCAGCAGGATCGTATTTTCCTTTTGCCTTTAGTGCATTTTCCAAAGAGCCAAAGTTCCCTTACAGAGGGAAACTGTAGAAGGGCAATAGACGTTTCTGTAAGCCAGAAGCAAAGAAGATGGGAAACAAGGAGCATCAGTAGCATGGGTATCATATAACTATCTAAAAAGGAATGAGAGCACAGTAGTTTACTGTTCAGGGAGGTGAAAAAAAAATGCAAGTAGAAGGAAGAAAACTAAACACATGGAAACATCTGCTGTAAAGAGTCACTGGAGAAATAGTTTTGTATTAATGTGGGAGGCACATCAGCCCCCAGTGCTGCACACCATGAGGTGTGCAATAAACAGGAGGAGGTGAAACAGGAAAAGATCGGGGGTCAGACCAAGTCATGAAAGAGCCTCTGGCTCTCTCCTGGGCCCACTTGCTTATGCCTAGTGACCAACACTCAATTCCTGGGAACATTCATACTTCTTGACATCCTAGTCCTGTCTAGGCAAATACTGGCAAGAATCCAAGCAAGAGATCTGCAGCACTTGCTCCAGGAGCAAGCAACTCCCTTGGGATTGACAAAGAGGACTTGGTCCACTGCTATGGCTTTTCACTGCACATGCAGTCAGCTCTTGGCTGCTTGGGAAGATGGAGGGAAAAAAAATAGAAAACCATCAGCAGATGGATGCACGAAGTATAAGTTTCCCACACTAAGGGACACCAGAGTCCCTGTGGCCATCCCTTACCTTGGGAACCATGACACAACTCTCTGGAACACATGGGTGTTTGTGGAAGCACACTGGGGCTATGAGTTACATTTGATGTTATCCCTTAGGCAAAACTTAACTGACTACCAGAGCAGTGCAAACAGAGGTAGGCTTAGAAGCTTTTACCCTGGTGTTGGCCCCCACAAAGCTGTGGCCTTAAATTGTCTTGCCAGTAAGATCTGTTTCATCCTTTTCCTTTCTCATGTTCACTCTGAGAATCTGAGATGCATCACAACATATCACAAACCTGCACCCCTTTAGAGGACAGAATTGTGGGTTTTGTGAGACCAAGAAAGCTTTGACTTTTTTGTTTAATGTCAGGGGTTATTTTCTAGCAGGCTAAAGTTATAAGCAGTTCCCAAGATCCGGGGATGCAGATTCAATAAAGGGAGACAAAAGATTTGAGGTTATGTTCTTCAGAGGGGAGCCTCTTTTGTTTGTTTGTTTTGTTTTTACTCAAAGGGCATTTTTAATTTGTTCCTCAGTTGGCTGTTTCCAAATATATTTGTCTTTGCCATCTTCGTCCTTTCCTGCCTCCCTCTGGTTCTGATTTTCACAGCCATTAACAAATACATCACCAGTGGGATCTCTTCTCTAGGATTTATGTTTATAGTTAAAAATCAATTTCATCCCAGAAAAGAAGATGAAGGGAAAAAGTGCAGAGAAAAGGAAAAGATAATAAAAATAATAAGTAAGAAAGAGAGAAATCACATGGATGCTTGGATGAGACCAGTCTCCTCAATTTATGGGGAGAGCCCTGATGCCACACACTAGCTTTGAGTCAGTGTTCAAAACCATGTTCTTCTCAATTTATAAACTGAAACAGAGAAGATTAAAAAATTAAGACCAATATTAGACTATTAAAACTACATTCCAGCATGAGACAAAATTTGCATATGAATGAAATTGTTGATGTTTGCCAGAAGCGATGGTTGCTCACACAAACTGCTGGGAAGTCCTGTAATTGTCTGGTGAAATTCCACTCCAAATGGCCAGAGCTCTGTATGGACAGACTGGCATGTGTTTAAACTTGGCTTCTAGCAGATGTTTGCATTAGCATTTCCAAGGCGCACACTAAATGGACACTAACTTAGCTCAAGAAAGTTTAAATAGTTAAACAATTCAGGCAAACCAGTTGAGTTGCTGTAGGTGGCTGGGGCTAGAGACTGAATCAGGAGGGCACTGCTGTGTTCGAGCCTTGCCACCACCTCCAGGCTCCTCCTTTGCCCCTTGCAGACATGCCAGCTAGATCGCCTGTGTGACAGCATCCTGGTGAAGCCATTTCAGTATCCTTTACTAAGTTATCTCATTTAGGGAGAAACAGGTTTAAGGATTCTCCATACAAATAGCTGAATACTGCTTAGGGAAGCAGCCAGATCTGGAAGGGGGAAGCAGCAGGAGATGGCAATGTCCTCAGCCAGCAAAACTGCAGCCAACAAAGACTGTATGATAACAGCCTTCTGCCCTGGGGCAGGAAGAGTTTGCCCTTGCCCAAACTCTTGGTTTTCATCAATATAAGTGAATGCTGAAAAACTGTAAACTTTCCATCCAGTCATTCTCAATTTATTGCATCAGGAGGGAATAAACATCATACATTTTCTATAATAGATCTACCCTGGGCTGTGCAGGATTTATTTTATTTAGACCACACATTGTGTGTATTTATAAAGCAGAGACCTCTGAAATACAGTTCTGCTCAGGGAGGTCTCAGCTGAGCCATATATTGAACAATCACACACTTTAGCAAGCTGGTGAATGTCAGTGAAATCCAGAAGTCACAGAAGCAGCTGATCAATATGACAGAAAATTGGTAGGAAAGGCAGGCATGGGGCAGAGCAGGCAGGAGCCTGGAACCACTGTTAAACTCCGAGCTCTCCTGCAAGTCGCAGGAGAGGCTTTTCCCAGCATCCTCCCTGCTCGCCATGAGTCACTACTGAGGCTCCACATTGAGTTATCGCCATTTAGAGTGGCATTTCCTTTCAGACTGCACAAAGCAAAGGAGCCATATTAGTAAATTTATTGAGTATTTCATTAGATCAATATGGAGTATGATTTAGGAGCCTCTGCCTAGGCTCTTTAAATCTATTTAATCAAACCAATTAATAAAAAAAAAAATCTAGAAAGTTGAAGCATCCTGTAAGGTGCATCGTAAATATACTCCCTTACTTATGCTTTTGATCTCAGCCAGGTAATTAACGGCTTTGGTTAAGTTCAAGTCATTCCCTCATGCTTGCTCCTGGTCATAAAGCCCTAGGGCTATGCATAGCTCATGGATTTATTATGGTTTTTTCAAGTTGCAAAAGCTTCTCTAGCTCTGTTTTAATTTTTTTTTTCTTCCCTCCTTTAACTCTACCTATGCACACTTCTGCGGCTCCCCATTCTAGCTACAACAGCAGCAGCTGTCATGCTTTGTGCAATAATGCAATGGAAAACAGGGCCTTTTGTCATCTTCTAGCTCGTAGGATGCCATAACTGCAACTGAAACCTGTTTGCCAGAGCTGTAACCTGACTGTTACATGTGCCAGTCTAATACTCCTCAACAGGGCGTCAGCTTCACTTCAGGAGAGATAAGAAAAACCTGACGGGACATTGACCTTCTACCTTCCTCATCCAAAAGCAAAGGAGTGGAAATATATTCCTCTGTGGAATAAAAAGGCTCTTAATTCTTCAGTTAGAAAACTCTCAGCCATTTAGACAAGCATAGAGGAAGCTGGATGGAGAAAAAAAAATTGTGTCCATCACAAGGGGGATGTGTAGTACACTGGAGAGAGAGAGAGGGAGAGCGTGAACACATTTCTTCCCAGAGTCTTTAAAGTCAAGATAGCAGCTTTATCTTGCTTTACAATCAAGGAAATCCGGGCTCTGGGGGAGAGAGACAAGGGACAGATGAATGGGTTTCCTCTAAGCACATGTAACATATATCAGTATCTGAAGAACATTGGTCATAACTCTTGGACAGTGCCCCAGAACAAAATAAATAATGAGAAGTGCTGCTACACTAGCTGCTTGGAGCAGGAGAGCTGAGCCCAAACACACTGCAGACAAGGACCTTCTCTCTCCCTTCTGCTCACAGTAAGCATCTAGTTTTACCTCAACAGCCATGGGACATGAAAAACAAAATGTAAAGACAACTGACTTGCTTTTTTTAACACAACTACCTAGAAGAACAACGTATCTTTCCAAATGAGTGTCAGGTTAATCTTCCATAGTTATGTGAACATCACAGGAACTATACTGAGGTATTCCAGGTGATGAATAGGCCTACAGAAAATGCTAAAGGTCCCTCTACCGAAAATGAAATTTGTTTGGTAAAATAGTTTAAGACAAATATGGAACACTGTGGGAGTCCTGAAAGGTTGCATTTCTCACTGTGAAGTTTATGCCATGACCCTTAATTCCCAAATAAAAGTGGGAACTCAGAGCTACCAGGAGGCTCCCATGAAGACCTTTGGATCTAGACAGACAAGCCAGAAAGAGAATGAAGGAGGATCTTCCCTGTGACAGAGAGGGTAGTGACCTGACAGTGGTCTACAAGTTGCACTCAGGTTTCTCAATACCCAGGTTCAGCCTCGTCACAGCCTGCACCTTTCAAAAATACTCTGCCACCATCTGTGGGCAAGGATTATGGTAAACCTCCTGGTTTTATCACAAGAACTCTGGAGGACAACATCCCTTTTCTATAAATCACACCTTAAAACGCTTGCCACAACCTGAGACCTCTTTGGAAACACTGGCAACCCCAAGACCTGGGGTGGCTCCCCTACTGCAAGAGGGGACAATGGTTGGTGTGACAAGAGTAAAACTGGTGTGCAGCAGCAAGAGGGAGATGTCTACTGGTTCCCCAGCTCTACCAAAAGCTTCAGATTGAATCAATCTTATCTTTGACTGCATTAACTGGGACTCTTCAAATGGATCAAAGCCTTAACAGAAACCATAAAAAAGGGGCACAGACCATAGTCTTGCTTTAGCTTTCAGTTGGGCTTTTCATTGCATGAGCAGCCATGTGGCAATGAAAGGAGCAGAGGGGATCACCCCTTCCTGAGAGCATTTGCAAGCACAAAACCCCAATCACAAATTCTCTGAAGACAGCAAGAGTCCTTCCATCAACTTCAGCTGACCTTGGATCCAGCCCAGGGCTCACAGCTGAATGACTCACTGGTGAGGATTTTTTCTCCACAGCAAAGACAGAAGGAAGATGCTGCTCCCAGGCCAGGTTGGCCTTCATGTTGATGAGATCCCTCTGTATTTTTTTCCAGAAGCAATGGGACAGGCAGATTCTATTTACTCTAATACCTACTCAGCACTCAGGGGATCGCAGCAAAAGCAATATCAACTGTGTCTTATTTCCAGAGGGTCTCTCAACTTGTCAGGCCTCAGAATAGGGCTCTTCCCCACCAACCCCGGCTCCCTTCCCAGGGTCTGGGGTGACCATGTTCACTGAACTTTCGCAGAGTCGCCACCACTGTGGTCCCATTCTCACCCAAACCATGTTCAGCTACCGGGGGGCGGAGGGGCAGGGAAAGGAGGGGTAAAGGGACTTCTGAAAGCAGGAAAACAAATCCATAGCTAGTAAATTATATATAGCTCTTATCCCACAATTAGTTTGTAATTCTGAAGGACTGCAGACAGTCAGACTCCTGTGTAATAATCCCTGTGATCAGATTCACATCGAATTGAAGGACTTTGAAGAAAGATATGCAACAAAAATTAGGCCAGGATCTATACCAGTTTACACTAGTAAAACATCTGTCCCTATAAGGATTTTTAGCAAAAATGTGAGGCTCTTTCCTCAGTTTTTTTATTTGCACAAGTTCTTTTCTCCTTTGGGTTTGAGATAGAGAAAACATTCAAATTTTATCACCACTTCAGTGTTGGTCATAATAGGGTTACTCCTACTTTACATCATTGTAAGACACTGTCAGAAAACAGACATGATTGTTGCTGAAAAGATGCACATTTCCAATTTGGATAATTAGAAATAGACATTGAAAACAATGTGTCTTTTACATATCACAATATATATATAACATTGCAAAATGGGTGGTACTTGAATTTATCCATTTATCATAAATATTGATTACTTGCGTAGTAAGTGATAAATCAAAATGCAGTAATCACTAAATCAAAGATTTATCCGAGTAAAGAGCAGCAAAGCAATTAATCAATTCCCTGTACAGCCAATGATTAATTAGGTTCCAGTCTGAAAGCATAGAGGCTGGTTTACAATTAAGACTATTACAGATAGTCTTTATATTATTTTTTTTTTTCCTAAACATCCTGTTCTTGAAAAGGAGATAAGTTGACCCCAAACAAACAATGCTCTGAGAAGTATCAGATGATACAGTTGTGTGTTTACATTCAAGGCTCTCAGGTCCTAGAAGCACAGACCACAGGAGACTGAAGCAGCAGCACATTGCTAAAATCTCACAGTCAGACCCTTCACTCTGCCTGGGCTTGCTCTGTTCCACAGCTCAGAATAGACTCTCACCCCAGTGCTTGGGAGTTGGGAGCTGAAGCCAAAGACACCCTCTTGGGGCAGGATGGATGCTGGAAGCCCTCTCTAACCAATGTCTATTAAAACTACCAGGAGCCAACATGGATCCAGGTTACTTCTGACTCCCCGGATACGACAGTTTGCAAGTGCCACCAGCCCAGTGGCAAGCAGCCCAGCCCCCTCAGACAGAGGGGCTCTGGCCACCTCCCTGCCACGCACCAGCATCACACCGTCAGAGGGTAAAGCTGGAAAAAGTGCCACAGTCCTTCCCATAGCAGAGGAAAGTGTGTCCTGCTGAGCTCTGGGGAGTACCAGCTGCAGCACCCGAGTGGCAAGTCGCGCCTGGTCCTGCCTGCGGTTACTGGTGACAGGGACCAGGACAGCATCCAGGGCAAACCACAGGCTGCTCTACACATCCGTTACACAAAGTCACGGCGAGCAGATACCAACAGGGTTATCATCAGTCCCTGATCCCGATCACAGGGGAACCTTTTGGTGTGTCCCACCTCTGTGCTTTGACACGACCCACGCAGGATTCAGTTTTGAGTCAGCAGCAGCACTTCAGTCTGTTGAACTGAAAGCACTGGAGCTGACATGGGATCAGCTGTGTAGCTCAGGGGAGCTGGCACAAGAGAAATATTTGTTCCCAAATTCTCTTACCAGCAAGAGCTCCTCCTTATGCCAACCAGCTGTTTGGCAAGAGTTGTTTCCTGCTCGTATTCATTGTAATGCCTTAGTGAGGCCAGCTATGCCTGGGAGAGAGCAGCATTAGCACCATGTGATGGCATTTTCATCCCCCTCCCTTCTTCCAGAGAGCTGAAGAACAAGCCTGAGAGCAGCTAAAAACTGGATAAGAACAACAGGACATGCTACTCTGGCTCAAGGTGCACCCCTAGTCCAGAAGGACGAAACTCCAGTTCATGTAAAATGCCTTTTTTGGCTTGTGGCAGCATCCCTACAACATAAATTCAGTGGCTGCTGGCTGTCAGCAGCAACCATCACACATCTGCATGACTGCTGTGTTGAGCTGTATCTGTGTCACCGCTCATATACAGGTGAGCAGGAGTCAGACCTGAAAAGGAAGCTATCAAGGAAGGAAAAATACTTTGTACCAGAGAAACAGGTTTTCTTTCTTGTCTCTGTTTTTTTCACTCCAGTATTTTTAGGGTGCTGACTTTACCTCCCTTCCCTAGGAGCGGAAATGATAGGGATATGGTTACGTAGATGTCTCCAAGCCCTCTGCGCTTTGGCTGAGAGGCACTAGCTGGAGCCTCCTTCACCTTGGCACTGCAAATGACTCTGGGTAAGTCTTTTTGTATGATGCACACATTGGAAATGCAGAGGTCATGAGTCTGCAGCCCCACCTGTGCCCCCCCTCCGCATGTCCAGCTAAGCCAGGTGAGAGCTCTGGGTCCGCCTGCAGAGGTTGTGACAAGTTCCCAGGTAATCAGTTTACTCATCCAAAAAAATGCAGTTAAGGGTTACCCAGACAACTTCAGATAAAAAAAAATTATCCAATATTTTTTAGTAAAAAGTCCAATAATTCTGTTTGACATTTTGAAAATGAAATGTTACAGCTCCATATTTCAACAAGAAGGTTTTGAGACCGAATTTACTCAAACTCAGGCTTTTTATATATGGGTGTATACATTTTTTTTCAAACAGAACAAAACAACATGTTTTGCATAATTCAAAGTGATAGTTCTCAGAAGAGATGACAGTGGTGAGAGTGATTTCAAAAGAAAACTTGCTTTGTGTCTTCTTAAAATGGTGAGTAAGCTAAAAAATTAATTATTCACACATCTCTAAAGTACAAACTGCACAGTGCAGTTTGGGCCCAGGCAGAGGTACATTAGAAACCTCTCCTTGTCAGAAATTGATCTTTGATCCTGTTTCACCTCTGCGTATAATGACTGGACAAGGCATGAGAGCATCGTGTGGCTAATGGCAGGTGCTTTGCACAGAGGTAGTAGCAAAGCATCCTTTCTGCACAGCTTTACCTGCAAATGCTCTTTTTGACCTCATTTTGCCTCGATGCCTGCATTACTCACTCTGAATTTGGCTGCCTACCTTGCTTTCAAGCCTCTTGTCTCTACTGATTTGTGTTAAGCATAGGACACATGGACAAAATAACCAGAGCAATGCCAAAGCTGTAACCCAACCCTGTGTGTTCTGAAAACAGCAGAGAAACACAACACTATTTTGGTGGGGAGAGAGGGAGAGGAAAGGGGGAGCTGGGGTAAGGAATCAGCTAATTAGCCTCATCTACATTTCAGCTACATGGTTCACGGGTACTAAATCATTCCTGACATATTTAGGTTGCCATTTATTACCAAAATTATTCAATGTGAATTTTGCCATTTAGGATGTGTTAAGAAAAATACTTATGCCTTCAGAGTGACTCCAGCTCTGATCTCTTCTGACATAACGGCACCAGTGGGCCACGGTTTAAGTGCACACGTGCCTGCCCACAGCAGCAACCCGGGCACACAGCTGGATGCACAGCTGTAACAGACAGGACTCCAGGGCTGGGTTCAGATCTAGAGACTAGGGTGCTCAGAAGCAAATGCTTAGTCAAAAAACCCCACATCTCTCCACCATCCCCCACAAAGCTACAAATTAGTATCTCCTGCTATGTTAACCTAAGCATTCAGGTCAGTGTTCCTGAGACATATTGAAGATCTTGCATGCATAAAAACTTAACTTAAAACTTAGTCTTGAAACTGTATAATCACAGTGGAATCATAGCCTTATGCCAAGGGATACACACAAATATGCATACACACACAGGCTTCACATGACTATTAAACTGCCTCATATTTTTAGTTAACTCTTCATTATTCATTGATGGGGTTGTCCACATTACTTTGAGCCACCACTCTGTCCCTTTCTGCACCCCACCCCCCAAAAAAAATAACTCAAACCCTTACCATGTTCCTGAGGGAGAGACTTAAGTGGCCAGTCAGCTAACAAGACCTCCTGGGGAGTAGGTAGATTTGGAAAGGTGAGCGTATAAGTCACTTCCCTGCAGCCTGTTCCCCTCCTGAGCCTCTTGCTCCAGCCCCACCAAGCTGCCCTCCCAGCTCTGCTTCCCTCTTGCTCTGCATTTTTGAGTCCCAGCCCTATTAAAGCCTCCCACCCTTTCAGGTGAAACCACTAGCCTGGATTACCACACCTCAGCCTCCACCCAAAGTCTTAATGCTTATGGATACCAGTGTCACAAGTGCAGGGAGACTTCAGGTGGTTTGTGTGAGCTGGCCTTGACAACAGCCCAGCTCCACACTGTATTTGCATCAGGTTGTATCTCTGCTCAGACCACCACTAGCCTGGCAATTGTGTCTCTGATAACCAGCACCACCAGCTTTTCTCTTGTCTGCTGTACTCCCATTGTTCTTCTAATGAAGAAATTAGATTTATCACACTGTGTGTAACTGCATCTGTTTACATCTGTAGGTCCCCATTTAATAACTTTAAGATGCAGTGGCTAATTTCAAAGAAAATTTGACAGAGCAACTGAGGTCTCAGAGATATGAAGTTAACGCAGGTTTTATGAAAATAGATTCCTGGATAGAGGAAACTGCTTTTATTAATGTCTCCCACAGAGAAAATGCTAATAAACTCACCCTTTATTAGACATTAGAGAGTCAATGTAGAACAGAAATGCTGGAATCCCAGCTCATCAGTCCTGCCGCTCATGGAAAACAATGTATAATCTGGATTTAGGTTGCTCTGGGCCACCGTAGCCAAAGATAACTAAAAAATTAAGAGTTGCCTGTACATTCCCTTATAAATCAGCAAACAAAGTCCACCCTACATCTGAGATGAAATTCCTCATATTAGTGACGGGCTGAAGATGAATTTTAATTATGTATTTTTACCTGACCAGTTCCTCTGCCACTGAAAATTAGCGTGAGTCCACAGGCATGAATAAAGCAAAGCTGATTTTCACTACTTTATTCCTTGTTATTGTTGGGAATATACTCATTCCTGAATCTCTGAGTTTAAAGAGGAAAACAAATATAGCCTTTTTCATTAAAAAAAAAGTCAAAGTGGGAGGGGTTAGTTGGCAAGATTTTTCCAGTGAATGGGTCTTGATTTTGCAACTGGCTTCCAACTGAGTCCAAGACAATCTGAATTTGACTTTCAGGCTATCTGCTGAGCTATTTTCCCAGGCATTTGAAACAGATGAGACGTAACAGCAGTTTTTTTCCCTTAGCCAGGGCCAGTTTCCTATCAGAGGTGCAAATTCAGATTTATCTACTACAAGAAGCTTAATAAAAAACACTCTTTTCCCCCTCCCCCAGTCATTGGTTATCATAAACAAATCCCTCAGCAGAAGCTAAAAAGAAGATACTTTGAGGTTAAAAGCAGCCTTTAAAAGAAAATGATGTTGTACATCATCCCAAAATTTAATATGACTTTATGCACAATAGTAATGTGCCTGGTAATGCAAAGATTTTTCTAAAGTAGCTTAATAACAATCCAATATTCTCTTCCTTAAAAAATGAAAATGTATGTCAAAAAGGGATCTAATGTAGCTGCATCTTGTATCCATTGATGGAGAGAGCTGATTTACATAGATAGCATTTAACATACTATCATCATTATCCTATCAGTCTTCTGTCTAATCTGGAAGCCTTGAGACAGAGTTCTCAATGTTCTCTGAGGTAAAAAAAATACCAACCAAAATTATGGTAAAGGGGGAGAAAAAAATCAGCAAGGGACAGATGAATATCAAATCAGATGAGATAAAAATGGGATTTTATTTTTTTTTTTAGCCAGCGTAGTATGAGCTTAAAATGCTGAAAAGTGGATAAAACAAATAATGTTTAAGACTGTAGCATACGGTACCACAATGATGAGGAATAAAAGAGAGAATTATGCTAATGGTTGGGACTGCGTGTGCTTGTGGAGACTGCTCATAGATTGCTTGTGATGGCTTGAAGGATACAGATAGTGTGGATCTCTGAAATCCAGATGGTATATAATATTAATTTCCTTTCCCTGTTACCACCTTTTGCATGAATTTAATGCTTGTGGGGGATGGAAGAAACTGAAGGAGGCCTTTCACTGCGAGTGGGATGGGGTCATAGATAGGGTGTGACTGCCCCTACTAAAGTCAGTGAAGTTTTGTGCTTCTCTCATTTTGGACCAAGTTTGCATTAAATTGCTCATCTTCAGCACAAGTGTGTGGTTATGGCAACATCTCCTACCCCTTGCTCTCTGCCACTTCTATAGCTTTTCTTTCAACTCAGCGAACCCACCATGGCCTGCACCTTTCCCCGCCCCTGTATCTCCCCCCATGCTACAAAGAGCTGCCCCAAGGCCCTGCAAACTGCCCCGTCAGCAGGCAGGACCAGCTCTGCAGGTCCTGCTGCTGTAACCACCACACAGACTTCCCAACTCCACCACAGGACCAAGGGTTTTGGGTGGAAAAGAAGTAACGGCACTTCTGTTTGTCCAAAAATCTTTTCTTTTGAAAACAAGGCAACTAAGCAGAAGGCAGCTCAGAAAAGCATATGAGGAGATTGGGGTAGGGCTCCTGTCAGCAGATTAGGGCATCAAAAACAGCAGAAGAGAGCCAGCGGCCAAGGAGACTGTCTGGGCTCCCACGTGAGGTGATATTAGGGCCCTGCAGTTGCCTTTGCTGCACTCTGCATCTTTAAACTCTTACTGAGTGGGCTTAGCTGCAGCCATGCGAGCAGGGTCAGTGCTCACCTCAGATGTTGGGCCATGTCCAGGAGCTACCCAGACTGCACTCTCCTCCTTACAGCTCTCTGCACTCCTGTTGTGGAGTGGCAGCCCCTCGTACATCTGTGCACCATGCAGGACATAGGGCAGGAGGGCATTTGGCACAGAGCTATAGGGGCTGCAGCATCCCATCAACACCCCACATATGCAACGTTCCCACTTTGGGTCCATGGTGGAGCTATGGCTGGGCAGACCTTTCTCCACCCCTCCCCACATCGAACTGGATCAGGTATACAACTGCTACTGACCTCAGAGCATAAGAGAACATGGGCTTTCCTTATTTATAGAGACCATTATAGCCTAACCACTGGGTCACCCCACCTCTTCTGCCAGTCCTTTGGCTCCAGCCCACTTGTTTGCTTGTTTGACAGATTGGTTCCCTCGGTCCAAACTAAACAACTTGTATGATGTAAGGATGTGGTCACCCTCTTTGTCTGAGAAGGCATGGCAGGAATTCCTGCAGCGGAAAAGCCCTAGGCGCAGATCCAAATCTGTCTCGAGTAAGTGGAGTCTGGCAGATTTCAGTGTCTTTTGGATCAGGTCCTTCTATAGAAGAAGGAAAAAAAGTAATACCTCTAGTAGAAAGCAAGCCTTTACCTTTGTCTGCATTCCATTCACCATATAGGTCTCTCCCCAGACCACGAGCTGGCCTCACTGCCTCACTGGCGATGCACAAAATCCCAACTGATGGCTGCTACTCAGAGTGAGCCCAGGGAACTGGAGGGCACTACAGGAAATGGAGCATCCCTCTGGTGCTGTCTGTACCACACATGTCCCCCTGTCATGTGGCTGCTCAGCCCTCCATTTAATGATGCATCTGTCCCTGCATAGAAGCAAGTATGATGCAATATAAAGCCTGGTCTAGTCACTGCACCTAATTATGAGGAAGAATAGAGCAAATTTTACCCTTACATGGACATGGAGTGCCAAAGCCATGCTGCTACTAGCAGAGTTCCCCTGTGGTTGCAACTATAGGGCATCCAGCAGGGATTTAATCCTGTTGTAAGTAGCATTATCTTGAGCTCAGATATTTGTTCTGGGCTTCACAGGGTTAGCAGTAGGGATCAGTCCTGCCCCCAAAACCTAGTGGCTTTCAAAGTGGAACGTGATCATTTTATTAAAGGGATTATGTGCCATTGTTTGTTTGCAACTACAAAGCACTGGACTCAGTGACTCGGGAGGTGCCTTCCAGTCTTTTGCTGCTGTGTTGCTAATTGAAAGAAAAGCTGCTGGTTCCCTTGTCCTCAAATTTATCATACAGAAATCCCTTGGAGATCTTGCAGAAGGTTTCTGTGGAAGCCCAAGGATCCTTGGACACGACAACTCTTTCTGAATTTCTAACTTGTATTTACTTGTCCCAGTTTCTCATTTTTTTCAGAAGTAGGCAAAAAACTGGGACTGTAAAAGAGTGAGTGCAACATTATTTTTCATAAATACACCTCACTTCTCCTGCCTGATATTGTCCTTCTGAAGCACATGCAGTCCAATCAACAGAGCTCATAGCAGTGCAGCAGACAGGAGACAAAATGTCAGAGATCCAGACTAGCAAGAGCCACTCTCTCCACACCTAATCTATACCCAGGCTTAAAAAATGCATCCTAGAAAATAAGTTGCACAAAGTCAGTTTCCTGGAGCAGATAAGAGAAAGAAAAAATGAGATGCAGAAACTGTAGCACGCTTTTTGTAACCAACCATGGGGTTAAATGTGCTTAATGAAACTCTGAAGAGGATGGTTTTGTTGAGGAGAAACAGATGTATGGATCTTACCACCTTTTGGATACGTAGGTAGTGCTTTGGTTTGAAGAGGCTCTGCCTGAGATACTTACTTCCACTGTGGTCTGTGGGACTTCGAAAGAAAAGTTGATAGGCACCATGTCCACTCGTGCCAGTCAAGTTCATGTGATTTAGAAGCAAGACTGAGGTTTCAGCACATAAATTTCAGCCCAAGGAAGCAGAATCAAGTCACCTAACTCCAAAAACAGGACAAAAAGGGAAAGACTTTTCTTTAAAGGAGTTCATTTGGAAGAGATCAAAACCAAATTGTTTTCTGAAATACAACTGATAATGCCCTGATCCTGGAGACAGACATCTAAGCAGATGCAAAGGACTCATTGAAGACAAGCATTAGTGTTTGTAAGATAAAGCCTTTATTGATACTTAAAGTTCCATCAGTTTAACTAAATGTATTTTTAAAACTCATTTAGTGAAAACATGCAAAACCCTTGGGCAGACACTCTAAAAATGTTTTAATGGTTTTAAATTGAATTGACTTCATGATTCCTTACTAAATTAAACTGTGTTAACTTTAAATTGTTCTGCAAGTAGCCATGCAGTACTATGCATAAGATGAACTAAACCAAGTTTTAAACCCAATATCAGTCAAATCACCTTACATGTAATTGTGGGAAAATCTTTAAATACACAAAGATCATTATATATAGGATGGTGACATGGCACCTGGCTAAACACACTAAACACACTGAACCTTGTCCACTGAGACTCAGAGTTAGAATCACTTCCAAAAACTGATATATTTGCTTTCTTAATTGTTCTGTACAATTTTTAAGTTCTCAGTTGACTATTGATAAATGGTTTTCTAGAGTAAATCTCTGCAGCTATCACTTTCATTGGAGTCTGCTCATTTTGACACTCCAGGAGACTTAACGAGAACTTTTAAACTTTTTTTTTTTTTTCAGTTGGTTCTTCCATGACATTCTGAGAGGGAAAGCAAAGAGGTGACATTAAAATGGCAGCACACAGAGACAGCAATGACAGCTCTACAGACTATGATACTGAAAGAGTGACAAGTATTTCTAAAGACTGCTTTGACAACTCATACCGGAGTTTTCCTTTAAGTTACAATCATTTTTCTCAAGCAGTAAAATTGGTGCCTGAAGGATCTGAAAATGAAGAAATAAAGTTGTGTAAAGTTGGCAGTATCTTACAGTGCTCATCGAGCATCAGTTATATCTATAATGCCCTGTCTTACACCTGCCAAAGTTGCTTCAATACCCTATTGCCATGCCAGGGTACAGTAGCTTATTAATAAAGCTACTGCTCTGCTTCTGGTAACTCCAAGGCAGCAAACAGGGAGAAAGTGTGGGATGATGGCCTGGGCTGCCACACTGGTACCTGTCCTACTCCCTTCTCATTTCTTCCAGTCACCCCCAAGCCTTAGGACCTTCCCAAGAACTGATAATGGGACCGCCTGTGCTCAAGGCACTCCTGGTTACTAAGAGAGATTACTGGATTAGTGTCACTGTCATTAGCAGTGTGAGGTTTACTCCTTGCTCTCCCTGCAGATCCACAGTGACGAGGCACCGTGGTCATTCTGCTGGATGCTGCAGAGAAAAACAAGACGGCCCCTTCCCCAGAGCCCAGTGCTGAAGAGAAGAGACACAGGCGAGTCATACGGACTAGCTCTGCCCAGGATGCTGCTGTCCCACCCACCACTGGTGTGTTTGATTTATAAGTAACTTTAACAGCTGAGGTGTTTAAACCCAGTGAGGTCCAGATTAGAAAAGGTGTGGAAGATGTTGAGATGTAACTGTGCCTGTCTGAGGCTGCAGTGAGTCACCTTCCCAGTGCAGGAGGAAGTCAGTAGTGCGACTGCCTGGGTCACGTACCTGTCCCAGCAATGCCCGGAGCAGAAAACAGTTACCTGCTGCACTCTCCATTCGGGGTTTAGCCTGCAGGTTCAACCTAGTGCTTGAAATTTGTTTTCACCTGCCTAGAGAAATGATTGCTTGCTTGAATAATTCAGTTGATGTCAGCTTTATCAGCTGGACATCAGATTCTTATTGTTTTGTTTAGAGGGCAGCAAATCATTCTATGCAAAAGTGGGAATCATCTGTGAACTGCAAAAACTGGCAACTGGGCAAACATCAAGATGTCAGGGAACTTCTTTAACCTTGCCTGGCTGCTGGGCCCGAAGCACTTGTCTTACATGCTGGCATAACCCTGCTTGGTGCCTTCCACCAAAAGTCCAACATCCTTTAATTTTGGCTTTTCCCTGGATTGGGGAAATTCCTTCTTTTCCAGGCCAAACAACAGAAGCTCACCAAGATTTATGGCTTTGATGAGTGAAATTTTCAGCTTTGAATCTACAGACTGCCGCTTTAAATACATTATAGAGATTATCAGCAATGTATCAAGGTGTCTTTGCAGGATGGTATAAACTTCTAGTGCACTACTTATTGCCATAAACCATACTTCCAGGTTTTTATTTATATGCGCATTAGCTCAATATGATTGGATCTGTAGCCAGCCCTGGGGACTGGAGTAATTTATATATATCAATAAAGGTCTCCAGCCAGCCACTGGGTGCTCTAAGGGGAACAGTAGTTCCATTTAAAACATTAGGAACTGGAGAAATTGAAAATAACTCTCTATTTAGAGGCCAAGAAGTAAGACAGCAGGCAACAGAGGTCCCAGCACAGCAAGGCTATACTAAAGAGATTGTTAAAATGTCATTTCACTTACATATAAGCCACAGAAAAAAAAATTAACCCTTTCTCTCCTATACTCACTGCAAATAACGCTTGAAAAGAAAACATATTCTTCAAACCTAAAGTGTTTTAAATAATCCCAGAGGATATGACCATAAAATTTTGAGTGACGCGTTCAAAGAATTCAGGGGAGTTTACTTGCAAAATTAGTTTTAAAAAAGACAGAAAATCTCATTACCTTTGCATTTGTTAATGTTAGAGCTGAGATGTAAAAGCAGCAAAAAAATCCCTCAGTGGCTGGATTTTACCAGGCACAAAAAGCCTACAGGAAGAAGTGTCATCTTGTCTACCTTAAGTAACCAAACCCAATACTATTAAATTTTAATATTAAAGTGCCTTCAACTGCTCTTTTCCTTTAACAAGCAAGGAAAGCATTGCACAATCATCTAGCATAGATCTGCTGAGGTTTACCTGCCTCCACTGCTCCTGTTTCCCATGGTTCATGGATACACTTGGCTGGTAGTCTATGTTTTAACAGTGTTTATATAGTAAAAATTTCATCTTACAGTGAACTTTAATGACCTGTAACTCAAACCCAGCTTGATCGACTTCCTATAATTTTTTCAAAAATTCTCTTTAACTTTCTGCAAAAGATAACTAGCAAGTCAGAAGGAGGATAGGGCAAAAATGTTCCAGACAGAAAAAAGCCATATGAAGCTACACAAGAAAAACAGTCTTGCTGTAGTCTTAACTACAGAGCCACACTATTCATGTGTCAGGACAAAAAAGCATGTGGGATTGTTAGAGAGAAGCATCTGCTAAAAGACGGCCTTTCACTGTCACGTTGTTCTGCATTTTCCTCACCTTGAACTAGAAAAGCAATGAGAAAATGCAAGCTGCTTCTCACCATCCCAGCCCTTCTTCTCTCTCTCATTTGCAGAAGTGAAGTGACAATGTTTCATTTTGCTTCCTCAAAATTGAGGATTTTTTTGAGCGTCTGAAACACCAGTATGTAGGGCCTGCCTCTGGCAAAGTGAGCCAGTTGGGTTTTCTTTCTCTGTTGTTTGCTCACCTGGAAAAAAAACAAAAAAACAAAAAAACAAAAAAAAACAGTACTACACCAGTGCAGTGCTAAACTGGGGAGCAGTCATTTCTAAGCAAACATAGCATGGCTCATGTGACCACATCACAGAGTGAACAGTGAGCAAGCCTTACTCTCTCCCATCACACCCCCACAACCCAAAAGGAAAAAAAAATTGTTTAATGCATAACAATGCCATTGTGTGCAGGAGAATTCCTGCCTCGAAGGAAGCGTCCCCACCAGAGTCCCTGCATGCAGCTTGCAGCACTTTGAACACTCCTGCTGTCCTTGTGCTGCAGCCAAACTAAATCCATTTCTATTCAAAACTCAGATACTGCCCTGCTGTTCCAGGTTTTTTTTTGTTTTTTAAAGGTTTGCTTCTTATATCAAGTATTTATTTGCAGTGGATTAATTTATGGTACATGAGGCTTTACTTTTCCAAGGATATTGCTTTCTGCTCTGGGGACATAGTGTGGGCTGGTGGATAGAGCCATTGGGTAGAGGCTATGGATACCTGAAGTGTGGTTTGGAGCAGGTCATGCCCTGCAGCCTCTCTTCCCATCCCTTCAGTGAAACCACCCACACTCTCCTGGTTTCATGCATGGTTTCATTGCTCCCACTGAAGGAGGAGTTGCTAGTTAATGTCATGAAAGTCCTCTATTTAATTCCTTCAGTGAGTGGGCCTGAGTTGATACCTAGGTCTTGTGTCCTGGAGAAAAGTCATCCTAGGACATGTAAGTGGGAGGAAAGCATGACATGTCATAGAGGAAGGATAAACATCAGGAAGAGATGTTAGTGTGACAGGGAAAAGGTGAAGGAAAAATGCACAAAGTGTCACAGCATGGTAGCTGGTGAATGTGCAAAATTTGTACCATCTACTGATAGTAATCAGCTCTCTCAGATAAGGGAAATTGGGCTAATGCTGTGGGGGAGGCGTTACTTCACTGCCCTGAGTCGCCGCTGCCTTTCATGGACTGCACACAGGAACAGGACAGGCCACACTCTAGCCAGGACTGTGCCCAGATCCTGGCCAAACAAGCAGGTCATGGACAAGGTCAAACTGGATGTCCTGAAAATGTTTCTGCATGGCATCAGTGGTCCTTCCTAGTTGTTGATAATTACAGGGTTTTTTCTGAATAAGCACATTAGTGCCTCCATATTCTCACTTTGCTTGGAACTGCAGGCAAACCACGCTGCAATGGCTGTGTTATTCTAACATTATTAAATGTGCACTCTTCTTTTATTAGGCTTTTTAATAACATTTAAGTTGCACTCCTGGGAATTTTTGCAGAAAGGGAATGTTGGCCAGCCTAATTTGTACACGAAAATACCCCATAGGCCAAGGAAACAAGATTCAGATGAATTTCACATACAGTATGACTATGAATACAACAAGTGCTGAAGGAGCTTTGGGGTGTAAAACCATTCAGCTAGGAATATTTGAATCCCATGTGTTGTGCTCTCTAGGCTGTATCTTGTTTGTGCACATTACTGCTTACATTTCATGTGTATTTTTGTTTCTTTAGAAAATGTACCCAAGTCTTCTCTTTCCATATCTAAAAGGTGCTTTGTTACACCCCAAAATGGGGCAGTGGAGCAGTTACTGCCCTTACAGGAGACCACGCTCTGCATGTCAATCCTGAATCACTTGATTCCCAGGCTTCCAGAAACATAAAGCCCTTAGGGGTGTCCTGGGTGTGTTGTCCAAGTACGCTCCCAGCCAGGAAATTTGTGGGTGTACAGTGATGCTAGAAGAGAAAGCAGATGCTTATGTCAGGCACTGTGAGGATGAGCTCTCCTCTCGGGGACATCACCAGCTTAGGTACGAATGGGATCAAAGCTCTGGAGAGGAGCAGGCTGCCAATGCCACCTAATGTCTCTGAACACAATTCTGTCCATGTTGCTCTAGCTGATGCTGCTGTTAAGGAGCTTTTATCTATAATCAGCTGTTCGTCATCTTCCTTGATACTTCATCCCTTTTTATCCCTTTTTAAAAAGCATTTGCAAAGATTTTAGAATAATAAACAAATAAAGTCACTTTAAAAGGGAGAAAACTGTGCATAACCCTTTTCTTTTCCCTGGGAAAGTCCTAACTTCGACTTAAATGTTTTAATTCATCTCTCTTGGATAGCTAGCGCATGAAGACCCTGACAGAATAGGCTGCAGGAATTCACAAGGAACAGCACTGCATTTCCTTGCTTACAGCTGACTTCACTGCTGCAGGGTTATTGTTTTCCTATAATATTACACAGTTTGAAAACTTGAGCTGTTTAAAGTGTTAGAACTGAAAATGCATAGCATCAGATTCAGAATTAAAGTGTCTGGAGAGATGTTCCTGTGACAAGGCAGGGACCCCAAGGAATAGAGTTTGGCTTTTAGTTTTGCCAAAAGCTCCTTGATTTACCTGAGGTAGATCTGTGCTAATTATTCTCTCCTTCTGCTTTGTTTCTTTAGAACCAAATAAATAACCTTTTTCCTATCAGTATTTAGCTATTTTCAAAAAAAATGCCTGTGTCTTTATCGGGAAAATTAGTCGGATAACTGCTTACTGATGGGAAAATTGCAAGTTCTTTGATGTTTGTGGAGCACTTTTCTCTCCAACCAGTCACTAGCACATGAGAAATCAGATCTGGCTTCAGAAGTTGCAGAACTCCCAAAATGCACATTGTTAATGGCAAGAGCACAAAGAAAAGATGGGAGAGACTGGGTCACAGAGGTTCAGTAGTACAGTCCATTTCCAGGGCTGCAGGACCGCGTGGGAACCCTGACTCAGCAGTGGGAAGCGAGTTGCATGGTCACGTCTCTCTAAAGCTTGCAGGTTACTCTGTGGCTTTTTTCACATAAAGTTCGTGGGAACATTATGTTCAGTTTCATGACACAAGTTCTGTTTTTTCACTTCTCATGTTTCATTTTGGGCATGAAATGATGAACAGACCCAGAACCTCAAAGTGAAACTCATTGGAAACCACCACATTTCTTTGGTCTTTGTTGGATATCCAGGAAAATCCACAAAATGCTTGCACTTTCTATGAAAAACCATCAGCTGGCTTAAGGAAAGATCCTAATCAAACCTTCCCCTGATTTCAGTGGGGAACTCCTGATTTATGCCACAGTAAGCAAGAAGATTCACAGCAACAGTGCCCAGGAACCATGCAGTGAACCTGGCCTGGCTTTCTTGTTGATAACAAATAGGAGAAGTGAAAGTAAATGAGTCAAATCAAGATAGTCCTAAAATGGGGTCACTTTCAGGTTTCATAATGGATCTTTTGCACAATTTCAGTCACAGTCCACTTTCTTTTGAGCAATTTATCTGCATCTCCACAAACCATACTGGGTGCTGGAATATCCACTGGGATGTGGAGGCCCAAACTCAGTGCAGAAGTGCATAGAGGACCCAAATATTGGGCTTGGCTTGTGTGTGTCCTTTCAGCCTTTCACTTTCTAGACCCACATGCTGGCACTGGAAATACACGGACCACAGATCCGAAATGGGCATTTGTTGTACTACGTGGCATATTGGCAGTACAGAAGATGTGGTCCTCCAGCACACCTCTGGGGAGAGGCAAGACAGCAGTTCTCCTGAAGAGCAGTGGTGGAGCTGGTTTTATCACCACTTGGGAAGTGGTTGCAATGTCTGACAATAGTGCTGATATATGAAACACATGTGAAGACAGTGGAGTACACATGTGGCCTGGTCTGCACATTGCCTTGTCATTTTCTCTTTCCTGGAAGACAAACACAAGGAAGATGATAGACTTTTCAGAGGCTGGAAAACTATTTCGGTGTTTTGCAATTGTGTTTTAGCTTGTGGCGAGGCTGGCACAGCATGGTGCAGCGAGTGTGTTTGTATCAAGCGTAGCATACTCCTAAATAACCCTGATCTCAGACACTGACGCTAGTAGCATTAGTCCTAATCTTTCTATATATAGTGACTTATTGAAAAGGTCTTACTTCAAAACTGCTGCTGCTGCAAAATCACTGTTGCTGAGTAATATGACCCATGATATTTTATATTTACTAGAGCAGATCTATCTCATCCCAGCTCCATTTGATACTGCAACAAGAGATATGTGTAATGAGTTACTCACTGTGACTCACATAACCTCAGTCCCTATAAAGCAGCTGTGTTTCATGCTGTCTCTTTTTTTTCTTCATAAAAAGAAAAGAAAAAAAAAAACAGTTCTAAGTGATTCAAGAGTTAAAGGAGGAGATGGTAGTAATCAGTTCCACCTAATGATTGATCAGTTTGTGAGGAATGCTGATCAACTCCAGATGTTGCATTCCAGCCTCAAAATGTGATCATCAATTTAGAATTCCCATCTGGTTTGTCTGACACCAACAACACAAGAAGTTTTCCAAGAAACTCTAAAAAAATTTTGCGGTTGTTGGGAGAATATCTCCACTCAGACCAGTGTATTTGCCAGTAGGATGTGGTAGAGTTCCCTTCTGTGAGTCTAGCTCCTTCTTGTGCCCCTGAGTGACTGGTCTATTGATGGTATCTGACAAAACCATCCACTTTTGGAGATACCCTTTCCTAACACCCTAACTGTCAAGGCCAGGGATTTCTGGATGCTGCTCTCTCTAGCTGCACTGGAGAAGTGTAGGCAACACTCTACTGTTAATATTTTAATTCCTCCCCAAAATCAGAAAATAATTAAATTCAGCCGTCCTGCCCATTTGCCAGATTTCACAGGAAGCAATGACTGCCAGCAACTCATCAGTGTTTTGCATTTGCAAACTTTCTTAATTTTTTGCTTCCTTATTTTTCAGAGCTCCGCTTCCCTTATTTACTCACCTACTCCATCCATTCCAAAAAGAAACCATGCTTCTGGATAATAAGGTGCCAAATTCAATCTCATTTACTGATTCACCATTCCCACTGACTTTAATGGGACCGGTCTAGCTCTGACCCGAGCGTCTCTACAAAAGTGGTCATTCCTGTGCTGCAGTGAGCTTCCCAGGGAGGGCACTTGCCAGCAGATTTGTTATACTTCTGAACCACATGTGGTCAACACTGAGGTGAAATTCCCCTGCATTTGAAGAGGCAGAAGGAAGCCAACCCCTGCACAAAGACACAAGGAACGGAGGGGGAAGGCTGCCAGTGGAAGCCTTGTGCACATGTAGTGGTCATGCCCTCACTGGGTCTGTCTGAACCCTTGCAAACCAGATCTTTTAATTGCAGTTTGTAATCATTTAATGACAGCTTGTCCTGCCACAGGACAAGGCAGCCATCATCAAGCAACCAAATACGCAGGCTCAGCCGTACCCTCCCAGATAGCAAGCACCCATGTGCAATCCTGTTCGTATCAGGGATGGGGAAACAGGAGGAGGCACGAGTAAAATGCAAACCCCGCAGGAGGCTTAGCTGCTGCCCTTGCAGTGCAAATCCAGTCCTGTACTGGAGAGGGGAGCTGGGAGGGTCCGGGGCATCCCCCAGGAGCATCCTGAGGCCGGGCAGAGTGCGGCAGTCACAGCCCCTGCTGCGGAGCGGCCGTGCCGGTAGCACTTACAGCTGCTCTGCATCCGCGGCACGAAGAAACCTACAGTAATTGGCTTGGTCTAACCAGCCCGGCTACTGCACAACCAAGGTAATTATCTAGGGGGACTTTAGCTGCCCACTGGAAAAATAGAAGCCAGGCTTGGAAACCAGTTGCATCATGAATGATAATGGTGCTGACAGTTTTAAAAGCGCTCGGGGACTTTTTAAAACACAGCTAACCCGTCTGAGAGAACCTTTCATAGGGCAGGAGCCGCAGCCGCGCAGGCAGGAAGAGCCAGAGCGCTGCGGGGAAACAAAGAGCTGCTGCCATGTTGGGCCCTCTGCATTTCCAGATTCACCTCTCCCTGTGAAAATGCTGTATTGCCACGCTGCCCAACAGAGCAGGCATGCTTTCAAGGCAAGGGAAGCGCAGAAAACATGGTGCTCCTCACCGAGTTCTGGCTGCCTAGTAGGGACTCCCCCGAGATGTTGAGAACATCTTGCCTGTATCTAAGGGCATCTACACAGCAAGGCAGCGGTAACGGCTCGGAGACTACCAGTGCTCACCCGTATTGGATGGGTGGTTAAGGTGCCCTTGCACACTTAAACACGTTTCCTTGCTCAATTCCCAGCAGTACATTAATTTTTACTGATTGCTAATGGTTGCCTGGCTGTCTCTAAGGCAACTCGTCCAGTTATTATTAATTTCCAGGGTAGAAGAACAATAGACATCCATTTATCAGTAAGGTACAAAACAACAGCCATTTTTTGTTGTTGCAAACTGGTTTTTAACTATACAAGTCCCACAACGATTGCATTTTGAGTCATTTCTTGCCATCGAAGGTCCTAATGGAGGAAACTTGGGGCAAGAATAAGAAAGTGAAATTGAAGCAGTGCTCAGGAGAAATTTCAGTCTCCTTCAGCGAATGAATATGAAGTGAATGCAATTTTTCATCTGTCACTGACCTATTTTAGACCATCTCCTTGCCAAAAAAAAAATTCCCTAGGAAACTTCATTTGCCATAACATGATTTTTTCTGGAAGGATCAGTGAAAAAAAAAAAAAAATCAGAAGAGAAAGATTAAATATGGGGTTCATGATCTGCTTTTTACTTGAATCAGGAACAGGGGCAAGCAAAATAAATGGCTTTATGCCAGTGCTATTACCATTTCTGTTCAGCCCACAGGCCAGTGGGGAGAAAAAGTGACCCAAGCAAAAGTTAGCATGGCCTGAAATCTTTTATGACATGCACTGTCTGATAGGGAATCCTAAAATACATAAATTCAGCTAGATTTAAATGCATTTCCTTGTGTATGTTATAACGGAAATCTGCAGGGTTTTGCATGCCCTTGATTTGATATATTTTGGGGCACATAGTCTCCACTGGCATAACTGTTTGTGGCACTGGACTTACTCACAAAGACAATTCAGTCTGGTGTGTTAAAGGCATGGTTAGGAGAACATAATCACATGATAGATTAAATTACCCCGTAATGCCATTTCTTCCCTCAGAATTGAGATCTAAAGGAACAATTTGCAATGGAAGTAGATGGATTGAACAATTTTTGGTGTCACAAAATCACTGGTAGGGTAGGTTTAAGACCATTTAACTATACATAATTTGCATGTTTGTTTTAATAACTATACTTATTGTCTTGTGTCAACTGACATACATGGATGAATATATAGTGTGCAATATTATGCAGAGCAGTACTATTTTAGTATAGCCAGAGTTTGTCAGGCTACAGTATTTAGCAGTCTCTGAGTAGTGTCTCAGTTTCATATTTACACATAATTTTGCAAACCTGCAGAGGCTTCATTATTGCAGGGTGGGTACAGGAAATACTGGGTGAGTAAGTATAAAAGAGTGGCAATAGCAGATTTGGGGGGGTTTATTTTCAGATGTTTTTAAGGTATGGGGTGTTTTTTCCTTTCTTTTTCTGAAATTGTGAAATTACAAGAAGCAAATGCTAGTTTACAGGTAATGGGAGTGGCTAGTTGGCACTGCTGATGCCCTTTTAAAACCATAGTTCTGCCTGAAATACCTGCACTCTCACATTTTTATTATGTTTCAAAATTAAAGTAGAAATTGAGACAGCTTTCCAATTGGTTTATAGTCTCATTTTTTTTAACAGAAGATAGTCACATTTCTTAAAATCTCAGAATTCCAGGTTTTCATTTATGAGATAATTTTTATTTCTAAACCTCTTTCCACTTTTTTTCAGACTACCATGTTCCTTTTCTGTGTTTCCTGTGCTCTGTAATTCTGTGTATTTACTGTAAAATGAAGTTTCTTTGTAAAATGCTTTGAAGAGAAAGAATTAAACAAGTTATATGGGAAACTACTATCATTAACATTGATTTACTAGAGCATTTTGAGAATACTGAGGTTGAATTTACATATTTAACTGCAATCTCAGCCTTATTCACAAAGTTCTTCAATGTACATAACTTTGAACTGAGAGTTAATGATTTGTGTAACTTCTGTATCAAGAAGACACCTAGGTGAGAGTTTCAGATATAAAAGAGTTTTAAATTATGGGGTATTTTAGATTTCTTTTGAACAAAGTTATAATGCCACTGTGAATATATTAGCAATTTCTATTTGAAATCAATGGAACCATTTGCACAATGCCAGTGCAAGGTTCAGTCAAGACCCTTCTATAGCTGAGAGCATGTTTTATTACCAGTGAAATAATAAGGGGATTCCAGTAGATAAAAAGTGCTAATAGATGAAAAGTGATACTATTCAGTATACCTGCTTTAAATCAGTTGGTGGTGGCTGAACTCAACAGTACTGAAATCTAACCTAGAGCAATATGTTTTCCTGTGTTCATCCACAGGCATAAACACTCAAAAGTCACTGAAAGCCTACTGCAAATTATCTATATGATGGTATCACTCAATTTTTGCACTGTGTCAACTGAGTAAGTAGTCAGCCATGTAGGAAAGAGGAATGATACTGTACAAAATATTAAACTAACACAACTTAGCACGATTTTGAATTTACAGTATTTGCTACAATTATATACAAGCTGTTCATAAAGGTAAACCACTTCACCATATAATTTAAACAATCTCTACTGTTCTATAAAGACTATATTTTAGTAAACTAGCATGCATGTTGCAGATAATCCAGAATGATGGCAGAACAGCCAACAGAGCTCCTTAGGTAATTATTATAATATCTGTGTCACCCAATGTGTTACTTTCTGCTGTGCTGCGGATCATCTTTTTAATATCTGGGGGATGGGAGGATGAAAACTACTCATCCCTACTCATGCCAAGCCTACGGAAATTTTGATCAATTTAAGAATGTCCAACCAGCCAACATGGACAGTTCTAGGGGCCCAGGGTGTTTTCCAGGGTTTCTGACAAATGAGCTCTACCCTGTCCCACAAATTGCCTCTTCTGATTCCAGTGATGGAGGCATCCCCTTACCTCCCACCAAACTCATCTGAGAAAGCAGTCCCCTGCAACTTCCAAAGCTCTCTAGAGAGTCAGACTCTCTCTCATGCTTAAAAATAAACTTTTCAGTCTGAAGTCCCATGGGAAATACTTTGTTAGGAAAGGCGGGGAGTGAAAGGAGTTAAATCGTTCACACTATTAGCTCAAGTGGCTACTGCAGCTGGTCCAGTAAATGCCAACCCAGCCAAAGCTCAGTCATTTTCTCTCTCACACACATTGTGTATAGTGAAGCGAATGTCTGCAGATTTATTAGCTTGTATATAACACTAAATTGATGAAAACATCCTCTAGGCAACTTCATCTACTTTTCACTTGCCATGTTCCCATGACAGTGACAACTTGTTGTGTTACAGCTGACCTGTCAGCCTCTGCTACTCCCTGTTCATTGGGGGCTGTCTGTCACTGGATGTGTATGAAACGGGAGGTGAGCAGAATACAACAGCCAGTTATATACACATTCCTCCCAAACAGCCTGCTTAAAAACTAGCAAAGCTGACAGTGGAGAGATTATTGTTGAACCTTCACGTAGATTCATCCAATATATAAGTCTGTTCTAACAGACACACAGTATTGCTGCAAACATTTTCACCTCGCTATAAATAATCAAATTTCTTACGCCAGCTGTCCAAAAATAGCAGCTCTGGGCATTTTCTGCTTTTGCAAATCAGTGGTGAAAGGGGCATTCATTAGATCCTCTTTTCCAGATAGAAAGGTGACCAGCACAAATCACCTATCAGGCATGGAGTGCGTGCTCCATTGTTATTGCAGATGTGTCAATCCCTGGAAACAAAAGAATCGACACCCGTCTAGGAACAAGCTCCCCGTTAGTTAGCAATTCAGAATGACTTCCAAAAGCAATCCCTTAGTCTCCAATGATATCTGTCTGACAACTACTTAATCTTGGCAAGAGCTGCGTTAAACCAGCCTGTCATCATTGCTACCTCTCAGGTGTAGCTTGAAAAGGGAGAGAGAAAGAGAGAGATCTATGAGTTTCAATCACTTAGAAGAAATTATAACTTTTTAGAAGCCTGTATGCAGATAGCATTTACCATATTGAATGGAAGATGACAGTTACTATATAGACAGAGTGGTACAATGCAAAATGCCAGCTTCCAGGTGATTCTACCCCATCTCCAAGGCTGTCGGGAGCTATCAAATTAATGTTGAAATAATTGTCACTTGTGAATACCTGCCAGTGTAACCAAGTCGGGTATTTAAAAAAAAAAAAAAAAATCCCAATTGATCAGCCTCACAAAATGTTCTGAATACTTAAAGGAAAAAGTTTCAGTGAGGTGTGATGCTGTTACGTATTCATTTCAGCAGAAGGAATTTTTTTTTAAGAACAGAAGCAAAAATGAAAGTATTTAAGTTTCCTCACTGAAGCGGTGTTAGTATCATCACTGACTCTTAGATTATTTAAAATTCAGCTACTTTTATGATAAAAGAAGCAAATAAAAATTAGCTAATCCTTGAACCACTTGCTACTAGAGTAATTTGCAATAAATCTTGATACCCTTTTCTCTCTCTGTCTCACTGCTATAAAAATTCCCACTTTGCTGAAGTTCCCTTTTATCACTACACATCCTTACAGGGGTTTTATTGGGGTTAATAGTTTTTCTAGGTCCTATTGCAGCAAACTGTTAAATGTTCTTGGTGACTAATTTAATGAAGAGTAGGGATAGATCCACTGTGTCACTCCAGTCCCATTCTTGTTAGCATTTTGTAATAAATGACAGCATGGGAAACTGTATTCTTCATTCGTGGAACCCACAACAGCATCACACATTTTCTCTATATTGGCTTACCAATGTACCTATAGGAAAAAAGAAAGGAATGTAGTCTCTGTGCTGCATCAGAGCACTCCCAGCTCCCACTGAAACCATTCTAGTTACTTGGCAGGTTTGAATTTTTGACATTTCTTCTAAACCTCTTTAAGGTAACAGGTCTCAGTATTCATCAAGCACACCTTATTACCCAGTACACGGCAAATGATTGCATCCTCCTCCTTCAGACACGTCTCTCACCCCTTCACTCTTTGCCTTCACCATCTTGCAGAGGGCTAAATGCAGTGCACCCTGCATCAGCTATGTTTGAAAGCTGCAGCTAGTGCCGAATTCAGCAGACAACTTCTTAGGAGGCAGTTCATGTAGGCAGGACATTGTACTAGTGCTCTGTGACCTGTGCTGTCACATGAATGCCAGGAACAGTCTAAGGTACCAGTACACAACTACTAACCCTTCAGTCATCTGGTCCCTGACTACTTGAGGAAGCACAGTACCCTCAGTGATAAAGTAGCAAGATGTTGAGTCTGATTTTCATTGAGGGCAACAAAGTTTGCTCTCCTCCTGGAAGGCAAATATGGTCTTGTGTTCATTGTTCCCCAGTCCATCGGTCTTTTCACTTCTATATTTGACCTCAAGGCTGGCCAGACATGTCATGGCTTGTGAACCATAAGTTGGGGGAGTTTTAGTGGGACAGGAGTCAAATCACTGGATACCATCAGTAGAGCACACGTGCTAAATCACAACACAGGCTGAGGCTGCCGAACCATACAAATGATCTTGGAGCCTCACAGTCCTCTGATAAAGGCTTCTCTGTCTCTCTTTACTTCCTACTAGCCAGACATCTAAATTCTGTTTTCTAAGCTGATAAACTGAATTCCTTGTTAAGAGCTCCCGTGCTTCAACTGATATGAGGTCCACTGAAATTAATTTTCAACAACTGAGTATTTACAGTAAATTAACTGTATCTTCTCTATCTTACTATACCACGTTAACAAGTACCTAAAGCTATTTTTTTCTTTTCTGATACGCTTAAACAATTCTTATAACTTGGGCTATATTCCGATTTCTGTATTACAAAGCAAACTGGAGCTATTCTATACTTATATCAGCATAAAGGAAATAACATTTTGATGCTGGTGCATATATGAGCTTGGACAGAGAAAAGAATATCTGCCAGCAGGGGTTTATGTAAGAAATTTATATGAAGTATATCTGTATGTACACTCCCATGCATTTACATGTCTAATACATATTGTATTTAGTTGTTATATATGCACGAATGTTTCTATTTCTGTTTATGTGTAGTTAATATCCTGACAGTGATGTGCAGAGAAGAAAATAAAAGGCATGTTCCACATTTTCAATTTCAGTCCATATATCTCCAAATTTTGGAGTGACCTTTGCCAAGGGATGCTTTGGAACTTTTCCCTTGGAAGCCCTACCTCAGAAACTCCCTAACACTGTCATGACAAAGGCTGCAGCTGTTTTCCCAGGCCTTTTCTGAATTATTCCAGCAGATTAAAATATACATGTATATATTTATGCCGACAAGAAGGAGGGAAAGTGCAACTTCTAGTCAATGCCTAAATTTCCTGCCTCCGAAGCCCAGCTGGAGAGCAGGAGTTATAACAGAAAACAGCAGCACAATTAGCTGGAGTTCTGTAGCTGTCTGCAGCAGACTGCTTGCTCCTGTCTCTCTATAGGTGGCCTCCCAGTTCATCAGTTCATAAATAAGTAATTTGAAATGTGTTCCTGGGGGAAATTTTCCTCCTTCTCTCCTGAACAGACTGTACTCATCAGTTTTCCTGTTCTCCAGGTACCTGGCGTTCTCATTTATAATGGCCAGAGGAACTATGCTGTTCTAATTCTTGCTTCATTACATTTCCTAATGCTTGTTTTCAGCAGCTTCACAACTCCACATTTCTTTATATATTGATAAAAAAAACTCTTTGCATATATTATTTATTGGCACTTTCATGTTAGCTTTACTGCTGATTTAAATGGAATATTTTTACATACAAAGTAAGACTGTGAAGTTGGTTTCAGGTCTGAGGTTCAGATATTTTGATTTAAATTATGTGGGGAAAAAAAAAAAAAAAACAATCAGCAAGAGAAATCATTGTCACTGGCCATTTCCCTCCCCTCCTCATCACACAGTATCCAGACAGATAGTTAGCACATACCAATGCTTCAGTAGAAAGGAACATTTTGTACTTTAGAGAAAAACACAGAGGCCAGATGAAAAGCTTATGGAGCCAGTTTATAAAGGTCTTTAGGTAGTCAAGGATGCAGCAGGATGTACAAAAACAACTTGGCAAGTAAGTGCTTAATCCTAAAAACAGCAAAGGAAATCAGGCATCTAATTCACTTAACTCTTTTGTAAATACCTGTAAGTGTTTATTGGTAAGTGTCTATGCTCTCTATGAAAAACTAGGTCCATCGGCACGTAAGGAAGAAGGCATGACTTCTCCACTGGTTGAAGGGATAACGATGTTAATACAAGTGTTCATGTAAAACAAAGTAGTCTGAACATAGGAAATGTGGTAGCAAACAGCTAGTTAAATATTTTTGAAGTTTGGTTGAATACACTAATTATGTAACAATAATGAGCCTCATCACCGCGCCAACTGGACAGGCAATAGCTCACAGTGGTCACATCTCGCCCCGAACGAGGATGCACTAATGCCTGCTGTGACCACACACAGCCTCGCTGAAGCCCACAGCACTCGGGAGGGTTCAAGGAAGAGCTGGCCATGACACTGTCAGTGCAAAATGAGGTGTATGGCTGTCAACACTGGCAGAGAAGCCAAAATGTCTCCTGGGGATACATTCCCGGGGGGTTTTGAGCTCCAAGTCCCCTTCAGAGTGGTGAAGACCAAGACTTCAAGATTTGGTTGCCCATGATAGGCAAAGATTTGACTTGCTGACCTGAGACGGCTCTTCTCCTCCATGTTCCCATGGAACAACCCCCCTCCCAACCTTTAATAACTGCCAATGAATGCCTCAAAAAACCTTAGTTACGTGCATGTGACTTTAGCTGGTCTGTTTTTCATTCCCGGGTAGAACAAAAAGAAAATGTTGCAACCTCTAAAGCCACCATGAGATGGAATTGCCACTCGCCGGGAAGTCCAGATTAGGTACTAACAGACTCTGAAGTGGAATTAGGGATGCAAGCCAAGAGTGCGCCTCTATATTGCCTGGAATTACTGTGATTTTATATTGCTCTTTTTCGACTTAATCAAAGACACCCATTGACTGCAATGGATGATCGATCAGGCTTTGCTTTTTGCCATATTACACTAATCAATGGCTCTAGTATATTACATGGAACAGTTCACCAAATGACAGATTTAGAAGCATCTATCTTATCCCTTAAGAAATTACCCTGAAAACACCTAATGAAGAAGCACTTATTATTGCTTCTAGCTAGGGCCAAATGTTGCTCTTAATTAAATCAGTGGAAATTCAGAATCATGCCGTTGAGTTCAATAATTGGCTTGTGAATGCCAGTGATAATTTTGATTTTCCTGTATTTCAGAAGCAGCTGAAAACTTTCACTGAAAAGATTTATTTTATGTAAGGGAACACTTAGCTTACCATTTTCTTTTAGTTCTTTGAAATGTCTATATAAATTAGACATATTAGTGGTTCGTTGGTTGGTTGGTTACTGGTCAGTTTATTTTTGAAGTGATATTAAAAATATTTTAACATTTAAAAATAGAAGGGCTGCTCTGTAAACTGAACTGAGCAACCCTAAACAGCAAGTCAGTATTTTTCTTTGATGAAAGACATCAACATCTAGTTAGGCAAGCTGAATTCAAGTCTAGTCCTTTTTCTGCTCTATTAGACAAAAACCATATCACAATCAATGTAGCATTGTCAAGCTGAAGTTTTCAGGCACCATGAATCAGGTCCTCAACTCTGATGAGCTTTGCTTAAAAAAATATAATTAAAAATATTTAGAATCTTTTTCTGCTTTTATTTAAGGCTTCACAAGGATTAACCAAAGTTCTTCCCCCTGTCAGCATATTTTCTGCTTTGCCACAAAAGCAGGTATTTACACGATGCCTGGTGCTGGAGCTTTAAGAAATGTATTAACTACTTTGGCATCCAAGGTCAAGGATTATACAAAACTAATAACAAAAAAAAAAAAAAAAAAAAAAAAAGAAGAAGCAAAAAAGAATTTATGGCAATTGATATTTTTTCAAGAGTTATTAAAAATATACAGTGAGAGGTGAAGGGAGAATACTTTGTAAACCTTCTGAAAAAACATCTCAATTAATATAATCTTTTCACCTGGTATTTTCTTTGGTGGAAAGGGAATTTTGCAACCCAACTGATACTGAATATCTGTGCTAGCCTTAATTATTTGCTGGTTACCTGCATTGCTTTGCAGTCACAACTGGGGCTAGATTTTTTAGAAGAGCTCCCTTCCTATTTTAGCTCTTGCAATGAAATATATGTTATTGGATTCTGCCTAAACTTTTGAAAAAATATTATTCTTAATGGGTAGAGAAAAAAAAGAAAGTTGTTGTTTCTTGTAAAGACTGAACTAGCAAAGAAAACAAACTTAGAGAAAAGGCTGGAAAGAAATGTTTTTAGCAGACTACTTGCAAAATGAAATCAAAACATATTTCAGAGCCTTTCCTTGAAAGGGATGGGGTGGGAGGAGGAGGGGGAGCAGGAGGCAGACAGGCTCCAGCAAAGCACAGATGCTTTATTCTGCGACAGGCAGGGCTCTCTGGGAGCGCGGGTCCCTGCCGCACTTCTCACTCGGGCAACTTATTTTCAAGTTTCAGTAGTTCCTAAATGACAGCAGCTCAAGGCGTGCACGCGGGGGGGTTGGCAGAGGGAAAGGGAGAGGGGCAGAGGGAGCAGTGCTGAGTTAGCACCCGACAAATCCTGGGGATAGCTGGTGCCGAGCGCAGGGGGGGCTGGCTGCAGCATCCCTCCCCGCGGCGGCCGCGCCGGCAGCCCCATCCCCGCGCGGGCAGCCCCATCCCCGCGCGGGCAGCCCCATCCCCGCGTGGGCAGCAGCCGCGCCGCTGCCGCGCTGGGCGGCTCGGTGCGCGCCGCTCACTCCCCTCGCTGTAATATTCCCGGCAGGGAAGACACCAAACAGGTTACTTTGCTCCAGGAGCGCCTTATCTAAAGTCCTCCTCAAACGAGGAAATGAGCCTATTTGAATTTTCCTACTGAAGCATGGAGGAACGTTTCCCGTTACATTATACTCTATGCTCAGGTTTGCCCCAGGCCTGCTTGTAGGCTAGAAGAGCTCTGAAAACACCTGTATCCTTTCCATTTAAATGCATGCCTCAGACAAATCTTTTTGGAGGCTTTCAAAAGAGATAGACTAATATTTTTCCATGCTTACATGTATTTTTTTCTATGAGATTGCTGAAAACAGAAATTGACCAATTGATTCCCACATATTCCCCTTCCTTATATCACTCTTTTATCTGTAAAAGCTTTCCTCTAGGTTAGACCTTGGCTGAGTGTCTCTCTCCACAGGAAAAAAAAAAAAAAATAAACCCCACAAACCTTTGGAAATGCACTATAACTCAAGTATCTGTCATATACCTGAATGAAAGATTCAAGGGGACATTTCTACTGGGAAAGACTTGGCACGTTCCTTATTAGAAAATTCAAAATCTATTAAGCCATATCTCTCCGATGGATTTATTCTCTCTGTTGAGAACATCCTGAAGGTTTATTACAGCAAGGAAAGCTACCATTTCAAAAATGGTTCAAGGCAGCTTCCCTTCATGTGGGGCTGTTCCCTGCTGCAAAGATTGGAACAATCATTGGGACTAAACCCAAATTTTACTGAGGTCAACGTAATGATCCTTACATGAGTGTGTATGCATCCATCCCAGACTGGTTGGAGGAGAAGCTTTTCTGTCTACAACTAATTGCATGCACAAAAAATTCTTCCTGGATGAGAGTAAACCTGTCAGAAACACTTCAAAGGACCTGAGCTTAAAGATCAGTGACTGCATTAATAAGTGGTGCCTATAGAAAAAGCTGGGTCCTCACCCCACACTGCAGGAAAGTGAGTTCCCCTGCTCTGACTGATGCACTGCCTTTCCCTGAGCCTGGGAGGTTTTCCCCTTCTTCTGTGACTCAGTTTCCCCATCTTATAAAACTGTGAGGCTAACTCTCTACACATCAGGAGAGCTCCTTAGGCAGCATCACTCAAGTACTGCACGCTATGGTGAATATTATTATTTACACTTGGACTTAATTACACAGTGCATGTACACGATTGTGCATATGCACATGTGGTTACCTTGGTGACAGCTTTATTCCAATATGAAGTCGCCATAAGAAAACACCATAGGGGATTGACAGGAATAAGGCCAAGAGACAAATTAGTTCCTATCAGTATCAGCTAGCAAGAGCCTAATGCCAAGTTACATAACAGGGGGCAAAAAGTCAACGTTCTTTCCCCATGTTTTTTTGGTAGAACACAAATGTCCTTAAATCTTCCCTCTCCCATCATATTTTAAAGCAGTTTCATTAAGGATAGAGTGAGGATTTTTCTAATGCATTCAGTAATTTCCCACTCTCTCTCCTAAACGATGATTTCATGTGTAACTGGCAGGAGATGAAATTTCGACAGATTGAATCTCTCTCTCTCCTCTGCGCGCGCATACACACACATTCTTTCAGTCCCCAGATAGAAACTGTAATTCCCCTATATAAAAATGGGGGAAAAACATTTTTTTCCTCCTTTTCAAATGTATAACATAGTTGTGAAGGCTAATTATAAAATAATGTTTATACCTTGGAGACCAAGACAGGAGGTTACGAAAATGCTTTAAAAGTCCCAGTGCTGCAATAGAAGAATTTCATTAACTGAAACAAAGCAGAGCTGGTGAAAGTTTGAAAAACAAAGTATGCAAAACATTAAAAAAACAAAGCCAAATCTATTTACTGGTCTGGTACATATCAAACTTTCAAGGTTCACAGTGATTCCTTCACATTCCGAAGTGAAAAATACAATTAAAGGGTTCATTTTTGTTCCTAAAATCTTGGCTTTGAAATGCACAATGGGTTTTTCCTTTCAAGCCCGGAGGAAGTGTGATGCTGACCAGTTTCCAAAGAGGTTTAGATGATGATATCCCACCCAGCACCCCGCAGGATAAGGCTCTGTGTAACCCAGGCTGTGTAGAGAGTCTCTGCAGCAGTAACTGCTCCAGGAGATACCCGCTAACACAGGCTTGGTGTACATGCGCTGCGGAGCCAGTCCTATACCCTGTATATAACAAGTTTGCCCTGCATGATTGTCCGATGGACCCGGCAACGAGGAGATGAACCCTGACAGATGTAGTCTTTATCACGGAGTAAAATAGGTTCACAGCAGTGTCCCGCCAACGTGAATGTCACATTTTATGAATTGCTGTATTGCATGCTGCAGTGAGCGCTGCCTGCCTGAAGCCCAGGCAGTAACAACCCATCTCTCCCCCTTTACAGACTCAGCTCACCGCCTGCATCCTCCAAAAGTAGCAAATAAGAGCAGAACCAGCAGCATCTGCTTCACTGCAAACTCATCACCCTTAAGGTTCAGAAATAATGTGAATATAATGCAAATAAAACAGAGGGGTTAGACTGTCACGGTTTAGCTTGCCAGGACACCTAACAAGGATAACACAGGGCTGAGTGGAGGAAGCAGGGACCCTGACCCATGGTGGCATGAACAACAGAACAGAAAAGGGGGCTGCGTCCCCCTCCCTGGGTCTGCACCCACAGCAGCACCTGGGGTAAGCGTGGAGCCCAACATGGGCAGGGTCCCACCTTGGTCCTCAAAAGGACCATACTCTTAGTGTCACCTCCACCAGCCACAAAGGGCTGAAATGCCACTCCAGTTTCAGAAAATGAAGATTGGCTGGAGGCAGTCATTTGTGCTGACTCAGCTCCAATAGGCACTGCTCCATCATGTGTGTAACATCCGTACGCAAGATCAAGTCACCGGGGAGGGCAACAGCAACATCAGTGGGGAGGATTGCTGCTAACCCACCCTCTTCACCCTCTTAGAGGTGTCTTCAGTGGAAAAACTCATCATGCAAGTCAGTGTCTAATTCAGTCAAGCCAAAGCTATAAACACAGTGTGAGCAGAGGCTAAATCAAGCAGCAAAGAGTGGCTTGTAAGGTTCATTCAAAATAGGCAAGCATCATTGTGCTGTCAAATGAGGCAAAAATCTCAGCAGGGTGGAAGGCCTGGATTTGTGCAAATTTCTACACAAACAATTCAAATATGTTACGTTTGAAGTGGAAATAATAGTCTGGGAAAGATTTGAAAAATTAGCAATGGCTATATACCTTAAAGCCAGAAAGAAGGATTTCAGCCTGCAGTCTCTTGGTGTGGGAGCCGTCGGTTTGTCCTGTGTCCCCACAGTGCTCCAACCCACTGCTCACCCTCCTGCACGGCCAGGCACCGAGCACCAGTGCGGCTGATACCACTGCACTGCGGATGGTGCAAAATTCTTCTGCCCAGCACAGTGCAAACACCTCGCTGGCTCCTCATGTCCCAGGCTTGAGTGCTTGCGCTCACTGAGACATCCAGGCCCAAGACGTGGTCAATATTAATAGCTGCTCCAGTTGGGAAGTGTCCATGATGTAGGCAAGGGAATGGCCTTTAGAAGTGCCCAGTGCATGCCTGGTAGTCTAGATAGAGAGCTTTAAAATACACGCCTGCAAAAAGCACCAGAATTTGGTCTTTTTTCCTTCTTTTTTGTAATTGCCATTCCTGGAAATGTGCTCCTCCACATGAGCATCAGCACTTCTTGAGGTCAGCAGAACTGCCAGGTTATGAAACAAGGTAAGATCCTGACCTCTGGGACACCGGGGGAGCTCTTCCTTTCTCTCCTCTGTCACTGCACACCCCCACCACTCCCTGCATCACTTTGAAGGATCATTCACAGTAAGGGAGTGCTGGGTTTTGGGAGATCTGACACTGATAATCATTTTGAGGGGTCTGCCACTTGCAGGTAAACGTTGAGCTTTCCTGGGACTTCTTTTGCCCCTTAGATCACCCTTTCTGCCTGAAACTGAGGAAGCCCAATGATTGGGCTCACTAGACTGAAACATACACAGTTTTTGTTGTGGAAAAGTTGTGCTTAATGCCTCACACCGTCACGATCTTCATACTTGTCCAGGAACCTCTCAGTTCCCCATCTGTAAAATAGGAAAAATAGCACTTTCTTAACTCCCAGGAGAGCTATGAAGGTGAAAAGCACTGAAGACCGCATGGCATTCAGATGTGTTGTTGCTGGAGCAGCGCAGATAGTTACAACATGGTACTATAAATGCAGTGATATATGTGTGTATACACACACACACTTACAAAAGTGTTCAAGAGCATAAATCTGGCTTGAAATCTTGCCCTTGCCTTTAAGGTCTCTGACTACTGATTCCACCTAAAAATAAGTATTACTAAAAGATGTCAGATCCCAAGCCAAGCCAGTCTAAAAGTATTTAACTTCTTGCATATCAGAGAATGTGTTTTATTTTGGCTCACAAAGGACAGTCTTTTGACAAATATATCAAATCGCTTCCGCCTGCTAATCACAAGGGGCAGGACGACCCATTAAAGGAGTAAGATGTACATCCCTGTGACAAGCGCGGTCATTTAATGAAATACAACTAGAAAAGCTTCAAAATCTCTACCATAAAAGTGGCTCTGAATTTTTTACTGAGACATCAATGGGACAAAATCACATTCTTAATTCTAAATGCAGTCCTACTAATGCTGAAAGTTTTGCACAATGAAAGCACGTTGCATGTTTTGAAAGGCATATTATTTTTTGCACTTTTTTTTTTTTTCTGATAACTGAGTAGGATTTCACAGAGCTTGCTGAATGTTCATTCGAAGTTTTATTTTTTAATGAGGAAATTATAAATTTGTTAGGGAAAGATTTTTCCTGAATTTCAGTTGATCCAATTCACAAAGTTGAAGCCAAGTGCTCTGCAAAGACCAAACCCAAAATTTTAAGAAAACAGAAGTTCACACAAAAATTCTAACACCTTGTGCTTTTAAACCCTGGGGATAATGAAATGTAAAGCAAATTGAAAAACCATTGTTAGTAGCAGAACTTTCCCATTCTTACCAAAAGAACTATTTAATTCCTCAGGATTTTTATACTTTTGTCTGGTACTGTTGAACAACTGTTTGAATCTATTTGTATTTTACAGAGCCCACTTGACCCCTCCCAAGCCTCAAGTTTTGCTATCTATTTCTGAAGAGAGTATATAGACCCTAAGAATGGCAGTATCACAGAGATTCATGATCAGGCAATTTATTTAAAATTAAAAGAAAAAAACTGTTTGAATTTTAGCATCTTGTTCTGGGATATGTGTCACACAAATTAGGAGAATTTCATTCTTGAGAAAGCTTGTTTCCTAAGCAAACTTGCTTTTCCTCCTTTTTAAGCAGCCCGGGAGGCTTACTCCTGAGCTTACAGCAGTTTTACATCGAGGCAACTTCATTAAAAACTTTGGAGCTACTCCTAATTATTCACCTTGAATTTCACGAGAGGACAATAAGCCCCTACATTTGCCTTTTTTGGATATATTTGTTTATTTGCCTTGTATTTTTTCCTCTCTGCTAGAAAACGGAATAGCAAAGAGACATAAGAGAATTGTCCTTTGGAGAACATGGCTCTGGAGTTACAGCTCCTCAGAGGGCTTGCATTTGAGTCCTATAAAACTTGTCGTAGGCTCACAAGCTACTGGAAATGTTATTTACAGGCGTGAATAACATGAACAACAGAATCTATGAAGCGTGTGTTACTCCTCCCTTCTCCTCTTTTCACCTTAAAAAAAATAGTTGAATAAGAAACAGGAATGACAGCAAAGGAAATAAAAATTAGGATGAAAGAGAAGATCATGTAAGAAAAATATCTTTCTATTCCAGTTTGACATCATTCATTTGGACCAGACCAGGAGCTCAGCACCTACTGATCCAAGAGAAGAGGACAGCTCCTCTTGTGAGGAAAATGAGACATTTTCCTTGGAGATGGCTACAGTTTCTTCTGCACAGAGCTGAGCATGGTTTCTATCAATTTTAGATAGGGGGGTCCCTGTTATAGCAACCTGCTCTGTAACTAACTTGCAATCCCCTTGCTAATTAAAAGCTTTTGTTTCTGATCCACCCACTGAGCTGCTCCCAGGCTGGCATGAGTGCGAGAGACAATTTGATTTCGTTGTGGAGGAAGCACATTTACAGGGTTGGGCTTTGTTTGCTTGGGGAAAAGTTGCCACAAGAAGAGAGGATGGATGATTGACAGCTGTCGGCGACATGTTTGGCACACATTAGCAGTTCCCTCCTGCTCCCCACACCCAAGCATACCCACACAGCCAGGACTGGGAATCTGTGGAGGTTTAACTGCACCAAAATCCCATCTTGAGTTGTGTGTCACATCCAATCCAGATTACAACACAACCAGGGCTTGAAGACTGCCCCATGGTTGATTATTTGCTGATATTTCCTATTTATTTTAAACCAACATACTGATTGTATCAGCCATAAAGCTTTATGGAGGTTGGTTTATTCCCCCCTTCAAATGGACTGTTCTCCTCTCTGCCATAAAGTTAATTTTATAGTCTTTGTTCATTTTCCTAATCTGCAAATTACATCCTCCTGTACTCTGATTACTTACTATTGGAAAAACAGACCTTCTGTATTTCCCCTCCGCTTCCAGTTTGAATATTCTTTGCATTATCTTGATGACCTTAATCTCTTTTTTTCCCCCCACTGGCCTTTCAAGGAAGCGGCAAATGCACCAGCAACACTAAGTGTGTTGGCCAGAAAAAACAATCTCAGCTCCTGCTCTATGCTTAGCCCATCAGACTCCCCTCTCCTTCTTTCTTTTTTTCTTTTTTTTTTTTTTTCTCCCCTCCTCCTCCAACAGCAAAAACTGTGTAGAAATACTTCATTTCCTATTGGAAAGGAAGGCAGTTTAATACATTAGGAAACAAGGTATTAATATACCAGAAGCTGGCCATTGAACAACATTGAAACAAACAGGTCATTTTCTATTTAAAGATACGTTCATTTTGTAAGAAGTATGTTGATGCATGGGCTCACATTTCTACTTAAAATGGCCACAAACCAGCAGCAGTACACACAGCACTGTGAACAAGAGACATCTCATGGGAATTCATGCCTGGGTGCCACTGAAGTCCTGCTTGAACCTCAAAAATAAAGCACAAGAAGTTTTCAGATTGCTCCATGTCCTCATGCTACTTCTGTTCATTGGATGAGCATCCCTAAAACACGTCCTGAGCCGTGAGTAACTGTGAAAACATACTGGCAAGCTAGGAGAAGGAAGCCCTGAGGAGAGAAAGCTGATGGGATGTTTCTATACACAAGGCAAAAATGGTACATGTGAGGGAAGGATAGATCTGCCAGGGCACTTGAGCACAGAAGAGTGGTCCCGACCTCAAACCGCAGTTCTTCCTCACTGTGGGATATTCTCTACCCGTGGATTTCAACTTTGTTCTCATTGGACATCCCTACAAATATGGCTGCATGTGAGTTGACTGGTTCTAAACTTGTTTTTCTTGATTTCCTTTTGCAAATCCCCTTGAAAGTTCCTATGAATACCACAGGAGTCAACGGGCCGTAGTTTGAACATCACAGTGCAGCATCCATCCTCTGCATCAAACATGGCTATTCTTTATAGGCTACAAAGTGGGGAAAATGAGCTGCACATATTACTGCAAAAATGGTGGGCCCTGGTCACAGTCTGCTCTGGATGGAGCATCCCTGAGCATCTCCCGTGAAGCTCCAAATATTTGAATAAACATTGTCCTTTGATGGAGCCACTCACATCCTCTCTGTTGGGACTTTTGGGGCCTTAACTGCGATGACTAACCCCAGTTTCTAGCCAGAGGGACTTCCCTGGAAGAGGCCAGCCCAGTCCTCAGCATCACCCATGGCACAGCAGCAGCCAACAGAGAAGCCCCTGAAAATGATTTTCCTCCAGAAGCATGCAAGGGCTTGAAACCGGACACTCCTTAGGTGGCAATCCATCTGTGTTTCCCTGCTCTCTGTGTCTTCCCTCACCCAACTCCTGCCACTTTGCCGGTCTCCCTCCAGCTGAATTTCCCACTCCACCCACAGCCACCTCTGCTCTTCCCTCCCCAGTGTTTCTCCAGCCTCCCCTTGCCCAGCCCCCCTGGCCCTTCCTCCGCTCCCAGCTCAGCCTCACCTCCCTTGGGTTCATTTCTCTCTCTCCGTCCTCCGCTAATCTCTATTCTCTCCCCCTCGCTTTCCCCCTGTCCCGCTTCCATCCTTTTCTTCCCACCTCACCCCACCCCCCCTTTCTCCCCGTTTCTTTTCATTTCAGATCCTTCTTGGTAGTCCTCTCTCCGTTTCTGTCCCTCTCTTCCTGCCCATTACTCGCCTGTCTCGCTCTTTCCTCCCATCTCTCCTCTTTGCCCATGTAGTACAGCAGGAGCTGATGGTCACAGGCCTAATTTGCAATGCAGACGGCCCGGCTGCTCCTATGGCCCTCCCTTGCAAACAGCACCTCCAGCCAGAAAAAAAAAAAAAAAAAGACACCAACTAATTCTAGCAGCCAACTTTTCGCTTAAAAACCTTGCATTATTTCACATTAAAGACCGTCAGTCTCTGACTGCAAACTGCCCAGTGCCAGGAACATATTTATAGAAGGACCTATGGAAGGAAGGGTTTGGATTTTTTTTTCCCCCTAGTAAACACAGAGATACGGGGATTGTTTCATTTCAAATGCATGTGCAAATTCTCCAGGGCGCTGCTCGAGGCCAGAGCAGGAACGGGTCTTTATTTGTAAGCTGTTAGTCTTGGCAAGTCTGCAAAATGTTCCCCCCCCCCCCCCCGAATGTATTTTACACTCATAATTACTGCATGGTGGGTTTATATCAAATCCCTATAACTTCAGATGTGTGACACAATCTATTAAAACCTCTACATAATTCACGGGCGCATTTTGGGCGGAGTGGGGAGGGGGTGTTGTGGGGACGGCGGGGCCCGGCTGCTCCCCGGCGCGGGGCCTTTCCTGGGCTGCCAGCGCCATCTAGGCGGGCACCGCCGCTGCCGGCCCGCCGCCTGCCGGCCCGCCGCCCTCGCACCCAAGAGGCCGCTTTTTGACCTTTCCTGCCGGCGCTCACGGCCCGCGAAACTCCGAGGCCGGGGCCTCTCCGGAGGCCTGAAGCCGCGGCTCATGTGCATCCCCCCGGCTCGTCCCCCGCAGCTCACCCGCCGCGGCCCCCGGGCCGTGTGGGAACGGCCACGCGTAGGCCCCACGGCCCGTTTTCCAGCTCCCGCGTCTGTGGCCCTGGCAGAGATGCTTTACTGCAGCGACAGGTTTCGTGTTTGTCTCTCTTTTCTGCGTTGCTGTTACCTTCCCGAGCAGTTCTAGGCACACAGGAGCCACCAGACGGATCAGAGCTGTGGGGCCATCTGGTTCAGTAGCTTCTTGTGACAAATGCCCAGTGCATGCTGCAGAAGAGGGAAGGGCAAGAAATGTCAGAGTAGGCATTTATTAGGAGGGGGAAAATAACCCTTGCCTTTGCACAACATTTTGCTCGACTGCCATCGTCCAGCAGATGACCTGTGCCCTCTATGAGAATGAGGCGATGAAGTGACTTGCAAATCATTTAAAATGAGAGCCAGGTCATCCCCTACTGAAGATAGGGAGGTGGTTGTTCATTGAGTCAGTGTTGGATTGGGCCCACTGTGAATTCAACTGAGTATTTTGGAATCCTTTTGCAGACAAATATTGAAGAAGATAATGTGGGTGGGAGAATTTCACAGATAGGAAGCTCAGGTTTCCCCAAGCTGCAGAGCCTGCTAAGCTTGGAGAAGAGCCACAAAAGCTCTGTTAGGTATTCTGAACACTGAATTGCTATTTCATAAAGACTTGCTTCAGAAATGAGAGCTACATTTAAAAGAAAAAACAACCACAAAACAATTGTGCAGGTAGTACCACTCGTTTCCCACTCCGGCTCTTCTCTCTGCCACTCCTGCCAAGGTGGGAGGTGGTACCTCAGCGATGGTACCTAAGCACTGCAGTGAGAGGGCTGTGGAAGTGCCTTTGACAGATGTTGCCCACTGCCTTTCTTGTCTCATGGCTATAAAGTCTTAACATAGTAGTAAAGCAAGTTAACTGGCCTGATGTCCCCTGCTCCAGGGAGCATTTATCAGGGGTGCTGTTGCCAAGCTGGTATTAGCCACAAAGACAGCTGAATCTAACAGACTTTCTTGTACCATTCCTCACCTTAAATGAAGGAGTCTGGGGCAAAGTTGATGTGGCCAGCACCCATTTCCAAGGGTGTTAACACGATAGTGAGGTAGAAGTGATGGGTTACCTACCCTGTGACTGTCTGCTCTGCCTGACTCCACTATAAACCAGGTAAGTCAACCAATACACTCCACATTCTGAAGAGTCGAACAGGACATTTCATCATTGCTTGTCACACAAGAGAGGCACTCCGTCTCTACACCTCACTGAAGACAGCTGAAGCTCATGCTAAGCCTTGTGTGCACACAGTCATCAGCACTGGATTAAAAGACCTTTCCAAAGTCCATCTTGACCCTTGGAAACTAAAGCTTTTTGTAGCAGACTGAAAATTTGTGTTTGCACCCCCCTTCCCTTCTTTAAGAAGCCCATTGCCTGCAGGACAAAGTCCTCTGCTGAAAGAGTGGCTCTGGAGCTCTCACCATCAGCTTCAGGGCTCTGAAGCTTTCACCATCAGCTTCGGAAATAAAACATGCTTGCTCTTTCTTCCCTAACTGAGATGCCTGCTGACCTCTTCTCTCACATAACATAAAACTTTCACACTTCAACTTCTCTGGGTTTCTTAAAGTAACACTTGGAAACACAAACCAGTCAACACCTCAGGGAGCCAGAGCACTTGGCTGAAGCATTGCACTGCTCTTTTTAAGCCAGAGCTCCGCAACAGGAGCCAGATGACCAGGCAATGGAGACTCAGGATAAATGCAGATAAGGGCTTCTTGCTAGGTGATACAGCCCACGAATCAGGGGCACTGGCCACTGCTCCTTCTCCCAGACACCTTCCCTGTCACTGTAGTCAGTCAGGTTTTCCACCTCCTCTGCACCTCTGATTCCTGTCTAACATTTTGCCTGTCCCTCTCCTCAACCTTCTTCTCCAGAGAAGCCCGAAATGCTCCAGTAGCACCAGTGGTAGAGCTGCATCTGACATTTGCTGAGCAGAGGAAGTATAACTGGAGAAGATATTGGAAAATGAGTGTCCTCACATGCGGTACTTGCTTGCAAGAGAAATGAGACTGAGCTCCGGCTTAGCTGGGCTGTGGTTGAAGCATCATTGCCATAGAACTGGACATACCATGACAGATTGCTTTACAGTGTGGAAATGGCCATCCACACTGAACTCCAGGAGAAACAGGAGTGAAAACATAAATTGCTCTGGATTTCTGCTTCCCACCATTTTCTGGGATACTTCAAATGCTGTGTTCCTAGTGTTTAAAAGTATGATAAGGCCATATGCTCAGTGGGAAGAGATTCCTTTGCACTTTGTACAGCGAGTGCTTGTTCGTGAGGGGCAGCTGGGGATGCTCCAGCTCTCCCGGATTCGTGTGGTGCTTGTGAATCACACACCACAGCACAGAGGAGTGCTGGCCGGGTCAGGGAACTGCCTAGATAGAGCACACGCACTCACAGCATGCACACCAGGAGCTGAATATTGATTCCCAGCAAGTGTTGCATCACCAGACTTATTTTTGCTTTTCCCCTTGTCCCACAAAGCCTGAACTGTAGCTTAAATCCCAGAATGCCCTTATCAGCATTTCTTAGTGAAAGTGCAGTTTTGTTCTGAAAAGGAGCTCTAGAAATGGTATTACCACATTCCACATTTACCATATCTTAGTGATTTCCCAGAAAATTGTCTTAGCTTGCACACAAAGGATTGTCTTTTTAGTTCCAAATTAAACCTGAGATATGAAAGTGACTTTGGGTTCTTTCTGTTGCCACCAGAAATAATGGCTCTGCAACTGCAGCTTTGCTAATTGTCAATTACTGCAAATTAATTTGCTTATATATATTTATTTATCACTGTGCTATCAAAACTGCACTCAGAGCTATGCAATACACCAATAAAGACAGCCCTTGCTATGGGAACCTTGCAGCTTTATTTTGGTTTGCTCAAGAAGTACTCTGTCTTCTGAATCTGCAAAGAAGGCAAGTGAGGTCAGGGCATAATCCAGCATCCACTGGACTGCATGACTGAGTGCTGGATCTGCCCTCTGACAGGTTTTTTGGAAAGTGTTAGTTTTCATAAAGATTTTTTTTTTTTTTTGCTGTGGTCCCATCATTTTAAACAGGCAGAAAACAGAATTGTAAGCAAACTTCCTTAGCCAAATGAGCTTCTTTCTTTTACTATAATTATGCAAGCATTGCTAGGTGAAATCAGGTGAACAGTATATAAACCCAGTTAATATAATAATGACACATGTGATTGTGTGTAATGTGGCAGGCAATTGTACACTAAACAGGAGCATTAGTGGTCACTGCACATGATAACTCACTGTGACACCTCTTATTTTCCACTGTATAGAAAGAAAGAAAACAGAATAATATACTTCCCCATGGCTCCCTGTATTTTACAAAAAGCTTGTCATTAAAGAAGTGTAATTTTCTATTCCATTCTTGACAGACGGTTCTTTTGCATAAAATATTCTCCTGCTCTCTGCCCCTTACTCCCTAGAGCTTGGCTCCCAAAAGACATTAGTCCCCTTTAGAAAAACCTCCGTAGGAACAAGGCACTCCAATTCACCTAAAATTCAGCGATATCAAGTCTGACAGCTCCACACACTGTACTGGTCTAAAATGCCCTCTGCTTTTCAGATTCTCAACTACTAAACTCTTCATTGAGAAATTCTAATTGTTTGCATATTAGGAAACAATCAGAATCTGTCAAGTAAAATATGAATATAGATTTCCTTCTACTATAACATATGTATTTGTGTATAAATGAATCAGATATAAAATGTATAAAGCCTGACGAATAAACATTTTATTATGTGTAACTGTAATACTAAAGGTATCATTCATCATCTTACAGTGAAGAACTGTTTCATAGAAAATATCTAGTCTTTTATGTTTTTATAGAGTAGTTGAAATATTTTGCAGAAAATGCTCTTAATAAAAAAAAAAAATCACTTTTTCTCCCTGAAACAAAATCTGTCATTAAAAATTGTTAACTTAATTAACATAATCCATTTTTCTTGGCATTCCCTGTGTCTGTTTCTGCTGATACTGTTATTAAAGATTTGATCAGAATGGTGTTTCAAATTATTTTAAAATTTGTTTTCCAAATCCCATCTTTTCCTCCTGGAAAGTCCTATAAAAAAGGAAAGAGAAACTTGAAAAAGGATTCTGGAAAAGGACTGGGGTTTTTTTTGGAATATGTTGCAGAAAAATATTTTTTTAAGAGTTGAAATATAAAATAACTATAAATCCAGTACTGGAAAAGAGATGACATACATCTTTTTATACTGTTTTCTTAAAATGGCTTCTTTAGTTTTGACCAGCTCTCTGCATTTCTGTATCTGGGGAAGGCATGATTTGTTAGAACTTTTTGGATCATCTATCATTTTATATGCTATTACATTTTACAATACCAAAGCTTAGCTAGATTATCGCTGCCAAGAAAACACAAACACATTCATACAATATATGTGTTTATTTTAGTGCACATTATAGATGTGCACATAGAAGAACATTCCATAGGAAATGTGTTCCTATAATATAACCGTATAATCTACTATATATAAAGTAATGCTTACTCATAGATAATTGTATATAGGAACGATAGAGGCAAAACCCTTCATCTCTGTGCAATTTTGTTAGCAAAGGCTTTGCAAATGAAAGTTCAATATAGCCACCCTGGCTGAAGCACAGCACACATCTGAACTGCACAATTCTTATCTCACTGGTGGCTCTTGCAAGGAAGATATGAAAGTCTCATTCTTTCATAAGAGGGCTGCGTGGAATTGAGGATTGTATGGTTCTGGGGAGACTTACTGTATAATATCAGAAATTGCTAGACATTTGAAGACAGAAATGTCTTTCTCCTTTGAGTATTGCATCCTAAGTGCCAGCCAGAAATGATTTATACATGCTCATCCTTATTATGGACTACACATAATAAGGGCATGATAGAAATCGTATCTGCATAGATTCAGGCAGTTCCAAGAGATCTGCTGCCAGTTTTGTTTGACAAGACACTCAATCAAGTGAAAAGGTTCAAAATATTTCAGGAGGAACCTTCTGCATTTTTAAGACCCAATATTTGTATCCACATAACAGAAATCCTAAATGAGAGTAACATTAGTCTATATTCACCCTAAGTTGCATTTTGCAAAGAGGAAAATATTTTGAGCTTGGCTGCCAGCATTTTAAAATAAACATTTTATTCATTTCATCATTTCAATGAGATCCAACACATTCCTGTTGCTTTTTTCCTTCCTTGGAAGAATGTGAAACAGGATAATAATGTGCTGGAAAAAGGATCTCAGAACACATTTTATATATTATTTTATTAATTGGGCTGAGGGTGTTCCATTATACTACTTAATACCTCTACAGCTCTGTTCAAATCCTACCTGATCTTTGAAATGCAGGTCATTTTCCAAAGAAGCAGATGCATAAAGAAAAACAGAGCACTTCAGAGAATTTTATACAGAGAAAAATTACAGTGATGGGAATTGACATTCCTTAGAGTGCATCAGATTTTCCATGGAATGTTCCACTGCTCCCATTGAGGCCCAGTTTGTCTATACTTGAGCAATCCCATTACAGTCAGTAAAGCTACTCACATGAGTAAAGCTTCACAGGGCTTGCTTCTGATGGGCGAGGAAGGAGGGCAAGTCCTGTCCTAAAAATGACAAAAGGAACTCAGCCTGAGGCTGTCTCTTACAGAGTTAACCCCTCCTCCCCGTATCTTGAAAATCCATGCACATGCAAGTTGTTAAGCTGCTCCTAGAAAAGCTCTTTTTCTAAGACAGTGTTGTACAGCACAAACTGAGTCACGTGTAGGCCAAGAGGCTGTGCCATAGGAAAGCACCCAGAAGTAAAACATTCACTCTTCCAGCACTTACTGCACTGACAGCTTGATAAAATGGTTCAAGGCGTAATGTTCAAACAGAGGGAGAAAAAAATTAAAAATGTAATAATAAAGTTAAATGTAACTGTTTTAAAGTATAATTCTTTGGAGAGCTCAGTTTTATGTTGGGCCGGCATTTGAAGTAGCACTAGTCATTATTAACGGGAAGCACAGATAGAGGAGATTTAAATCACTAAAGTAATAAAATCTGAACGAGGGCTAGCACCTTGAAAGGCTCTTGGAGAGAAGATTGCATACAAATGCAATTAAAACGATGCTTATAAAATACTAAGATGTTAATTGGGTTTAGTCCCAGAAGCCCCAGCAGTACAGTATGTCAGAAGTTAGCTGGTTTGAAGTTTAAAAAGAGTGGTTTAATTTGTACACCTTGTCCTAATTACGAAGCTTTCTGCAGCCTGTGTATCGGCATGGTTTATTGTAGCTTAGAGCTTTGTAAAACAAACACACACCAGTTAATTGGGTTATTGCAATGGAAAATTGGGCTGCAGAACTGAAACCTTCCTTGCTAGTGTTTTTTTACAGCTTGTAATGAACGCTCCAGCAATGTCAGGATAGACTGATTTGTAAGGTGTGCAGTTTACAACTTGGTTATACCGCTGGTCCGAAAAATAGGTGATACAGTGAAAACAAAGACTAGCACGATATAATGTTGCTGAGCTGGTGGGTGGAAGCCCCAGCTGGCTTATTTATATCTTGCAATCCCCCCAAATACTCCAGCAGGTCTGAACTCTACATTCCCACATTCAAGAAAGGACCATAATAAGGCAGGGAGAGAATACCATGGTTGTTCAAGGAGCCCGTGGAGGCTGTGAGCACCTGCTGGGGGTCCTGTGAGGTCGTGTGTTTTTTCTCATAATCAGTAAATAAATACTTAGAATAAGAACAGAGTAATACAAAGAAAGGGGCAGAATGGGAGACGTTACTATTCAAGTGCTGCTCAGGACCACTCTCCTTGGAGTTCATTTGTGCCATTCAGCTGATACTCATTTCTTTGTATGAAGGAACACTTTCCAAAAGAAAATCTAGCCTCTCCCTTCCTGTCTTGCTTCAGTCCAGACTTCATGGAGTTGGGGGTCTCAGAACACAGTCCAGCAAAGTCCTTATCCAGGCCATGAAACCTCCCATATGTGGTTTGCTGTTATTTATTGTTAAACGGGCTCGGGCCCGGTACCCCCTCAAGCTTGTACTGTAGCAAATCAAAAGTTGCTTTGCTAAGATCAGTGGATTCCTCCTAATGGAAAGCAGATACCAGGAGAGGAGACAGACCCCTGTCATCATCTCAGCAGCGATCACAGACAGTGTGACCCTAACCTTCCCTTCCCTGCTCTGGCTCTGTCATTTGAGGTCAGATACCTGGAAACAGCTTGGAAACTTTATGAACCCTCAAATGCTGTGGAGGGTGGTGTGACAAGTCGACATGACTCTGATTTAGGTCCTTGATGTGGGGACTTCCTCCAACAAAGATAATTTCTTCTCTACCTCCCCAGGGAACTGGACTTCATTGGTCACTTCGGGACAGGCTTCTACTGAAAAGCAGTATGCTGCTCAGGCTCATATGGGTTTGGACCTGCCCTGCTGCAGGTCAGATCTGTGTCTGTCTGGAGAAGCATGGGAGTGCACACGCTGGGGAAAGCTGGTGATACACTGGGAAAGTGGAAGATCTTGTTTTCTGCATGTTTCTTAAAAGACTGACTGTTTCCAGACCCCAGGCAGTGACTACAACAGAGCCATGCCTAAAGTCTCTAGCTAAAATGCATGAATGGTGCAGTGAGGATCTAGAGACACTATACACCAAGGCACAAGTGAGAGCATAACAGAAATAATATAGTGTGTGACCAGCCCTACAGTCAGCAGACTACAGGACTGAGGAATGAATGTCCCTTTGCACATCATTATCTCATTTGTATGTATTATTTACATCATTATGGGCACAGCTGGCTAGACAGGCACTAACAGACCACTTTAGTTAGTCTTCAGGTAGCAAGTAAGTTGCTGAGAGGGAGGAATGGTCATACAATGCTAACTTTGCAGTTCAGGTGACATGACTAACATCAATCGATCATATACAATAGGTCTAACTTTCTTCAGTCTTGAGATACATGAGATAACTTACAAATGTCTCATAGCATGTACCTATGCAGATAAAGTTCTTACCACACAGAGGAGATTCATATTGGTTTGGTATCATTACCACTGGTTATATCTAATGCAAAATGCATGCTAAGAAAATCAGTGTGATCACTGGTAATTCCAGGTTTTCAGGCCACCCCTTTCCACCTTCCCCAGGAAACAGCCTGTCCGCACAGCTATCACTTCCTCTTAAAGGTTTGCAAAGCCCTGCATTTCCCAGTCTTTAGCTGCCACCCCAATTGCTGCATTTACATGCTACTTAAAATACATCAGGGCATAATCTCACCTCATTGAGGAGGGGATTTACATACACAGCTCCCATTAGCATTTATAGGCAATACGCATATAACTCACAGCCCAACACAGAATGAAAATATAATTATCATAACCATTGCCATATTGCGTGAGGCTTGGGCCATTCTGAGGCATAGGTCTAATTAGCTCTAAGCTGCAGAAGATTTGAGTGTAGTAGTTTCTTTTTGACTTACAGCTCAGTGCTTGGTCTGAATATTCAAATGTATTGTTTCTTTTTAGAGTAGCTCCTTCATGGCTCACTGTCATGTCAAAACTCCCTTATCTTAGTGATTTTTTGTAAAGGTCCCTGCAGGTGCATTAACATACATTTTTAGCCTGTTCTGTTGATCTCTGTTCTGGCTTCATTGTTTATAAATGCAAAAGACCAGTGCTGCACTGGTAACACTTTTATTTTTTATTCACTAGGATTTGCCAGCAGTGAAGTTATGTAACACTAAAAGGATATTTACATGCACTATTTCCAGATAAATGCATTTTGTGTGTGCTGAATTCACTTAAAAAGTTTATGATATTTGCAAAAATGGCAACTCCAGTCCTTATCACATAGGTCTGCCAGCTTTCATTGTGTGCAATGTTCCCCAAAGTTGGGAACAGTCACTCCTGGCTTCCTGTGCAGGCAAAGAGGAGGGAGACGCACCACCAGGAGACAATTAAGATTTTAGGTGGATTGAATGAAGCTCAGGAGGGTCTTATTTCTCTTTATTGAGATAATAAATTTATCCTACCTTATCTTAGGGAGCTTGCTGATATACCTAGAATCCCCTTTATGAAGTATTGATTTTAGGATGCTAGATCCATAACAATCATGAGGTAAAAGTCCATGTCTGTAGGAGCATATATCACAGAATAATTTCTTCTAAAGGATCTCTGAGATACAAATGTCTGTAAACTGTTTTTTTATAGGAGACCAAGTCTCAAGGTCCTTCTTTAGTTTCACTCTCCTCTGTAGAATGAAAGGTTTGCTTGGGTACAGAATGAATAAGAAATAATGAGCAAGATCTTCAAGGTTTGGGCTTTCCTCTACTAAGAGCCACAACCAGATTCCCAGCAGCTGCCTGTGTTCACCAGCTCAGCTCAAGTGGGCTGCACATTATGCAGAGTGTTCCCAATGCCACTTGAACTCTGAAGTGCATCTCCAACCACAAATACATCTGCCGTCTCAAGAGCCTGCAAATGAGCTTAACTCCTGAGCTTGGTGCGTGGGATCTTTTCTACTCCTAAGGGCACATCTTCACATTACAGCCAAGTTGATCAAATGAAAAGCACCCTGCCAAAAGGAAGATCCCACTTCAGCTTCTATCTACAGCCACATGCTTCTGCCTCTTGCTTCTTTGATGGATACATTCATCATACGGTCACTGGACAGCTCAGGTATCTGGTTGACTTGCAAAATAAATTAATATTTTTCTGCTGGATCAACCACTTGAATTGACTCATCCCATAAGGACTCAATTTCCAGTTCTGATCCTGTCCTGGGTTGAGTGAATGGTGGAGTTTTTTTGGTGGCAGGGGAGGGGGCTATCGGGGCAGCCCCCTGTGAGAAGCTTCTCGAAGCTCCCCCAGCTCCAAGCCAGCTCCACTTCTGTTTGGAAAATTGAGCCAATCAGCTGCGCCTCTGCGATAACATATTTAAGAAAGGACATGGTGACGGGCAGGGGGACTTGTGAGGAGGAGTTGCTGCAGCTGCGTGAACACCAAGGTCAGTGGAGGAACTGAGGAAGAAAGGAGGGGGGAGGTGTGCTGGAGCAGAGACCCCCCTGTATCCTGTGGTGAGACGGCAGGGCGGCCCCCCCTGCCACCCATGAAGATCTACGGTGGAGCAGACATTGATTTATGGCCTGTGGCTCCTGCTCAGATGATCAAGGGTCTGTGCCCAAAGAAGGCCGGGGTCTCATGGGAAAAGGTAGTCCCACTGCTGTAATTCAGTGCTGGGAGGATTGCAGCATGTGGGGGAGTCCCACGCCAGAGCAGCTCGGGAAGGGCTGCAGCCATGGGAGAGAATCCAGTCGGAGGAAGTTAGTGACCCATGACGGAGCAGTGTGGGGAATGCTGCGGCCCATGGGAGGAACTCATGTCGGAGAAAGTTTGTGGAGGACTGTCTCCTGTGAGAGGGGGACCGCGACGGAGCAGGAGGAACAAGTTCCGGACACTCCCCTCACCGAAGATGAAGGAAGTGGCAGCACTGACTGCACCCCCCATTCCCTGCCCCTGCGCCACTGAGGGAGGAGGTAGAGATATCGGGAGCAGAGCTGATCCGGGGAAGAAGGGAGGGGTGGGGGGAAGGTGTTTTCAAGATGTGGCAATGCTTCTCACTGTCCTATTCTGTTATGTGGTGTTAGTGTCTGTAATAAATGTATGTTTTTTTCCTTCCCCTAAAGAGTCTGCCTTTTGCTCGTGATCATAAAGGGGAATATTTCCCCATCCCAGTCCTATCTCGAACCCCAAGCCTGGCTCTCTGTCCCTTCTCATTGCCGGAGGGGAAGGGAGAGAGAGCTGCTGCATTGTGGTTGGCTGCCAATCAGGCCTAAACCACAGCAGATCCAAAGGGGAATTTTTTCATACAGCAAGAGTCAGCTTGCTTTTTGGGTGCAGCTCTTCATCAGAACTGCTCAGTGCAACATGAAACCTCACCCTTAGGTTGTGATGTCTGGGGCAAAAAAAAGTAGCTAGGAGGTGAAAAGAGGAGATGATCTGCATGTGCATGCAATATTAATCATCACATTGATTGAGGATTTAATGGGAAATACAAGTGGATGAAGAAATATTAAATTAATAGAATGGTACCAGGAGTTGATTAGGTGTTACACACCTAATGCTTAACTTTCGATGCTTTATTCTATTCCATTCCACTGTTTAAGCATTCAGAAAGTCCATCTGTGTGGTATTCAAGAAGTTTTGAGCAAAATACTAAGCAATGTATGGCTTGCTTACAATTTTGCATCACTCTTTGACATCCAAGTCCAAAAAGTATTGAATTTTATTTCTACTTCGATGCAAAGTCCTTGGCTAAGAGTCCTTCTTTTGGGTAATTGTAGCATCTTGAGGGGAATGGTAGAGCTACATTCACCTTCTTTATAGTCACCGTGGGAGGTTGCAAGATTTGAGGAAATGGGATCTAGTTAAAAGAGTGGGAAGTGATGAAAACATTATTCTAAGTATACTGTTGTCCACAGATGGAACATTATTATTTTACTAAAAAAAAAAAAAAAAAAAAATAAAAACCAAACAGGAGCACCAAACAACAGTTCTCACTGTGGAGCTCAAGAATATGAAAGAAGCCCTATGATCTGTTCCTAAACTCAGCCCTCCAAGGCCCAGCCAAGTCACTACCCACAGCTTTACCCATCAGCAACCCAGCTGAATGCCTGTGACCTTGTTGAGGAAGAGCCTATGAAATCTCCTCTTGTAGCATCTGTGATGGTGAAGAGTCAAAGACTGAAAAAATAGGTCTAACCAGTGTTGTGTTTTTTTCATTCCTCAGTGTGCATAAACTTACTTTGCTTCTTCCATCACCATTGTTTTGGAGGGAGACATGTAAAAAGGTATGGCAAATCTGAATTTAGAAATTAACTAGCTCCTAGAAGTTACATCTCTTGGGCATTCGGTCATTCCATGAAAACCAGAGAACTTGCAACAAAAATAATCTCAATTTTTCCACAAAACTTTCTGTTTTGACCAAAAAGTCAACAGTTGGAAGGAATGTGGTAAGGGAAGCTTGAATGGAAAATTTTCAGCTAGCAATCTCCTGAGCTGCCCTCTTATAAATACATCGACAATTTGGAAATTGAAAACATCCATCAAGTCAGTGGACTGCCTTTCTCCTGAGGTTGCCTTCCAAAAATGGGTACTGCTGGTCACCCTCCAGTCCTGCCCCTCCCTTCATTTGAGTACCACCCTCAGGCCCAGTGTCCAGCATGCAAGAGCAGTGCTCCTAGGGCCAGGACACGTCTCTGGAGAGAAAGGAAACACTGGCATCTCCTTTTGCTTCCTGTGAGTGTTGGCAAACTCCATTCCATCAGCGATGTAACTAGCTAATCTGCACTCATAGAGAAATCCCTCTGCCGTGGCACCACTGCCGTTTCAATCAACATCTGACTCCTTCAGAAAGGTGTTGCGAGCCTGCTTTGTTCCACTCGCTGTTCTGGAAGCAGGAGATAAGTGACACACTCCAACTTGCCGAAGGCTTTGGGAAAGTCATCCTGCTGGAGGAACTGTAGGAGAAGTCTCCCTGGGAATAGCAGCTCATATTTAACCTCCCCTAGATCATGTCAATGTGAGTCTGGAGAGAACAGGTCTTTCATTTTTCTTCCTCAGTAAGCTACCATATGTACCTCATCCCCCACTTAAGCTAAGAGATTGATGGCTAAATTGCTTAACCCTGGTGTTCTTAATTAATTAGGTCTACTTCATAGAAGGTATAATACAGTAGTTTAATTTAGACTTTGCTCAGTGCATGATATAAAATCCAGATTTATTACTATTTTTTATCAATTTTTATTTTTATATGATTCAGTCACTCATATAAAAAGACTACTGTATGTTATAGACTTTACAAAGTGATTCCCTGTAGGTATTGTAAAGTACAGGGTCTATTATATGACAGTAGTGTGTTTATAGCTAAGTTTTGGTGCATTGTTCAGGAATCCATTCAAAGATGGCATATAGAAAAGACATTTTATTCTGTAAAATAGTAAGGGGAAGTACCTGTTCTTTTGAAATATCGTCTTACAGTGCTTTTACATAATACTGAAGTGTATGGGATAACCACTGCTTTAGGAAACTCAATACTAAAAAGAAAATTACTTAGAATCTTTAAAGAATAAAAAAGGCACAACATTTTGTTGATAGCTCTTTTGTAAAAGATCTGCAGAGCTGTAATCTGGTGAAATCCACTGCTACTCTTGGTTAATGAGCAATTTGTTAGTTAACAGATGTTGTTATTAACATGAGAGGTACCTGGTTTATAACAGCATTACTTAATCACTGTGTGGGGTGGCAGAATCATTTATAAGAGCCAATGCAGTGGCATTGTGGCAACTGTAAGTGCTGCCATGTGGGAACACAAGGTGAAAGGGGTCACATATCTATTCTGGTGCATATGTTTGTGCTCTGTTTTGGGGGATTCTGGTTGCACTTTGCAAAGTTCCAGCAGAATTGACTTTAGAAGAGATGCAAGCAAAGACTGTGTGGAGACCATTTTAATGAGGGAGTCAGTTATATTCTCTTGATTTTAATCAGATATAATCTGTTGTGAGAATTGGCTCCATAAACATAAAAAGTATAGAAGTTCTTAAGGTACTGAGATGATCCAGGAATAGAGGTTGCACAAGGGCCTTACCTAGCCAGCAGGCAAACTGCCAGGTCTCTGTTTCTATAACGTGACACTGCCAGAGATTTTCAGAAAGTTTGGGGGTGTTTCCCTTTTACTGAAAGCTTAGTTTCCAGAGCCTGTTTTTTCAGATAGCTGGTTTTTGCTGAGAGTCATACATCTCTGGCCCAGGTTTAACTCCCAGTATTTCAGCTATTAAAGTTATTTCAAAATTCCCAGTATTTCATCTATTAAAGGTATGTCAAGGTAAGCACCCAAAATCTTTATTCTCTTCTTGAATTTTGGCCCAAGGAGCCCAGGCAGTTTGATTCTTTTCTGAGGATATTACACCAACATATTGCTCTTATTTTCCCAGAGTGCTAAAAAAATACAAGGGCACTTATGACTCTTACAAGGGAAACAAAGGGAAATAGAGGAGAATGAAGACACTGAGGAACTTTCACAATGTCTCTCTTGCCCAGCTGCCAGCTCAAAGCGTGATAACATAAAGTCTCTCAGGGCACGCCACAAGGAAAACCAAGTAAATTAAAATAGCAAAACAAACAAGCACCTTCTAAATATGAGCCTGACTTTCTAGATGAAGATCTAGGTCTGAAAAGTCTGAGAATTTTTAAGATAAGCTTAAAACCTTCAAGTTGCATAGCCACTCCAAAACACAAACAGTGAAGTGACCGTACTTCCATAAGAAAATGTCTTGATACTGTGCCTGTAAGCCCAGATATAAAATGCCATCTAGTAAGGCCCTAGGAAAGGAAATTGGTATACTTCATGTCACCAGATTTAACATCATGAAAGCAGCAAATAGGAAGGAAGGATTCAGCTCCATTCACTGCCCTTTGCTTCCAGTTCACCAGACTTTTCCTCCTTCCTGGGAGTATTACCTGTCTGACCTGACCAGACCTTCAGCCAGATAATCTTCATCCTTGAGTCAGTCCTCTCAGTTATTGCACGGGCTGTTCTAAAAGCAATGCAGCTTAATGCAGGCTATTGATAAACTGAAGACATCAGACCCCCTGGAATCATCAGTAAAGCACCTAGAAGCACTTCAGCAGCAGCTGCACAAGAGACAAGGAGGACTTGGAGAGGAGAAACTGCTCAATACAACCCTCCTGGATTCCTCAAGGGAAAATGATATAGCTGCCCAATGGTCAGTCCTTCCACCAAAAGCAGTAGATGCTAAGGATGTGAAAGAGCTCCATATTTAGTAGCCTGAGAGTATCCCTCCATAAAGCAAGAAGAGTGGCAACAGAAGTACAGGTTTTATTTCCAACTCTTTCCTAGGTAGCATCAACTTGAAGCAAGAGCCCATAGTATTTCTCATGCAAATGCATGCAGGGCAGTTGAGAATAAAGACACAATAATATGTGGTTCAAAAAAAATGCTCTGACAGAAGAATGAACAAGTGCAGGTTAAAAGGTAAGCTTGCAGCTTGGATTGAAATCAGCATATTGACTCAGCTTTACAGATCCCCAGCCCAAAATTAATTCCACACAATAACTAAGCAGTTGCCTTCCAAAGGTGTTAAGCCTATTTGCGTTTTGTTTGTTTTGGAATGGCCAATAAAACAGCTTTAGATGATGTCAAACAGTGCTTAGGCCCATACAGAGGGAGACAGCTGCTTAGATAAATACTCAAGCCCCAAACCATGTTCTGTTTTATAAGTCAGCAAAAGCTCTTTGAAAATCCACTTGATATGTAGTTGGGAGCTAATACGACTTCCTCACACCTGCCAAACCACTCTGGGCAGGTCCGAAGTAGGCAGTAAGCTTGCCCACCAGTCTGAGCTTGTGCTATTATTTCTTTTCTCCTAGGAAAATTATAGAGCCTTCTCGTATCTTTCTGAATATTAATCTCTCTATGATGCTGCAATCCCTGAGATCAGGTGCTGCCACTGCTTCTTGCAATAGAAAAGTGGTAGATAGTCATAACCATGTACAACCAAAGCTGCCTGAAGGCACTTCCCATCATTTTACTTAAGACGATTGCTATGGCCAAGCAAATCCCTCACAGAGTTCTTTCTCTATAAATTTATTATTTTCTCTGTTTCTCCCTTTGACCTGTAATTAAAACCCCTCAGACTTGAAGTGTGCCTTTAACCTTTAGTTTTCAGATAAATGTATACTGCACTTCAGGTATAATACATGAAAAGCACTACGTAAGCTCTGAAGAGAGAATCATTCCAGTGTTTTTGGAATGAGAGAAGGCTCCAGTCCTTATCTGTGTTACACTGGTGTCAGTTGGGAGTAATTCCATAAAAGCCAAGGAAATCATCATTGCTAAGAGCTGAAGGTGCTCTGTGGTCCCACATTCAGCCCCAGTGACCGTATACAAAACCAAGTGGTTAAGAAACAGCTACTAACTCTGTGTGCCAAGCAAAACACAGGAGGTGCTTTAGGGCATAATAGCACATACTTTTTAAATCCTGAGCCCTGGTTTAAAACTAGTCACTGGTAGAAATAGTACTCAGAGGGACATGTCCTGGTATCTCACTTATCTTTGCTGTGAATGAGAAAAAGGGAGGTAGGGCAAGAAGCACATTGCTGAACTGGTGCTATGTTTCAGACAGGGCTGAGCCAGACTAATGTGCCAGCTATAGCATTATTCTTCTGGGCACAGAAGAAGGAAAAGCCACCAAGAGATGTTTGAGGAAAAATATCTGTGGGTGGGCTTCCTGCAAATGCTTGATTCCAACACACCAGCCTGAGTCCTTCATAGGAAGACAAAGCTATGATTCTGGGCATAACATACACAATTTTGATCCTAGAGTGCTCCATGTTGCCATTTAGGAGAGATGGCTGGTTAATGGAACTTTGTACAGATTCATGTCTCTGCCATCGCTTCAGGGGGCTAGAACAAATGCTTCAAAAGAAACAGAAGCAGCAAAGAGGAAAAAATAAAAGGAAAAGACCAGTGCATCCTTTGTCCAAAGTGGTCTCTGTGCTATGACTTATCCAAAGTGTGGATCAGAACTGGTGGGATTCCTCAGAGTTACTGAAAACCAACACAGTTACTTCCTTCTGAAATGTTGATGAGGAGTTGAAACTTTCAGAGAAGGTGAAAATTAAGGCAGATTGTTTGATGGCAATAATGGTTTCTTCAATGCAACATGATCATTTGCTTTTTATAAAGAGGAAAGAAGGGATAACATGGCCAACACCAATCAAACCATTTACAATGGCCAAAAGAGATGGAGCTGAGGCCTTCAAGTACTACAAAGAAGCCAAGTAGGGTAAGGAGAAAGATGACAAGAAGTTGGATACAAGTGCAAAATTATTTCCTTTCCATTCAACATAATAATAGACCTACAGCTGACCTTGAAACTTCCAAAAGGTGCCCTTGTATTGAGGCCTGGAAACAGTAGAAACAGCAGAGGGCTTCTGATCTCTAGGAACTTCACTCACTCACTGAACTTTTGAGCTGTCATTTCCAATAAACTTGGCTGCAGATGAACCAGAACTTTTCTTTTTTTAAAGGAAAACTATTCATAGTTTGAAAAAAGAATTGCGGGGATTTTTTCCCTTTGTCGTTCCATTTGACGTCCAAAAAAACTACAATATCCTTGTGGAGTAGAAAGCGAAATAGATGGAAGAGGAAAAGCAGTAAGAATAATGTTACAATGAAACCACAAGCAACAGAAGAGGAAATGTTAAAGACCCTAAACCCAAAGAGAAAAATCAAGCTAAGAGCATGTCTTTAAAGCAACTGAGACCCAAATGTGCTTAGGGAAATTAAGCGATTCCCTGTACGAGCTACTTTCTCATTCTAAAATGGGTTGATAATGATTAGCAACCAACACATTGAATGAATATCTCTTTCTACTATCAAAAGTTTTAACTTGTCTATAGCAGACTTGACTCCTAAACCTAAGCAGTTCAGGAAGGTGACCTGAGATGACAGCAGAGGATGACACACTACTGACTACAGTGAAGAAGTAGGAGGAACGATTGTGCCTATCAATTATTAAACAGAGAGAAGGGAAGGACCCAGTGAATAACTAATACATGGAAGCCTCCATTTCTGTGCTTCATGCAGACTTTGGTAGCCTAGATTTAATAGAAGAGAAAGCTTTATTATAGATAAAATTTAAGTGTAAAGCGATCAAATGTTTTTTCTTTAATTAAGTAGTCATTAAAAACTTGTTTTCTGTCAATCTGATATAAAGGAATGTAATCTTTGGGGTACTAGGCAAATGTTCCTCACATCATCCATAATGGGGAACACAGAGTTAGGCAGTAGTTACGCTGAGGACTAAATGCCTGAGTCACTGAAAACCTCCACAAAATGCTTGGTGGCACCGCTAATGCAGCCAGTTAGGAAAATCTTGGCTGATGAATGGGAAGAGAAACAGTACAGCAATAAATTCCTATGTCTACTCTGCAGTCAACAGATTTGTCTTGTACTATATTCAAGCTGGGTGTTTTTCACCTTGTACAGAGAATCAATGCAAAATTTAGGCTACATTTTAAGTTTGCGTAAGCCAAAGCTTTCCAAATCTTCCTGAGTACTTCCTAAATGTTCCCATGAGTTCTGTACATGGCTTTTCATTTTCAAGCAGAGAAGGATTGCAATTTTTAACTTGTTCCAATCCTACTCCCACTTCCTGTCATTCTGTGCCTGCTCTGCATCTTGTATATTGACCTTTCTGGTGTAGCAGAGATTTACAAGCAGAACTACCTTGCTGAGGCCCTTTAGGTCCCAGAAATAGAAAGAACCTTGCCAGAGGTAGATGCACGCATGAAATGAGATAGCATATTCTACATCTGATAAAGCTTCCTTGGCTTAGATTTCTGAAAATCATTACCTGTGTCTATTTCTGTAACGCATATCGATCAAAAAGTGCATGCTTCTTACTGTCTCTGAAAAAACAAAGTTTTAGCCAGACATGATCTGAACTGACATGTCTACCAAAATGGTGATGTGCTACAAGAAAGCCAAGGAAACAACCTCCCTTAAATGATCCTTCTTAAAATAGAGGAAACAGCAAATGGCACCAAATCTGTTTTCTTTAACTCCTAGAACTACTTTTAGGAATAGAAGTAGAATTTGCCTAATGACCTTTATAACAAGGTAGTGAAAAAAGACTTCCAGGATTCGTTATGATGGGATTAATTCAGAACAAATTCACCGACTCCAATGGCATTACCTCAGCCTTACACCACTACATCCAGATCTCCCTCAGCATCAGCAGAGGCGCTGCAGGTTTCCTTTGCTGCCTTAATTCCAGATCCCACCATAAATCTCAGATTTCATTTGACTGGGAAGGAGGAAGTTTTATTTTTTGAGTCTACCATAAGTTGGCAGTGGTAGCTTTTTATAAAAGGCTGTTGATATTTGTATCCATCTTAGATCCAGTGAAAAAAATGGCTTTAGCATGGGAAGGTCCAGATCTGTTGCTAATTTGTTTTATGGGAGGCCTTTGAGCAGAAAATTTTGGTCCAGAACTCAATAGAATTAGAAAGAGAAGAACAAGTGAAGTCAGAGGACTTGAGATCAGACATTTTGCCTCTGACACATCCTTGGTTACCAGTAACATGGAGAGTCACCTTTGGCATTACATCAACCTGCAAGGTGCTGAGCGCTTCCAGCTCCTTTTATACTTTGTGGGGAGATGGCACCTTGAAGGATCAGGCCATGTGCGTGCCAGGGTAAACCAATAGCCCCTTCCAGCTCCTGCACAAGGAGGGGAGATCCTCGGTCACACCAGAAACCCTACCAAAGACTGAGCACAGGCATGCTGGTGTTAAGTCATCAGCGTACAGATGCCTCACTGAACAGTTGGGGTTTTAATAGGCTAGATATTGTCCCAGCATTTGGTATTCATAGATAATAATAGAGATTACGTTTACTTAATGTATTTGCTATTTAGGCAGATGATTCATGTTAAGCCATCGGCATTCAGTGGCAAACATCATTAGTTCAAATTGTATGAGAGAAAGGCCCAGGAAGAGGAGTCACAATCTGGCCTCTATCATAAACAGCTGTGTTTCTAAATCACCATTTTCGGTTTGTTTCCTGTAGTTGTTGGTATATACTGTACACTGAAAATTAGGCCTCAAAAACACTTATTAAAAATTTATACAGCTTATGACAGGCTCTTTCAGAAACATAACCCTTAACTAATTCATGTTCACTTACCCTGCAGTTTTCTATTTATACTACTTTACAATTTCTGTGTATTTGTACTATAAATTATTTAATGACATCAAGGTTTTTATTTTGATGAGAGAATTTTTGATGAATTTGACAGAGTAATTACTTCAAATCCTGCTCTGGATCACTATGAAAATATTTAATTTTATTTACTCCAATAAATAATTAAAATGTGAGAGTAGGAAGCATACTCACAGTGCCTTATAGCCTGTGACTTCTGTTTGCTTCTCCCTAATTAAAATAGCAATGTTTATGTGTATACTGATTTAAAATAATAATAAATTACCAGCTGGGGAGGGACATCTAAAGGAGGAGGAAGAGGAGGACTCTTGTAGCAACAAGCACAGTCTTAAATACAGGAAAAAGATATTCTGAAGACATAGGAGGTTATTGATCCCCCCAACACTATTAGATAGAGGCACTCAGGATAGAATCTCAACAAGGTACATGTTACTCAGATGAAGACTCTTACTTTTGTGGATTTAAAGTTTAAGAAAGGGCAGCCTTTTAGATGCTCCCAGCTGCTTCAGCAGTATTTTAAGCACATGCTTAACTTGAACCCATGAGCAGTTCCACTTACTTCAAGAACATTCATGCTCAGATTTAAATTAAAGTATTGAAGTACTGTTCTGGCAGCAGCCTAAATCTTCTGCTAAATCAAATATTAAAATTACAGTGTCTCTTAACCATGTGATTTAATCCAAAACAAATACTCTTTGCCCCACTGAGGAAAGCTCAGGTGGCAATGCTCACGGGTGTGTAGGCTGCAGTCCTCTATCTCCTCTAAAGAATTTACATAAATTCAAATATCTTTATAAGTCTCATTTTACTGCTTTCAGGTCAGAGGGCTAAAAAACAGAGAAACTGTGTGTATAAAAACAAAGAAAGAAGGAAAAGCCTGAACCCTCAGAACCTCTTAATTGTTTTACAGGTCACAAACAGGCACATATTAAAAGTTTTTAATTACACTGAAGCCATCAAGCATGCAAGTGCATAGTCATTATCATATAATAAGTGGTTAATTACCTCATTAATTGGCTTTTTTTTAACATTAAAACTTTCTCATTATTGCCAGGTACAATGGTGATCTGGTTACCCACAGTCTGGTAATTGAGAAAAACTGACATTTCTTGACAAAATGACTATTTGTATTTCAGAGGATTAGAATGAAGGGGGGAGGGGACATTGGTCAAACAGCTGCAAGGAAAAGTAGAAGTATTTTGCTTTTTTCTAAACTATTTGCATGGCTAAAAGAGGTAAATTACAGATGATCCTAGTTGGCATGAAGGACGGAGCTTTTTGGTGCTTTAGTCGTAGGTAAGAAGTCAGTAACAGTTGGCAAACAGTGGCTGAAAATCAGTGCCATCTGTCGGCAGTTTGCCGGACTATATGCAAACTGAACGGGTGATATCTCAGTCCAATTCCCCCTGGACAGGTGTTCATATCTCCCCCAAAACACTAACAGCTTTGCAACAAATTGGCACTCTGGGTGGCAGCATCAGCGGAGAGGATGCAATCTGAATATTCATAGAGCTGGTGAATGAAACGGCAAAGACTTTGGGACCTACCACTACCCCCAGTTACTCCATAACCTCAACAGGCTCCATCCGTGCAACTGAGACACAAATTACACCCCTCCTTCATACCCAAGTGCCTTCCAGTGACACAAATAGTTTGCAGGCTGAGCACCACAGGAGGAGATTTTGACCGCAAGCACAGGCCATGACACACTGCACAGGGCTCTGGATGCAGTGATGCAACACGGGAACTCACTCCCAGCTCCTGTATAGCTCGGTCGCTCTCTCTGCCCCTCGCGGCAATCGCGCACGCACATGCACAGACACACATGCACAAAAACACACACACCCACACAACCCGCGATTTCATTGTGAGCTCTGATGTGACTGAAAGTCACGGCCGGTAATAAATCCTTGCTGCTGGTATCAGGTTGGATTGCATGTCAGTGGGTTAATCCAATAGCAGACCCTAATGACACGACTTTCAGCTTGCTGCAAAAGCAATCTCTGTGCAATGTGCCATATTTCTATGGCACTGCCTCAAGCCGCAATGAGTAACACGTTCTGTCGCAGGCTGTTGTAAACACTCAGGCTGCTCGTCATGTACCGTGCATGATTTGTCTGAGCGGAGACCTAAAATCTTACACCTGACTGTTTCACTCACTATCAAGCCTAAATAAAGCTTCAATGGCAGAAGCAAGCAGAGAACACAAACCCGTTGTGACTGGTGCTCAGAGCCAAACGCTTAGGAGCAGAAGATGTGCGGTTTTTGTTTTTTGCTTTTTGTGGAGACAGTGGAAGTAGCAGCAGTAAGGGAGGGTGTAGCCCAGAGAGGTGCTGAACGCCATCCAAGCACTTCCAGGCAATGGGAGAGAAGGAACTGGAGCTCGTCCTTTCTGGGACTAAAATCCTTTGGCTATGGGTTTAGGTGCAACATGATTTTGAGCTGAAGGAGGTCTGGTAGCTAAAAGGAGCGTGGAAGGCCTATTTGTCTTCTATTCCTGGCCTTCCTATTGATTTGTTTGTAACCTCAGGAGAGTCCTGTCTGGGCCAAAATGTTCTCACATTGGAAGCCAAAAGTTAATTTAAGATAATGCAGCGGTTAAATAAGCATTTTGATATTCAGAGGTGATAATGTCAAAGAATGGAAGAAGAACGTGATACAGCGCACCTTTTCTTTAACATTTTACTTGCACTCATTTGAAGACATGAGTCTATAGAATAGCAGCCTCCATGACATGTAAAACAGTGTTTGGCATCTGTTTTTCCCTTTATCTTTTCTCCTTCCTTTTTTTTTTTTTATTTCTAGTATGTGCAGCTAACACTGAAGATTTTATTTTTCCTTTTTAATGGAGCAATTGTTATTGACTACCTGGTGCCTGTGTTCACAGGGTAGGAAAATAACCCAATAAAATCTACTGAACCTAAAAATAAAGAACCCAAAACAACAACAGGAGCTCTCTGTATCATGTGCACCTGGAGGAAAGAGTGCTGTAATTCATGCAGTCCATTGCCCATTAGGAAATACAATACTGTAGTGGGCCTGTCTATATCCTGCTAAACAAGGGACCTGGGGCAAACTGCCTGCTTGTCCCATCACTGTTCTGGACTATCCTACAGAAGGAATGCAGTGTATGAATGGTTGAGCTTATTCACAGATCTTCAAGTTCCTTGGTTCCCATTAGCTAGTAGAGGGTTTGGCAGCCCTTTCCAAAGGGCCCATAACTTGGTCGAACTCTGTGACAATGTGAGAAACAAGTTCCGGCACCAAAGCCATATTAAAAGTCTGGACCAATTTGCAGAAAGACCAGCGAATTAGCCAGGGCTTGAAGATTTGCTTTGAAAGCTTAAAAAGTTAATGAAGCTTGAAAATCATGATGTTTAAGAAATGTTCCTCAGTATCAAGCCCTACCCAGTATGCTCCTAAACCTGTACTGATAAAACCCTCCCTGTGACAGGCCCAAGAAAACATTTACATTTGAAATTGCTTATCACTGCATTTAAGCATCTTTTCTCCTTTGCAATTATATTATTACTATTTACAAATCATTAAATGTTGACCGCGAATGAAGCAGACATACAGGATATAACTTCTGTTTCAACTCAAGGCCCTTGCAGTTCCTCCTTTGAGAATGAGGACATTAACTACACCAGGACACAAATGGTGCTGAAGTTTTACTACGAAAACAAAGAGCAAGTAAAGCAAATTTTAAATTGTGTAAAAAAGGGGAAGAAAATGTCCTTCCTCCAGAAACTTCTTGGGTGGGAAGTGGCATCAGTCATGCCACAAGGACAGGAGGAGCAAGAGCATTTTATTGGAAAATAAAGATGTGAGTAAATATACTATGATGAATATAAAATGCCTCTTTTGGATTTAATTAGGAGTCACCTTTTTAGGTGACCAGGAATTAAACTCCTCTTTTAAGGGCACCGCTTTGTACCTGACTTTTCACACAGCAAAGCATATGGCAAAAAAGCAGGAAGTGGGGATTAAGGTACATTTTAACGGGCAGCATGTTCAGCCAGATGGCCTATTCCCTGCTCCTTGAGATCTGTATGCTTTTTTCCCCCACCAGAGTTATTTTGGTTGAATTCCTTACCCCAAATAAAAAACCAAGTCCATATTTTATGCTATTTTAATGCACACTTCTCAGTTCATCTCACACACTTCCCCATGCATAGGCTTTTTAAACAGAAACCACAGTATAAAGGTAAGCAAGGGTCTTTCTAGCTTTGAGGACAACAGTACCTCAAGACTTAAGAGCCTTTTCCAATGAGCGCCCCATGCCTTTCTCAACTAATCTCAGCAGCAGCAGTGATAGCATCATGATGTTGTTATATCCATGCTGATGGCAACAAAGGAGGGCAACAAGGGGCCAGAGCTGGTGAAGTGCAGCACAAGTCTCCAACTGCCCCAGACATGGAATTCCCAGAAAGTTTGAAGCAGGATACAAATCTGGAGGGATTTTTTCTACACGCTCTCCTCACTTTTCTCCCTCTGCTGTGGAAGCTGCCTGTCTGTTCCTCGTTAACAGCCCCCAGTACTGCAGAGCTGACCTAAAAGATTCTGCACACCTGACAAGCTGGGCAGAACCAGGAGTTCCTATGGCCAAGGGTCACTGATGGCACCACAGAGTGATAATGAAAACATGAAGATGAGGTAAAAGAACCACTCTTTGTTGAAAGGGGAGGAAGATAATGGCAATTAAACAATATGGATGCTTTTGAGAAGGTGAAGCTAGAGAAGAACCCTAGTTGCTATGTCAAGGCACTTAAAAATTGTCCACCATTCCCTTTTAAAGCCAAGAACTAAATGTGGGATTAAAAGACCTCCAGAACTGAGTTAACTACAGTGAAACTGTCAGCAGAGAAGATTACTGAGAAAACTCATGAAAAGGGAAAAAAAGGAGCATTTGGTGGTGCAGTTTGGAGAGTCCTCTAATGAGTCATCTGGCTGGCACACAAACCAGGATGGCAATGATTAGGCATTGGTGCCTATGGTCACCAGCAGCCAGGTGAATCGGTCCAGTTCCACTGACGCACTAAACAGACAGGTACCCATGTCACTGGAAAGCAAGGGCTAGAGGCACCAGTCTTCCTGATACGCTGCACTGCAACTGCTCTGGACCCATTGGACAGATGGAGAGAAGCAGACAGAGCAACAGAACATCTCTGTTGTGCCCAGGAGCAGTTGTCCAGGAACAGCAAATAACAAAATAGAGAAATACTCACATCTAGTAATGTATATATCACAGCTATTGTTATATATACCTACACACACACACATATATACATGAAAAAATATGAAGCAAGTAAGCAATCCCATTTTAAGAGAAATACACTATTTTTATGGCATACAAAAAACAGTAATGATGATTACACTTCCTCGGTGGACGTCTTCATGACTACAATGTAAATTGCATGACACAAATGCAAGAATAAGGCTTCAAAATTCTGACAAATAGCTACTGGAGAAATTTGGATAAGACATCAAGGGGGGAGTAGTGGGGAACTTCCTGTGGCTGGAGCTGGACAGTGTGTAATGAGCAAAATTCATTATCTTAAACTTTTGGCTATGATGTGTAATTGTTAACCTCTGCCGTTAGTTCAAGGCTCCTTTCAGTAAAATATATGGGTTGCCATCAAAGCTGATTTGGATTAGGAAGCAAGCATGTGCCCTCACTTTTAGGTTATATTAATACACCAAAATCAATAACATGCCATAGCTTTCAGAAGTAGTAATAAAACACCCTAAAATATTCCCAGAATACTTCTATAAATTATTTGTTCAATGTACTTATGTTAAAAAGGTTGTCAGTTACAGTGCTCTGAAAGACTCTAAAATTACAAGTCATCATATTTGTATTTGATAAACCCCCTGCTGTTTTGGGTCAGAGAGGGCTCCAGAACGGGGGGAAAAAATCATTATTTTCCCTAATAAATAAATTACTTGCCTATATTTCATGTATCACTAAAGCCTGCCAGTATTGAGGGCTTAAATAATAAATAGCAAATAGCTCCATTCATTTATTAATAATAATGCATCTTTTCTTCCTCTTACCATATTTGCGGGCAATGGATTGAACGGTAGTCAGGTGGAAGGACAAATAGTTGGGCCACAGGGAACATTTAAAATTTTCCAGTTTAAGGTGAACATGTCAGCACTGACAGCCCTTTTAGCTTCGCCTGTGTGGTGTGGTGCCTGGGCTGTGTACTGTCAGTGGTGGGAGCCTTTGGACTTCAAAACTGTAAAAGCACTTGGCAACCTGATTAGCTAATGGAGTTCATAGGTGTGAGTGTTTCTTAAATGAAAACCCATTTTGAAATAGTCATTACAATACCTGCTCAACCCTGTTCAGCAAAGCATGGAGGTACCTCACTACCCTTGGCAGGTTTAATGTCCATAACACCTCTGATGGGGCAGCCTGATCCCTGGCTGCATGGGTGACAAACAAAGATGTTGTAAAGGAAATGTAGTAAGGAAAGGCAGTACGTAGAGGGCTGATCGAGGTAAACATCTGTCTTACCTTCAACTAACCAAAGAGATGTGTTTTATTTGTGACTGTTCTCAGCATAAACTGCTCGTTCCCTTTATGACATAATCCACATCTACATCAATATTATTTTTAACAGTCATTCCCCTTCATGGCTCTCTGATTTAAAGAAAAATAAAACGAGAAGAGTTTACCAGAGAATTGCAGGTTTCACAAGCTCTGAAACCTCCAGACGAATATCCTCCTCCCATAAGCAGGGTATTGCAGCTGACTGTCAGTGCAAGTAGTGGCATGGATGTGTATGTGAGTCCTAGGGACCAAAGTTCTTAATATCACCAGCAGCCCAGTCTGCAGGCAGTGGGATAAGTGGATCAGCATGGATTTCAGCATCATGCCTTAATCCAACATCTTCTATGGAGAGTTAAGAGAACACACTCACACACACACAGATGACCACATCCACCACCACCTTTCCTCCAGAAGAAGAAAGACAGCTGGAACCTCTGTATTCATGTAGGTCTTGGCATCATCATGCCTGATGATGGAGAATGAACTCCTTCCTTTCTTTGTCTAAACCTCCAGTGGAAGCAGATGAGATGTAAGCAGCCTCATATTAACCAGAAAGTTACCTTTGCTCCTTACCTGGAGGGCTAATCTTTTTTAAGGGTCGGGAAGAAAGTACTTTGCATTCTGTGTCCCTTGAGCAACCCACACCCCCTTCTGACAAAATAAAAAGTCAAGAAAAGAGAAAAATGCATCAAGTGCTACCACACATATTAGACACATATCAGAACATGTTGAAATCTGGAAGCTGACAGCCTTGGATAGGAGGGGCTGTCAGCATTTCAGGTTGTCACTATTAAGAAGAGCAAGTATGGTGGCACTCAGTCAGGGTGCCGAGTCTTCAAGAGCACGCCCTGCTACCCTCCAAAGGAATTTAATCATGCAGCCAGCTACGGTAACTTCACTTCCAACTACCTACAGAGTGCAGGTTTGTGTTTAAAGCAGACTATTTCTTACAGCCTTACCCACTGTGAAGTGCAGTTATGTTTTTCTACAAGATTTAGCTACAGGGCAAAAGACTTCAAGCATCTAAAAATACAGATGAGAGATCCAGTGTGATACTGCTGACCCAGTCTAATAAGACCCTTGATAGCCGGATGAGTTGGGTCACATCCTCACGCCCGGAGTGCTACTGGCTCTTTTTTGACCTAGGTAAATTGCTTCTTTTCTTCTGACTATTCCTTAAGCTACCCTAGGCACCAAGCAAGGAAAGTAAACACATGGCAAAGGCACAATAGGCAGAACGGACTTGATCTTTGTTTAAAGCACAGGGTCAGCTCCTCGCTGTGAGCAGATTTTCCTCTTTGGAAACAGGTTCATGTTTATGTTTTAAGTTCCAGCAACATGCTCTGGATTTTCAACATGTGCAGCACATCTGCTCCAACCCAGATTTATGAACAAATCTGCATATAATTGTGCTGGGCTAGGGTGTTGTTGTTGTTATATTCCCCCCTCATACCCACCCTTTAAATAAAATGGCTTTGTCCAGGGCTGTATAAACCCCTGATTCCAAGCCATATAATTTTATGGACAGGAAAAAAAAAAAAAAAAAAGTTCTTTTGTATTGCACCTGAGCTCATTAAAACCCCCAAATTCCATAATTTTACACTACCATGTGCTGCATATCGTGTTTAGTACCTAGCAGAGTAATTGCTTACAGTCCTCAGAGTGAGTGCACATAAGGTGGAGAAATGATGGAACAGGTGGGATAGCCACCCTGTGCTTGGTAATCGCAGGTTTACACCCTGCACAGCTGACGTAAAGCTGGGTGGATGAACAGTTCAAAAGCCTGGATTAAGGTCTTTTGTTAGCCCTGTAGTGGGTGCCAAGTCCCAGACATCAGCTTCCAGTGAACACAATGGCTTCTGTAATGGACCAGAAAAAACAAATAAGCACGTGGGATACAGACTGGGAAAAGAGAGAAGCCAAGGATAAGAGGGTCGAGGTGAAAGATCCAAGATACCAGAGAAACTGGCAACTTAAACAAGTTAACCAGACATCACAAGAGAAAATAACCCTGGAAAATTCAAGAGAAAGTGAGCAGCCCAAGAACTCTTCTGTGGCAATATTCAAGGTTTCCTAACTTGGTCTGGAACAAAACCAAAACCTTTAGTGCATCCTCACAAAGCGAATGATGTCAAAACAGTTGTTTCTAAATCAGAAAGGGTTTGCACACTCCCCAGCTCTGGGAGAAAAGACTCTGTGAAGCTGCTTTTGCCACCATGTCTTGAATGCATGAAGATCTTCTGAGGTGGGAAGAGGAGAGGAAGGTGCAAGCAGATTTATAGTGCAGTCACACATGCTCTATATTGGGTGACTACATTCTTTGGAGACTAAATTCCCCTCAGTTGACATTAAATGCTTGCTCAAGTGCTGAATGGGATCCAGTTGCAAAGGATGAACACTGTGTTCAGTGCTCCTAAGGGGCACATTCTAGAGACATTTGTCTCAGTCCACGGGCTACCCAGCCTGATGCCTCAGAATGGATTTAGGTCTCCAGCCTGTAAGAGAGAGTTTTTTAAAAACTATCCATGCATGGCTTGCTCAAGGACACACAGGACTGTTGTAGCAGAGAAACTCATTTCAGCCATGGCTCCCAAGTCCCATCCATGTGCCCTAATCGCTAGACTTGTATCAGAGCTGCTGATAAGCTTTGAGTGATTTCCTTGTGCCTGGAACTGTAAGTGTGCTCTGCTTGAGATTCTCCAATGTCTTATCTGCAGCCTTTCAGATAGTTAAGATTAGGAAGGCAGAAAAAAGACAGAGACACTGTGTTCACAAAAAACTGTGAACAGGGTGATTGAAGTGGGCATATGCTGATCTACGCCTACATAGCCAGTGGGTTCATATAGGTTTTGCTTACTAGCCTGGTTTCTTAAGGAAGCAAAAACAACAAACCAAAAATCTCTTGAAACCACTGAAACCAACAAGTTGGCTTTGCAATGGTCAGAGAGACTAATATTTTGGTAACAGCAAAGCAGAAACACAAAAATTACACATAGCTGTGCTCAGCCTTAAATGGTGGGAAAGGTGGAAGGCTCTAACCTCGACATGAGGAAACTTTTGACATTTAGAGTTTCAGAAGTCTTTTAGCAAAGAACAACTTGTTTCCTTTTTTTTTTTTTTTTTTTTTACTAGGGTGCCTCCTCATTTAAAACATATAATGAATGTGAACAGTCATCAGTCTGTAAATACTGGTTTTAAGTTCACCAGAGCTTTGTTGAGATATTCCTCCTAGGTAACAAGTCTGTGGCTCATTAGTCTCTCATTAGCAAGATAGAAATAAAGATGCAAAAGGAAAAAAAATACTTTCTCCAAAGATATTGTTGCCGTCTAATTGCCTGCAAGGAATTCTTAATAATGTTTACTAATGCCTTTTCAGCATTGCCAATTTTATAATGTTCCAGATGTGACGTTGCTGTTCCCTGCTGTGATATTACTAACTCTGCTAAGGCACCTACAGTACTAAGTTTGGAAAGATTTTAGCCCCATCTTATGTCACTGACATGAAACAACATCCGTTTGGGCTTTCCAGCATCACACTTGTACTTTTGAAAAAAATTACCAGAAAAACCCTGTCTGATCCACTGTTTACACAGAACTAAGTAAATTCAATCACAACATGCGCTGGTAGGATCCAACAGCCTTACAATGGACATTAACAGCACTATCAGTTACTCAAAGTTCAGCGACATTTGCTTTCCTTTTTTTGATTTTTAATATATTCTTTCAGACTTTGAGACATTAATTAGTTCCTTATTTGTAGAGAAATATCTTTTGTTTGGGATATGATTTTATATTGTAAGCAGCATTTGGAATATAAAACAAGCAGATGTTAGCAAGGATCTGAAAGCAAGGCTCACAGCATCAACGCTGTGTTATACCCTTGCTTTACAGCCAAGCTAAGGGAACAAAGCAGGCAGCAAACATGCAGATTTTGAAACAACATAGCTTTTAACCTAAATTACTCTGAAGTTTCTTGGTGTCCTGGGAACAAGTGGGCTCTCCACCTGAGTCAGATTTGTATGTCATTTGGAATATGTAAATAGACATCTTTTTCGCCAATTTTACTAAGGAAAAAAGGCTTGTGAGATTATCATGTCTCTGTCATTCTTTTGATCTAAGAACTTGTGTACCTGCTGGCCAACTTCAGCCAAACTGAAAATGGGGTGGAGATCTCTATGATACGAAATTCCTGGAAAGAACTGAGTAGATAAAAGAGCCAGCATTAGTGCTCCCAGGAAGAAAAATTCTGTGGTGTAAGCACTGTGCGCATATTAAAGAAGGAAGCTTCATATTGGAAAGAAATGGCAAAAATACCCCAACCACTGCGAAAGCCTCTCTTGGACAGAGAATCAAGCGATGACACAAAAATCTATCAGATAGCATGCTTCCTTGTTGCTATTCACCATGGACCAAATTGGGGCTTTAGGGCTTTTTTCCTGGTTTTCCACATAGTCTGGGTTGCTTATCTTCTCTGTTTTCAGGATTGAGAGTGCCTGAGTTCTTCAGTGTCATATTAGACATAACCTGCATGGCCACCATTGCATATACCTCCCCACAGCATGAGCATTTCCTCATCTTATAGCTAAACAAATGGTCTGACTGTTACTGCAGCCCTCCCCACAGAGGTCCTTCAGATTTGGCTGCACGTGTTGGCACTCTCCAACCTGGCTCTGTCAAAACAATCCAGATGAGCTACACTTTTCATAACAGTGTGGAGAAAGAGTAGTCAGGATCATTTCCCCAGAACTGGGTTAGGGAGAAAACACACAGCTACACCAGCAGATTTAAGGGAGATGGTTTCAGGGTAGTGGCTATCACCTGTGTAACAGACTGAGCTCTAGCTGAAATAATAATTATGACGATATCTTAATGCACAATCTCAAGATCAAAGAAAGGGCTGGTTTTGTACAGTGAAGGAGAGAGGAGGGGTTACGTCATAGTCCTACAATACCAAAAACTAAATGATCAGCAAGAACAAACTGCTCTCTGAGTAGCTGTCCAACCTGTTCATTCAGAAAACTTACGTAAAAAAAAAACCACTATATAAGGTTATTGTGATATTGGTTCATCAGTTAATGGCTCCAAAACTAATTTATTTTTCTTAAATTTATCAGCCTGCCCCTAAAATGATGGCTCTGTCAGTTAATGCTAAGGAGTTCCTTCTGCCTGTCAGACTGGGGTAACACCATCTGTGAGGGCACACTGCACTGTTCTCTTTTCCCAGATCCAGAGAAGAGGGACACGCTGCAGTCTGGCCACCTTGGCTCATGACGTTAAAAGCTGTTGCTTCCAACTCTGAAGGTCCCCAGTTCATTTTCCCAGTATGTCAGCCAAGACGGTGGTCCTCACATTTGCACTCTTCTAATAGTTCCAAGCTTACATCACATTCCCCTTTATTTACTCTTTTTCCAAGTTATATATATATCCTTAGCTTTAATCACTGTTCAGCCAAGGTTTCTGCAAGCAGACCCAAATCTAGCGATCAGTGGAGCCAATGGGAATCTTTCTACTGACTCCAGCGGACTCAGGATCATAAAGTCCTGAACCCACAAACATCTGCAAGATCTGGAGGCATTCCAATATGGATTCAGATTGGACATCAGCCACTCAGGCCCATCTTAATTCATAAATCAACATACCCAACTGATTTTCTCTTCTCTGGATCCCTTCCAATTTGTTAATACGTTTCTGTTAACGAGGTGCTTAGAACTAAGCACAATATCCCCAGTGCAGTCACATGAGAGCTGTTACATTCCTACTTCATAATGTTATGTCTCCACATACCACTGCCAAAATTGCACTGACTTCACTAGCTACCATGTTTTGTTGCAGCCTTGAAACCCTTGTCCTGTCACTCTTATTCACTGAGAGCTATACTTTGCTCCACAGGTAATCGTGGCAGAGTCAGCAGGACTCCTTGCACAGGACTGGCAATGCAAGCAAGGAAAGCAGAAACTGATCATTCGTATCTAGATTTTTGAACTGATAAACTCAGACAGCAGAATAATTGTAACAATGCCATCCTGCTGCTTTCCTGAGCAATAATCTATTTTCCTCATTGGGATAAATGACTTGGCCATCAGTCTCCTGGTTTAGCCATTTGGGAACTGGATTATTGCTTCATAAACTGTGCAACGCACTCCTATTACTATTTAATTGCATTGGGCAGAGAAAGGGGGGAAAAAGATTTTGCAATTTCTAATGGAAATCTCCCAGAAGCACTCTCTGCGTTACTTTCCTCAATAGTTAAGGCAGTGAACTGCATTCCAATCCAAAATTTTCCTCTGAACAAAGACCATAATTTTTCTTTATACACTTCTGCCAGTGTAGCTCCTCTTTCCAGCATACAGCTCCTTTCCTGGACCTGGATGCTCAGTGTTCCTTACCACCTCCTGTAGTGAAATTACACTGTCTTCTAGGCAAACTTTCTCTGTAAAATCTCGACTATATACTCTGGCCTGAGTTTATATCCAGATTTCCTAACACTATCAGCAGAAGCCGTCCTTGAACTTCTTCATTCTTTCCACCCTTTTTGTTTTGTTTGTTGCCTCCAAGCTCTTCAGAACAGCAACTGCCTCCTGTTACACAGAGATCTTCCATCCAGCACTTCAGCCACTCACGCTCCTGTAATTGAGACATACCCTGTCTCCTGAAGCAAGAGCTGTAGCTGAGGGGGGGAAAAAAAGGGCTTGGTATGCAATTTTTTCATTCTTAAACAGTGCAGCATTCACTCCTGTCTCCAGCATGTTATTCAACACTAATCTCCATACTCTGACACAGCATTGAAAAGTCAAGATGAGTTCAAGGAAGCCCCATTCAGTTGTTTGAGAAAAAGCTGAGTCCCTAGTTTTTAATTCTCTAACATTGACACTTGTTTCCCTTTAGGAAACTTTAGCAAATTTCTTTTAATATTATTTCTTTCTAATTTCAAGAGTTCATTGAAGTGTTTTCATCAGAATGTTTCTCAGGAAAAATACCTTTTCAACAAACATGGAAATTTTTGCTTGCCAATGCATTCAACGTGGTTAGGGCTTCTTACAGATTTTTCCATGCAAAAACCTGACAAAGAAAATGAACAAAGAGTTTCTTGGTGAAATGTTTTCCCTTAAAAAATTAAATATTTGGTTTTCAAAATGCAGCTTTGTAAGAAGTCTGAAAACTTGCACCAAAAGATACATTTTATAATTTTGATCACTGTAAATTTCATAGGAAATATAAAACAAATAAAAATAAAGTTAGGAAACTTTCCTGAGCACGCACAAAAAGGAATTGGTAGAACTAAATCTAAGGGTTTTTTTTAAAAAAGGTAATTTTTTTCTCTGCAGAAAAAAAACCTAGGAACTTCCTGGGTTTACTGTGTCCCAGAAAAGTCTGAGAAGCTGCAAACCAATTTCTCCCTTAAGCATTGCCATGTGTTATCCCACACTGCTCCACCCATTTGTGCCAAAAACCTGTCCAATTACCTATGCTCTGGTAAACCATATCTTATCTTTTACTTGTGCTTGCTGCTTACAGATTGTCCCCATTGCTTTCTAGTAATCAAGCAGCCAGCTGACCTTTCTGCTAAACTCTGTGTAGCCCATTGCAGTTTTTTCAAAACCACATCTGCCCAATTTGTCCAATTCATCCATCACTGCACTGAGGCGCATAGCCTGTGACCTCTCTGGGGCTGGACCTGACTTGTAACAGCACCTGGCCAGGGAGCTCCTGTCCCTGCAGGGCTGCAGGTCTTAACTGGGATTCCCAGGTGCTCTTGTAATACCAATAAAACAAACAAACAGTCAGCTAAATAGGGGGAATCTGTGACAGTGGAGAGCTTTAGCAGAGGAACCAGAGACAACTCATATTCTGATTTTCAAAGCTGGCAGTGCTTTTCTACAGAATATTAAGCTGTTATCACAATGAAGGGAAAATATTTGGCATTGGCAGTTACTTGTCAGCCGGCACTGATTTTAACACACTGCTACACCTGGGAACCCCTTAGCTGTAAGCACAGTATCTTTAATCGTATATAATGTGGGGAAGATGTCCCCTCTGAGGTGGGTGGCTGAACTGCTGGTTGTCATGCACAGCTTGCTCTTATTTAGGGTGACAGCCCTCTGCACACACGGTAGCTGCAGGGATCTCTGTGTGTTTCGTCTCCCTGTGATACCAAGGCTCACTGGCAGGATGTCCGGCCAGCGAGGAAACACATTGGTATTTTTAATGGGAGGTTAGAGGGATGAGAGACAAGGACAGCAGCATGTCAGATGAAAGGCTTGGCAGGCCAAGTTATCAGACACGCTTTCCTCCAGTGAAATTCCAGCTGGAGATCTCCTATCAGACTCTCTTCTCCTCTCTGCCTTTTCTGGGACATGCACTCCTGCCTCCTGCACAATTTTGCAGTTTCCAAGGAGACTGCATGCTGCTCACCCCACACCTCGGCACAGATGACCGTGTGACTTCACTCGGTCAGGGAGACCATAAAACACTGCAGCCAAAACGATAGCGCTGCAGCTTGACTCACTGCGATATTAGTGAATCCTAAAGGACATATGAACCTAATGATGGGTTGTTCGGTTTGCTTTTTCATTAGGGCTGTTATGATGAGACCTAGACATGGTGTCACTGCTTGGAGACAGCATAAAGAAAAAAAAAATACTGCGGAATCGCAGGCTTCAAAGAACCGATTCCAATAATCATGTTACTCAGTTTCACGAAGGAAGGTAAATATGAGAAGTCAATTTCATAATTGTAACAGTACAAAAATACACTAAAAATTCAACATTTCTAACATCAAGCAAGTTCACACCAAGATCAAAGATTAAAACTTGGCTACATTCCCACATGTATGAAGTGCATCAATTAGGTAGTGCGGCTCAGTGTCAGGAGATGTGAATCTGGTGCCTTGCCTAGTTGCAGGCTTCCTGAAGGATTTTGGAAAACTCAGACAGAACATAAATTTCATGGGGTTTTTTGTAAGGCAATACTCATTTCCACTTGAAAATTAGGCTCTGCAACTAGTTTTTCAGACCCTAGTCCATAAAGAGATATCAATGTGTAAATTCTCTTTAGGAACCAAATAGAAATCAGATATCTGGATGCCTTTGTGAGTGTAGCCCTTACTATTTCTGTGGCCTTAATTCCCTGTGTCTTAAGTAAGAATTCTAGAGTTTATCTCACTGGAATGGGGTGAAATAAAAATTTTTAAGTAGTTACAAAGCACATGGGGAAAACAGCGAGATAGTGGAGTTTCTATTGCAGAAGTATTGGAGGAAGTCCTAATTCAGGACCATAAGAGAAAAGAGCAGAAATAACACATATGTATACGGCAAGGTAATTCACAAGTAACAGTTGCAACCCAACTGCTAAGGAGTGCTGCACAGTTGGCAGTATTCAGTTTTCCCAGGACATTGTGTCAGATGTGGTTATAGCAAGTAAAGGATCAAAGGATTCTATTTACTCCAAGTAAAATCTATAGCTGGTTAGAAATTAAATATTTCTTCTTGGAAAGTTTATTAAAAAAAAACCTTCATGAAGACTTTGTCCCATACATTAACCATCTCAAAAATTCTCCAAAATCCCACTGAAAATATTCCAGATACTAAAGAAAAATAGTCAGTGTTTGTGTACATATTTTAGTGGAAATGACATCTTGCCTCTCAGATGCCATTAGTCAGTTAGGAAGGAAATGTCATTGGTTTTATGCAGCAGGAACAACTATTGAACAAAGAGACAAGGAATAGTTTTGCTTGTTTGGACAGTCTCCATCTACACAGTCCGCACCCAGTACAGGGAAACTGAACATTCATGTTCATTCATAACAAATATACTGCTCTCCTGCCATTCAAGTTTTGTCTACACCAATGGTTGTAGTGAACTTTGAGGTCATCTTGCACCAGCCTTGTGCACTTTGGTCATATTCCTCATCTATGGAATAGTTCACAGACTTTGTCAAAATCATTCACATGATGTTTCTTGCCTACAAAGCAGGGATCTTTTAGAAACAGGCTTATGAGCTACTTCAAGGTATGCCTTTACAGAATGCCTGCTATCACCCAGCACACTTTGACATGTCCCAGACCAAGAAATAAAATGGAAGGAGCAAGAGGCAGAAATTTGGTAGAGTTCCCATGAACCTGCCTGACAAGAGTAACCAGTAAGTTCATCTGTTCCTTACAGTAATTTTCCAGTCCCAACTGTTAATGTAGGACTGAAGGTGTATTGATTGGCTAAATAAGCAGATATCACAATTTTTGAATAAGTAATTGCAAGAGGCAGGTCCCAAGTGCTTCCACTGGGTCAGGGCCATTTGCTCCTTAAGACCTGTTCCTAGGTCCTGTACAAGCACCAACCCTAAATGAATGCTTCTCCCGTAAGTTCAGTCCTGTTTGACGTGTCTAAAACATTTCAAAATTATGGTTGTTGGACAACTACAACAACTCACAGTGGAGAAACAGCTGAGCAAAGCATGTCTACAACAATCACATCAATATCCCTTAACTGTCTTAATAAAGGAGGTGCTTACAATGAGATATTGAAGGAAAATTATCTACTTCAAACTTAAATAGAGTTGAAGAGAAAATCAGGTGAAGTGAATCTCCTGCACTGATATAAAGATTACACTGGGAAAAAACTCCAAAGTATTAATTTATTCTTTCCTTTTGAAAGGATACACTTTAAAAACCTATATCCTACTCTAAAAGTAATGAAGAGGAAAATCCACTTCACTCTTCTGCCATTAAGGAAATGGTTAATGGGTTCAGCAAAAGGTGGCAGCCTGAGTCCTGAGCAGCTCCGTTTACTTTGTTAGTGACTGACATTGACCCTCTCAATTTGTTGGATGAATTGTTTTTTGAAGATAAAATACTTTTCTTTCCACTCTTTCAAATGTTGCTCCAGGAGTACAGATTACCCAAAAAATGTGCTGGATGCATCAGAATTTGCAGCCCCAGGAAAACAGCCCTTGATAGAGCAGCTTTTCTCTCTTACTGTTAAGTTTCCCACGCTTCTCAGCCAGATTCTGCTGGCCACAGCTCAGAGCCTGACTCTTGCTATGAAAGTACGGGAAGCTGGTTCATCTTTACAGCTCACAAACCCTGGGTGTTTGAGCTACAAGGGTTGGAGTGGACACTGGAGGACAGAGATGTGATGCAGAACAGCCCTCCACAATGGCTGGTACTGTAAGGTCTCCAATCTCCTGGCACGTTGGCCTCTTAACAAGCTGTAACACATTCATCCCTGCAATGCCTATGTGAGGAAAGGAGAAACCTCACTGTCCAGATGGGGAACAAACACAAGGTCACAACAGCGAAGGCAGAAAAGGAATATAACCCTGTGGCTTTCAAGTCCCAGACTATATCCAGCTCCCTCTTTTGTACATCATCTTGCTCCTCCTCTTCCACCCACAAAAAAAAGACAATGCAACTCAAAGGCTTCTGTTCAGCAGGCTTTGTCCATAGGAGTCTTTCTGCTATGGCAACCAGAGTTAATACACAATATACTGTGTTATCTGTTTACTCAGCTCACACTGGGTCTTGAATCTGATATAACCTCATGGAATAAACTTGTCTTTCTAGGGCACTTACAGAGATACCTGAAGGCAGAGAAAGATGCTTGGGTGCCTACCAGCCAGGAGTTCAGGGTATGTGATCCTTGTCTTCGGTTCTCCCTCTCTTTCTAAGCCAGAAATTCATGCTCAGTTTTAGGTCCTTACTTCTATACTTGCAAATTACAATTCTGCCCATTCAGTGGAGCCTTGTGAAATTTATTACTTGGCTAATAACTTGCATATTAATCTGGGCATACCTAATGTTATCTGTAGAAAGCAGAACTCTCTGGAGGCCTTACCATGAATTGGGATCCCATTGTTTACAGAAAACATAAGACCCTGTAAACAGGAGTACAATGGAACAAACACTGGCACATCTGCAGATGCAGCAGTGGATACTATTTTAACTTCACTTTTTTCTTAAGTCTTCCACACTGCATTCAAAATATTCTGCAAAATCCCACTTCCTGTCCTGGCCCCATGGCAAGAGGAAACACGGAAACCAGGGAAAGCAGGAAATTCCACTCAAATTCCAGCTGCAATCATTTCTGTGAACAGGAGAGACAAAATGTGGCAGAGATTGCAGTAGATAAATGTCATGTGCCCAAAGAGGCAACCAGTCAAGAATAAGGTCTGGGATAGCGTGCAGGGCACACATGCAAGTGGAATTAAACAGCCCTGATCCTTGCCTTATAGACTGTAGATCAATATTAATTAAGAATTGACTTTACATAAATAAGACTAATACTGCTAAAGGTGTCTGGTTGAATTTCTTGTTCCCAATGACAGCTGGATATAACTTCCCCCCACTTTTTAGGAGGTAGGAGGAGAGACTGGAATTCATTCAAAGGCTTTTTTAATCATTACTGTAGATCTTACTGCTATAGTTACCAGAATGAAGTCAAGAATGCAACCCACATACACTTCTTGAATAAAGAAAAGGAAGTATCACAGTTTAGCTTAATGTCTTCACAGGGCCTCTCTTGGACCATGAAGCTGTCCTGGAACACTTAGCCTTCTTCAAAAGCAGGAAAAGTAAGCCCAGGAGCTTGAAATCAGTGCCAGCAGAAGAAGATCTTCTGATTTCATTAGAAGCCTGATTGAACGTGGTGGATTGCTGTCTGATATTTTAAACCTAGACTTACAAGTATTTAACTTCTGTTGGTGAGCATGCTTGTGCAAGGCAGAGAGAGAATTGCTTAACCCTTGAAGCAATGTCTGCATAGGGGTTTGCCATGTTTTAAATAGGTCCCTTAAATAAGTCAACACATGGGAACGGTGCAAAGTCAAGACACAGGCAGGTCTGAGAGGGAGGAACCACCCTGACTATACACTGGACATGATAAAGATCCTCTTCCCAACTCTTCCAAGGCTGCTCCTTTGCAAACTGAAGGTAATGGAATCACCATCACCACACAGTGTATTTGTCTGCAGGAAAGCAACCTTTTCCATTTGGCTGGGGATATTGCTAGGTCTTCCTTTTCCCTTTCCATTTGCCATCTTCCCAAGGGTCTTTCCAAAACAATACAAAAAAGGAGTCAACATCACTCTGACAAGTTGTCTCCTGCTACTATGCCAATAAAAATGATCTTCCTTACACCACACTTCTCTGAACCTGACATCTGTCCTAAATCTCAGGTCAGACATACCATTCTTCCATTAACATGAGTCATCCTACAGATGTCCTTCTGCTACTCCTAGAGTCATGTCAGAAAGAATCATTGACTTATTGTCAGCAGATTCAGCCTACCATGTTAATGGTGTCTGCAGAGCCCTCTTCTCATCTTGTTCTTACACTCCAAAAATACTTGCTGAGCTGCAGGATGTCAGAAGCAAGGAAAGAATTGCCTGTCCTGTACTGCTACTCTGCCTGGAGTATAACGGGTAATTTACCAAAATTTGGAGTTCTTCTACCTTGAAGCAGATAAGATAGATAGCTTCTTGGGAATTCACAAAGCCCCAAGCTGCCTATATAAAAGACCTGGTGCTAATGATCCTCAAGAATTTCAGGAAACATAATTGACTTTTTCTACAGAGATTACGGGCATTATGTACAGGAATTTTGCCTGATCTATTTTGCACAGGAGCCTATACTGGACCCTGCCTAGTTCCAGATGCTTAAGGGTAAAATACCAGGACTTCAGAGTAGATAGTTGCATAAGAATAGAAAAGACAAAGAATGTCTTGCCTTGAATCATAAGCTATTTACATCTCTTCTGTTTTTAAAACAGAGACCAAATGGGGAAGAGGCTTCCTCTAAGGGGCAGGGGCCATGGCAAGTCCTGCTAGTTGTTTTCATTATTCCATCAACTTGGTGTCTTGAAAGATTTATTAACTCATTCCCTTTATTGGTCTTTTATTTCTATTTTTAATTCTTGAAAGTTGCCTCTATTCTCATGCACTTCACAATGGCCTTTCTGCAAAGTCAGTGGAGATCAGTCTCAGCCTTCATCATTTCCACAAATGGGAACCTAAATGTTTCCATAGCATGGGGGTGTCTGTGGTTGCGCTAAGATCCGGGAAGTCAAGCCATTGAGCCAAATCTTTGCCTGGTGTAAATCAGGACTGAGACTTTACTTGATTTCTGGTGGGAATAAGGAAATCTTTATAAGATCAAACCGCAGGTTCATATAGTCCATTTTCAGCAGGGAGCTAATTCTTTGAGGGAGGTACACCAAATCTTCCAAAGTCTGACTTTCCTCTTATACCTGTTCTCCTCTGAAATTTTTAATGGTTAGAGACTGCTTTGAATTCTATGATTTGAGGCTTAACACCTTCATGATCTGACCAGGATTTCCTTTTTTTAACTGCAATGGAGAAACGTCTCCAGCAAAACTGGCTTCCCAGTACAGCAAGCAAGGAGATGCACATGGCCACTGCTCACATAGGTATCACCCTTAGCCCTGGGGCAAAGTGAGGCCAGCCCACATGCAGAGAGGCCTCTTTTCAGTTAGTGTGTGCCCCCTTTTCTCCCAATTCACAGTGTGCAACAGCCTCCAGTGCCAGCCCTAGATTTAGTGCTCTCTCCAGCTAATCCAAGTTTTGAATTTACTTTATACTCTTTGCTACGGCCTGTTTTCTCTGAAGAGCACTTACAAGTTGTACTACATAGAAGTAACTTCCCTGCTCATGAAGTCCAGAGAAGAGATTGTGGTGGGCTGTGACCACAGACAGGAGGCTGCGCAGATTCCTGGTTTGCACAGCTTTGTATGTCCCCATCTGTCCCCATTTTCTCTGCTGATCTACACTCATTTCCACCTTCTTTTGCTGCAAATAATTGCTCTGAAGACACAAAATGCAACTTCTGTAAGAGCTGGAAGTTTCTCAGGAAAACATTTATGCCTGTAATTCCTTTCAGTCAGGGTAATCTAAACACCAGAAGACTCCCATGCTTTCTTCCTTCCCCAACACCAGTGTCTTCTTTCCAGAGTGCTCATTCCTTGAGGTAATGGAGTGCATGCACATGGTGAATGCACTGGAAATGCATACAATAATCATAGTGCATTGATGAAGGTGGCTGCAGGAACCCCCCTGACATGTCTTGACTGCAGCCCTGTCTTCACATGCACAGCATGAAAAGCAACTATCTGGGATCTCAGGGAAGCACTCAGATGTGGCAAAAGAGGAACCCCGCTCAGGAAAATCTGAAGATAGATTGCAGGAAGGAGGTCAGCTCTGTGCCAGTTGGGGAAGGACAAAAAAAGAATAATACTCCTAGCACTCCTCTGCTCACCACGGCTCATTTCTGCTTAGGACAGAACAATCCCTTAGAGTCCCATCTCAAATGCAAAAGCATATGGTTGGGGCAATCACTATGGCTAATTGCACACACACACACACACACACACACCCCTCAGTGCTTTGGGACATACCCACACCCCATCATCAGCCAGATGGGGAATAACATGTCAGTGAGGTTCAGATGAACCAGTTTGTTCCATCCCATCTTGACAGTGGACAGCAGGCTGCCATGAAACAGTCCCCTCTCTGAGACAGACAACCACCTTGGCTATAATTAAACCTAATTATTCAAAGGCACCCTGTACATGTAGCACTGCTCAGAAGCTCCCTGCATGAGCATGTAGGCAGCAGGACTGTTTTTCTTCATAAAAACTTATGAGGAGCGCTGCGCAGATTAACAGCTTTAATGACAAAAATTACCGCTTACAACACTGACTTCAAATCAAAGAACAATATCTGCAGACAGATATTTTCATGGTTTTCATAACAATTCATTATAGGTGGCACCAAGGGATTACATTTTTATTTCCCTTGTGTCATTTCTCTCAGACTCAGGTTCATTTCTCTTAATGAGGCAGTGGAAGATAAAGGGCAGTGAAGGCTCCTCCAATGCCTCTGCAGAGTGTGAGGAGTTTAGGGGCAAAGTGATAACTGATCCTCTAAAGAAAGAGGGAGGGCTTGGAAGGGGAGGGGGAGAAGGAGAGTGATGGGGTGGGATGCTCTCTGCCATAATGAACTAAAATTAAGACATAAATTCTCCTACCTTTGTTCCGACCACATCTAACAAAAGGGATTCAGCTTTTTAATGAAGAATGGATCAGTAGCAAAATTATTAGCTAATTAATTGTAAGGGGAAGGGAAAGAAAGAGGAAAAAAAATCTTTGCCTGAAAGGACAGGACTGAAAGTTCTTCCTGTAGGCACTAAGAATAGGACGGAAGACCCTGAACCTGGAAGCTTTTACTCAGAGAGTGAGGCCCTTCTTCACATGTAGTTTGGGATGGCAAGGCAAAAGTCCAAGCAAGAAGGAATAAGAACTAAGCAGAGCTCAAAATGGGATCTGGGATTCCCCTGGTAGTACCAGGCTTGTTAGGACTGAGAAGAGGTTCCCAGTGGAACTGGATGGAAACTCTCCTGTGAAATAGTTTTCTGTTAGAAAATAATGTGGAGACAGCACAAAAGGGTTCCTGGGATTGGGGGACTCCTGGCACAGCCTCAGGAGACCAGGCAGCTGCTTTGTTTCTAAAACCAAAAACATCAACCCAAATGCTTCAAAGTCTTCTGAGAACAAAACAAACTGAGAACTGGCATTTCCAATCCATGGAAAGCCTTCTCATTCCTGAGTTTTGTTTCAGCATTTGTTCCAACAATTTTGGTTTCCCGTGAGTGGGGCAATCTGCATTTCAGCAAGCTCTGCCCATTAGTTAGGGCTTCGGGACTCCCAGCATTTGTGGCTCGAAGGGACAAAAAAAGAGAAATCAGGGTTTCCTCTATTTTGGGGATCACATTGGCAGAAAAGATTTTATTTGAACCTTCCCAAAGTGGAAAATAAATGAAATTTGGGCTATCAAAAAACCTCCAGTAAAGGGAATTTCTTTCTTTGGGTTAATTCTAATTCAAATCCTTCTTCTGTCCGCTGTAAGTAGTGCTTTCCTGAAAACCAGCATTTCAAACATCGCTAGAATTGGGCAAAAGCCTGGGAGCCTGGATGGGTAAATATATCTGACGAGCCATAGAGACAGGAGACAAAGGGGCTAGACAGGGGAAAGGAGAAACCAAGGATAAATGAGATACAGTTAGTGGCATTCATGTGTGTTTGGCTGTGGTAGAGGCAATCTTGAGAAAGAGGAAAGAAGTATTTTTATCATAGCCCCTCTCCCTCTACTTATTCTTGGCTCCCAAGTTTTCACCCTCTAAATGAAAAAGGAATAGCCATCCTTTTGGGATGGATAGGCTAGACTGAAACAGAGCCTCACTTTATGAAGTAAATATCTATGAAGTACGTAGCCCACACTCTTTCTGCTTCCTTCAAATGATGAGGAATCCTTCATGCCTTAGCAGGGCCCTGACTCACACAAAGGGGTGTTTCACCCTGCCTCCCTGCTCTGCACCAGCACCAGAGAGAACAGTCTTGTAGATTGAAAAACGTGGGGCTAAGGACTTCCAAGGTCCCCTCCTGTCCTGTCTCCAGTGAGTCAGGCTCCAAGAAAGTACAAAGTTGACCTTTAAAAAAGAATTTAAAATTAATATATATGTATGTATTTTATATATATATATATATCAAAAGGGTAATTCTTTGCCTTCTGCTTCCCATATTTTTCAGTCTTTTCACTTGAAATCAACAGGGCTTGAATCATCTCTCTCATTTAATGAAGGCTGAGCTTCTTGTGGACTCACATGACAGCAGGAGGTGCTGCTCACTGAAAAGCCCAGAATGGTGGGAGACTTTGATAATATCACGAGAGTTGGTAACACAGGCAGAAGACTTTGAATAAAGCTGTCTGACCTCCTTGGCCCAAGTGCTTTTACAGCCAAGCAAAACAATTTCTCTGGACTCTAATGAATAGACTTCTGTCATTGTTCATCATAATAATGCCCTGATCCTGGCAAGATTACCTAGATGCTACCATAATCCTGCTAATAAGTGATGATTATAAAACATGCACTTGAGGAAGAGGAAAGGTAGAATTTGGATCTTTTGCCCCAGTCTCTTCCCAAAGGAAAGCAGGATAATAAATGACTTCTGACTGTGATATATGACAAAGAGCCTTACCACATCAGAGTCTGCTACAGCAAAATTCAGCCAGCTCACTCAGTTTTGTCCATAAAAATACTGCTCTGTTCAGTGTGAGAGGCCTGATAAATGGGGGGGGACCATACTGAAGACATCTAGTGAGATTTTTTTTTTTCTTTCTGGGGGAAACAGCTGGAGACAGAAAAAAAAGATTAATTGTTTTTTGTGAAACAAGCATTTTTTCAAGCAGCAAAACCTCCTCATAGTACTACGGAAATATATGATTCTCCTATTATGTGTGACTTCCTATCCATTTTCAGCTAGTGACTTCTGTTTTCTGGCGGAGTCCAGTACCAAATATTTCACCCACAAGCAAACCCAAGTTGCTTAAGACAGCAAAGTGTGACTGAGCAGACTAGGAAAAAAAAAAAAAAAAAAGTCAAGTGGGCTAATTCTGACATTTTTTTCTTGGAACAGAGCATGTGTAATGTCCCTGTTGGCCCACTCCAACTAAGCTGCTGTCTCTTGACTGTAAGGCTCTGACTGGGAGACCTCTGCAGGTACAGTGTAACGAGATCTGGGCAAATTCCAGCACAGGAAACATTTAGGTATTCATGCAAGAAATGTGTTTCTACTGCACTCGTTATTATTCATTCCTGCTAACAATACATGTGTCACCTCATTTGCACACCAGAAGTAGCTGGTGTGCAAGCCTGCATGAATTCAGAAAGCCCAATATATATTTCGAAAAAAAAATGTTGCTTTCACAATAAAGTCATCAGCAGCTCAGCTACCACCAGAGCTAAAAAAGCTTTTGTCTTAAGACGAGAACCCTTCTCTTCCCACTGGATTAGATTTCAGTGGGACCTAGGCCAGGAAATTGCTTTTATTTATATTCTCCACCCCTGGCAAAGTCAATGGCCTCATTAATCCGCTGATGGGCCAACACCACGATGGAAACTAGAGATGCAGGAGGGAAGAATGCCAGAGGAATCGCCGCTTTTCTTCTCTCCCCAGCCTTCACCTTGCTCCCATCCTAACCTCACCTTCAGATCCCTCCTGCCAGCTCTCAGAGCTCTTGCCACCATCTCCTCCTTTCTACCTGGATCTATACCCTTTTGGAGATAGAAGGAAGAATATAGCCCCAAATTCCATGGATACATCACATCTGCTAGGATGAATTGGAAAAGGTTGAAACTAGCACATTGCCTCTGGGATCAGGCCCAAATAAACCTTCACTTTCTTAAATGTGCAATAAAATTGTAACACAGCCTGTAGAAAATTAATTGTGACGCTGACAACTGTGAATCCAGGGAACGTTGTCTCCCTTTCAGCCCACACCTTAGATTCTTGCTGAATCCCTGTTGGAGGGGCTGTTACCCTCTCACTTCTTTTCAACACATCTTTTTATGTTAAAAGTGATTTTGACCATGGCCTTTAATACTGTGACTGGCTTTGCTTTGACTTTTATTTTCCATATAATCTGTCTTGCAGTAGAGGGACCATTAACCAGTCAAACAATGTTCAACCCCAATAACATTATCACTTAAAGGGAGCACGGCAAGAATTTCTGCTAACTAGTGGGCAGTAAATTTACTCTTCTAATAGGTTCATCCTTTATTAGGTATTTATTTCAGGAGGTTAAACCATAATTAGATTGCATTAGGAAGCCGAAAAAGAAAGGAACGGAGATTCCAGCCTGGGAATTTGTTTTATTTGCTCCTCAGATGTCTAAAGAAATTCTCAACACAATCTGTATTCGTCCAGATAGGGGGTTGCACAACTAAACAGCTCCAGTGCTTCTGCCAGGAGTTTGCATTTGTCTTTCCTGTACAAAAGTTATTGCCAAGCTGTAATCTTTCCCTGAAATACAGTGTGTGGAGCCAACGCTGAACCCAATTTACTGTGGCAGATGAATATAGCCAAGGTGGTGGTCTGAATGTTTGGCCTAAAGGCACAATCCAATTTTCAACTGTTTCAAAGCTATTATGTCAAAGGCTGTTTGCATAAACATAACAATAGCAGAGATCCCAAGCCGAGGGAGGCAGGAGAGGGAAAGTCTGCCCTCTCGTGTCTCCTGCCTGCATGTGCTTGGGAGCAGATTCACAGCCACACAGAAAGATTCGTGCGTGGTTATGATTGAGAGGGTCAGAAATACCGGAGAAGAGAAGGTGTGTGCATGCATTGTGGAATCCAGAGCCCACCTCTGTGTCCACGCTTGCAAGTGGTGACTGCGTGCATGCGCAGAAATAGGTGCCATCTGTCTACGTGGAAGTGTATGTAACCACACACACATCATTTTAGCTGCAGGCACTCACATGCACACACACAGATATTTTCTCACATGCACACGCGTCTACACTGCCGAGATGCTGATTTTTGAAAAAAAAGAAAAAAAAAAAAAAAAAAAAAAAAGCAGATTCTGCCAATGATGGAAACGGGAGAATGTTAATGACTTTTTAAACTTTTCTCAAGCTTGAGAAACAGATGTGATTATTCAGTTCATTACAAGAAAAATGTCTTGCAGCAGCATGCATGTGATGAGCTGACTGATGATGTGGGAACCTATGAGAAAGCTGTTTCCCTTATTAGAACTGGAGGATTTTCAAGTCGATGTTCTATTTCTCTTTCCCGTTCTGTACACACATACATGCTTTTTTAAATAATAGAAATCTGGGCTAAACCTTTAAATCCATAAGGAACAAAAGCAAAATAGCAGACCCAAAGATTCTGTAACCTGCCTGGTTTTACACATGGACTGAAATTTTCCCCAGATCTGCCATGTTCAGACAATGTTTGGACTTGGGCCAAATATAGTCTGGACCCAGTACTGAGGCTCATCTTTAATTTAAAAGATGGGAAGACGATACACTTACCAGTTTTCTGGAGGGTAGCTGGAGCAGAAAAATTGTTAAATGTCAGAAGCTTCCAAAAATAAACATCCTCTGCTTTAAAAAATCCTCCTTATATAGAACCATCAGTGCACAGGACTTATTAAGACACCTGGCAAATTATTTTTTCCTGATGGAGAGCATTCTCAAGGCCTCAAACCTAGACCAGTAGAGGATTTCACAGTAAAGCATGTTTGCAGCATTAACATCACACATCCCATGGCCATTTCTAAGAGTCTGAGTTCACTGGGGTCCAGCAGTTAAGATGGGGTTGAAGCCTACATCAAGGGACACAATCCCACAACCATCTGAGAACAAAGTCCTTCCCATCCAATATCTGATCTCCAGTCAAAGCTAACACTATACAACACTAATGAATATAATAGTGTGAAGCCAGATGTGTGTGACAGATACTTAATAACCAGGTTCCAAAGTGAAAATTCTGTCTAAACTTAGATGTTTGGAGCTTAGACCAAGAAACATAAGATTTTACATTGTCCCAATTTTCCATTTTTGCATTGACTACTGTTAGAAGCACACATGTTATCTAGAGCTGTGGCATAGAACTCTTACCTTATTTTTGGCAGATTAACAAAGTATGTCTCATAGAAGTGGACTCTTTACTATCAAAATATCAGAAATCTGTAATTAAAAAAAAATGCAACTCATCATTATTATAACTCTTTCAGACAGCCCAGTGATCATACAAATACAACAACAACAACAACAACAAAAATTTATCCAGTCAAAAATAATAGATAATGACTGCAGAATGTAAAGGGCCTGCCAGGGTTAGAGTGGGTGTTAGTACATGGTATGTAATCAACTAACAGAAGGCAGATCTTGCCCTAGGAAGCCAGGTGCCTCAAAAAGATGAAGCATATGAAAGCAAAGCAACATATAGGCGAGCATTATGTTAGAAATATGAAAATAGTTATTTTTCTCTGTAAGTAAAAGCACATCATATATTTCCCTCTAGAACCAAGGTAGGACTTTTAAATCTTGTCTTGTGTTTAAGAGGCGCACAGGCTTACTGAGATCAACAAAATACTGGTACAATACAGCAAGGTGTCCCCAGGGTTTTCCTTGCCTGTGAAGTGGGACAATGACAACTGAGATAATTACATTTTTCATAGGACATCACGATGATTAATTAGTTACGGAAGGAGCACAGCATACAGAAATTAAGAAGTAGATATTTTTATGTGAATGAAAAATATTTTTATATCTATGTAAACACTGCCTGACATTCAGAAGTGAGAGCAGCCACTTTTTGAGCTATGCCTTGAATAGTTCCCTCAAAGACAGCTCCTGCTTGGAAGAGTCTCAGCCTGCCCACACAACTCACCTAACACCTTCCACACACATGTAAACCCACAGCTGCTGTGACTCGCATATGTAAAATTAAGCATGAACACAGGCCTTTGGGAGTTAGGAGTGGTAGGAATCACAGGACAGGCGCTGAAAAGGAAAACGTGACACTGCTTTTGCCCAACTCAGTAGCAAAACTAAGTCTCCCAACTCCCAGCCTGGTGCTTCACCCACAAAAGCATCTGCTTTCCAGGGAAAGGCTGTTGGAGCAGAAGGAACTAGGATGCATTGAAGCAGCAGTGGGAACGGCTGAAAGAGACAGCTGAGAAATGGTTTAATGAAAACCAGCTTTGTTAGATATTTTTCTGCATCTTGTTGTTTTAAAGATGTATTCCTGTTTACATTGTTTCAGTTGCTGCTCCGTCCTTGGCTTCCCTGGGCCCACTGCTAGATCCTCTTGCAGAGATCAGGATGTTTGGAATTGCTTTTCTGCTCCTGTGTCTTAGATGTTAGAAACTGCTTAAGCATAAACAAAGCGTACAACCTTCGGAGGCACTCCTCCAAAGAGGGCTGTGACAGCCCGAGAAAGACATCCAAAGGCAGTTCTCAGCTCCACCATGACACATTGGGTGCATTGACTTAAAACAGGGCATGTGTGTATCCTCAGAGTCATTCTCTGAATAGATGTGAGAGATGGCTTTACAGACAGAAGTTTCAGTGCTTTGCTGAGTAAGGAAAGCTCATGCGTAAGCATTTTGCTGAATTGCAGATTGATTGAATGCAAAGAAACAAGAAGCAACTGACTGCAGGAGGGAAAATACAAAAAGTTGTATGTTTTAAGGCTGACAGGTTGTACTAGAGTGTCACATGACTGAGACCCTACAGACAGGCTCCTACTCTCACACACATCCTTTGGATGGTAGTTGAGCTCAGAGGGACAACTCCAGCAAAAGCAGAACTGAAAGGACATGGGTAAAGCCACAGAGCAAGGAATGGTTCTGTGTAATCAATACTTCTGCTGTAATTTGCTTCAAACTCACTGCCAAGTCACTTCACTCTACATTTTTAACACTCCTTTGTTTTTAAGGGCCCAAATCCTAGCTTTCTGAAGCATGACTATATCTAGACTGGAGGAACCAGGAATATCCTTGAGCTCCTATATCTGTGTGGGCCCTGCTCCAGTCTCATTCCCATACCCTGATTTTCAAGAGCATGGGTCAAGCAGGAATTAAGACACAAAGCAACAAACTCCTGACCTAGACAGTGAAAGAAGCAGCTCCCCAACAGCAGTGACCAGCACCAGGGAGTCAGTTTAACAGTCTTAGAAACTGTGGAATGGAGAAAAGGGGAAACTAGTAGAAACTCAAGGATCCTGCAATTCCATGATTTAAACCACTGTAAAATGAGGATAACATCTGCCAATGAGGTGCAGACACAGCATCCTGCGTGAAACCAGCAAGTTCTAGCTTTGTCTCATGCTGGTATTGCAAAGCTTCCTTAACATTTGTGAAATGTTTGGAGAGTCGTGGATGAAAGATGATATTGGACAGCAAAATAGCATTGTTCATTAGTGTTAGAATTAAGTCTGTGTGCTGACAGCAAAGTAGATGGAATGAAAAATGTCAAAGGCTCAAAAAAACTGCAGACTTCAAGATGCATAAAGGGAGCAGCCTGACTTTTCCCTTCCCCCTTCTTCCCATCACGTTCAGATGTAATAACTTTCCCTAGTTCTGTGGCTCTCACATAGCTAACGCTGTGTTTGGTTGCTGGAGACTTTACAGATGCAATGCATTAGCAAAGCCTGCCAGTCGGCATCCTGTTTTTCCAATCACTCTTCTGAAACTCCTCCACTTTTCTCAGAGGTTTTATCAGAAAGATGTTCCTCTGAAACATTTCAGCAAGGGGATCTGACAGCTCTTCAAACACCAGCTGAAATTCATTTGTTTTCCACTGCTTCCTGTTTTTACAAGTTCATTAGTGTTTCACCAAGATAGACTAAAGATTAGAAACTTTCACCAGCCATGCTGGATCCCTGACATATAAAGTCATGGGAGACTGTCTAAACCTCCACAATACATATGCAAACACAAAAATACATGGCCTGTGTGCATGTACATGCATACTGTATACACAGGTCTAAACATACATACATACAAGCATATATCAGAAACGTGTGTGAGAACTGGGTATTTAAAAATCCCTTAGGCTGTCTCTGCATATATCAAGGAATGCATGTAGTCGTGACGTGCATACATACACACATCAACACACATACGTAGGAGAAGCAAAGGCCCCATTGTGGGCAGCCTGACACTGAGCCATTTTTTTAAATGGAATTTCTGAGGCCAACAAAGTAAATAAGCACCTAAAACATCTCAGCTGTGGTCCATAGGTCAGGGCTGCTCTCAGGACAAGCAGGAGGCAGAGAGCATGTACAGATACATTCCTGAGGACTCACAGGGGCTGAGTGTTGGAGCTCAATGAAGAAGGCACTGTGTGTGCTCAAGCATCCAGGCTTTTAGCATTATCTGTCTGGTACATTAATATGCTAATTGTAAGAGAAGAAACGTGGAACTAATTCCATGTATCATTCATGTAAGAGCATCTAGGTAGCAGTGAGATAGGCTTGTATCAAAACAGACACAATCACATTACTTTTGATGCATTCTAGACCAGGAGTACACAGTATGTTCTCCTATTTAAGTAGGTTAACAGGCTGTTTAGTTACAACAGAAGTAAGAAAATTGAAATCTATTTCTAATTTTCACATAGAAGCTGCTTTCTCTTGTACCCCTGAAATGCAACCGGACAGCTGCTTCTTATAAACTGCAGTTGTGAAGAAAACAGCAAGGAACAAGAGAGACAGTTTTCAGATTAGTAAATCTATTTATTTCCAAAGTCATAAAATACCATTTTGTTGTTAATAATGATTTAACAGTTGGCACTTAAACTGTCTGTCTTCGCTTCAGGTTGTTTTTTTTTTTTTTTTTTTTTTTATTACTACTTTCTCAAAAATCTTCTATAATTGATCAATTCAGAAATTACGAGAGAAGAAAAAAAGGTGAAGGAAAGCATGTCTGCTTTGGTCTAGTGATTTTAAACAAGCCCGATGTGTCAGCCAACAGAAAGTGCTGTTGATATAATCATGAAAGGCACTGGGTAACTTAGTGTACTTTTACATTAAACTAAATTTGTATGATCTGGGAGCTGGAGCTTTCTAGTTGACTGCTAAGAAAATGTCAAATAATATCATATTTTTTTAAGTGGGTTCTGAGGCTGGTGGTGATTTACAGCCAAATGTTTATGATAGAATCAAAAAGCCTTCTTTTTGTTTGCTTTTGTTGCAGGTCAACTTCTATGATTTCAGGGCTCCATCACGTGAATAAGACCAGCCTCACTTTAAAAATGGTTCCCTGGATGGCCAAAATATCAAATTCCTTTAAAATTGTCCTGAGCCCTTAACACCACAGAGCCATTATTAACTTATTGCCAGACACTATAAAATAGAATATTATTGCTTGGTTACACATTTGTTGTTTTGTCTTCTGTTTTTAGGGGAAGTAAAGCAACTGCTCCATATCTGCCCACTTTGGAACTATTTGCCATTTCATGCTATTATTAAAAGTATTAATTACTTTTCATGACTAATGAATACTCTATTATTATTTAGCTCAAGCTTCACTACAGTGTTTGGTGTCTCTTTGTGTTTCCTCCAAAGTCTTTTGACCTGCCAAACAGAGATGGAAACATAATCAGGTGTTTTCGTGCTATTTTCATTACTGCTCTCCCTCTGGCTGGACCAGCACTGCTGCAAGAGTATTTTATTTGATGTGTTTCACCTTCACCTTCAGGGTTTTGCTGAGACCACCACAAAAAGACACTAGAGGGAAAAGTATTAAGTAAACTAGCAGAGGTTTCCTAGATTGTGGGAAGGCGAAGGCCTACTGTCACTTCAAGCAATGGACAAAGGTGCAGATCATCACTAAGTTTATGATAAAAGATAACAAGCACAACCATCATGAGCCAGTGTGAGGTATTTTTTCATCTGACATCACTGAAAATTTTATCCTAACAGCACAGCCACGTAGCAAACAGACTGTAAGATTTCTGGCATACCATGCCATGCAAGCCATGCAAGACTACTGATGTTTTTGTTGGTCATTTGTTCTGTGAAAAAAATGAAAGTGTCTAGCCTGCAAAGAAAATAGCAAACTTAACCCTCCTACCTGTTGCCTTTGTTTAGTTCCAGCAAAACTAGTTTATTATTCATGACCTACACAATACAAGTTGCATGTTAGATTCTCTATAGACAGGTGGAGAAGAAAGTGATACCAGAGGAAGCCAAGTTCACTGTTTACCTCTTCCAGGCTTTTTATGAAGTTCTTTACAGAAATAGTGGGTTCCCCATTAACACAAAGGATAGGATGTGCTGCCTTTTGCAGAATGTACCAGCATGGTTATTAAGACAAAATAATAGCCTTCAGCATTGAAGTAGGAGATCAAAATCTGTTCTCAAGTCAGATTGTTAAAACAAAACTCTACCTAGCGGTTTCATCTGTTCATTAGCTGTTGTAAATAAGCAATGTATCATATTTACTTGAAGATAATCTTTTTCAGTCTCCCAGGCTCTTAAGAAATAAGTGTCACCTTGGGGTTGCTATCCTTGAATCTGAGTAAAACCAATAGAAACATGGGGGAAGGGGAGGGAGAATGGTAGAACTAGAAATGATAGCAAGGTTAGCATATTTGGAAAAGATTTCTACTGTTTCCCTTTGAAAATCCCCAGATATTTAATGTGGAGTGTTATGAGTGTATAAATTACCTTTTGGAAGGAATGAGTTTTAACGATGTGCTTGACAGAGGGGAAGCACAGGGGCATAGGAGAAGCCATCTGGGAGAAGAGAACAGCGTGACTTCAAAGAAAAAAGCCAAGAGCTGAGAGTAGGAAAATTCATCAGGCAACTTGGCCAAGTCAGCGGAAGGCAGTGGAAAGAGATGAGAGAATGGAGACAAGCTTCGGTAGATCTTCCTTCCTCATTGTTTTTCTGTTGCTACTGACCCCTCCACCTCCTTTCTCTCCAAGCTGCCAAGGCAAGGTGAGACCGTCTGGTGTCTGCAGCCCAATTTTTCCCCCCTCTCTAAACACCATCTGGGAATCCACACTCCTAATGGAGTTTCCAGATGTTTGTGTCATTCTGGTGTTTGTGTCTTTCTGGATCTGCTCTTTCAGTTCTGATCTCCTATGTCGCTGCCATGGCATTGCACATGCATCAAAACTTTACACTACACAGCACAAAGCACAAGAATCTTATCTAGATAAAAGCATGTTGCAGGTAGGGATAACTGAGCCTTCGTTACTGGTGTTTACGCAAGTAGAACTATGGGATGTATCACCCCACTTCCTGACAGTTTTCAATGCACATCTCAATTATCACTACTGGGATGACCATTGCCTTGAACAGTCTTCCAATAAATACAGATAAATCAATGCATGAGATACCAGGAAGAACAACTTTATCAACTTGTTGGAGGAAATGTAATCTAATAGGTCACATGCACCTATACTTCCATGTCGTAATCACGCAAAGTTATTCCACATAATGGTATTATAGGGATCCTCCCTGAGCTTGCACTTGCGCGGTTTAAGCTAGAGCTTCTCCAAGACAAACCATAGCCTTGACATGGCTATAATTAACATTTACTGGGTATAAAACCAGAATTATTACAAATTTGTTTCCTCAGACTTATGAAAAATTCCTGCGTCATTCAGATGCATGTTCCCATCATGATCTTAACAGGCTTGCTTTGCTCAGCAGCCATTTGGTGCCTTCACCCTTCCTGTTTTCAAGGTATTGCCAAACTACTTTGGCAACAGGTTTGTAGTAGACACTGCCTAGAGGCAGGGTTTTTTGAACCATAGGAGACTGCCCTAGGAACGCTGAAATATCTCACTGTCTGTATAGTGTATCAACTTTATTCTGGTCTTTGAAAAGAGGAAAAAATGCAATATGGTTCTCTGCAGCTACTCCAAGTAAGTGTCAATGTTGCTCTAGTAAGGACTTGACTATATAGCAAAGGAGCACAAAATAAAGGAGGATAAAAATTTAAAACACACTAGCCATTTTACAAACTCCTGAACTACAGGTACCTTCTCTGTATCTTAAATTAATCTGCTTGTGAAGTGGGTCAACCCAAGTTGCACAAAGACACTTTAGTACTGAAGAACATCTGCACTGGAAGTCAACACAGAACAGTTACAGTCCCTAAAACGTACCCCCCAAACGTATTCCATACTAACTTCCCTTTCAGATAAGCCCTAGGAGTTGAACCTTTTGGTCCTGTTTTCCCCTGTGAAGCTGTGCAAAACCCAAGGTGGTGGGAGCATGTGTCTTGGAGAGCAGAGGTCAGAACTAGAGAATCTACTCAATTGTTTTCTCACTTAAATCGCAAAGAAAAAAAAAAAAAGTTCCCTTAAAATCCCAGCCAAGGAGTAAAGTAACTTGGCAAACAGACTTCTTCAGACTTCTTTTACTGGAAAGATTTATATTTTGCTCACCACAAATCTACAGAGCAGACGTATAGCACACAGCGTATTTGCCTGTGCTCCTTGTAGCAGAAGTTTTTGGCAGTCTTTTCTAGGGTAAGGTTTAGAAAAAAAAAAAAAAAACACACTGCTGGGGGCAACCTGGCCACTGTAAAAGCCAAAACCAGCTTTTAACTAGGTAAGTTATAGATTTAGGCAGTTGTGATTTTAGGCCAGAAGATACTACTGATCACTCAATCTAGTCTTCTGCACAACACATGCCATAGGTCTTCTTTAAATTAAATTCCACATCTAGTCCAATAGCTGCAGCTGAATTCAAGTATCTTTTAGAAAGACATCCAATTGCAATGGAAAAGTTTCCAGTAATGGAGAACATACCACATCACAGAATACCATATGTCCAGGATTTCTTGGACAATCTCACTGCATGTATACTCTTTACACTCCATGCAGCAAGTCAGAAACTTTCAGAAAGCTTCAAGCCTGGTGTTCCCATGCAGAACTTACTGCAGCCCATGCCTCTTAAGAGGTCAGCCTGCCTTTGGATGAGAGCTGCTATCTACCTAGAAGCCCTAGACAAATGCAGCCAACTCTCAGATCAAAAAGAATTAGGGTAAATTCCCTTTCTGTGCTCTGCAGAGGACCCTAAGAAGAACAGAGGTACACAGTATCCTAATCATAGCCCCTAATGCTTTTAAAAGGAAATTATCCTACCTGTTAAAAGCATCTTAGAGACACCTTGAGGAAAGGCAAGTGAAAGCAGAAAGAGAAAGAAAACCTTCATCATGGTAAAAAAAATTCTGACAACGCCCCTGACCTCTTTCATTCTTTTTTTTTTTTTTTTTTTAGCTGCTTCTCTCACAAAGGGTCTTGTCTGCATTGGGCAGATAATGCCCTACAGCTGCCCCATCCCTCCACTCAGCTGTGAGCAGACTGTCTACGCAAAGGAATAGTGGTTAACCTTTTCCCTACTTACTTATTGGGTCAATTTATTCTTTTGGGTTTGGTGCACTTAGAAAGTGCCATAAAGGCTTGCAAGAAGTCAGTTGAAAGCAGGAAGAAAATCAGTTTCTTGAGGCTATGCTGCTGGTGGCAATGAATTTTGCAAGTTAAGGTGCATTTGTGTGTACTGTGGATTACTGAAAGGAGGGAACTTCAACTGCGTGACCATGATTTTATTTGTTTTGCACTTGTCAGGCCAAATTTTAGTGCCTCTCCTGAGACTTCATGTTCTGCCTTGAGAGCAAGGATCTAATTATTGTTGAGCTTTACCTGCTTCATACAGTTACTCAAAACTTTGACAGGGTAACAATCACCAGGCTTTCTAAAATGCCTAGAGATTATGATGACTTCTATTCTGAGGGCTCAAACCACTTAGCGAGTTTTCAAGCAGAGTCCAGCATCCACTTTCTGAAGTGCAGACATTTTTCAAGTATTTCCAGCTGGACAAAGAAGTCACTTTGGATGTCTCTCCCTTAGTGTCTGTCCTCAAGATATTTAGTTCAAGGAGGGGTGGTTCCAATTCACTTGGTATTGGCATAAAGCTACTCTCTGTGGGAATTGTTCTCAGCTTCCATTGAAGGCAGAATAAAGGCAGTTTGATTTTGAAAAGGTGCATGCACTGAACGTATACCTTGGCTCATGTGATAAAGCAGTAGCAATATAATTGTATACCACTTTTTCCCTTCATATTATGGCTGCACCCAGCCAAGCAAAGTCTTCTGGTTTGTTAGTACTGGATTTTTAGAGCACTACTGATGGTTACCAGGCTACAAGTGTTTTAGCTTGCATAAAACTGTGGTATACCTAATTTAACTACAGAAAACAGATAATTACATGGCCCTACCATACAGAACGACTGTGGTTTGGCCTAATGCACTAAGAAGTCTTTTAAGAACGTCACTAGGTAAAAGTCATGTTTTATACTTTAGAGTGAAGAAGTATTAGGAATATGAACAGGAGAGCATGTATTTTTTTTTCTCTCCTTTTATCTTGTGTTTAGAAACGGAATTTTATAGGCCAACCAGCCAGCTGGTGTAACATCCATTATTTACTCCTGTTAGACTAGGAATCTCAACAAGACCCAGCACCAGTGACCTGACATTGGCAACACAGAGAGTGGAGGCAAGAAAGATGCTCCCCAACATCCCCAGCAGACCGTTCCTGCTGTTTCAGCCAGGTGAAAAGCACTGCATGTTGCTCCTGTTTAGAAAGTGAGAAAAAAGAAAGTATATTTATTTATTTATCCAGCAGCAACTAAGAAGATTCATTCTGTTTGGTGGGCCTGATTTTCCATTGCTGTTCTGTAACATATAGTTTCTTACACCCATGTTGCACTCTTTTTGTAGTGATTTAAATGCTGTTATTTTATAAAATACAATCATAGAATCATTTAGGTTGGAAAACACCTTTAAGATCATCGAGTCCATCTGTAAAAAATGAAGCTGTGTAATACTCACACAGAACAAAGACATCAAATTCCTGCATGGGCATATGAGCTTCTCCACTTTTAGCTAAGAAGTCATCTCCACCGCTCCTCAAATATTTGACATATACATGTCCATCTGCTAGGACTCACGGGGACTTCTGCCATTGATTTTATTGAGTTCATTTACATATACATCTTCTATTACCATAGCAGAAACTGCATAGCCTTCAAGGAAAAGATAAATGGAATTAAATAAAAGTAGATGATGGTATAAAAAAAGAAGTTGCTTGTCAACAGAACACTGATGATTGTTTTCTGCATTGTTTTTCTTTTTCCTAAGCTACTGCTGTCTCTGCAGGCCAGAGACTTCTGGGGACAGAGAAGCTGAGCCCATTTGGCATCATAACACAGGTTTAAATTCTCGTGTACACGTTCCTGATGGAGGAAGAGAGGGGTAAGCATACAATACCCTCCCTGCCAGTGGATATCATGGACTTCTTTTTTAACCTTAATATGGGTGGACCTGGCCCTGCAACTGGACAGGAAGCCCTATGGCTGAAACTGCACTGTGCAGGACAGCACATGTGTGAGTTGCAAGAGAGCATTGCTGGCCACAGGAGCTCAAGGACCCTAACATGCTGCCTAAATTCTTCCTCTGGCTTCTTGTTCCAAGCCCACCCCATCCACACAAGATCCAAACTACTGCTGGTTACAACCACGCTTAGGTTTTTTCATTTCTGAAATGAAGAGTTTTTATTCAGCAGCAGAGTTAGCCTGAGAAGAGAAGGAAATTCAGCTTCTAGTCAAAATCCTTTCATTTACTTTGTTGTCCTCAGACCTGGGTAGGTCCTAAGGAATCCTCAACGAGTTAACAACCAAAGTTTCACTGTCGATATACTAAATTCAAAACTTAGTTGTCTGCAATTCCCTTGAAAAAAATGAGAGGTTCATGATTCCAAAACTATTTAAAACTTGCTGCTTTGGGGAGAAGACAGTAGGAAGCAGAAAGCCCAAATCACAGTCATATACCTCCAATGTATAACATGTTAACAAACATATACATCCAGTGAGCTTCAGAGTAAACAGTCTCTGGTTTTTCTACCCTAGATGTTTTGCCTCTCAGCCCCCACCCCACAAAGGTTTTCTTGCAGAATGTGTCATTTGTGACCAGCTTTGGGTATTTAAAACATTTATAGGGGGAGAAAGACAGATTGATGCCTTTAGTGCAGCTTGCACTCATCAGGTCTAAAGATAGGTCAGGGAGATGACAGGAATACTAAGCTTAAGGTGACGGTCTTGGCGCCATGCTACATTTAAGCTGAGACTGAGAGTCCAGAATTCCTGGACATCATAAAGAATCTATTATCATTGTGGTCACTTTCAGCAACGCTGGTTTCATTACCATCTGTCTTCATCCACCGATGCTTAGGGGATAAATATTAAATATGGAACTTTTCCTGGATTCAAGTCACAGAAGGCAGAAAGCAAAGCTGTTCTCTAGTAATACAATCCCATACCACCTTCGAGTAGGTGGCAGAAGATAAAGAAATCAGATAAGATCGTTAGCTCTGTCGAGTTGAAAATAAGGGTTCGGTTTGCAGTTGAGCAATAATTCTTTTTTCAAGGTGGGCAATATTTAAGCAATCATCCCTAGAAAATTGGTCATTACCACTGGCTAATAACCGATTTGTTAGTTAATAGCCCAAGGTGAAACCAAGGGCACTAAATGCTCTGGCAAACCACCACTGACTGCAGTATTAACAGATTTCAAGGGCATCATTGCTATTATAAACCATGTTCATTGATTTATAACAACACTAATATGTTTTATAAAAGAGCGGTGCAGTGTTCTGGAAAAATTAATCATTTCTTGCTAACCCACAGCTGACTGTCCACTGCTCTCAGTCCTGTAGTGAACTAGATAGCACCACATTTTGTTCTGTTTAGACTGAGGAGCACAAGAAATGGAGTGGAGGAAGCAGGGGAAAGGAAGGAGTCTTTTCTAGAGCAAGGTGTGTATTTGTGTCATCCTGGCAATGAGACATATGGCTGCCTTCTCTCCATCATCCACAATTGCATGTTTTTTCTATGGTCTTCCTGACATCACATTCACATCCATTTATTCCATGCTACCTCAAGAGCCATTCACAGATGGGGTGTCCTGAAGGCTTTCACAGTTACCTCCAAAACACAAGACAGATGAGAGGCTCAGATACACATTCATGCCACAAATTACTCCATGCTGCTGAACTACGAGCTCAGCACGCACAAGGTCACAGCCAACATGATCTGTGACGTAATTTGATCCTACTTGACCTTAGGGAAAAGCATTGACACTAAACTGCACTACTTTGCTGCTCGAGCGTGCTAGAAGTGCATGCATGGATGTTACTAGAGCTCAGCTGATGGGTTATATCTTGTTAAGTAACTGTAACTCCGGCACATCACTGAATCCACAGATTATACAGCTCAAGGAGGTAGCTATCACGAAGCTAATCAGATCAGAGCAAAGCCCAAGCACGCCCACAAGCAACACAGGGCTAGAAGGCTGGAAAAAAATGCAGCTTCTACTTGATCTGTGTTGCAGTTCCCCCCAGCAGTACCCTTCCCCATTTCAACCCAGAGGACTGTGGGTGACATATATGTACATACAATACATATTATTTACTATCCTTGTCATCAGCTGAATCTACAGACCCATGCAAACATCCTGCTTGGGGATAATCCACTAAACCTGCATGCACTTGTCTCTGGTGAGCAAGGTGAGGAATTCCAAGAAAAACACTTTGCAGGAGTTTTACCTCTGGATTAGTGTTACCACCTGGCACACTGGTAATTCCAAGTGCTGTTGCAGGCCTGGCTGAGTCTTGATGAGACTCACTCAGAAAGAAGAGCATTAAAAAAAAAAAGAAAGCTTTCTGTTAATCCTTCCCTTTTGGCAAAAAGCAAGATTTTCCTAATTGCTGTAATGCTTGAACTGAAACTAGTCAGCTCACATAAGAAAACTTCAGGCAGTGCTATTCTTCATTAAGAAGGATACTGAAAGTTCATTCATCCTTTCTGCCAGTAAATCTGTTCTTTCTGCCAACAATGTCCACCAAGCCTGAAGGATCCTCCATGCTTTCAAGGGCAGGACATGGCAGTTCATGCAAACTTTCCCAAGCTGTAGCATGAAAGCCTCAAAGAGAAAAACTTGCAGGAGAATGAGCTCAGCTTCCAGATGGCCAGGAAAACTCCTATGATCTCTAGTCCAGTAGCACTCTTTAAGTAGCTAAACTGCTTAAAGCTTCATTAGAACTGAAGCTGAAATGCCCAGCTCCTCAGAGCACTTAGATATTCTTGATCCAATATTTCAGTGGGAATTTGGTGCCTAAATACCATTGAGTTCTGGAGCAAAATCTCCAAGCAGAGAAGGACTTTACAATCCCTGTGTGTTGTTTCCCAAAGCAAATTTGAATCTGAACCCAGGTCTGCCAGAAGAGACGGATAGATGAGCTAGAGCTACTGTATGTACATACCTGCCTGTATATAGATTAATCATAATAAGGATTTGGTGTGGACATTTCAACCCAGTAATTTTAATGGAAATGAGGCTCTAAATCTGTATTATCGCACCAAGAAAAATGGAGCTATTTTCACATCTCAGTTGCCTAATGGACTAGACACACATTTTCCTTTGTCTTGGGGAATGAGCTGTAAGTGACAGGCTCTCCCCTGGTTGTTAATGACACTTTCTTCTCTTGCCTGGACCATGACAGCCTGCTAGGTACAGTTGCTATAAGAAGTACCACTTTATCCCCCAAAGCAGTTTGTGCACACATTGGTGCATGCCATGCGCAATATGCATGCACAAATGCACACCTCGGTGACCAACCCCTTCTACTTTTGAAATGAAAATGCCTGGTGGACTGAAATTTCAACTAAATGCAAACATGAACATTTACTTCATGCAATCGTTAAGGACCCCATGACTTTCTCAGAGGTGTGTTTTTTCTACACAGAAGACCTGTTAATCTCATAGTAAGGACTGAGCAGAAACTGAGTCAGAGTTTTGGGATCTGCCTCAGTTTTACCAGTCATTGGAAATGTGTTTCCATGTATTACACAGACTTACTCTATGATACGTTCTGAAGCTGGCCCTGCCCAACAGACCCAATAAAGATTGTCGACTGCAATAAAACTTCTTTGACAAGTTAGGAAGAACAATTGGAAACATAAATTCATGCTGTGGATCCAGCACCTCGGCAAACATTTACTGCTTTTTTTTTTTTTCTTTCCCACAGAATGTTTTTTTTAAAAAAAAAGAAAGAAAGAAAAATGACAAAGAATTAGCTGTACGTTTGTGGTTTATTGGTTTTCCTAGAATTTATTGCGATGCCAGAAATTAATTTATGAATAATAGCAAGCATGGGATCACAACAAACTTCATGCAAAGAAAAAAAACACCTAAAGAATGTTCTAGTTGGCAAGAAAAAGCCCCTGCGTCAATCTGAATGCCAAAAAAGGAGGGTAAATCTCGCATACCAGCTTTGGAAATCATTAGGGGTTTGTAAATTATGAGACAATGTTACATTGTCTTCCCAAACTTTTTTTCCCATTTACTTCTCTGTGTGCCTAAGCTCACAGTGTCCTGGAATTTTATTGCTTTATGGCCACCGATATGCAGAGATTTAGGAAAATGTCACTTTTTTTTTTTTCCAACAGTTGTTCTTTCTTTTCCTTTGAATAGAGATTGCTATGTATTACTCATTCCTGTGTCTCTTTGACAAGGATCATTACTTATGTTTATCATAAAAAGATGCTCTGTATTACTGTCATATGGTTTCAGGATTTGTTATTATAATGTTGCAGAGTCCGGAAATGGCACAAAACAAAGGCCAGTTTTATTTGGCATATTTGGGATAGTCTTCCACTGCCAAGCTCCTCCTTAGTTGCTGCAATACGAGCATCTCTAAGGTCTAAAATAGAACTAATTTTGGATAGGGAGATAAAAATTGGGCCAATTCTCATCTAGGAAAACCAGGTAAAATTAATAGAAAACACATGCATGGAGGTTACATTTGTTTATAGCACAGTTCACATTAGCACTACATGGCCAAACACATCTAGTTGTCCAAAGCTTATAGCTAGTTAAATCCCACAAGTGCCATGAGATGTGTTTCTCCATCAGGAAGCCTCACCTCAGGACTAGCATCCTTAGCAGAGCTCAGCAGAGGAACGAGCAGCAAGAGGGCACTGCTCTAACCAGTGTAGTAGAACACAGAGATAAACTAGTGATGCCACAGTGAGCAGGACTGAAAGTTATGTGCATGGGAGGACTTTGCAGCTGTATGGACTACACCACACACTGTGAGATCCTAAAGGAAGAAGGGATACAATCTCCTTAACGTTACCTTCAACCTAGCAAATTCTTCCCAGGGAAAAATTCTCCCATTGATGTGTAGTTACAGTAGGACTGGAAGCTGCCCGTGTGTTGCACAACACTGTACTCGAGAAAAAATTGGAAGAGATACAAGAATTTGCCAAGTGCTGATGTCTAAATTCTAAGGAAACAGTGAAGGAAAGGCTGGCTGGCTAGATAGATTCCACCATTAGTTCCTTCACTGCTATGTATCAACTCCAATTTCACCTAGTCAGGGCTAGTAACACTGGCACAGATACTGGATTGACACGAGACCTTTTTGCACAACAGATTATCTATCCACTATATGAATATAATACTTACCTGCCTCACAGACATGTTATGACTGTTAGTCAGCCTCTGTTTATGGAGATCTTCACTGTCCCAGATCAATATTATAAGCCATTTGTTAAAATGGAGCTTTCTCAAGTATTTCCACGTATGGTTATAGGCCAGTAAATGCAATACAAATATTACTTTAAAGACAATCGTGGTCCTAATCACTGGCAAAAACTCAAGTAGTAACATCTTGACCTCTTATATGTCAATATAATAAACATGTGCAACTCTTGGAGAAAATTTAAATTGTTCAAAACATAAAAATGTGAAAAGGAAAATCAACATTTTGAAGCTGTGTTTCATTATGAATTTAGAAGAAAACTAAAAATATCCAAACTTTCTGCTGAAATATTCATTTATGCTGCATAAAAGTGTTTTCTGTCAGAAAGGTCAAAATGTTTCCGAACTGTATCTCCTTTTAATTTCATCTGTATATTATAAGAAATTATATTGAAATCAAAATGAAACATTTTTACCATCTTGGAATTAAAGGTCCTTTTCTTACCAAAGTGAAGCATTTCAGTCTTATCTAAGTGAATTTTGAAATATCTTCCCATGAAAATTTTGATGAAGGTATTACACTCGTGAAAATATTTCAGTTTTGTTAAATGGATATTTTCCAGTGGACTAATTCTAGTGCACTTTCCACAGATACGTTGCAGAGTAAAACAGACATAAAGTTGAAGTTCTTCTGCTTTTATAACAGTAAAAAGCACCCAGTGCCTCTGATAATTGTTAATTTGAGAAATGTTTGATTATTGTCAGTAAAACAACAAAACCCGTACTAGACAGCAAAACAGAAAAGTAGTGAGTTTTTGCAGAAGTCTAACAGCAACCTCCAAACAACAGCCACACAAAAATTGTTTTGTCAAACTCCTTTACTGCAAAGCCACTTTAAAGAGGGTACCCTTCAATAAGAGATTTCTAGACTTCTGCAAAATCTTCCAAATATGGCCAAATATTGACCCTGCACGCACAAGACCAGGTAGAAAACAGCTACATTTCAAGCTCCACAAGGGTTGTGGTAGAGAGATTTCAGCTCATGAATCAAAATTAGGTTTCACAGGCTTGTAGTCACTGAATCCTGCAGCAGCTCTGCGGATGGCTGCTCTGAAAGCCAGGGGTGCTAATGAACAGAGAGCACAGTTAAGACTTCCTGCATTGGAAGTAAATGACAGAGGTGGTTTATCTTATTGTTTCCAATGGGTGCATTTGACAGGAGTTCAACTGGAGCAGAGAAGTAAAAGAAAAAAAGAAAAATGTTAGGTCTGGACCAAAATAATAATGACTGAGAATCACAGCGCTTTCCTTTCAAGTATCTCCAAAGAAACTGTCATCTTAAACAGGGATACATCTTATCAGAAATGGAATGACAGCTATATAGGTGGCTGTAGTTATAAATGCTACCTATAGGGTCACTGGAGTATTAAAAACACATTGAGGGGATGTTTTCATTATATATTTGCTTTTTTCTTCCTTTGTCAGGTTAGTGTTGCATTTGCTCTGTTGTGTAGTAGTCATGACTTTTATTGATTTGTGTTTTTTATACTGCAAATGCTTCTGGTCAGGGGCTGTCATCATTGCTTGGCATGACTACATTCTGTATAGTACTTAGCATGAAATATATCGATAAAAATGGTGAAACCCCCAGAGGATACAGCTGTGTAGTGTTGAGCATGTCCCTGACACATCTCACCTCAGGATCCACAAAATAAGGATTCACAAAGGTATTCAAAAAGGACATTTTGCTGTGTGTTTCTTTCTGAATGTCTCCAGTCCTCTGTGCAGCACGGACAGGCACTGGCGTTTGGCAGAAAGGAGTCAGACCCTCCATGATTCTATCAGGTTTTTTTTAATCTTCATCTCTAAGAATTAGAAGGTTTTTTAAAGATCAAGATAGATAGAGATGCAGAAATAGAGAGGTTTCTAAAATCCCAGGACCCCAGAGATTAATTTTTAAGAAAAAAGATCCATTAGCACAAGACTGCTACTCACATAATGGAAGCCAGCAATGATCTGTTTGGGGCTTCCCTTATGAAACCTCCTTAGAGAAACTTTTCATCTTTAGTACTTCCTCATGACCCAGTTCAGGATTTTCACTGTTACTCCCTAGGGGCCTTTACACCACTGCTACTTGTCTAATTCAGGTCCTGAGTCAGCAAGATACTTAGATCTCTGCCTAGTAGCCCCACTGGCTGTACTGGGATTACTCCCATGTTTAAAAGTAATATCTTGCCAAATTGAAATAACATGCCCTACTTAAAATCACATAAACCAGAATCTACTGCGCCCAGACCCCAAAACCATCAGGTGTCTTTACATGACTGCTACGTAAGTTTGCTCATATGATCAGCCAGAACCCAGGAATATTGTATCTCTATCTGGATGCAGGAAATGTATATATTTAGGCCTATCACTTTTCACTTTCAGGTCCTTGGGGTACAGAAGATGACAATATTTCTCTGCCAAAAAGAAGAAAAGGTCTTAACTGCTTTTAATTTAAGAGATTTCAATCCAGTTATTTGTTAGAGTGATGGAAGGGTAATGGAGCAATCCTGTTTTACCCAGATGAATTTCCCATGACAAATGATATTGGCTCATCATCTGTGGTCATGATTGAATTCCTGTATTTTCCTTGCTCTAAAGCATGGATAGGGCTGTAAAGAGCTCTTGTTTTCCTTGGGACATTTGTTTCCAATTTTGCAAACACTGAGAATGTGGTTATTTTTGTAGTGCTGTTATGAAAGCCTGGCATTTTCTTCTTCATGTTGGAGTTAATTATAAATCATTGGAGTTGCACTGCCCACAACAAAGTTCTCAGACCCAGAAACTGAATCATTGCTGATCACTGCTCTCCCACCCCTACTCTCTCTCTCACTGTCAGTTACTCTTTGAGGAAGGGAGGGGGCGTTATTTTAAGATGTTTTTATTGGCTTCAGAATTTAAAGTGTCAGTTCCAAGGTCTTTTTTTCCCAGAGCAAGATAAACTTCTTTGGGCCATACATCATGGGGCTTTCACATAACTTGACAGGACCTCACATTTAAATGCCTTTGCAATACCATATCTGATGACTTATGGGAGGACTGTAGTTTTTCAGAGGATGTATCATCAAAAGCCCCTTTCAGTAGCATTGGGCTTAGCCCCAGGTTTGCTTCTTTAACACTTTCAATAGCAACTTTTCTTCCTTTAAAAAAAAAGTGTAAAAAAATGCATACCCACAAGCACACTCATACACACACATGCACAAGTAATATCATAACAGGCTGTGTACAGTCCTAGGTTAGGGTTTTGTGTTTGTTTGGGGTGGAGGGGTTATTGTTGTATTGTTGTTGTTTTAAATTAACAGCTTAGCTCTTTTGTGAATTTTACTGTTGGTTTAGGTTCAAGCATGTTCTTTAAAGCAGATTAAGTCTGAAAATTCAGGTCAGAGGATCACATCAAGTTCTGTTAAAGGAAATTTGTTAAAGCTCCCCTCCCACTAACCTACTTAGTGTCAGGTCTGATTTGAAAGTAGGGCACTTATAAGTGTAAAGAGTTTAATCAGGTTTCCTTTTTTTATTAGAAAAGATGAAAATCCAGCTTCTCTTTAAAATAAACTGCACTATTTTTATTTGAGTCTTGGTAAGGCATTTGTGTTCATTCCTAAGAATGAATGCATTTGCAGGAGCTGGTTGCTGCAGACTTGTGAAAGGGGATTGTCTTTAGAAACAAAATAATCATATTTAACTTAATTGGGCCCTTGTTCAGCAAAGCACTTAAGAGCAAGTATAAATCTAATCTTACTCAAGACAAGACTTACACAAGCACTTCAACCTGAAGTGCTTAATTTCCAATGGAGTCAATGGAGCATTCCAAAATCATGACTCAGGCCCTAGAATCATTAGACTGGCATGACACTGGGGGAAAAAAGCATATCTAGATGTTATTTTTCCCTGTCACTATGGTGGCTATAAAGTTTTTAAAAAATAAAACTCCTTCCTTCAATCTTAACAGCAAGTTTAACTTCAAGATTTTTTTTTTCTGAGTTAGAGATATGAAGCAGTATGTCACTGCTTTGCAGTATAATCTCCCCTCAAAGGATGATCTTTCTGAGACCTGAGAAGCAGACGTGTCATCAGCAGATGAATGCAGTGGTAAAAAGAGATGTTTGTAGAAGATTTCACGGGGGGTGGGGTCAGAGACCAGAACCATTACATGGAGGTTACTGTTTAGCACAATCCCCGATGGTGATAGTGAAAAAAACACAACCTCTCATGTTTAGACTTATGTAGATAGTGGCTGGGAATAATTTACAAATCCTGTCACTACCTCCTTTGAAATAAAAGAGAATCAATGTTGAATGCAAATACCAGTGCAAAATGCACAGCTATAAATGGTGCATTAAGTTCCCTTTCATTTAAATGAACAGCTTTGTGTTTGTAGAGAGGAAAGACTGAAAAGACACATCTATTTTGCACTTTCAGGTATACTGCTACTAAAAAATACCTTCTGGGAAATGAGCCTGTCAGCTTGCATACATTGTATATTAAGGAAAAAATATATTCAGTGTTAAATTACTTCCTGGCATAATATGTGGAATTCTATTGCTGGCCATACAGCTGCATGCTCATTTACACCAGTGGGCATATTGGCCTTAATTCTACTATACAGTAGGCTCAGTTATTCCTATTGTAAAAGTTCAAACTCATGACAATAAACCTGTGGTTGTAGTAGTTATGTCTTTTCCTCACTTCTCCATGAGCCTAAGACATTTAATATTTCAGGCAACACCAGTACGCTGTTTGCATCTGGGGTAAATCAGCTTGATTCCAGTGAAGACAAAAAGGCAACAGCAAGTTCCTTTAGCTGAGAATCTGGCCTACAGTGCCTGCTAACTTCTCTATAGAGGCTAATGGGGAAAATGCCTGTCATTTTGCGGCTTCTTTCTCTCCACAAACACATTTAAGACAAGTTTGGTCAATTATCCCCATGTCTCCTATATCCATTTAGTGTAATTCCTATTAAGTGCAGTTCCACCTACAGCACTAATGGGAGAAATACTGATCAACCACAGGTCCCTCTTTGCTATATTTAGCTAACGTAAACGCTTGCGATTCCAGTGCATTGCCAGGGGAATGAGATCGTTATAGACTAGCATTTCCATTTGACTTCCCAGGAGGATAGACCAGCATGGGTGAAATCCAGAAACCTACTTCAACAGAAGCACAAATAATAATAGGAGTAAGTGACTGTAGGCTCTGCAGTCACAACATCCTGGAAGCCAGGCAGCTGAGCTGAAATAACACTAAATCAGGAATTAAGAAAGCTCAGTTCAACTTCTGGCACTATCCTGTTGTGTGACCCTAAGCAAGACACTTTGTCACTTTGAGGCTTTCTACCTTATTTCTTCCCTCCTTTGTTTTCTCTCTTTCTAGCAAGAACCACCCCCAGCCTGGAGCGTGTTTTACTGTGTAGTTAGACCTCTGTCGTAGTGCTTGTCTTAGCTTTACCCTCAGCTTTGCTGGCAGGAAGAGGTTTCCACGTTGCTTGTCTGCTGCCTCTGCATGCGGTGGCCCAGCAGACAGGCTGTGGAGGTGATTGGGTACATGGGGGACATGTATTGCCCTGTCTGCAGGCTCTGCATGTGCACCCAGGAAAATCTGGTCCTCTGTCATGGTGCACTGGGTTCTCAACCTTTATGCAGTCACTGGTGCCTGGTATTCCCTGTGGTTCTCTGGGCTGAGACACTTTGGGAACACTCCTCTGATGCTGGCAGGAGAGCTATGGTGGCAAACAGAGGGCGACGTTTTGAGGAAGAATCAACACACAAGTGAGTTTGCTCATCCCTGGGATGAGCACTGGCATGATCAAAAGCACAATTTGTGTTTTGACCTTTATATGTTGGAGCAGTCATGGGTACAAGTCACAGACAAGAACCTGCCTGAAGGCTCTGTGGTACAGAGAAGTACGTTCTGATTGCAGCCCACACTCCCACCGCAATCAGAAGCAAACTAGCCACCCCATTACTTGTGATACTCAGCTTCATTAGGTCTGCCAAGTGGCAGGGTTCTATCATAAGTGCAAATAAATAAGAAAACTAACTCAAACAACAGTCAGTTAAATGTGTGCTTACAGCTAGGGATACTTAAAAAGCTTTGTAGAGGTCAGCAGTCAGGCACATATACACATCCGCCTCCAAAAATGGGTTTTTATTGGGCAGGAAAAGGATGTAACAGATAAGCATGCAAAATCAAGCCAGTGGGCAGGAGGGAAAGAGATAAGGAATCAGGCCTCTGAAAGGAATGCAATGAAACTGTGTTTTCAAAATTTATCCCTGTATCTATAGACCAGTGGAAGGCCTGGGCAGTCTGCTCACACAGACATCACGAACCTGCATACTCTTTCTACTGCAGAGCTCAGACCTGGGGAAGAGAGACATGTGGCAACAAAAAATATCAACCCAGGTACATTTTCTGTTTCCTTCTCACACTGAGCACAGATAATATGATTCTCAGGAATCATGTCAATGCACAGTCATACAACCTTAGGTATATACTCTCCCTCACCCTTACCCTCCCACATAGCAATTATCCCTGCTACATGCTCATATACTCCTGGACACCTTCACAATATTTCCTAATTCACAGCAAGTATAGAGTTAGACTAGAAATCACCATATGGAGGAAGTCAGACAACTTTGGACAATGTATTGCTGCCTGATCTCTCTGAAGTTAGATCTTCTGCCAAACTAAAGAACAGGATCATTAACAGTGTAAAGGGTGCACAAGACAACCATGGCATTGTAACAACTTGCTAGAGAAGCAAAGCAGCAAAGCTCAGTTCCCTCTAGCTTTGTGTTCCACCTCCCCTAAGCCCTTGCTATGACCCTCTCTCTCCCTCCTGTCCCACACAGTAACTTCCACAGTTGCCTCTTCCATCCCCTGTTAGATGAGCACAAGGCAGAATGAGCTGTGGGTGTTTTCATGGCTCCATTTGTGCCCAGAGGTTGGCCATTACATACGATGATTGGCCAGCTGGCTGCTGCCTCTCTGAATGAATAAGATGAGCTATAACTGCATGTCTCAGTGGGGGCACTAATTTGGGTCTTTCTTCTCTACCCAGCTGCTGATTTTCACGAAGCTCTAGGAATTTAGTATCTCTGAGTTCAAATGTGCTTGAAATTGGACAACTGGCTCCAAATCTGTTGGGGAGGGGAGGATAGACAAGCAGAACGTCGGTACAAGCACCATTTCCCCAGGAAATCAGTCTCATATGAGGGCTAGAAAGGACCTCGAGAGATCACCTAGACTATCTGCCTGTCCCAAGGCAGGAGCAGTTCTGCCTACATCAATCTTGACAGATGTTTGTCTGCCTTGTATCAAGCACTGAACACTGGCTTGGAAGTGTGCCCAGGAGATGAGAAAACTGGCTATCTTCAAACTACCTGGCAAGCTCTTCCATGAGCTTGACACAGCATTTCTCAGCACCTGGGAACTTGAGAACATCTGCTTTCCACACCGGGAGAGCAGAGCTCAGTTGCATCAAATCCTACCATCCATATTTTAATCTTGTGTGGCTGACTACGCTGCCATCAGCACATCTTAGGAAGACTGGAGTGTAAGTGACTTCACACTGCCTGCAAACATCCCTCAGTTCCCACCCATATGGCTGCTCCTCCTTACCGCAACTGCCAGTGAACCCTAATGCATTCTAGCAAGGGGGTTCATTGCAGGGTAACGTCCCCTCTCCCCCGCACACTGTTCAAATCAGTTCAACACACCACAAGGCAAACTCCTGTAAGGGCCATCAAAGAGTCTCTTAAGATGCTCCACCCTTCTCCTGCCAGAACAGTAGGAGATGGGAGTTATAGCTGGAGGAGAGGAGGTTTGGCTGGGCTGTCCCTGGGCTGATGTTGGGTTTTCAGCACACCCAAGACAGACCACACACGAGGCAGCTCTGACCTGCCAGATGGAAGTGGCATCAGTATTAATGTAAGGAGGAGCTTCAAATCCTCATTTTCCAGATTTCCAATTTGCCTTTTATATTTTCTATTCTTTTGCGCCCTGAATCACAGCTCAGTCCATTTAAGTGCTTGGCAATTAAAAAGAGAGGAGTTCAGCCAGGACTAAGTAGTGACCTCTCTTTTTTCACGAGCTGCTGTGCGACTGCAGGTCCAAATCCAGTCACATGCTGGGTTAGTTAGGAATCCATTTCAATCCCAAAGTCCTCATTATACACATGGGTCACTCTGTCATCAAAAAGTGACCTGCATAACATGAGTAACTCAGTACGTGTCAGAAATATTCGTGACCTTATTAAAGAACCTCCATGCTTGGAAAAAAGGTTTTCACTCATCAATCACCGTTTTATTCACGCACCATAACAGCCTCATTAAATCATATGAGAGTTGCAGGAGATTTTATATGCTAATTTAATACCAACGTAACCAATTACACAAACTTCATATAATATTTTTAAATAATCAAGTGGGTATTCAGTTAGCATGCAGTGACCATTTATTAAAATCTCAATTAATTCCTTGTTTAAGACTTGTGTAGTGATCAAACTGTGCAAATCCTAAATAAACCCACCAGGGAAACCATGGCCCTGAGACAGCAGCACTGCCCAAAACATTAGCAGCAGAGATGCCACCGTTCTGCAGGAGCTCTCTGACACTGCCTCTCCCCCTACACAATGAGCACTCGGCATGTCCCCTGGCACTGAATGTCACTGCCCCATTTGATGGAGAATCATGTAGCAGCCTCAAAGAGTACAAAAGCTTTGGCTTCAATTCTACTTCAGCTGTCTCAGATCAGACACGTAGGGTCTAGACATACAGCTGAAAGCTGTTTAGTTAGTTGCCAATGATCAGCACAATCACAGTAATCAACTCTGTTGACATCAGTGATGAAGTAAGATGTGCCTCACAAGCAGAGTCAGCTGATAGGCAGTAACTTGTTACCATGGTTAGTCGGTCACTTGACCAGGAGCTCTGAAGCATGTCTCTGAGGAGTGCTGCAGCCCTGGGCTGGAAGTTCCTGGGGTCATATAAGGAATTTCTGCCCTGTGCTCTGTGACCTTGTTGGAAGCCCTTGTTCCCAAGCAGGAGATAAAAGAATGCGGTTTGGCCTTTGTAAATATCTGACTTGGATGTGGGAAGGCCACTGCCTGCCTGTGCCTGAGCAGGTATGAACCTCTCAGACCCAGCTCCTTGCAGGGCTGTCTGGCCATGGGAAACTCAAGTCATCCGTGCTGGTGATCCAGCACCACAAATGCACAGTCTCTAAATGTCACAAGTAAAGATTCCTGTTGTACCTCAACAACAGCTGGTCATCTTTGTCGTCACTGTCATTGTAATGCTTTCAGCTCCTACCCAAAGGGCATCACAAATAACCTTCTAAGAGCACAAAACCACACGTTTGTCCTCTCAGCTGGGATGACGTATTTATGCATTTCCTTATGAAAGACAATTACGTGCATCACATCCAGCTGAGCAGTTGAAATATCTGTTTTATATACACAAAATATTTCCATGCACCGAGAGCTCCTTTCTCACCTGTGAAAACAGAGCATGGGTTGCATATGCAAACAGTTGTACTTACAAGTGGCACAGCTGTGTTCTGAGAAGCCGGGTGGAAAATTTAGCCCATAGCAATTCTGCATTTTTCACAGGGTTTATTATGAGCTCTCTGACAGTTTTACCCTATGGTCTCTTGGGATCGTGTCACAGTTGGTTTTCATTTAATGGTGTTAATCAAGAAGTAACTGTGAAACTGATGTTTGTCACTGCTGCAACTAAAAGACCATTCACCTGGCAGCAAAAAGAAGTTCATATTTGGAGGAAAAGGAAAAAATGACTGCCCCAAGGGTTTGTCCTTTGTTCGTGTTGGGGCCTCCTCCTTTCTCCCACAGCAAATCCTTTGGCAGTATTAAGTGCAATAAAAGAAACGAGCATACAGAGGAAATGATTGCTTCGTTGAGCCTTGCAATGAAGCAAACCCTGATCTTTTCTGCTCAGCTTCTTAAATGTTTTAGTGCAATTGTTCCACTAGATGTCAGGGCCGAGCACGGAGCCAGCAGACAAGACCCCGCTCCGTGTTCAGCTGGTCTTTTAAAACAACTGCTATTCTTCACCACCACACCACTTACAGGCAGCTCTGTGTGGCCTTGAGGGTCAGCTTGGAAGGCAAAATGTTCTGCATGCTGCTGAAGAAAGGCGCAGGAAACAGGAGGGGGCCCTTCCCAGTTGGTGTCTTGCCTTCCTTAAATTGCAGAGATTTGGGTGCCTGATTTGCTTAGTGGAGGAAAGCAGAGTTAAAAGTGAGACTGGAATGTGCTGATGTATTACTCTGTGATGTGCAACCTGCAAATGTTTCCAAGGGTCCCTGGGAGGTTGCTGAAGGTGCAGCCCTGCAGCAGCTTAAAGCAGACCTAAAGAAGAAAGGAGGAAAAGCTCCTAGAAAAAACATACTTGGCATGGTGGAGCATAAGGATGGTTCATTTTACTCAATCTGCCATATAGAGCAGCCTGTGACCTGTCACACATGGGAAGATACATGTGTGTATCAGATCTAGAGACGGGGAATGGACAGAGCTCTCAGCTGTGGTGCAGAAGAGTACCCCTGACAGGGGTTTTAGGGTGCATAAACTAGACCTCCACTCTCCTGACCCTGAGCTACCATTCACATTCTCAGCTTCCTGCCATGACCACCAAGGTGTGAGGCTGAGAACCTACATGACAAGGAGACAGTGGTGCACTGGCCCACCTGTGGGAGAGCATGACAGGGGATTCAGTCATGAGTCCAGAGATCAAGGCATGAGACTTGGGGAGATCTGCACTGAAGAGTGGTGGCTAAGGGGGACAGAGAGGTGCTGGGAGACACCCTGTGAAGACAGGCTGTCTGTGTGTCAGACCCTGGGCACTGAAGCTCCAAGGTGCAGGACAGGATATCTAAAGAATGAACCACAAGAAAGATTCACACACCTCTCACTAGAACTGCCAGCACCCATCTCATGGTGCCTTTAATATCATGTTAGCCTTTTACTACTTCTCCTGTCTGGACTGGTTGTTACTGGACTTCCAGCTGGAATGAGCGAGTGCCCATGCAAGGTTTGTTTCTCCTGCTAATGGGAGGGAACACGGGCCCCCCAGTTTCATCAGTGATACTTGCCTACAATGTCTGGGTCAGGCCTGGGGGTAGGTGTGTCTGAATACATGAGCTTCTCTTTAAAAGAAAGGCAGAGCCACCCTAACTGGTTGGGCTTGCTTTTTTCTGGATTTCTGACAAATGCTTTGTATTCAAAAGGTCAGACTATCAATGGCACCTCAGGCCCTAGAGCAAAGAGTCATTCCTCACTGTTTTGCTCTGCTCATGGCTGGCTGCCCAAGCTTGCTCCATCTCCCTGCATCTGACATCCAAACTCTTCTTGATGCAGGGGAGATGTAGCCAAGTCCTGGCATCTGCTGTCAGCTCAGATAGAAGGGAACAGAACAGTGACACCAAAAATGTGTTGATGGGTATTAGCCCTTAACCCAAGTCCTGCCTATAACTCCCATGCAAGGGAGTGAGTTTTTCTCTTTCGGCAACGGCCTCATTCTTCTGCTGCAGCAATAGCCTCACAGTCCTGGTTTTGAAGGGGAAACAGGGAGGCTGTATTACTTTCCTCTGCAAATCCCTTAGTAAACAGCTGCACTTCTTGCAAAAGATACTTATCATCTTTTGCATACTCTTGTAAGACAGAAACAAGCAGAGACACAGTGCTTAGAAGGTGGGTGTACTAAAAAGAGGCCCCCCTCCTTCCCTGCAGCAGTTTCTTCTCATTGGCTTCATTTTGTGCTAGGAATCACCCACCATGGTTTAACTCTTTTCTCTTCCAAGAGAAAATAATTTCCCCCACTGACTAGTTTTGATGATTCTTCCATTAGCAGGTGTGAAATCTCCTCTAGCAACCCTCTTCTCTGTGTACCAGCAACCCTGGGGATTCTGTGATGACTCAGCAGAAGGAAATGCATTGTCAGCTGTCAGACCAGAGAGCAGAAGTGTCCCAGATGAGAAAGATAGGTGTTTAAACAAAAAAAAAGCAAATAAAAGGTTGTTTGCAAATGTACTGTGTAACCAAAACAGGAGAGTCCTAGGGTGGTTGACTGAGTCAGACTTATTTCTCATGCTGATGGTCTCGTAGCTTCTCTGTCAAGGTCTGTCCTAGTAGATATTGAACGCTTGTGCACATTCCATTTCTTTCTTGGCACAGGAAAAGGTGCTCTTTGGGCTTTCTCCTGTACGACCCAATTCAGCTCACTAAGGTGGCAGAAAACTAACACTACAAAAATAAAAGAGCAATTAGTTTCTGCTAAATTGAAGTCTGAACCAATACTCTGTGGCGGGAATGCACAGCTAGAAGCTGTGCCAGTCCCAGCATAGACCAGTTTAGGTTATTGTGAAACCACACCCTAAGTGATCCTTACTTTCCAAAAAAACCTGTCTCCAGACAGAGGTAGGAGGGCAAGACCAGCCCTCTTGGCACTGTGCTGATTTAGATCAGTTCAAGGTAACTGTGAAACCCCTCTCCAAGTATAACTACTTTTCTATGGTATTCAGAATCCTTCATGAAGGTCAGGGTTGGTTGGTTGAAGAGGTGTGCAAACACACAAACCAACTGTGCTGGGAGCTGGGAAGCACTCTGTATGCAAGCAGAGGTTTTAGCACAAGGAAGGCTTTCTCTATGAACCAAAATTAGTATAGACAAAGAAATGAAGGAGGTTAACCCAGACTTCAATGAACAAAGCTGCTCACCCTTTCTCCAGAGGATTAAAGTGATTGCTTAACAGGAATCCAACTTAGGCAGTTTATTTTTCAACATAGTTGGCAGCTAGAGTTATTACACAACAGGGTTTGAGACACAGACTTGTTGAAAGAGGCAACCTTGCACCAAACCATTCAAATGAAACCTTCAGCATCTTTCAGTGTTGGCAATATTTAACACAAAACATCTTACGTCTTTTAAAAATATTTTTTTAACATTTTCTGTAAAAATAATTAAAAAAAAAATTCTCCCTGTCTCTACAACAGTACTTACTGTATGGGCATTGAGGAAACAAAATAAGGATAATGTCTTCATCAGCATTCTGGTTAAAAATTTGAAAAATAGTATATGTAGACGTGTATAAGAAACACAAAGAATTTTTCCAAACTCTCTAAAGTGCAAGTTTTCAAATTTTTTTTTTTTTCACAAAAATATTTTTATGAGATGATGTACTATAACATACAGTAGGTCTTTCAGAATTTGGGATCAGATTCTACTCTCACCTGTACCAGCATAAATAAGGAAATATAATTAAATTACAATGGTATGTATAAAAATACAATTGGCCATCATATTTTCATTAAGTAGAGACATTTTGTCTGATACTAAAACAAAACAGTGTAAGTATCTCTGTTGTTACAAATTAATCTTAGCTGATATTATAATTAAGATGTGCTTTTTTTTCCAGATTAATATATATCACTGAAGGACTATAATCAGAGTGAGATCTTATTTAGTTCCCAATAATGTATGCTAAAATTTAACCCAGTACTTACAGATTTCATCTGTAATATCCATCTGAATACCAGACAGTTATAAGGACCAATGATATTACAGTGCATAGGAAATTAATCTGGAATGATGAGACCCGTCAAATAAATTACCACATGGCATTTTAAAATTACTTTCATTTCTCTTTTTTTTTTTTTTTGATCATCTTAATTGTTATCTCATCTCCATTGGGTAAAAAGGGCTACAGAAAAGCTGGTTTGTGGGATTACATGAACTTGTCCCAGAGAACCTCTAGAAACCCAGAGTTTTTTAATCCTTTAACCTTTTCTTATCACAGTGACTCTATCACTGCAAACATCTAGAGTCACTTTAATTCTCATTACTGATATACCTGTAAAACAAGAGATGTCAATGGCACTCCCACACAATCACTATTTTGAAGAGTTAATCTAAATTATTTTTGTTTACTCTAACACATCAAATTTCTAAATCTAGAAGATGAAGAAAGAAATAAGACTGTGACGTAGGAGCATACAAAATAGTGCCATATTTCTAGCAATTGGCAAATACAAAATTGACCTGATCTGCCTCCCAGAGACTGAAATTCAACCACTGGCAAAAGTCCTATGCAGACATTTTATTATAGGCAAAACTACCAATCCTGTCTATTATCAAAAATAAAGTGTTATATCTAGTTGTATCAGGTAACAGTCAATTTCATAAAATAGAAAAGATGCGTAAGGTTCTTTTCAAATAATTCAAGTTATGGTCATGATGATGATGAATGGATGAAATCAGCACTTCTATCATTCCTAGGCAAAGTTTTCATGGAGTTACATTACACAGAAGTACTCCACCATGTGTCTGGCTCAGTGAAGAATAAATGTTCCCATTTATTCTATTCATCTCAGACTCTTGACGTACATGTGAGATCAGACTGGCTTGGGCTTGCCAGAGCTGACTAAAAGTTGTGGGCTTCAAATAAGCTGAGCACATATGCATAATACATTCTTTTTGTAAAAACACCCACTGTGAGTCTTATCTTAGCTCCTTAATAGTAGCCTCCCTAGGTTTTAGTAAAGCCAATCTCTGAAACTTTTACAAATGTAAATGCCATACAGGGTTGAAAATCATAATTATTGACATTCTTCATCAGTAACAGTAATTGAAGAACAAAGTCAGCAGGCCTCCCTTAAATGGTTTAATGGCTTATTATATCTCCAGGCTGCCAATCTACCCCCTTCCCTCCATCCTTCAGTCACCTTTATGTTTGTAGTCCACATATAATGCATTGCATATTTTTTCATTTTTACAATATCTTTCTTTTAACAAGCTACAAAGCCAGCAGGAACATGTTGTAAATGAGATACATCGCAGTGTGGCCATCCTAGGAACATATATCAATAAATATGCAAATCGGTTCAAGTACATCATTCCTCAGGTGGGAAAAGGTATGGGAATATGGTCAAGTATCACTTTAAATTATCTTCTCAGTGGAAAACAATAACACTCTAAGGAACAAAAAAAAAGGAGAAGAAAGTAACTAAAATTAACTTTTATTTTTTTCTTCAGAAGGGGAATTGCCTATGCCTTTGGTCATAATCAATGCACAAGAACCTCACCCTCAAAATGCAACAGACGAGGCTGATTCAGTGTGAATTACATACACAACAAGCATAATGAACATGTCATATCTTCATGTTAGAGAAAAGCATGTAAAGCTGGAACAGTCACACTGACCTCGGGACTGCCCAACATGACTGAAGTAAGTCTTTCGCTCAGTGGGACTGCAGAGGAGCAAATACTGGAAACTTTTGCTGATGTCCATTTTTCCATTAACATGTCAGATCCTGGTATCTTCCTGTTGGCTACAGCTATAAATGAAAGGCAGCATTTGTGCCCCAGAATTTAACAGATGCCTCAGATGAACTTAGCAGAACACCAGTAGAAGAATGATATGGACAACAGAATACTTGCTAATACTGCTATAGGGTCAGTGGGGCTGCTCCTGCTTTCAGTTACATCACTGTAAATCCAGAGAAAGCTCCACTCAGATAAATGGAATTAATTCACATTTTATTAGGGTAAATGAGCCAACTTTTGACAAATCATTCACCAAGCTGCCACTCAGAAGCTTTATTCTCCTTGATATTTAAAGAAACACATAAGTATGCACTATCAACGCATATGGGAACTGAGTGCAGTGTGGCAGACAACTGACTCGGTCTTCTTGCCATACAGACAGGCAAGGAAGCCACTGCTGCAAGGAGACATGCCAGGTCATTGTGGCTTTGCTCCTAATCTGCTGTATAATTTTAGAAGCAGTTTTTCCCATCCCCATGCCTCCATCTCCTCTTTTATCATGCCTAGGTAGACTGTCAGTTACTTGGCATAATAACATTAGGGACTCAGTTTTGACTCTGACCCACCAAACTTTGATCTAATAAGAACCTAAGAAATAATGACCTATTTTAAAAGGGAGACAGGCTTTTATTCCTGAAAATCTATCAGCTGTGACACACAGTTTGGAGTACATAATTTTCAGCAATTAACACCACAGATAGACCAAGTCTCTAAGCCAGTATAAACCAGCACCACTGCTAAAGGAAATGGCCCTTCCTTCCCCTCACCCCCAGCCCACATTCCTCTTCACTCCCTCTGCTACTCCCTGCCTTGCGCCAACACAAGTGTTCTTGTGGCCCCGCGATGAACCAGATCAGGGAACTCATCCAGGTTGAAACTAACCTGGGGAAAAGGAAATTGTTTAGTTTTAACCTGGCAGAGTTCCCTGGCTTGGTTCACTGAACAACCATGTGTGTGCTGGTGCCAGCATGGGGAAAGGAGCAGCTTTGGGCCAGGAAGGAGGAGGCAGAGGAACGGGAATGGTGGACCTCCCTCTGAAAGAGGTTGTTGCAGGGCTGGCTTATGCCAGCTTAAAGTGTTTGTAGAAATGCGGCACATTTAAAATCTCTCTCTTCAAGGAATATTTGTCTTCGGAGGATTAATGCTTCCCAGGATATTCCAGCCTTGGCCATCTGTGGAGCATTGCTTCTCCCTCTCTCCCCTCAGCCCAATATACTGGCATGGAATTAAAGCCCTGGGAAACATGAAAGAGACAGGCCTGGGGATTTTGTGACAAATGCAAAAATGCTCATATTTGTCAAACCATTACCAAAGGGGCACAGCTGTTGTGAGAGTCTTGACCCCATGCCAAGTACGCTCAAGCCTGCTGAACGTTGCATGCCTGAATCATACTCCCTCTGACAACTCCCATCGAGATCCCTTCTGCGTATCAGTGACAGGTGCCCAGACAAGCTCAGTTGACTCCAAGATGTCCAGAGGAAGATTACTGCACATCACCTGAGCCACAGATATTTGCTAAAATGCAGCGCTGTGTGCATGGGGCTACGGGACTTCTGAGGACAGTTGGGCTTCAGTGCTGCAGCTGCATTTGCTCAACACAGAGCCTGAATGCAGAAGTCCTGCCAGACATGAGCCAGCTCCTGCAGTCAAAGCAGGGCAGCTCTGTGCTGCATGATTAGAGCCTGTGGTGCTGGGAAGCCTAACAGAGGAACAGTGGGGCAGCTCTGGATAGCAACAGCCCAGACTGTGCCCAGGCTCACTGGCAGCCCTGGAATGAGAGGCAATAGCTGCAGTCCCAGATTTGGAAGAAGACAGAATGAAGCCACAAACTTCACTTCTCAGCGTTTGGAATGAGGGAAGAAGGGCAGAAGGAGCAACCTTGAAAGTGTGGAGTAAGAAAAGAGGAGGCAGAAGTTGGTAAATCCAAGGGTGAGGAGCAGATAACAACAGGTACCCCTGTAACACCGTTTCACCATACATTTGGCAGTATCTCTCACTAACCACCTTTACCCTGGGAGATCTAGGTAAAACACAAAACAGACACCTAGGTTTGGGTCTCATAGTCTAGGCTGAGTCTACTAGAGACAAGGGCAAGGCTGTTAGGAATCAGTTAGGCTTCCTGGCTTTGCACTGAGCTGATTGGTGCTCAACTCCCACAGCACAGAGCTCCAGACACTCTGTTAATAGCTAAACCCAAAGCATTTCATTTTGACTAATCGTCCAAAGTTCAGGGCTGATCCCAAAGTCCTTGGTCAGCAAATCTGGCTAGAAATGTCATGCGATTTGGCCCCCACCAGATTCCCAGAAATCTGTGGGCTGGAAATGCCATGAGGATTAGGCAAAAGTGAAATCTTTCTCTTAGTTTATCTAGATATATTTGTCCCTGCTCAGCAGAGCAAATATGTTTGCTTTCCATATTTGCCCATCAGTTTATGGCTTTTTTGTTACTGCTGCCAATTTTTGGCTACTTTAAAGCCTGACAAATCTTTCCACTCTTCTGTACCATGTTATGTTTGCTGGGAGGACTGATTAATCCCTTTCCACCCTAATTCTTCGAAGAACAACCTTTACTGTATGCTTTTAGGAGTGGCTCCTAAGCTACAGCAAGCCAGATAGAGCAATGTTTGAGAATGGAGCTGCCTGCTAAAAATAATCAATTCTAATTCTGGCTGGTTTCCATGTCATGCTTTGACTTCTGGTCAGACTTTTCCACTTTCACTCATTCTCAAAAGATGTAAATTTTTATCTCTAGGATTCGTACTTCCGTAGCACTCTGTGGGGTGGGATGAGCACTAAACACTTGGTTTGCACAGTGTGCATAGCGTATGAGACACTTTCACAAGTTTTAGTCTAACCAGCCCTGGTGATATGGGCAGGGGAGTGAAGCAGAAACTCAGGAAGGTTATGACTTAAGCCAGGGAGTGATGTCCTCTTCTCCATGTAGTTGCACAGGTGTGAGACCCTGTCCCCAGCTATGTGACACTGACCTGCCTACCAGAGTATACCACCTTTCCCTCTTTAGATGTGCTGTTGGGGTAGATTCATGTGAGTGTGCTGTAGTTTGCTTCCTCTAAAATCATTTGGATCAGTTCATCCATCCATCCATCCATCCATCCATCCATCCATCCATCCATCCACCTGGTATTGCTTGAATTCAGGGTCACCCATGGGACGTTTCATTGGCAGAATGGCTGGGGAAGTAACCTCTGGCAAGGTAGATGATGATGATCTCCTGGGAACAGCAACATCTTCTACCAGCACAGCTGGATTTGTCTACAGCTGTGTAAACTTTGACTAGCTAAATCCAGCTAGCCAAAAATAGACTTTCAAATCAATCCCAGGCCCCTTGAGCTCACGTTGAGTGAAGTCTCCTTGATATCACACAGCCCTTCAGCTGCTGGGAGGAGCTCCAGCAGTTAAAAACTACTGAACATGCAACAGGGGAGGAGGGGGTATCAGGCCTTGTAAAGCTTCCAGTCTCACTGTTCCCTCCTCCAAACAGAACCAACATCTCTCAGAGCAATTTGAATAAAAAGCATTAAAACCATTGCAGTGTTTTACGAGAGCTAACATGATTAAGAAATGGTGAGTAAAGCTGATAAATACAGATGCCCACAGACAGATCAAACACAAAGCAGAACTCTCAAATGGCATAAACATGTAATATTATTAAACTCTCCCTCAGCCTCTCCAGCAGTGGCTCCTTTGACACCTCTGGATAAGTAAACTACTCCTTACAGCTACAGGTAAGCAAGTTCATAAAAAAATGATCATGTCAATTGAATGACAGGTTTTTCCCCATATACAGTAACTAATGTCTTTGCAGTTGTTGGTCAACGTGTTGTGATGTGCAGTTCAAACAGCAGAGCCAAGAAAGAGAGATGTTTCACAGAGATACTACTAGCTACACATACATGTATGTGCCCACACTCACACATAGACATGGATCCTGCCCTGGGACTGGATGGGCAAATAAACACTTCTTCAAGAATATTTGCCAAATAAAATTATGAAGAACAACTCAAAACAAAGAAAACATGGGGAAATAAAACTGTACAGACAGGTTTTCCCAGCCATCAGCTAACTTTTTCTCACCAATTAAAGGAGGAAGTGGATGAAAAGAAATGAAAATAAAATTATTTAGGAAATATCCCAAGTCTGAAGTTTAAGACATATATTCAGAGGGAGGGTCATAAACCCCTTGTTTTGGCAAGAGAATTAGTTCTGTAGCTTGTGAATTCAGAGAGACAAAAACCAGGTAGACTGAAAATTATTGCTGTGATCATTATCAGGAGGGAAGGAGATGAGGAGAAATTACAACATGTGCCTCTTCTGTGTTGTGAATACAGCTCAGTTAGTCTTGGTGGAGTCACCAGGAAGATGTCCATTCTTTTCAAGGGATGATGAATCAGACTAACAGTGAAAAAAAAAAAAAAAAACGCAGAGACTGGAAAGAACATGAACTACTCCAAGTAAAACTAATCTCAAGCACACGCAGGGGCAGCTGAAATTCCAGAGCCTTTTGTTGGAAAATGTCTACTGAAGGAGCAGGGGGCATTTAGTATTCACCCATTATTATGCCAAGGATGATTTCCTTTTATTCAGAAAATGAAAAAGTATCTAAGAAAAATGTTGATGAAAAGAGAAAAAAAATGTAATTGAAATATTTTCCACTGGAAATAAAGGAACTGAGCCATTTGCCTGCTGGCAGTCAGTGTGTTCACTCATCCCACTCAAACTAACCCTCCACATCCCACCTGATGCCACTTCCCCTCTACTGGAGACTGGCCTCCCAGAGTTGCAGTGCAACTCAACCCCCTGCCTGAGATCATAGGGAGAACAATCCAGTCTTTCCAGTCTGCTCCAGCTCCCCAGGTATTTTGGCACAATTTCACTGACATAGGCCTTTTCACTTGTAGAGGAACTCAGAACTGGAAAAACTTGAGATATTTGAGGTCAGAACCAAGCATGTCAGCAAAGCTGAGCTGAAAGGAATCTTGCACAATGTCTGTGTACTCTGTGCCAGGAAGCAGTTAGTCCTAATACCCCTTCAGTTCATTAGCATCAAATAGACTTACAAGAAAAAAGGAAAAAAAAAAAAAAAGAAAAACCCCTGGAAAATAAATATGCTGGCTGTCCTTATTCCTACAGATCAATTGGCTTCTGTACATACATATACCCTCTGCTCCCTGTAATGGTGTATCCCCCTTGCACCTAAATGCCATTGCCTCTGGCAAGGGTGACTCTTTCACATGAGGTATTACACTGCCTAATTGCCATGAGCTATGGAAACCTAGCATTCTACTGGGTCTGCAGAGCTCCTTTAACATTCATCCCATCAGCCTCTCAAGTGCAGCTGGTGTGTTTCTCAAGAGCCAGACTGGGCTGATCCCATTCTCTGGAAAAGGACACACATTGTTGCTCAGCAATGGGTGTGCTGGGAAGAAACTCTAGCTGTGGCAAGATTTCAGCAGGCAGTTGCAGTCTGCAATAAAACTGAATTCAGTTGGCTATAGCCAAGCCTTATGTGGGTTCCTGGGGACTGCTCAGGCAATCATGGTCCCCAGTGCTGACTGCACCTAGACACTTGCCCATTTTCACAGGACATGCAGCTCTTTCTTTGCCTTGGGGTCTGTCAGTGGGCATTACAGCCACATTCAATGTGTACTCTTTTCTTTCTGATTCAAAAAACTATACTGAACCTCAAGCAAAACCATCCTGTACAGCAGATTGGCTGTATTCATCCCTGTGCACATGCAGATGCTGAAATGGTGGGCTCTGGCCAGATCAAGAAATCCCACTATGGGACATGTTCTCTGGTGTGATACACTGGAAAACAGCCATCTAAGCTGTTTTCCATTTTAAGTGTCAGGCTGGCATACAGTCATATACTAGCTTGTTATAACCACTCTCTATACAAAATGCAGACAGTGACATAGTAAAAAGCAGCATTTGCAAAATCATTGTCAAACACTCTGACATGCCAACTCACTTTTCCCTTACAAGAACTTACTAGGTCTTCTAGCAGTCCTCAGGCTTCCTCTCTACCCACTCTACAGAGTTGGTATGACATTACAAAAAGTTCATAATCATATGCTTCAAGACTTTGGCCAGAATTTCAGCCAAAGTCTTTTCTTACACCCAGAGCTACCAGCTACATTCATATAGCATGCTGCCTGGTCAAGGACTCCACTGACTGAGGAAGGCTCTTACCCAGCAATATACGTAACATTTTAAAAGAGTTTTTGATTGTTATAATTTTCAGTGTCAAAATATTCTTACTGAACACAAATGGTATTTTCAAATTCTACCAAGATCAAAAAGTGTTTCAATCACCTTGTTTTATTCATATACATTTATGGAAAGCCTATAAATCATGAGTACCTTCTTGCAGCTTCAGACAACACAGAAACCCATCCCAGCTATTTCCTACCCCAATTACTCATTCAGACCCTTTTGTATGCTAAATTGACTCTCACAACATAAATTTTAGCAAGTAAAATTAAATGGATAAGCAATTATGAGACGTTCAAATCAGGCTTAATGAAAATTACATCATGTCGAAAACTAAGAAAATTAAGATTTTCACAACTTTTGAAAAGTTGTATGGATAGAGAAATTTTGGTTATTGTTTGAGTCCAAGACTGACAAGAAAAAGGGAAAGGAGTAGACTGTTGTTTAGTTAAACTCTGCACTGCAGCCTGTGTCTGGGTTGCCTGAGCAAAAGAGGGTAACCAAAGAGTCCTTGTACTGCCCAAAGCTGTGAATTCTCTCCAGCACCAGATGGGACTTAATTCAGTCCATGGAGTGGTGAGAAGATTACAACACTGTTCTTTGCAGGAAAAATTAAACCCTTTCAACTGGCTAGTTATAGCCTCTGGGCAGTTATGAATTTGTTTTCTTTATTACTTTGCTGTGAGTGAGCAGAATTTTCCTTCACCAAGTCACTTGCATTTTTTACATGACACACATTAAAGCCAAGATGACCAGTACACAAAACCCCTGGGAGGTCTCTGGGCTAGTTGCAGACACAACGGTGATACAAAGACTCTTGTAGCAGCTCAGTTATTCATTCCTGACACTTCATATCCACAGCACCCATCTGTGCTTGGAGTCAAGCAGTTTTTCCCTGAGCCTTCATACCAAGATCAGAGTTTTAGGAAATGAAACCAAGTATAATAATAATTCTACTCATTAAGGCTAAGGCTTGTAATGGTACTTAGCCATGAAAAGATGCAGTCAGTGGGATTTTCAAATTGCCTAAGTAGATTACACATCTAATTCCCATTGACAGCCAATGGGAATTAGGTCCAAACTCCCTTAGGCACTTTTATAAATCCTATTAGGTGTCTGTCTGTATCTTTGTATGCTTAAATACCTTTGTAAACCTGGGGAAGAGTGTGCTCCCATGCTCCTTAGGTTGCTTTTCAGGGGTTTGGTAATAGAACAAAGTCAGACCTTGTAGCTTATCTTGCAGATCTCAAGATTTGGAGTATGAACTACAAGTCAGGTGATCCTTTGCTACCTTTGGAATCTCTGACGTTAGAGCAGTAAACCTGCTGAGGTGTGTTCAGAGGTTGCTCACTAGTGTTGACTCACTGCTGCTAGAGCAACTCTTTTATAATCAGCTGCCCATCCCCTCAGCACTGCTAGAACGGGTCAGGGAGCCCCGAGCAGAGACAGAAAGCTCAAACCTTGTGGCATTGAACCTAAACACTCAAAATCTCTTCCTCTTTATTTTCTGCTGCCATGAACAAAAATACAGGAGATTACAGTGAAGACACAGTTCACTTGAATTTTGCTGTGGCCACAGCTGGTTTGTGTGCTTCTGACTGAAGGGCACGTGGAGTATGTGCAGAGGACTAATCACACTAAGCCAATTCCCTGGAAGCACAATGGTGCAATTTTTAAAAGACCACAGCCATGGTTTTTCCAAGTCTTTGAGAATGCATCCTTTACTGAAATGTCTTTGTCACAATGTGAGACTAAGCAGGCTGAAGTGAAAGCAAACATTCCCCTCCTCTGAAGAGCTTCAATGTGATCACAACAATACCAGTTGAACCCTACTCTAAGCTAGAGTAGTGCTGATGACTATTTAGAAAATAATTAACTGAACTTTACATGACATTCAGATGTTTCTTGGCTCAAATACCAGTCTATTCCTCTGCTGAATTCTAGGGATTCTGCAAACAATGAAAAATATCTGCATAATGGTACTTGCATACTATGTTCTTGTTGTGCTGAGTCACTGTATCTGTGAAGACATATGCTGAAAAGAATGTTAGATAAACAACTTTGCTAGATAGACTGAGTGTGATGAAGATTTGTCATAAAAATGAAGCAAATATGGAGTATTTTTATGAAGATGTGTTACTGGGTTCGAAGGCAGTTTTTTCAGTTCCCCAGGGAGATTCTTCAAATGTGGAATTTTTATTTTGTTGAGATGAAATCGCTAATGTAATTGCTAGAAATGTGAAACAGTTTTTGGCTCTGATTCTATCAAGAAGTGAAGAGTAGGCTTGAGAGGGGACTTAAGCTTGCTAGGCCACATTCCCCCCTGCATTTCCATTTGCATTGCTAGCTATGGATTTAGATCAAAATACTCACAAAATGATTCAGAATAGTCAAGTTCTGGACACCTATTGCTGAAAACAAGAGTTAAATCCAGTATCCTGTTCAGATCCATTCACACCATATGAATAAAACTGTGCTAAACAGTTTTCTTGAACTCTCATCTCTGAGGCTGGGATGGTGCAGAGTGATTCTTGATCTTCCGTTGCTGTTGCTTGACTTGACAGTGCCTGATAACTCTTGTCTTCAGAGTGGGCTCAAACTTATGTCAGGGTGACAGTGTAAACAGATGTGCTACATTTTTCACTGAAAATCTGAATAAGGAGAAGCTTGTTGCTTGGCAGCCCAGAGAATGTTCCAAGACCAAATTGCCAGCTTGTAAAGAGAAAGAGAAAGGCAGACAAATTATGAAAAAAGATTGGTTGAAACAATGGGAGTAAAAAAAAAAAATAGAGAAATAAAAAGTACAGCTTACTCCCCAGGACATTTTTTCTTTTTATTGATGGGTGGAAGGGCAGATGTCTCTGTGCATGTTCGCACATGTGTGTGTACACAGTGCTGGAACTGGAATTTCACATATCTGAGGAAACTGCATTCTGAATTGTCATGAAGAACTGCATATTCAATTTATTCTAGAGAACCACGTCTTCTAAAAAGCACCAAGATGGATCTATGAAAACAGACAGACACAGCAGAGATCTAGATGGCTGGTAAAAGAAACAAAGTTTCACATTTGGCCATAGCAACTAAGTGGACTTATGAAACACTTGGACCTAATATCCATGTTCTTAAAAGCATCTGTTGCCAGACACTGTTGCCTGTTTTTCACAAACAACAGTTGCAGTGTTTCAGTTTCACAAAGATGTTTTTGTTATGAAACAAATATGAGTACAGGTGCATCCTAAAACAAATGGCTTGGATGCCATTAGTGGGGCTGGCTTTCATTTATGAAGCAGAAAATAAAAATGACCCAAAAATAAGTGTTTCACTAAGAAGGATTTATTTATGATCATAACTGTGGCCATGCTGAAATCAAGAAGACAGCAAATAAAAAGTACACAGATTGTGCAAAGTATAATGTAATCTCAAAAGAAGGGAGATGGCACCTACTAAATATTGGTATGGAAAGATAAACTCCAAGCAGCAGCTGCACACTAGACACTTCCTCACTCAAAATGGAAGACTGTCTTAATGACTTACAGCTTGCAAGCTTCTTTCTTAATGAATCCTTGACTGGAACTCGCTGGGATAAACCATTTAACACTGTCCTTTTAGCATTAAATAGCTCCTACTGTCAGTATCATAAAAATATCTCCAAACACAAAAGCATCATTCATATGTACTAAATACAATCTGCATTTGAAAAAGCTACGATGTCGGACATCTCCTCAGAAGGATTTGAGAAATTCTTTTAAATGGCTTGTGCAGGATGTGTTTGTGCTCCAGAACAGCTCAGAATGGCTCAGAACTTCTAACCAGTTAGTCAAGAAGCCAAGCAGGTTTGCAGGGAAGTACATATCACTTATAGCAGGTACTCAGTGGCAAAGAGCTAAATAGTTTTTGAAAGATCTGATTACTGAATGGTTCCTTTTTATTGGCCATGTGCTTTCTCCATGGATGGATTTGTTGGATGTGCAACAATAATTGAGTTTCATCCCATGGGTGAAGTCCATTTGGCGACTTAAGTGCAGTCACTTGTCAGGATGGATTTTTCCACAAATGTACATTTTTAAAGTTTGCATGTCTTTTGCCAATACCTCAGCTCTCCAAGGGACAGCATGTCAACTTCCTACACTCTTACATTTGACTGGTACTGAAAATCCGTCTGCTATGGTTCTGTGAAGTCTGTTTGATGAGGAAGGCTTTTTGACAACTCCTGCCTCTCCAGAGCTCTTACCTCTTTGTTTTTGTTATGTTTTTTTTGGTTTGTTTTTCTCCAATAACAAAACCTTTTATTCAGGCTAGCAGCATTTACACTCTCTTTTTCTGTTCCCATCTTCCAAAAGAGCAAGCAGTTCCCAAACTGATGAAGTCTAATGAGAAAGCACCTCAAAGCTTAAGGGCCACTAATATCTTCTCTCTCAACTCAACCCTCAGCCTTCATCTAAAGGTAAGCATTAAGTTCATGGCACAGGGGGAGACAGTAAATAAAAGCCACACTAATGGGAAAAAGAGATGAATTGAAACTATTGCAAATGAAGAAAGCAATAGAACAACTGGTACAAAATTAACTAGGGCACTGCATTATGGTCTTGTGCAACATCCTTGTTTTACTGGGTGGTACCGCATGCAAGGCAAAATTTTAGATCTGTCTGGCAATAATTCCAGAAGAAGGAGAGAGGCAGTTGGAAATCACTTTGTTCCCAAAGCTATCCTCAATATCAGAGAAAGAGTAGATGGTAGCCCTCAATTTCTTTGTCAGGATCTAAGAATTGAAGGTCCCAGACACAGCAAATTCAATACTGAATAAACTGTTAAGAACCTCACAGAAGAACTTTGGAACTGGAAATGATCAATCATTTAATTCAATGTCTTTTACCTGATGGTGTCCAGTACCAAATAATCCTGAGAAAGAAACTGTAGTAAATAACTGTGGGTAAGATTACTCAGTGCTGCAAGAAAATGTCCACTTAAATCCCAGTGGATCAAATCTGGTTCTTGTAGACAGCACAAGAAGTATATGCTGTCAAATTATAGGGTATTTTTTTCCATCTGACATTCCTCTCAACTTGACAATATACCTCATCAGTTCCATCTTTGAGACTGATTTTGCTCTTTCAACTTTCCTTTTAATTCATTAAAACCTCAGTAGATTTTATGCTGGTGATGGTGCCCGCAGTTTGCTTTTGTAAAATACTAATAGTTGACAGCAGCATTTAAAGCCTTATTTTTGTAAAACAACATGAACCAAAACAACCACATTCCATGCAAGCAACTGAAATAGAAAAGAAGGATGAAAGAAGCATGAAAGTAAAAGTTGCTAAAGCACCATTTCCTCATTCTAACAGAAGTTACTCAGGTGGGAACCCTTAATTACAGCACTTGCATTTGAACTGTTCTCCTGTTGATGCATATAAATTACTATGTAAACTGATAGAGAGAAAGTAAACTCATTAAACAGCTTTTTTTGTTTGTTTGAATGTAGAAAAATCAGCAGCACTTTCTTACATTCTTTTCTTTGGAACATGATCTAATTAAAAATTGTGGTGGGGAAAAAAAAAAAAAAAAAAGCAGCATTTTAAATCATTGTATTGTCTTCTACTTCGAGATAGAAAGACAGTTTTGCTGACTAAAACTGGCTGGATAATTCCAGGCTGAAGAGTCCCAGCCTGCCACTCTGTGAAAATGTCTCCATCTACTGTGTTTCAATCCAAGTCCAGCTAAACATTCTGAAAAAGGGATTTGAAGACTATCTTCCTGAAAACCTGATCTAGTGGAAGGTGTCCCTGCCCATGGCAGAGGGGTTGGAAGATGATTGTTAAGGTATGTTTCAACCCAAACCATTCTATGATTCTATGATCTTGTGAAGTGTTGCCATGGCAGTTTTAATTTCCAGCCAAATAAAAATGAGACTGATTTTGGCTGTTCAAACGCTGTTTTCATATTTCCCTATTTTTTGTTTGTTAGCTTGTATCCATGAAAATATGTATGTACGACCTTTAAGAGGAAAAGTTACAGTGATTTCATTGACCATGTTTTACTGGCTTACCAAACAGCAGTTGCTCTGGACCACAGCTTGAAGATGATTTTGATCTGCCATTTCTTTCACATGTTTACGGGGCTATTTAGTAGTGTCCAGAGAGAAGCATGACAACAACTCTGTCCTCTCACTGTTCACAGCTGATGGAAAGCTATAGTAGGGCTTTGTCTGATGAGACATATAAGATATGTATGATATTAGTTAATATGTATGAGAATAGCCAGACCAAAGAGAAACGAGGTCTTCAGTGAGCAATAAAGGAGATCTGTCTTCCTATAGTTTTGTGTTACGTGGTTGGATTCTCCTGTGTGTAAGAACAAAGTCCCTCAGAAGCAAGAACACTGGTAACTGTGCTCTCCAAGGGGATTCCCAGCTATCCAACTAAACTCCTACTACAGTCTTTCTACTCCTACCACATGCTTACAGGGACATTCATATGGTATCTCTCCATATGGCTGTGCATTTTCACAAAACAACTTCATATCCTTAAGCCTGCCACCCCCGTATCTAATTTGTTTGAAATTGGCCCAACAGTAATTGCAAGGGGACTGAGAGACACAAATACAGAGATCTCATAAGCTTTGTATCCTTAGGAAATCAGGCAAACAAGACCTTTCTGGCTTGGGATCTGGCACAAAGCTGAAGTGAGTTGGAGTACAGTCAAACTGACAACGTAACAAATGGGAACACTTACGGGCTGCAACCATACCCAAGAATTCTGACCTCACTCGTCTGGCATGTGCTTCTGGTTCAGCCCTGTTCTGCTACCAGTTTTCTAACTCTGGTCACTGTCACAGGAATTTGGGAACTTGAAACCCAGACTGCTAACCAAGACAAACCTGTCAAGGGCTGACTGTTACAAAAAGCAGACAGTGGCCTGTCCTTTTCTCCTCCTCTTGTGAAGTTTAAATGCGCGAGAGAGATGGATTGTTGTCAGTGGACGAAAGAACTTACTGGAACAGCTGCATAATAGCAAATACCAGCAACAATCCAGGATCTAGATTCTTAGAATATACTGGAGCTAAAACAAAAGACTGAGGAATGTGGAGATGCGTTTCTGTGAGAAGAACAAAGATCATGCATGATTTCAGCTGAGAGAATTCTACTCTGAGGATCAGTTCTCAAATACAAACTCTTAAATTTCCCTTGGAAAGTACCATGGTCACTTAAAGGAGGTGTCTAAGGGCATGGCAGAGATAGCTGTGACATCAGAGCATAATTCAGAGGTGTTTTCACCACATTTTACACTTCTAACAGTGGGAACGTTTTAAAAGCTATGGCTCCAAAGCCTCCCCAAGAAAAGTGTCAGTTAATGCCACATCATCAGCCTGAAGGAATGCTCAGAACATCTAATATCAGCCATTAGCTGGCAATCCCCAAACCCCACATTTTCACCCTAATTTGGAGCCAAGCACACATTACCAATTGCTAATGTGGGAGAAAATGAGAAACCAAAAAAACCCCAAGTAGCTCTGTAAAAAGTGGAACTAATGAAGACTGCTTCCCTGGGGACATTTGTCTCACAGTTGATTGGTTTGATAATTAAATGGTAATATTTCGGCAGCAGGAACTCACCCCTTTCTAGACATCAGGGAATCCACAACAAAGAGCAACATTGTGAATGCCCTAGGCAGAGGAAAAGCCAGAATTTACTGCTTACTGGACAATGGAGAACCCTGAGAAGAGAACCTTAACCTTAAATGATTTCCATTAGAGGCTGAGCTCAGCTTGCACTACTTTTCCAGGGGCAGTAACAAAAAGGTCTCTCCTATTTTGTTATTTATTTTCAGGAAACTTCTAAGAATTTTGCATAAATTTGTGAATCACTTTGAGAACTAACCACCTCTGCCTCATCTATGTGAAATGGTTCAACTGTTTCAAAAGACTGTGAGGAGCCAGTGAAGTCCACAGTATGGCCACAGTATGGAATCAACCTTAATTTCTTCAGGCTAGAAAATAAAGCAACACCAGGGCTGAATGCAGACTGATGTTAACATTCAGTACAGCCTCCCTGTGGGGACTTCCTACAAAAAACTGCTAGTGTTATCTTGGCAGAAGAAGCTGTCTGAGTGGCAGAGTTGCCCTTCCAAATTCTAAGATAAGTCACCACCTCTGCCCAGCGCTCCATGTTCCACAAGCATAACATGGGCAGTTGTAGTCTTTGGCTCTAAAGCTTAAAATAGGATCATTTTCATTTCTTAAAAAAACTGAAGACATTTACTACCTATATTCCTTTATAGTGAATCTGACAGGTCCTGGATATGCAAATGTTGTTAGTAAATGGGTGTAACACCTCAGCGTAAAGGGAAAGATGGCAGTGTTAGGAGGGATAAATTTGGAACAGCATATATCACTGCCAGAGTCTCCTTTGCACTCTCCCTACAGTTTTCACAGGGGATATTCACTGCCAGTATACCCTGTTACTGCCTACACCCCAAGACTCTCTCCTTCTGGTATGAATGGGATATGGGCTCAGGTGCTGAGTTGTAGAAGTTTTATAAGAAATTTTATGACCATGGAAGTGACTGGAGGATTTTGCCTTTTTTACCAAAGGCAAAATCACTCTGTGGCAGTTTCTGAAACGGCCCACCTAGCAACCTTCAGTTTGTAACATGATATGTTTGTGTGTATGGGGTGTGTTACAGAAAGACACATTGGGATTTGGAGAAGTTGCAATCGTTCAAAAAAGCCTGGGACACCAACCAGCCTACAAACAGAGAACATTATTTCAGTGTTACTTCTGTCCTATTGACTAATTCTTAGAACAAACACACTTTACAAAATTCAGACTTCAGCTGTGTAAGTGGGTAAAAAGTGGAACTTTATGAAAGCATGAAAACAAATACTGCTCTAAATTAAAAGTTTGTCTCAGTCTGTGCCATTGACTCCTTCCCCTGCCACAATGTGATTTGCCTTGACATTCCTCTTTTTTTCCCCTATATTTTAATTGTAAATTAATCACTGACTTGGACATCTCTCTACTGCGCATTAATATGGTTGGTATTAACAACAATATTGCTCTCCAGGCATTTGGAATGTGCAAGACTTTTTGTGCACCAAATGGCCCATATTAACTTCTGGAATAGTCAGGTGCAAACTCTATTGCAGTGTTCAAATTAGTTCAATTTCTCTAACTGCTTCTCCTGTAATTGATGGCTCAAATTATAATAAAGTACAGTTCCTCTACATGATATATGTTACAACTACTGCCTGTTATGCTGAATATTGCATTGCTTTGAAACTGCATTACCCTCTACCTACACCGATCAGATCTTTCTTTTAAAGGATCTACTTATGAACCAGAAAGTGTCTTCACATCATTCAGAAATTATACATATGCTCATGCACTTTATCAGCAGCTGACAGAATGGGGATGGCAAAATTACTGTCAGTCACGTTGCATTCAATCTCACATAAAGACCTGCTTTTTACTATACCTTAAAATTGACAATAAATGCCAGTTGTCTCTCCTTGTCCCATTACTGCATCCAGACATAGCTAGTAATGCTTGAAAGATACGCACCTCCATCTTAACTGCTTTTAAATTCCAGCTTCATTCTCTCTTTCTTCTGCATATACTGTTTTTCTCCTAAGCCTGCATCTGAAATACTCTTTTTACAATTCTCTTGTTCTGCTCTATGATTACAGTGGGTCTTTTTTTTTTTTTTTTTTACATGGAAACAAAGATTTGTAAAAAACAAATAGTCAACCAAATCCCAATGGCTTATTGACCCCTAACTGTTTCAGTCCAAAGGTCATCCCCAGTGGGAAAATTTGGAAGAACAGGTGCATTTGACTTTGGGGGCATGTACACCTTCAGGCGTGGCTACAGTCTGGACCCTGGAAGCTGCCTCTTGCTCATCATGAGTTGGCAGGTCTGTTCCAGCACTCAGAACATTGGGAGCTGCTTGCAGCTGCTCAGGGAAACCAGCACTAACAAGAACATCAATTTCATTGCACCACAACAGAATATGAAGAACTTGTAGTTCATCAGAAATGTATTTAGAAATTTGATTTTGATCCAATATGGACTGAAGCCAAATTTAAAAATTACAACATTTCTAACAAATTAGAAAAGGTGTGTTTCTGCAAGCTCCAGTTATAATACTTTATTTCTTCTTTTAGCAGAGATTAAAATGTCTTCTCCTACGCCTGAAGACCCATATCCTCAGTTTATTCACAGAAAAAGAAGTGAAGGGCAGGTATTAAAGAGCAAGAATCCTCATCCAGCTTGCTTTGCCAGTTGTTACAGTATGAAATTAAGGATCCTCCTCCTCCCAGTTCATGATGGAAAGGCACATGGCAATGTGCCCCACGTTTGTGGGGACAGCAAAATTGGTGCTGAGTTCAGTTAAACACTGACCACAGTCACCATAGATGTTGTGCTGCAAATTAAAATATCATCTCAGTGTTCAGTAGCATTCAGAAAGGCAAACTGTGTTAAGAACTCTTATGAAGGGAACTGAGGAAAAAAACACCATAGAACATCACTAGGCTGTTCTTCCCGTTAAATTTCAAAATGATACAGTAGAACTGAAAAGGTAAGGCACAATTTCTGAACCAGGAGAAACTAAGTATACTGCATGTTTTGGGCACAGTGAAGAAAACAGTGCAGTAAGAAATCTACAGGTTTCTAAATTCATGGCTGACAAGGAAAGGAGCAATAGAGAGTTGTTATATACTAATTTTCATAATACTTGAACTAGTGACACTATTAAGCAGACAATTTAAAATATGCAAAAGGAACTTTTTTTTTTCACACAATAGTTATAACACAGAATTCATTGCCACAAGGTGTTGTGTAAACTAATCCAAAAGGATTCAAAAAACAATCAGTAAAATTCATAAAAGTTCATCCAGTGCTCCTAAACAGAAAGCTTTAGCACCAGTACTCCAGAAGCAAGTGCCTAAGCCCCAAAAAACTGAAAATGGGAAAGATGTACCTGGGCACTGATCTATCCACATTCACCAGTTCTTACATTCCTTACATGAACATCTAACACTTACTACTGTTAGTGAGAGGATGCTGGATTTGATGATCCATTCAGGATGATTTTATATTCAAACAGATTTCTCTGAGATGTTCAGGAGACAGAAGCCATGAAAGTACCTCTGTAAAAAGATACAATGGGATGTCAGAAAATTGGCAGGTGATCAGCTGTTTAGCTTTCCTGAATAGTTCAAAGAACCAACAACTTTTAAGAGGTGACTGTTATCTGAGCAGCAAATGCAGTGGCAACAGGTCTTTCTCGTGCCTTTTTTTGCTTCCTCTGACTAAGCAATTAAAAGGCAAAAAGTTTACAGATATACGTTGCCTTTAGGTAAAAGTTTGCAGATGCAAATTGTCGTTAGGCAAAATATGTTCATTTATTATGACACAAACACACAAACAAGAAATATACACCAAAATGTATTATGGACTAATTATAATACTCAGACACTCTGTTCATACCCAGTGACTTCCAAAGATACAGCCACCAGACTTCCAATTCTCTTGAGAAGAAAATCCTCCCATCATGACTGGTCTTTCAAAACTCACGTTGCAAACAAGTTGATAGAGAACAAAAGTAAATGTATGTAATGAAACTGTCCGACAATCCTAATTATAAAATCACTTCAGTGACTTCACTGTTTTCATTATACCCAGGGACCTTTGATTCCCGTTCAGTACCCTGCACAGGCAATATTTGAATATGGTCTTGCAATGCTTGTTGTTAATGCATGTTAAAACAGTTAATACTCTCCTGAGGCAGCTTTAATGTACATGATTGTTTCTTGGCTTTTTGTTAACTGGTCTTTCTCGAGAAGTAGAGACAAGGTTCTCACATGTGCTGTGCGCCAATGGACTGTGCTGCCTTAGTGCACATTCTGCACCCTTTCATCTGCTTTTGTGTCTGGCATTTCTTGCAGAATTCCCAGTTTCGGCCTGCAGGAAGAATCCGGAAGATCCACAGAAAATCCACTGCAGTTCTTAAACCATGATCAGCAAACAGGCAGTCATAAAGACAGAACGCTGCTCTTAAATTAGTTCCTTGCAATAAAAGCAGCATATAAACCCATACTCTAGACAAATACGAGTTTTACACCTGTGTTTTGTGCTTTAATCAGCTATTTGCACAGACCTTTCTCCCTCCTGTGCCTTGCCTGGCTGTGGTTCAAGAAGTTCACCACAGGCTAGATGCTGCAGTGGTGTGAGGGGGCGGTCAGAGCCGGTCTGTACCTGCACCCCAAGCGGAGAAGGGCACAAAGCCTCGGTCCCACCCTGTGTAGCAATTATCTACAGAGCCGACACGACGCGGCTCAGCCAGGCGAGGCGGGGCGGGGCGGGGCGCGGCGGGGTGGGGTGGGGTGAAGTGAGGCCGCCCGCCCTCCCCGCGAAAGCCGCCGCACTACAACTCCCAGCAGGCATTGCGCGCAGAGGCCGAACTCTCCACTGCAGACTAAAATTCCCAGCAGGCTCCGCGGCCGGCCGGCGCGCGGCTCCCACCAGCCTTTGCAGAGCGGCCTGGCCCTCCCCCCCGCCCCGCCGGCGGGAAGACTACATCTCCCAGCAGGCCTCGCGACCCCGAGCCTCTCCATTTCCGGGAGCGGCGCCGCGTCCGTCGCTTGGCAGAGGCGGCGGCGAGCCGGAGCGGGCCTGGCGCGGCGGCTGCCCGGAGCGCGGCGAGCGGGGCCTCCTGGAGCCGGCGGCGGTGGAGGGCAGCGAGGCCGGGGAGGTCTCCGGGCGGTCGGCGCCATGCTGAATATGTGGAAAGTGCGAGAGCTGGTGGACAAGGCGTGAGTACGGCGGGGCGCGGGCGGGCGGGGCGGAGGGGTGCCCGGGCGCGGCTCGGCTGTGGCCCCTCAGCCGGGGCCAGTGCTCCCCCCGCCCCCCCACAACATGGCCGCTGCCCCTCCCCCTGCTGAGGCGGCTGCTCACACCCTCTCCGTTCCCCGCTGGCCCCTTCCCCGCGCCCCCTCCCCGCCTCCGTCCCAGCTCCCCGCTTGCCTGCCCGCCGTGGCCCCCTGCTCCTCCGGGCGCGGCTCGGGCCCCTCCGGCGGGCAAGGGCTGCTTTCCAGGTAGCCTCTGGCCTTTCCATTATGGCTGGCTGCTTTCCTGCCCCTCTTGGGCTCGTCTGGGCCCTTCCAGCCCTTGGGGAGCTGTGCTGCTTCTTTGGGTGCCCCCTTCTCTGCCGGGGCACGAGGGGTGTGTGCCCATTTGAGTATGTAAGCTCTTAAAATCAGTCTCTACTGGACTGGCTCCTGCCATGGCTCCTAGGCCCCTGAGGAGGAAACAGACAAGTCACTCGAAGAAGGAGGGGGAGTAAAGAACCACCTGTACAGCAGTGGGTTTTCAGAGTGCTTCCAAAGTCACCACATGCTCTCTTGAGTGCTTTCCTCCTTCCTGAGGACAGGTTTCTACTGCAATTGCCATTGACTCACCATCCCTCGGCCTTTCAGAGGTGGAGCATGGTAGCGGAGTGAAATGCTCTATCCCACCCCTTAAACATTTGAATAGCTCAGATATTTGCAAGTTTTATTTCCATGACTATGACTTCCTCCCACTGCGATCTTGGCTCTGGTCTTGGTTATCATGATAACTGTGTTGCAGCTTGAGAACGTGACATTATTGTTACATTTCTCAGCCACTCCTTTATTTTTGGCATGAGACAAATTTGATATGATAGAGAACTTAAAAGATTATGTTTTGCCTTCTTAAATAATGAATCCTTAGGGGCAAACTTGGAGCCCTTTTCCATGAATTGTGGACTACTGAGAGGAATAACTGGCTGAAGTTCTATAGATAAGTGTATACCAAATCAGATTACATGAACTATTAGTTGTATCGAGCCTTAGAAGTCAAAGGATAAGTCTTCCAAAATTGAAGTTCTGTTTTGAACATTTTTTAGTTTTTTTTCTCTGAACAGTTCTTAAACTGGCCTGCTTTATATATGGGCTTAAAGACAGCAAACTGAAGAGAAATGGCAGCTTATTCATGATACTTTTCCTTATGGTCCTCTATACCTGACTGAGACTTTTCTAGGCCAATAATCAGATATTTAAGAACCACTGTGAATAAGACTTCTCCTGAGGAGGTGGTTTACTTTTTACAGCTTCTTGCATGCAAAGTCAGCCCTTGTTAAGGTAGTTTTAATAATGTGACAAATGAGGTATATAGTAGAACAACCCAAATAGGCCTGTCTCAAGTTCTAGAACCTAAAAGGACACATTCAGGGAAATCAAGTTTTTTTAAGTTTTGTGTGTGTATTTTTATTTGTGTGGGATTACTGATCACCACAGCATTATAACAATGTCACTGTTTTTAAAAAGTTTACTTTTAAGGATATTTCCTACCTTATTAAGACAAACAGTACATCAGAATCTGTTTCAGAAAAGACATCTGATTTCCAAAGCAGGTGCAAGAAGTGAACATTTCAAAAAATAAAAAAATGTTTTTTGAATAAACTTAAGTTTCTGGTTTCTGGGAATAACATTATCCAAATAAAGCAGATTGTGTATTTAAAAAAAAAAAGGGGGGGGGTGGAGGCAGGGGGGGAAGTGGAGCCTGCAAAGTAAATAGTATTTAGAGACATCAAAATCAATAGTCCCATTGTGTGTGGTGCAGATTTGTCATAATGTCTTCTGTCTTAAAGCCATGACTTACAGAATTCCCTGCAGAAGAGGCTAAACAATATTATCTGCCTCAGAAATAACTGCTGATGCTGTGGCTTAAACATACTGATCGTTAACAAGAAACTCTTTCCTTAAAAAAGGAATATGATTATATGAGGATTTTGAAAATGTACAAATAGCTTGAAATTTTGCTAGTTGAAACTGATATCTTTGTAGTGGTTAGCTCTGTATCTTGGTTCCATATTCAGCTGATAGTTATCTTAGAATTTCAATTTATTCATCTGGGGATTTTTTATCCTTATTTGGGCTTCAGGTGGCATAACCTGATTAGGTCTGGTTAGGTCAGATATTTCAAGGTGGAGGACTTTTAATAAACAATTTTCAGATTTTTCAGAGTATGAGAGTTCAGTAAGCGATGATACATAGTTAAACTACTATTAATTATTTTTTTCAATGTTTGTAGGTTATGTTAACAGCAAAAAACCTAAGTAAAAATGATAACCTATTAAAATTCCTGAAAGTTTTAGAACCTAAAAGTAAATTAACAACTGCAAAATACAAAAAATCAAGTTTGTATTTAGTTTTATTGAAGTATTTGTTATTTATGTTTCCTTCAGTGTGATAGAAATTGAGCAATCAAGTTCATAAGGTCAATTCTGTTTTCTAGTTCTCTTCACGCTAGAATCACTTCTATTTTTTGTATTGCAGCATTTTCTAGTAATTAAAAAATACGGATCTGCATAGTTTTGTGCATAGACAGTTATTTTTGATACTGAATGGTGGTCCTCTTATATATGAAACTCAGGAAGAATATGTGATAGAGTATTAGATTTAGACTGTTTTAAGATGTGACAAGATACTTTGTGTCTTGTTCTCCTTTTTGTTAACCTCATTGTTCTTAGTTGCTAATATAGCTCCCTCCCCCACCTCCCTTAAATAAAATGTAAGTGCCTTGGTTAGTTATGATTGAACAGTAATACCTTGTTTCTGACTGGGCATAGTGAGTAAGTTTGGGACTTAAACCAAATAACTAATAAAGCCTGTCTGTGCCTAGCAAAATTTGCTTGTCCTAAGCTTTATTCTTACAGTTTTTAAATAAATGTCAAACTTCTTTCACCCTCCAGTTTCTTCCCAGGTACTGAAATGCATGCTAGAGTTCCTCAAATGTGTGGAATTGTGTTGAGTTTCTGGTTAGCTTGTGGTTTAGAAGATGTAGGTCTACATTTTGTTCTTTCTACATTTTTCTCTTTTTTATTTTTCTACATTTCTTATTTCTTCTGGAATAAATTCTATTTCACATTATTATGTGAATAAACTAACTTCAGAGGCAGCTTTCACTTTTTTTTTTTTTTAGATGTTCATTTGTATGGGTTCTTTTTCCACAGTAGGTCAAAACTGAATTGGAAAGTAAACAAAAGAATTGGAAAATAAATGCAGCCCTCTGTGCTCAACTTGTTTGCTCTATAACAGTAAACTCAGTTGAAATGGCAGAGGTTTCTGGTGGCTGAAGTCCAGGGTGGTGCTTGATGCAAAATTAGTGAGTCAGGTGGCAGTTCTGAGTCATTGCTGAGGTAATACAGTAGACTTTCTGTTAGATTATGTTTTGTCATAGACTTAGGTTAGGTCTGCAGTAGAAGAATGTAGCCTAAACATTATATGCAAGAGGTGGCCCATTTTTCCTAACGAGCTGCATACCAACATCTTCACATGACAGAGTGCAGAGGCACCCATCTCATACTTTAGATAGCTGGTGGGAGTGTGAGCTCTAAGAACATTTGGCAGGTAGGAAGTGTGCTGGTCACCAGCTATCCCAATGCTCTGCTGCACAATGGGTTTTGCAGCTTTGTCTCTGGATGACCTGGTGGCAGCAGCCCTGGCTGTTCTGTGGTCCCATTGCAGGGGGTTCAATTACTCCATGTCTGCTCTGGAGCAGCACTGTAGTTGTGATGAAACTTGAGGGTAAGCATTGCATTTGAATTGCTTCTGAGCTGCATGAGTCTAAGGATCTGCAGGTTGGCTAGTACTGTCTAGAAGCAGCTTATATAAGAAATGTCATATTTTTATTGGTATAGCTGCATTTGGACTTCAATAATCAAACCACCAAAGGCCCCAGACAAGTATCTCCCCGCTGTCTGATAACAGAACTGGCAAAAGGTATTGGGGGTCCCTGAGGTATAGTTCTAGTGTCCTGGCTACGGAAATCTAGAGTATTATGCAACTTGTTAACTTCCTTTTTCCATCTTATTAGGCAAGTATATGTTGTGCTTTGTGTTCCCTGTGAAATTTCTAGGGGAGTTCTACAAAGAAAACCCCATGGCTTTTTCAAAAGAAAACAAGGAATATCAAGAAACTCCATTAAAACAGTTTTTAGCTTGGCAGATGTAGGAAGGTATTAGCTTGGTTTTGTGGCCAAGTTCAAAAGCCAGGCCATCGTATATCTCCAGTCTTATTGAATTTTATTTTCTTGAAGCAGAATGTGCTGATTCTTATTTTCCTGAAACATTACTGTATGTTGTTAACCTCACACAAGGTTCTTCTGCTTAAAGCAGAAAACAGCATTTATGCATATATAGCTAGCAAGACTAGTTGGACTCCTCACAGGAAAAATTCCTCTTAATATAGGGTGTCATTGTAACTTAATGTTTTTGCTAACTAGTTTCTGTCACAGACATGTAGGACGTGCAGTAAGCAGGAAGAAAGACCTTTGGACACATTGAGATTAGATTGCTGCATGTATGACATGATGAGACTTTACAGCCACTTTCTTTAAAATTTCATTACCATTCTTAGCTTTTATGATGTTCCACATGCATGATGAGAATGTGAGGGAGCTCATTTTAAGCACCTTCCACACATCAAAGGGTAAGAAACAGTCTAATTAAAAATTTGGTTAAGGTGACAGACCTGTATGTAGTAAGGATGGTATGATCCAGATGTTCATTTGAATTGGGTAGGGTAGGTAGGATAGTTGTCACTGAGTTTTTGAACTTCTTGGATGTGTACTTAAAAAGAGGAGAGAGCCTGTGAATTTCTTGCCAGTATTAGAAATGTGACAACTGCCATCCAGTTTTTTCTGTGTCCTTTCCAGTTCAGTTTGTCCATCTAAATGAGTCCTAACTGCTCTGCTAGTACTGCTCTTAGCCATGCTTTTCTAGTGATCCAGCAGGAATGTATTTGCATTCGCTCATGTTGTAGAGTAGGAGTTAAAGCATTACAGAGCTATGTTTTCATACATTTTGCAAGCTTGATAAGTTGCCCGAGTATGTAATATTTTAAGCTGTTTTTAAATGGGGAGCAAATTGTCTTGTTTGGAACTTGTTTAGAACTGATTGTAATGCTTGTATGGATACTAAATGCTGGAAGCATTTATAACACTTGAGAATTTATTTGTAGAGTTAGGCACTAGGGTTCTCTATTATTTGTTTTGATATTACATCTGTGAAAGGAGGAATGATGTTTTAGTGTTAGTGGAAAAGGAAGGATTAAAGGAGCTGCTGTCATCAGCTCTGATACAACTAGGTAGGAGAGAAGTTCTTTTACTCAATAAACAGCATGTTTTCTTTAATACTTCTAATTGTACAAGCTGTAAAGAGAAGGGTAAATTATTGGTAAAAGAGTGAATTACTGCTTCAATTGTCATAGCAATTCCTAGCTGTTATAGCCTAAAGCATGGCATGTAAATTAGACCTTGCACTTCAGCTGAGGAGTAGAGGTTTCTGGACAACTCTCACTTCACAGATGAGGAAAACTAAAAAGATATCTGTGTCAAGTAAACCAAGTCACAGTGAGTGATAGCAGTTAAAACTCTGGATTTGCTGACTTCCAGTCTCATTGTTGTCTGCTAGCTCATGCTATGTCTGTATTATACTTATTAATATGGTAAATACATACCAGTAGTTTACCCTGCAATTACATGGCTTACCGTTAACTTTCAGTTGCCTATTGCCTGTAGCATGCTCACATTTGACTAACATATAAGCAGGATCCTATGTATACTCAGCAGGGGTTTAAAATCCTCTTGCCTAACTACTGTCTTTTTTAATGTGCCTGTAATTGTTCTTGTTTATGGGTGGTTTTCTTATGGTTCATGATTTGTCCACCCAGACTGTTGAGCTCTTCTATAATGAACTGCTGGTTCATTAATAGCAGGTATTATGGTAAATGATCCATCATGCAGTATATCCAGCGAAAGGGTAAATAAGTGCCCAACACTAGTCCATTGCTATCTGACCTTCCTGTAAACTCCCTTGCTCCAGTTCCAGGATCATTTAGTTTTCTTTATATTTAAGATTTATTTTGGTTTGCATAAGCAAGATCTTCAGAGCAGTGAATGCTTCCATCGTTTTATGTAAGGGACAGTTAACCCTCACTGCATGAGTTATCCTCGTATTGCTGCTTAGGAGATGTCCTGCTGGTAACTGCTTTAAGAACAGCACTTTGTATCATTATTACAAGCAAGGTGATGATTATTATCTCCAGCCCGATAAGGACTTGTCCTCTGCCTGGTTACTGGAGAGAGGGAAGAAATAGTCTAGGGAACACAAAGGAAGACTGTATTTGAACATATAATTTGGCTCTACCAAGCACTTGTCACAGCAATTATTTCTTATGGCTTCTTAAACCTTTTCCTAACTTCAAAAAAGTTGCTGTTTTTAATGAGGAATAAAAATGGTTGTAGTCTTTGGGTCATATAATTTAGTATTGATGATAAACATCTTTGACAATATTACGCTCACATCTCATGTGCATAGATATGTAATTCTCCTGTTTGAATGTTCAGCTGATGGAATAATCAAAATCAGACAAATATTACAGGCTGAAATATATAGAGTAAGAGTTAGCATAAGGTAGTTGTGACCAAACACGCAAGTTTAATCAACACACTCCAAGTGGGGCTTTTGTTAGTGCTCTTTTGCATATATTATTGCTATTTTGCACCCTATGGAAGCTAACAGTAGTTTGTATTACGTTGCATAAGGCTAGCTGAAGTGTTGGCCTTGCGTATTTTCAGGGAATTTAAATGATGTGTGTATGTGTGACAACTTTTATGTCCTTGAAGTATTTTTAAAGCAGTTTTGCATCACCTTTCCAGATATAAGACTGTGCTTCTTGAGAAGTAAATGAAGCTGGTCAAAGATAAGAGCCTTACCTACATCACTGTATGCAACTGTGGTCAAAATGATCAAGGTGCTTAACTCTGTTCTGTGCTAATTCCTCTTGGTTGTGTTGCCAGCTAGTGGATTGTAAAATATTACTTGATTTGCATAATTACTTCATATACAAAGTATAATTGCTTCCAAAGCAGTGTGCAAGTGTAGAACAGACTGCTGCTTTCTCTCCTCAGGTTTGCCTGTTTCAAGGTGCAACTCTAAGCATTGCAGTGGTTCTAAAATGTGATCTTGAAATTCTAATCTGATTCTTGCATCTCCTATCTGCTTCCATTAATTTAAAGTTTTAAGTGAATTTCTGTATTTATGTGAAGATGTAAAAAAAGATGCTTTTATAAAAATAGAAAGATGAGATGTTGGAGGAGGAGTGAAGCATTGCCTCATAGGAAGGTAGGTTTAGAACATAAAAATATGGTGATCTTAAGAATTGCATGCTTCATTTTGGAACTCTTAGAATTTCTCTTATTTGTTTATTCTGAAGTTTGGGATACAGCTTGTCCACAAGTCATAATACAGGAAGTCCCATTTGAAACTGGAAAACTCATCTCTAACATGCAGAACATGACCTGTTGCTTCAAGTATTTTCCAAATACTTTACCAGCATGTGCTTGATATGAAACTTCAACTTCCAAATTACCACTGTGTGTGCCGAACTAATATTAAGACTGTATTTTAAAAAGGCGGGTGGGAAACTGAGGCTTCTTGGTTTTGGAAAAAGTAGGACAGCTACTCCCTTTAACTATTTTTTTTTTTTTTTAGTAAAAGAGATGTACAATAGCATAAATTTCTGTTTAAAGTTGTCTGTTTTCCAGATTTTAAATGTTTATCTCAAATTTCTTTTTATAAGGCAAAGCTAATATTGGGCAAGAAAATGAAAAACTGAATTAGTAGCAAATGTACCAAGTGAATAAAGTATCCAGTTTGGGGACTGGTCTTTTTCTAGCTCCTTATAGTGTGCTGGATCTTATTGACATAAGTCAAATATGGGCCCAGTTATAGACAGAGATTGACAGCTGCTGTCATCTTAATGTTCAGAGCATGAGCTTTGTTTACCTATTCCATTTGGAATAAACAGCTGTAGTATAGCTAAAACTTTGTATTAAGGATGCTCAGTAGTCTCTTTAGAAAGAGCAGTTGTGTAGGAGACTATAACTCTCTCATGACAAAACAGTGCCTGTATTCTGCCTCTGAAAAACATGACCTGATTCTAACTGGGGTGCACTTTATTTTTTTAAGGTACAAATACCTGTTAAGATAAGGTCATGTGAAATTTTTACGAGTTTGTAGTTCACTTCTTTCCAGAAAGCTCTGTAGGGTGTGGTTCTGAGTTTTTTTCAAGAGTAGTGTAAGAAAAAGTATTCATTACTTATTTATTCTTACACTGTGTGCTCTGTAAGTATGGTGGTTTGGGTTGCTGTGTGGTGAACTGGATAGAGGAATAGAGCCAATTGGAAGCTTTCTTCCTTTGTCTCTCTCCCAAAAGGACTTTCTAGGTTATTTGTTTTGAAGTTAGTTTAGTTCCCTAGACTTGTTTGCTGTGCAAGTGTTTGTGTCACACATCTAAGAAAGCAGTGTTGAGATAGGGGGGAAGGGAAAGGGAGAGAAGAGGGACCATTAAAGCCAGTGTAAGTGGAGGACACAGGAACACTTGGCTGAGTCTCCCCTTGTAGTTGCCCTGAAGTCTCAAATGCCATAAGCACTATCGCAGATATGAAAACATAACCTAAGCCATGAAATCTTAGGTTGTAGTTTCACAGTCAGTGTAAGTGTAGGTGGCTTGTAAAAGAGGTTTCACAGCCGTCTGCCACAAACTGCACACTTCTCTCTCCCTTTTGCTGGCACTAGCATACTTTCTGCCTGATGAGAGAGTCTCTCTCAGACTAACCAGTTGTTTTTGCCAATTAAATTCTATACTGGATCAGTTCCCTGGTATAGTTAACTCCATGGTCACACAAATATTTGTACTGGCATAAAGGAAGGAATGGTGTTTGGGTAAGAAGTGGCTGGGGGCAAAGAAAGGCAAGGTACAGGTTTAGTGCTTGAAGTACACCCTTGGTGTGTGGTTTCACAAGCAGGTTGAGGAGCTCTAAGATTATTCTTCCACTGCAAGAGAATGTCCCACTTCTATACCTGGCCATTCACTGTCTTATGCTGCTGTTGCATATTTCAGTATTTGCTTATGCTATCTTGTTGATGCAACTATAAAAAAACAAAACAAAACACAAAAAAACCCCCACAAAAACAAAAAAACAAAACAACCCCAAGCTTTTAGGGTGCATAACAGATTTCAGATTTGGCAGCATGATGCATAAGCAGCTGCTTATGGCACCACAAGCACTAGTGTTGGTAGGGGAAAGGACAGGAAAATAGGCTGGGACCCTTTTTTGACGATAATACATTTTTATGTAACTTTTTTGAAACTGCACTGTTAGTTTGTTAGCTGCAAAATTGTTCTAAAAGATTTTAATTTAAGTTCTAAGTTTAAATTTCTTGAGGTTGCTCTTCTGTTTTGTATATCACTACTTCAAGCTCCAGAGCTAACATTCCTGTGATTGTATCACTTAAGTTGGGGGATATTCATCAGTATTTCTGACTCTGCTCTCAGATCCTAAATTTGGGAGAAAGGCTACAGATAATAGAATAGATAGAGAGATATAGTTGTGTGTCTTCTATGGTGCTACTTTGAATGATTCAGGCTGGAAGTGATCTTGGGATCTGACAGATCTTCATGAGATGCTTTCAATTCAATTTAAAAGTGAAGCTAATTACATTAGAAATACTGGTGGTATATATTTCAGTTGTTACAGAGTGATGAGAGTGGTGTTCTCTGTAGACTGTTAAATAGATTAAATCTTTTTGGATGTGTTTGGTTTGCCACTGAAAGTGAAACTAATGTGACAACACAGATGTTGCTAGTGTGTATTTATGTATTTTAAGAAAACTGCCTCAAAGGTGTTGTATTCTTCCCTTCCCTCATCCAAATAGTGTGTCCTATTCTAACCAGTTAAATATTGACTGCATGCTTAATAGATATTAATTGGTTCATTTGGGATACAATTAGAAATATTAGTGTATATTCAACTTGTTTAATGAGACTGACCTGCATTTTTTTTTAATCTGTTGTAATAATAATGAGACCTGTTGGGAGTTAAGGAGTAGGGTTTTTTCTCTGCTCCATTCTGAGTCATAACAATAAATGTTTTTTCTTGTTGGTTGCTCTCCCCATCCTGTCAAGCTGTCTAGAAGCACCCTAATGTACTTTAGAGACTGTTCAGCATTTCCTCTCAAGATACAGCTTTGTTTTTAGTAAACAAATACATCCCTATGTGATTTTTGGGAGATGTGTTTGTTTTGTTCTGTGAGACTACTCAGTTGAAGGCTTCTCTAAGTCCATTTTGAATGTAAAGAGAAGAAAAATGCTTTTGATAGCCTTAGATAATTTTATTGGAGTTGCGGTGGGTTGATGTATCTTCTGAAAAATAAATTACATTCTTGGTAACTTACATCTGCAAATAGAGCTGATAGCTTAATCATTGCTGTCACTTTAAATACTCTTCAAAACAAGGATTAATTAAATTATTGTAACTATTCTTCCATATGATCATGCAAAGAGGGGAAAAACGCCTCTGTTCAAAGTTGTTTATTGTCTAAATGATTTAACTTCTATCACAGCGGTCTGTCTCTCCTTGTTACCAAATAGATGATTTTGTTTCTTGAGACAGCTTGAAAACTTAGTGCTAATAGACTTCTAATTGGAAAGTGGAGTCTTTTAGCCTTTAAACTGCCAGTGTCAGGTTTTTTTCTAGTTACATGGTAACTGTAACTTATGTAGCTGCAGACATTAGATCATAAAAATCCAGTAGTCTTAGCATTAGTGAGTAAAAAAAGAAATAGTTCCTATACTGAACCACAGTGAAATTGGTTTGTTGTAAATACACAGTGTAAGCTGAAATTATCATCTGTATGTGGACAGGAACCAGAAACTGGGGCTCTGAGGCAAGTGAAACAGCTCTTGTTACCTTTTTAGGACATAAGAGTTACTTGATCTCCTGGACGAACCAGTTTAACAAATGATACCTATGAAAGGAGAGGAAACATCATTATACTCCACAAATAAACATGACTTGGCATTTTGAAAGTTAATTTATACGTAATTTGCCAGACTCATTCCACAAATGAACGGTTGCTTTGAGTAAAAATGCATGTTTGTGAACTTGCAGGTTTTTAGTTTGCCAAGGTGCACTTTTTATTTAATGTGAGATGCTAATCTGAAAAATTTAATGAAATAATGAATGTTAATAACATGTTGATATCTTAATACTTCACTTGCTCTGAATGGTGTCTTCTTGCTGCTTGTGCCCGTTTTTGAATACTCTGCTGTGAATAGCTGTGGGAGGACACTGCTATTTACTATTAGACGAAGTTACTTTGTCCAACTGCTTAATACAATAGTGGAAGGATTTCTAGGTTGTTACCTGTCTTCATAGAAAAGTGAATGACAAAGGAAAATAGGTATTAAGCTAATTTAGTCTATTTAGGATTATGGAAGCTGCTTTTTATTCTTAGATATAGCAGGAGAGAAACACAGTAATTCAGGTTAATTAAAGGATGATCAATCTGAGGTAAGAAAATATTAGATTTTTTTAAAACAATTTTTTTTGTTAATTTACTGGCTGCTTTATAATAAGCTGAAAACTAAATAATTGTGCCATTCCTAGGAGCTGCATTTGAATTGATTTAAATTCTGTGCAAGTATTTTTTTCCCAATGTGTTCTTGGAACAGTGATGTTTGTTTTTTCTCATGCACTTTTTTTCCTTTTTATTGTAGTAATTATTTTGTCATGGTTTAGTGAGAAACTTCAGTTTTGTCTTTCTAAAGAATCACCTGAAATAAAAGACTTCATGGCAAACAAGACTAAAACATCATCCCAGTAATAGTCCTAGAAGACACAGTAAATAGTAATAAAACTTGACAGGACAAGAGGCAGTGGGCACAAATTAAAACTCATTAAATTGTATCTAGACAGAAGAAAACACTTTTTTACTGTGAGGGTGATCAAACACTGAAGCAGGTTGCCCAGAAATGTTGTGGAGTCTCCATCCGTAGTGATATTCAGAACCTGTCTAGACATGGTCCTGGGCAACCTGCTTCTACTGAGCCTGCTGGAGCAGAGTGGGTGGGCTAGGGGATCACAAGAGCTCCCTCCCAGCCTCAGGTGTTCTCTGGTTCTGACTCAGCTCTCTGGAACTCTGAGAGCTCTTTACAGAATACAAAAATGAAGATCAGCTACAGTATAGCAAACAGAAGTGTACTGAGAAGGTACAATAGCCCTATATTTCCAAACACTCAATTTTAGGGGAAAAAGACAGTAATGTTTCTGCTAGTGGAAGTATAGTGTGTGACCCAAAGTGCATTGTGCAGCCCTTCTATAGTATTTCATTATTGTTTCCTGTGCTGTGAGACTCATCTATAATTCTTGTAGCAATTGAACTATTTTGGTGTGCTTTTGATTATATATATGGTATACTTATCCCATGTAATAAGGTTACAGAAGAAATAGTGGGGAAATAACTGATCTTCAGGACTGGATGTCAGCATACTGATGTCATCTCCCTGGACTTATGCGAAGTATTTGACACTGTCAACATGACCACACAACATCCTTATCTCTAAATTAGAGAAACATGGATTTGACAGATGGACCACTTGGTGGAGAAGGAATTGGCTTGATGATCTTGCTCAGAGTTGCAGTCAGCAACTTGATGTCCATGTGGAGAGCAGTGACGAGTGGCATTCCTCAGGGGTCAGTATTGGGACTGGTGCTGTTTAACATATTTGTTGGAGACACGGACAGCGAGGCAGAGTGCATCCTCAGCAAGTACACTGACAACAGCAAGCTGTGTGGTGCAGTGACATGCTGGAGGGCAGGGATGCCACCCAGAGGGACCTGGACAGGTTGCAGAGGTGGGCCTGTGCAAACTGCATGAAGTTCAAAAAGGTCAAGTGCAAGGTTCTACACAGGAGTTGGGGCAATCCTGAGCACAGAGTTGATGGAGAGCAGCCCCGCAGAGAAAGACTTGGGGGCATTAGTGGATGGAAAACTGACTGTGAGCCAGCAGTGTGCACTTGCAGCCCAGAAAGCCACACATATTCTGGGCTGCATCAAGAGCAGTGTGGGCAGCAGGTTGAGGGAGAGGATTCTCCCCCTCTGCTTTGCTCTGGGGAGACCCCCCTGCAGTGCTGGAGAGAGCTCCAGGGTGACCTTATAGGGGCCTTCCAGTGCTTAAAGGGGGCTACAGGAAAGGTGGGAAGGGACTTTAGCAGGGGGCATAGGGGCAGGGTGTGAGGGGTAACGATTTTAAACTGAAAACGGTAGATTTAGATTAGGTAGAAGAAAGAAATTCTTTCCTGTGAGGGTGGTGAGGCACTGGTGCAGATTGCCCAGAGCAGCTGTGGCTGCCCCCTCCCTGGAAGGGTTCAAGGCCAGGTTGGACGGGGCTTTGAGCAACCTGGTCTGGTGGAAGGTGTCCCTGCCTATGGCAGGATGTTTGAAACTAGGTGATCTTTAAGGTCCCTTCCAACCCAAACCATTCTATGATTCTGTAACTTTACTATGTTTATACTAAATTAACTTGATCAGGAGATGACAACTAATTTAATGGGAAGAAGGCCTCTAGTTGGTAAAGGGAAAAATATTTCTTATAGGTCTATTGTAGGAGATGTACATCCTGTTACAAGGAATCTCTGTCTTGGTATAAGACAGATTTTAGAAGACTGAAGAATGAGGTGGAACCTGGAATATTTTTCTGTCAGAAAATTGTGGATAAATCTGTTGTGTCAGTGTCCCATTTTAAAACAGCATGGTTAGCAGGACTCCGTTATAGACCAAGCACAAAATAACACAGGCATGGCTGAATGGATGAGCAACGCACTGAAGCAAACCTTTTCAGACCAAATTACCAAGCAAACTGTGTCAACTAGTCAGTTCCAATAAACTGAAAACTCGGGACTAAAGGCGTGAGAACAGGAAGAGGACAATATTGCTTGATATCCTCCCACCTCACGTGGATGGCAGAGAGGTGATGCAGGCAGGGAATGTGATAGCAGTGGGTGACTTCGTGTATCCTATGTAGGTTAGATACACATTGCATCAGCATCCTATACTGAGAACAGTACACATTTAGATGCTCAGTGATTGGCTCACTGAAGAGCTGGGGAAAAAGAAGTGGTAAGCCTTGACTTGGTCCTGAGCTGTGCATTGGTTCTGGTTCAGGATATTACTTTCATAGCCACTCTATAATAGTGAACGTAAAACACTTGGATTAAAAGTATTTTTATGAGCAAAAGAAGCATGAAGAAAAACTTTTGGGGTATACTTTTCAAAAAGGTTGCTTACATAAGAATTAGGAATTTTTTTTTAAAAAAAGCTTTCAAGGGTATGCTGAAGACTGGAATCCTTGCAGGTTATGTGAAGATAATGAAAATGCTCTATTGGTGGCTTATAACGAAACTGTTATCACTTCTCAAAGACAGTGATGAAAAAGAAACACCATTGGTGAAGAGGAGGGTTGAGAAAGTAATTCAAAGCAAAAATGTGTTACAGAAAGCTGAAATGTCGATTTGTGGAAAATGTAAAGTTTAGAGTTGTTGGTCACTCATGTAAGAACAATAACAAGAGAGGTGAGCAAGTTTGAAGAACAACTTGTGGAAGGCATAAAACCTAGTTCAAACCAAATTGGAAGCAGGAAGTCAGAGTGCCTCCAGGGCCATGAGATGCTGAAGGAGCGCTGGCAAACGGTGAAGGCATAGCAGGAAATCCCCCTGAATTCTTTGCCCCTAGCTATAAACTGTTGAATGCTCACAGCTTATTCTGCAGAATTATCACTGCATACTTGCATTTACTTTTTTTGTATGATATAATAGGCATATTTTGACACTGTCAGAGATGACAGTGCTGAACAGGTTTCCCCTTACACAGCCGTGCTTATGCTAAAGTAATACAAAGTACTCACTGAGAGACTGCGAAGTTTTAATTGCACTTTAATTTATAAGATGTTGAATTTCTTCTTGTTAGCAAGGTGAGGATCAGGGAAAGGCTTACGTTTTGAGTAGCTTCCTTCCTAGGAAAAGGGAAATAGATACTCTTGGAGACACTGAAACACAAGTTTCAATGGCCTTGATTGTGTGCCTCGTACGGCTGCCTAGTTCAGTCAAGAAATAAGGTTCTTGCATCCAGACATACTCCACGTAGTTTTACTTAAAGACAGTGTCTTCCTTAAATTGTCTGACAGATGTAATGATCTTTTCTGGATGGGATTTCAGTATTGGATATGAAAGGAAACACTGCAGGTGCATTAAAGCTATTGAGTGGAGAAGGTAGTGTAGCACTCCATAGAACAGTGGAATAGCTCTTGCTTTCAGCTTTGAATAGTGAGCAAGGAGACTGTAAGGAACAGATTTTGAGAAGAGAAGCTGATCAGCCTCTCTGTAGTGACATAGGTTATTCATATTCTCTGATTATTTTAATTATTTTCAGGAAATAAAAGGCCTGAAATCTGATGTTGAGGTTGTGGGTTTTTTGCAAGCATCAGCAACAACAGAATAAATTCCAGTGTGTTTAGCAATAAGATCAGTAAATGATAATGCAGTTCACTTTAGAAAAAACAAAGATGAAGATAATAGTCTCATGTGTCTGTCTTCTACGAAATGCCTCCTGCATAGCAATTCCACTGAAAGACACTTGAATAAATGCAGGAAAACGACTGGTTATGAGCCTGCAATTTGATGACATTGTGTAAACTGTTGCTTCCTATTCCTTTCTCCTACTATGAAAAGTTCAGTGCAGCTTCTGCCTCAGTCTTAAGATATTTTCTGTGTTTCAGGGCTGTATTAAAACAGCAGTTGAAGGTCTTCTTGTTCAGTTACTTTACCTGTTACTTGGACCATACTTCTAGATTCTGTTGAGATATGTCTCAGGTTTTCTTGGGCAATATGGCATTAATGCTTTGCAACATGACAGGTGAAATGTGAAGCAGTACAGAATCATAGCTGTGTAGGTGAAGGTAGAAGGAAGCTGCAAGTCCTTCAAAGCTAGTCGGCGCTAGGGATGGAGTGCAACTTGTGTTGTAGAATTTGGATGTATTTGACATGTATGGTTTGTGTGCAGTTGGGATGCTGTTGTCTGATTCTGGTTGCCTTGAGCCTGAAGGGGCAGGGAGAGAAAGGAGCTGGCAGGAATTAGAGCCCACGGACAGGCTGGAGGGAACAAGGGTAGCAGTTTCATAGTGGGACTCCAGACAGATCTGGTAATCTTACCTGTACCTTGCCTGTGGATCTGAACAGAGAAGAGCTTGTGATGGGTGCTTACTGTTGGCTTAGGGGAGTTATCTGAACTCAGGTTTATTCCTCTCAAAATGATTGCAGGAGGTGATTGATATTGCAAAGTACAGGGGTGCATGGGATGTCACAGTGCCAAAGTGATTATATAGTAGCAGAGAATGATCAGTTTGCATGTTAAAAATTTCAGCACCTGCATTGTTTAAACTTTAGTCAGCCCTCCTTATGGAACAGCTAGCATGTGTTTAGAGTAATGCTTGATTTGTAGTAAATCTGGAATTAGGGCAATGTTTTAATGGTACTCAGCTTGCAATGAAGGGATAGCTGAAATTACAAGGATAATTAAGCATGGTCCATTATGTTGGGGGTGTGTGGGTTTTGGCAGTATTAAACTCTATACTATTGCATGTGCATTCTACTGTCCACACCAAATACTCTGTCAGTTGGCAAATATTTGAAACAGTTCTTTGAGTAAGGCAAGTTTGGATTATTTAGAATTCAGGGTGACTAGTAACACTGAATAGGTCTGTGCCATTCATAGGTGTAGAAACTACCAGGCAGTGTTCCCGTTTTTAAGAGTAAAATCTCTGAACTGTAGGTGTTCAACCAATATACTTCAAGCATGTATAGCATCGTGAAGTTTCCTTGACCAGTTGTTGCATTACTGTAAGCTTACAACTGACACACGCTCTTCATGGTGTTGGAAAACCCCAGTATGAAGTTTTTGATGAACACATCTCACATGAATAGTGAGCGAACAGTTACGAAGAGCACAGAGTTGCAGAAGCTTTAGACATGAGGAGGGGGGTTGTCAAAGGAGTGGTATCTTTTGGGGATGGTGTTAAAGCATTAATGGCACAGCTCTTTTGACATCCTGAAAACTTAAGGTTTGTTTTGGGAGTAGGAGATGTGTCTTAAGCACAGAGGTCATTATGCAACATTCTGCAGGGTTTGGAGTGGCATAGCTACTGCTAGAGTGTTCTTTTTACTGCAAGGTTGGTTTTATGGTTTGTTTGTTTGTTTGTTTTTTCCCCTCCTTCCTCCATCCAAGGTCACTTCCAAAAATTTTTATGGTCAAAAATAGGAAGTCTGAGGTACACAAGTACATTCAAGCTACACAGCTTCAAAGCTTAATGTTGCCTCTTGTTGAGTGTAACTGTAACTTGCTTGTCCTCTGAGAATTTTTACCCCTTTTATTTCTTGTTTTGAAAGAAGGGCAAGACCTCATTCTTCTTGTAAATACTTCTCTAACATTAAAACATTGTGCCCCAATCCTGAAAGTTCATTGACTGGAAGTACTTGGGAGTCCTTTTACCTGTTGAAGGCTTCTGCAGACACTTAAAATACTTGAGCTATGGGCTTGAATATGGTATCTTAATACTTTGTGCATACAAAGAGGGAAGTATCATTAGATAACTTACTCTGAAGGCAACTTGTGCAACACATTACGAACACATGAAACCAGCTTTTTATTTTCAGGGAAGGTTACTCTTTAAGTTGTATGCATGCAACAAAGTACAAAGAAACACAGTTGATTAGAGTGTGTAAGCTATGGTGAAGAGTGTTTCAGTCTCTGTGACAAAATAATGTATTTAAATTTTAGTTTTATGTTATAATTGTCAATCACAACAATTACTGCTAGACATTTTTGTGCTGATATTTTATTAATATAAAAAGCACTCTACAGAAAGTGTGTTTTTAATTAGATTTCTCTTGCTCTTTGTCCTACTTGGTTAAAGATTTGTTTTCGGTATAAGTCATGTTACCTGATTGAATCACAAATATGGAAAAAGTTAAAGATGCAGCACTTGATGGAAAATACGTAGTGGCTCTTGCTGAGTCTTGAAGGAGGAAGTGCAATTTGACTGAATTCTGTAAAGAAATGTAGTTAACTCTAAAAATATTTTTTAAATTGTTGCAGCTTGTTTGTTACAGAAGAAAAAATCTGAAGTGTAAAGAGTAGAGTAGCAAAGTCTGAGGACTAAGCAAAAATAAATCTAGTCATATGACTATAGCATGCAGATAGAAATCTCTTTAGTTCTGCATTTACAAAAGGTTATCCAAGTTTTATAATTCCACTTTTTTTGACTATATGGCTGCTATTGTTTAAACATAGTGTATTGAACTTTGAAAGCAATTAAATCCACAGAAATAGGAGCTACAAAGCAGTGACTTCAATCTGATATGCCAGGTATGTGCTCACATGAGTGCAAGGAGACTGAAAACTTGCAAAGGGCAGGAACAGTGTCGCCTTTCTGTCTAAATCAAAAACAGAGTTGCTGTTTTAGCATGTAACTATCCCACCAAAGTGTCAAATGTTGCCTGAAAGGCATCTTTTCTCCACTTGTTTGTGAAATTGGTTTTCATGCTTAAGATTAATTGGATTTATCACAAGAATGGGTTTAGGGGTAATTGTACTCTGATTTCCACTGAAATTTGAACTAAAAAATGTGACCTAAAAAACTAAAACTGAAAACCAGTGGAAATACTATTGTGGTGTTCTTACAATGTAAGTTAAAAGGAAGTATTTTGATTCATTCTGCTTGCTGGAGTATAACATTTATTTTGGTAAGTCACCTTTTAAAAAAGGTTTTTTGAATAAAGTATAATAAGCAAAGTGACAACACTTAGTAAGCCTTCAAAAATGGAATTGTGGAAATGTGTATTTGAAGTGAAGATAGCCTAACTGTTGAAGATTAGAGGATGCTAACTGGAGAATGTTAGGGTGGGTGTTTGGAACCAAAACATCTCATAAAGAGTGGGGAAATAAAGAAATGAGCCTGGGCTTTAGATGAAGAAATACTTTATATACAGGTGATACAAACATACAATTGATAGTTATTACCATGGTAAAATTCTTAGTGAATTTGCGAAATGATTTACCACTACATATTGCCGCTCTATAATTGTTGACAAATTAAGATATTTAAAGCAGCTATGTATCTATTGGTGTAAACCACAAGGGATGATTTTTATATAGGAATATGAAAGTATGAACACTTACATATGGCAAGAAATCTGCAGAAGGAGAGATGAAATCAGTGTTAAATCAACTTGGGGTGGGGGGGAAGTGTTCATTCCTTACACAAACATGCTTTAAAACTACCATGCATGTAGTAGTCTCATGTTCCCAACATCTGTAAAAACTACTTCAGCTGTAACATAGTGATTACAAAACCAGTAAGAATATAGCGAGCTGCAATTGGGTAACTTTTGAGGATTGGGGGGAAACTTTGAAAGGGAAGATTTTGGCAATGTGCAGTGGTGGTTTCTGTAAGTGAGAGATCTTCCGAATTCTCTTAACAGGCTTCAATTTAGTTCTTAAAGTCACTGTTCTTTTTGAAAGTGTGTGTGTGTGGTGGATTTGGGGTTATCTTGTTTACTTGGTAGTCTTTTGTGATTAGAAGTTGTAAGGCACAGGAAATAGCTTTATAGTTCCTTCCTCCCACAAGTCGTAATTCATTTGTGTCCATCAGGATGTTTTTCTTGGCTTATCTCTTTCTGTGCAGTTTGCCTTGCACATCTGCCACATAAATTATGAAACTGTTAACTTGAAAAGCTGAAAATGTATTTCAGATCTTACTGTACCTTAGTAAAGTTGGTGTCATTGGTCAGAAAGGGCATAATTGCAACTTGCATAGGTCTGTAATAATACCCAGTATTCATGTACTAAATTGAGTGGTGTCATATTTGTAATGCTTCTGAGGAGTGGCTCAAAAATAAGTAACTTTAGAAATAGTCGAGTATCAGCTAATGTTGTGCCGTTACCTCTGTGTAACCGAAGGTATTTCACTAGGCATTTTGGCAGATGGGTACCCATCTGTTTCTTTGTTGAATGTACACTGCTGGCCTCATATTTGGTATCCATATGTTTCATCTGCAAGGCTCTAAATCTAAGTTGCATGTTTTATAACAAAAGTGACATTACTGACAGGAGCAAAATGAAAATGCATTAAGTTTGTTGCATGTTTTTTAGTTAGTTTGTCTTCAAGCAAGGAGAAGGATTCTGGCTGAGATTCAATACACAAGATCATTGAGGGGAAGAGCAGCACCATCTTTATTTTGAAGGCAATTAATATATTTTTTTTTTTCTGAATAATAGTAATATTGGCTACATCAATTCCTGAATGTCCATTATATTGTTTGAGAAAACGGGTGGATAAATGATGTCTTATCTTTCTGTTCTCTGTGAACCAGTCTGCATGTTGAGCTTTCTTAGTGACAGACTGTCACAGGGCAGTGAAATCTGGTGCTGAAATGCATCTTTTGGTTTGACTTTGTCTTAAATCATTTCAGTTTCTTGAAACATAAGTTGGGGCCAGTGATCAGCTTTAATCCCTCAGAGCCTGAAGGAAGTGATGCTAACAGAAATAAGTGGAGTTAATAAATGATGCCCCTTTTTAAGATGCGCTTCATGCATGGACTGTGGGCCCCTGGTGTGTTGGGCAGTGGTGCTGTGTGGGTCAGGAGTGTTTCTTTTTTAGCTCACCAGTTCAAATGCTCTGTTGAAAGTAGTTCATGCCCAGATGAATAAGTATTAAATGATTTTTTTAATTGGAAAAAATGTTTCTGCAAACTAATTAAGGATTTAATAGATGCCAAGATTCCCACACCTGGGAGCGGGGGAGATGTGTCCTGTACTCAGACAAGTTTGGCATTTTTATTTATGGTGTACTCTCAGTAGCTGAAACTGACTTCTGCGTGTAGTTTAAAGTGGATCATTTAGTATTAAAATAGCTTTTTAGCATTCTCAGAAGCCCTTCCATCTTTTTCCAGTCCTGCTTTACAGGAACCTTTTAATCTAGATACTAAAAATAGTTTAGATGTGTGACTCATAGAAAATGAATGGTGGGGGTAAGATGGTGTGCTCCCTCCCCTCCAAAGGTTTCGTCTTAAATACATGTGTGTCTGTAGGTGGGGGTCTTTTAGATAACTGTGTATTGTGAAAATGTTACTGGGGTCTGCCTTATCTCGTCTCCAGATATTAAATGTTTACTTTGCTTATATTATTTTATAGTGCATTAATTCTTTTTTTAAAAAAAAAAAACAACACACACACACACAAAAAACAAACCAAACAACAAAAAAACAACCAACCAAACAAAAAAAAAAAAAAAAAACAATTTAAATGCTGTCTCAAATGTCGAAAAGCAAAGCTACAGTAGACATATATTTTTGCCTTAAGTTGTCAGCCCCTGTGCTGATTTTTGGGTAATATGAAAATAAATTGCTGCTGTTGTGTTTGGATAGTATTCCTAGAACATGCACCATGGATCAGATGAATAATAGCTACTGGGTCCCTAACTTGTCTTATAGTGGAAAACTGCTAGCTGCTCAGCTGAAAGGGAGAAGACAACCCAACTGTTAGGAGAAAATAAGCCGCTGGAAGACAAAGCCAGCGCATTAACTGTAGGAGCAGAGCATTAGTTCAGCCTCCAGATGTAAGTTACTGCTGCCTTTGTTCAGAGGTTTACGTTGAAGCTACCACCATACTGGTAACAAGCCATCCGTATGAGAAAGCACTCCTGTTCTTATCTATGTGGCATTCCATAAAAATCGTAGCGATGTTTAGATGGAGATATGCAAGATGAATAAATGAACCAGCTGTGCATATTCTTCCTTACTCAGAGTTAAAGCAAACTTTTGTTGTGCTGTAATTTAATGGTTTCTTAACTATTTATTTTTCAGATGCATGTCCTTACTGGTTGGACAATGCAATCTATTCATTTTTAAATCCAAGAAGCACAGCATAGAGCTGTGCAAGTATATTCTTACTGGATTTTGTCCATGTGGACTTTAGAGACTGTTACTTTAATGATCTCCTTTGCTATGTCACCAAGTGAGGTGATGAGATTTTATTCTGAGTCAGTAACATCTGTTTCATCATGGACCAAATTTAAAATTTACTTTGCTTTTATACACTGTGAAAGTCCAGAACTGTGGAGAAGACTTTCTACAAATAAAGAAGCTGCTGAAAAAATTAAAGAAAGAATGAGATTGAAGTATTGGTATATGAGACTGCCTACTGAAAGGATAATGCTAAGCACATAGTTATTTGAAAGAAAATTATGTTGTGTCTGTTTTGGCACCTTAAATAACAAAAGGTTAAAATATTTGTTTCTTGCAAGACTTTGATACCACACTGCATAATGCTGTACAGTAACAGAGCTGTTGTCCTCTGTTCATCCAGACTTCTCCCTCTCTGAGACTAATTTTTTCCTTTAAAAAAATATAATTTATTTAGTGTTGATATTTGTTTGAGTAGCATTAATGTTCAAACTATATGTATGATAGACGTACATGTGTATAACGCTTGAATTTTTTTTTTCTTCAGCATTTAGTCTTTACAGATATTTACGGAATGGTGCCTCATTGGAAACTGTTAATGGTGGTAAAATGTAGAAAGTTTCTCATCTCAGCTTTAGTATTTTAGTGTTCCCAGTTGTAAAATTAAAAAAAAGGAAAACAGAAGGTGCATAATCCAGTGATGTCCTTGGAGTAATAGTTAAAGGCATAATATTATGCACATAGGAGTCCCATGTATACATGATATTGTAATTGGTTTGAAATATACATTGAGAAAAAAATTTTAACTGTGTAACCAGGTTTCTTGTTCCTGCTGCTCAGTCCCTCAGCACAGTGGGCAGCTTCCCAGAGGTTCGAGAAGTGTTTCTAATTAGGCTTACCCTGTCCAAACCAATACCTTTATCATCACTATAAAGAAACTGTTGTAATGTACCCTCTCTGTGACTTCTGTTTATTTTAGTTTTCACAAGATTAGACATGGCATTTCACAAATCTTCTGTGGATCTAATGTCCAGAATTGTACTTGTGTCCTCAGTGACACCACCCACATCAACAGCAACTCTAATCCTAATGGTGCTTTTAATGGAGTGGTCTGAGTTCTGCCCCAGGGCATATTCAAGGCTTTTAAGTTTGTGCAGACTAAGATCTGTTAGGTTTTCATATGCCTTTATGTTTTAAAGTAAGCTCCATTCTGGCTGGATGGATAGATATTTATTATTCTTTCATTACCTTTAATGTATAAATACCTTTTTTTCTCATGGCACTTATTTTTTTCTGTTTTACATTTCCTATGCACATGCTATTTTAGAGTTTCTGCATGCTTAAGACTCTGCTGCTATTTGAGCATTAATACCAAATGCTAAGTTCACAAGTTACTTGAAGATCTGAGACTTCATGAGAGTAAGCTCTTTACTACTTTCATGATGAACACTTATTTTAGGAATGCTTCCTTCAAATGAATGTTGTTCCCAAAATCTAGCAGTGAACTGTAAGCTTCCTTTATGAACTGTAATTTCCTGCACTTGAGTGTATTGTCAGGGTGATGAGGGAACAAAACACCACTGACCGTGGAAAAAGCCTGGAAGATAGGGGAGATGCCAGGGAGCTGGAAGCAGAAATATCCAAGTGGCATTCTTTTGGGAAGACTGTAGGCATTGAACTATTTGATTTACTCTTTCTAGTGCTATGTGCAGCCTCTAAGGTTCTAGCCAAAGTGTTGAATCAAGTGAACAAAGACAAAAATTGTACCTTTTTCTTCAGCAGGTTTGCTGATAGTGTATGTAAATCATTGTTATGAAAGGTTGCTTAAGGGTTAACTTTAGAGTTTGGTGGTTAATTTTAGAGTAGAAATTAGCTGAGAAAATAGACTTCTTCCATTTCTGTTGCTGACTGTGTTTAGAGCCCCATGTTTTCACATGTGATATAGAGAGATTTAGCGGCTGGGTTTGGTTTATTTTTTCCAGTGTGGAACCAGCAGTGATTGATGTGGGATAATCAGTTCAGGCATAACAAAGCTGGTTGTAGTGTTACCAATTGGAAGCTATTACTAGAAGCAGTATAGTTATAGTTGTGTAATATTTTATAATCTCCTAACAGATAATTGAGCTGACTTCAGTTATAGCATATGAATTTGTAGAGAACACCTTGTGGTCCTGAACAATGAAAAATCTTCCCTCTGAAACAAGTTTCTATTCACGATGATGTGATTATTTAAAAATTCTAATAGAATGTTGGGTGGAAATACAGTGATTTTACTTTTCAGCCATAAAAGTGATTAAAAAAATTTTTTTTTTCTTAGTCTGGAAGAAGAAATATTTATTTTTCAGTATTTTGTGGCTATTTTATGGAAAAAACACTTGAAGTGCTGATATGTTACTGAAAGCAGAGTACACCTCATCCTCACTAATACTGTCCTTCTGAGGATTAGTAGCTTGATTCATGTTTTACTGTGTAAGGTCAGAAGACTGAGCAGAGCAGCCAAAATACATCTATTAGAAGCCTTATGCTGGAATATGTTGAAATCAAGCACAAATAAAAGTTTCTACAGATATATTTATCACTTGTGTGTATTTATGTCCACATTGTGGGTTACATTTCATATCTGCTAATAAGGAAGGGGGAAGACAGGATCCCTCTTAAAATATGTCTTTTTTGTATGTTATCCTGTGAAGTGTTCCTTCAGTCTGTAAGGCTCTATTTTCAAGCAGGCCATCCACAAGCTACCTTTCATTTCTATGTGTTTCAAAGAATAGTGTTCAGAGGACAGTCTCAGACCTGTAGGATTTTTGTCCTCTTGCGCCTGAAAGCTCAAGTGATTTTTGGACAGTTGCAACTGTAAAGGTTAAAGTGGCAGATACTTGGTAAATGCTTTGGCTGGACCTTGGCAGCTTCTCCGATCCCCTTAGTTTTATATGGGTAGGTACAGAACTTCATGTCCCCTCTTGCTTGTCTGCTTGCTCTAAACATTATTTTTACCTCAAATATACACTTGAGGTATGTGCAGTACTCCCTCTCACCCCTCACATCCCTCTCCTCTCCCCTTCTTGCTTATTTTTTTGGTATTTTTAGCACACTATAGCATATAGCACCTGGATCCAGCTGAGAGCTTTATCTCAAATTTACAAATCTCAAAATGTAGCTTAGAATAAAATTTAAAGCTATTTACAATTGATTGAATTATTTGCAAGATTTTTTCTTTGAAAAATGCAGACAAAATTGTGAACAAAGTGGTATTTCGGGGGTATTTCATCTATGGCACATCTATTCAGTTTTAAAATAAGTTAAAATATAGTTTATAAAATGCATGTAAAAACTTTTTTTAAGAGGAAGTGTGTCTTGTCTGATGCAGTTGGAGGTTCACTGGCTTTTCACTAGCCATGTCCATTCATATGGAGGAATTTAGTCTCAGACTTGAGCTGTCTATTCAGTGTTTTTATAAATTGTAGATAGAAACATTTAAAGTTGAGCGTTCTCTTGCAAGAAATTAAAAGCTAACATTTTGCTCACTGTCACTGTGCTTGCTGTTTCATAGAGATGTGACAGTGCCCTCTCTTGGCTTTTCTGAACAGTTTTGCATTTTTAAACAGAAACAATACTGAAATATTTTTTAAGGGGTACAATAAAAACTAAAAATAATCTGTTGACACTAGTCTGATTTAGTAGACTTAAAAGAAGTGTAAGACTCAAACAGAAAAGAATGCAATGGTTTGTAATGTTAATGTCAACCCATTTATTTGCTGTGCCTTTACTTTGGATGTAACTTTCAAAATTCAGTTGTGTTTAATGACTTTGTCCCTGTCAAAGTTTCTGTAAGTGTGCTTGTCACAAGACTCCAGTTGTGCAGGGTTTCAGTTAATGATTTGGGGTAATCCAAATGTAGTCTTGCAGATAACAGGGTGTTTTAAACACTGGCTGAAGATACTGACTGTCGTCAGTCTTGACTGTTGTGTGTCCGTTTGTTTGCAAAGCAGACTGTGTCCATGCAATCCAGCACGATTCCCTGGAAGCTGCCCAGTATAAACTAATCAGAGAGCCCCCTCTGGTGTCTGAAAGTGTCCTCGGATATTAAATTTATATCAATCACAGGAAGTCTTGGCAATCAAGCTAGTCACTTTTTCCCTTCACATCTGGACGTAAATTATTTTTTTGTTGCAAAGGTCACAGGAATCATGGGTAGGGCATGGAATGAGGGCCATAGAAAACATGGGAAAGGAAGAATAAAACTGTATTTCCACCTTTTTAGAAATGGTTATTTTTAAGTGACCTGGAATGATGCCAAACTATACAACAGCTTTTTTTTCATTAAAGTTTACATTTGTTGCTGAATTAAATGCGGCTTAAAGATACTTTGTTTTGGAACGCTTTGTACCGTTAGATCTCATCTTGGCATTTATGAAAGAGTGTTCTCCTAGCTGCTGAGAACAATAACTTTACTGCATGAAGGTTTTAGAAATAGAGCAAGTTTCTGTACTTAGAGGGGTTTAACTGCACCTTCTTTCTTATGACATTATTTAATTTCCCTTGTTTTTCTTCTGTTTCCCTCTTTCAACCCCAGTGCTGCTTTAGCCATAAACTTTGAGCTCTTCCACAGCTAATGCTGACATTTATTTTTTTCACCCTAAATTTGCATCTTTTCATGCGTTTTGCATTCTTAGGTTCTTTGCTCTAAGAAATGAAGGAAATGCTTCATTTTATGCTTCCCCCCAACTCTCCATCAAGTCTCTTAAACAAGCGCTTAAGGAGGGGTTATAAAAACAAACAGAACCTTTCCATTCAACTCCCTGCCTTTCCTTGCTTCGGACAAGGGAACTAGTGTGCTGAAAGCTGCAAAGAGCTGAAGCCTGTAGCTTTGGGGTTGTGGTTTTTGTTGTTTTTGTTGTTTTTTTTTTTTTTTTTTTCCTAAACATTCCATGCATCTGGGAAATAAAGATGGTGTTAGTTTACGTTTGTATGTATGGTAAAGAAAATGTCAGGAACAGAAGCTTGAGGTGCATTTAGCATAAATGAATTTGTAAAACCTTAATTGCTGTTGTTCATAACTAGTGCTGTGCTCCTACATGCTTTTTTCTATAGATAGGTTCTGTTAGCTTGCTGATTATTTATTCAGTCATGTGGCTTACGCTCTCTTTAGACACAAAGTTGAATAAAATCATACATCAGAATCTGACAGCAGGAATTCTCATGCTGAGAATCCAAGATTAAGTCCAGGAATTTTATTCTGTTTTAACAGTTACCTTCTGTGTCCCCTTTCAGACTTAAGGGGATCTCATCCTTGTTTCTGCTGTTTATAACTCCTGGTTCCAAGATCTTTGCTATCCTTATGCCAAATAAAATTGAATGGGTATTGCTTGAATGCTGCTTTGTGCCAACTCCTACATGGACAGAGGGGTGACTATTAAGCTTCTTGATTTTTTTTTTTTTTTAATTTTATTTTTTTTTACTTTTTTTCTCCCTAGTCTTTTCAGGTTCAAAGGGGGTTTTTAAGCAGCAAATTGCCTTCTCCACATTTTATTATAAGATCATTAGATCTTTCCTATAGTTTAATCAGTTTGACTTTATGGGATGAATGGTGTTCAATGCAGTCATCTTACAGGGGTTTCTTAGCTTCTGAAGCCAGTTGCATCATGTACTTTTAACAGTTAAGGATAATTTCAAACTTTTGCTACAATAAGTATAAACATTTAACTTCTAAGTTATTTCAAATACACTGCAAAGTATGTAGGGAAAGCTGAAGACAGTAGGTTTCCTATTACTGATGTTTTCATTACTACTGTATGCTATATTGCTCCCTAACTAGAGAGTTGTTTTTCAAATATTCTCAGTATGAATGATACTTTGGGCCAGCTTGCTTGCCTTAAAATATATGGAAAATCATTGTATTATCAAATGTATCTGGATGCTTTTAGGGGCACGAAGGAGGTTGCTGGTCTTAAAGTTCACCAGTTTGAGAGATTAATTAAAAAAAAAATCATATATTGACTACTTTTATATAATTGATATGGAAAAATTGCTTCCTTTTTCCAAGTTATATTTCTCTGAAGTCTTGTAGAGACAGCCTGAGCTCCTTACAGTATTTGCATTGCTTTAATCGTAATACAGAGTGCTAATCGTAATACAGAGTTCTCTGCAGCTTTTCTTCTTTTGCTATTTTCCCTTAATTAAATAAATTCAAGCTAGGAAACAGACTTTCTAGTGAATCTCATCTCCCTCACTTTAGTCTTCTGTGTGATTTTTTTTTTTTTTTTTTAATGTTTTATTTTCTTACTAACACCTGTTTGATAATGACATTCTTGAGTTTTTCTTGTAGCGCTCATTTAAAAAAAAAAAAAGTCTGCTTTTGACTGATTTATGAAGCCTCTTGCAAATAACTACTGTGCACCGTACAAACCTGTAAGCAAATCGCATCTAGATGGGGAAGCTATCAGCTTTGACTCTAGTGGTTCAGTTTGGATTTTAATTTGACCAAAAGACATTTTTACTGGACTGAATCCAGCTGTAATGTAATCCCTAGTTTCTCATCTGTATTCTTAAAGACTAATAGAATAGTAAAACCTTCTTAAAGATAACTTAAATGTGTTGCATAGTGTCCTCAGGGTAACTTCTGCACTAAAGATGTTTTTTTTTTTTTCTTCCCACCCTGTAGAGGTAACTCATTAAGTGAGATATGCACTAGTGTCATTATTAAGTTTTCATGTGTTTCTCAGTTTTGATGCTAATCTTCATGTGTGTTAATTTTTTTCCTTTGCAGCACCAATGTGGTTATGAATTATTCAGAAATAGAGTCTAAGGTTCGAGAAGCAACCAATGATGATCCATGGGGACCTTCAGGGCAACTCATGGGAGAGATTGCCAAGTAAGTGATAATTTGGCTCAGTGATGAAGAAAGGTGCATTTTATACAGCAGTATGAAATTTGCTGCTAAATCAACCCTGCAATATGCTGACTGATAATGCTGAGAAGTTGCTGTAAATCAAGTCTTATTTTTTTAATGCATAATCTTATAATGTATTGAAAGCTGTCAGACAAAAAATAAAGTCAAAGTATTTTTTAAATTCTTGATTTTTATCTATGTAGCCTCATCAGTCTTATAATGTATCTGACTTTGAAGTGTTTATTTTCAACCTGCTTTCTTGTGACTTTTCCAAATAGAACAAAACGTATCAAATTCTTGAACTTTTTTCTGTTAAGATGAGTTTGGAAGTTGCAAGTTTGACTAGTTGCAGTGATTTTTAGGGTATTCACATTAAACATTATCATCATTACAAATCAGTGAATGTTCTCTTTCTGCCTCAGATTTTTAGGATTACTTTTTTCTTGTGTAGTACTGGTATGTAAATTGTTTTTAGATGAGTAAGAAATAGGGATAGCTTTTTCCCTTATAATGTCATCAAATTTGAATGGGTTTAGATCAAGCCTGCCATCTACTGTCAGCCCTGAGTCGTAAGCTATGGTGGCAAACCACAGAGAATAAAAATTCTTTACTCCTTTTGTTTAATTGTTTAGGGCTACGTTTATGTATGAACAATTTCCAGAACTTATGAACATGCTTTGGACTCGAATGCTGAAAGACAATAAAAAGAACTGGAGGAGAGTTTATAAGGTGTGTATGTTTATGAGCTGGAAGTATTCAAGACTTTGTAGTGTTCTATGAAGGACATAATGCTTGTTGCTGGTATAGTGTTCTGATGTAGTGTCTTGTTTAGATGCTGCTATATCACTTACTCCACTGGCAACCTATGATTTTTTTCATAAATAAATGCTTTATAATTCTGTTACTGAATTAAAAAATGGTGTATTAAAAAAAAACAAACCAAACCAAAAAAAAAAAAAAAAACCAACACAAAAAAACTCCCACAAAATTTCTGGTTTTAGAAGTGTTTAGATGCTACTTAGCAAACATAATAGAGCAATTACATTTTGCTGATATTCAAGTATTGGAGTAGCGTTCACATTTTGAATCTACCCAGAGGAGTTCTTACAGTGCTCCATCATGAAAAGTAGATGACAAATTATTGTGTTATCAGAAAAATGTTTTTGAAGAAATTCAAGAATACCTGAAATAAAATGGAAACTAATCTTAATTTTCTGCCAATTTATAATTCTCTAAAAATTGTAGTTTAGTTTTGAGTGGACCAAATTTTCTTGCAGATCTTATCATATGGGACTTGGGTCCTACTTGCATTTTGGAAAAAGAACTGAATCATTTGCATCTTTTCTTGTCTTTGGTTAAATAGCATGGTACAGAAACTTTTTGCTTAAGATTATATCATGCTGCACTTAAAGTGGTGTTCAGTGTTCACTGAATTATGCAAATATAACCTAATTTTTTAGAATTGATGTATTAGACTAGCTTATATTTTGTTTCTCTTGATGCCAGGATTGTAACAAGACAGAATAAATTCTAAGTCATGGTTTGTGCTTTTCACAGGTGCTTGATGTTTTGTATTCATAGTAATTGTTTTCCCTGAAGTACAATATAAATTAATATTTAATGGTATCACGCATAGCTACTTAATGTTATAAAGACTGCTTGGAATTTCTTACCAAGTTTGGATAGGTTGAAATACAATGATAGTTTTAGCTTTGGATAAAGTGCATTAATTTTTCTAGATAGAAATCCTCAACATAAAAAATTGCAATTAAAATATTATTTAAGCTTCATTTGTTTTGTTGCTTGCTTAGAATTGTCTTCAAATGCAGTTTTGTATAACCATTGCATCCTGCAGAAGGCTTCTTAAATTTCTGCAGGAGTTACTTTTCAGTGAAAACATTGGAAAATTGTGAACAAGAGACAAAATAAAATGCTTCATTTAGCAGGGGTAACTTTTGCTCTTAAATTGCTACTGCTATCTTTTAAAATAAGCAGTAGCTGATGAAGGTAACTACTTATGATTTAGTAATAACAAATTTGTTTGACAAATACAGTTTTGATATTCTCAAGAGCAAAAGGTGCATGTGGGGAAAATGTTATGTTTTTTCTGTGTGAATCCATATAATAAGCATTTATTTAAAAGGGGAAAGTCTTATTACTTACTAATTTGGGAAGGGGGGTAGGTTTGATTTTCTATTGCCTTTTTTTAAAAAAAAAAAAAGATAGAGCTTTTGTTCATGCAATCATAAGGTGCTTTGTATTTTTATAGTCTTTGCTGCTCCTAGCTTACCTCATAAGGAATGGATCAGAGCGTGTTGTTACAAGTGCCAGAGAACACATTTATGATTTGCGATCCCTGGAAAATTACCACTTTGTAGGTGAGCAATAGAAAAATCTTATAAGCAAATTAAAACAGTAGTTGGAGTTGTCAGTCACCTGAACCAGCTTAGAAGCTTCCCCGGTCTAATTAGAATGTGACTGTTGCCAGTTGTGTGAAGAGTGCAGAATCCAAGACGTGGGACCCTAGAGTATTAATTAGTGAAGACAAGAACTTGCAGAAAAGACTGGCTAATAACAACAGAACCAACACAACATGAGTGTTCGGGTTTATATTAAAATATGCACTAGAGACTGGTCCCCTGTGGTGTCCATAAAGGAATAGCTTTAATCATATGGGAAGAAAAGGTTAGAGCTCCAAAACACACACATCTGTTTGAAGCTGGGGTTTTTTACTCCCACCAAATAATATTTACAGTGCAAAGGCAGCAAAGCCAGTGTGTGTTTTGAATGTGAAAAAGGCTGGGAAAGGAGCACATTTAGATTGTAATACATCCCAACTGAAAGCAATTTTTTCAAAAATTTTGTTTTGCAATAAAACTGAATTCTTACAATTAAACTTGCAAAAACTGTACTAAAAAGACTGAGGAAAAGGGGTTATATTTTGAAGGGTTAAAATTGCTCAAGTGGAGAATATAATTTCTGTCTCAGTCTTTGTTGATCTTCTCGATGTTTCAGCAACAGTAAGATGTTCCTAAATACACCATCCAATGAAAACTGTCATTTAACTAAGGATGAGAACTTGTGTTGAAAAAAGATTTGGTCCCTTTTAAACAAGCACAGTGGACCTTAGCAGCCGTAAGATCTTTCCCTCACTGCTGTGTTTATAATTGAAATGTTTGTATCAGTTTGATGTTCAGTATTGCTGCCTCTGATTTATTTTTTCCTTTCCCCCCCCCTTCCATCCATCATCTCTATCCCGCATTGCCTATTAAGATGAAAATGGCAAAGACCAGGGTATAAACATACGCCAGAAGGTAAAAGAAATGGTTGAATTTGCTCAAGATGATGATCGACTTCGGGAAGAGAGGAAGAAAGCAAAGAAGAACAAAGACAAATACATTGGGGTTTCTTCAGACAGTGTTGGAGGGTTCAGATACAGTGAGTACTAGGCTTTCTTGGTCAAGGATTGACAATCTCAACTTTTAACTTTTCTTGGATAACACAGATAACATAAGGAATTAAAGATGCACCATTATATGCTTTTTCTTTATATTTCTTTAACTGTCAGTGTTACTATTATAAAATAAATCTTGCACGTTTTCCCCCACATAAATTTAAATTCCTTTAAAAATGCTTGTTAGTTGTTTTTAGGTAATAACTGACCAGGAACTTGTACAAATGACCTTAATGTATTGGCTTAACCAAAACTTGTCTGTCTTGTTTTTATTCATAGGCAGAGTCTCACTGTGAAATGAATGCTGCTGTAGCAGAAGTAGATAAATAAATGCCTTTGTAAGTCAGGGTTACTTAGTCATTAATTAAAAAAAAAAAAAAAAAAAAAGTGGTAGGACTTTCCACCCACCACAGCACAAGAATTGCTTCACCTATTCCTGCCAACCTCCTTTAGAACCATCGGTTAATTTGGGTTAGGGGTTTTAGGGTAGTAATACTGTTTGGATGAAACACGTAGTTATTATATGCCATTAGACTTTTTGGTTTCCCAAGTAATACTGTTTGGACGCTTGAAAGATATCTGTGGATTAGCTGTATGGATTCTGATGTCTGTCAGATCTAACTTTAAATATCTGCATTAAGTACCTTGTAAGTGATAAATTCTATTTCAGGAGTTTATCAATACAGTTATTACTGTCTTAGTTTGTGTGTTTTTAAAATCTTTTTTGACTAATACTATAGGTCCCATGCTCCCAGAAGCACTACCAGATTTACTTTATGTAGACATACAGAGCATGCAGCTGGATATTGGTTGCACAGCACACCCATATGCAGGCTGGGAATTCAGTGCACCAGTGCTCATCCCTAAATCCTAGGGAATTGCAGCTGCCAGTGAAGAGGTCACAACACCAGAAAGCTTGTTCTAAACTTTTTGTTAAGAACAAATTATTTTTATATATGTATATTGTATATTTTTAAAAGATACGTGTGAAGGGTCACTTGGTCATCTGCTCCCTCATTAAAAATAAAAAAATAAGAAAACATGCCATCAGATTTTCAAAACCCAAAATTTAAAGAATCCAGCCATCACTAGTCTCAGCCATCATTACACAAGGTGCCAGTTCTTTATCTAGCTTGGGTCTGGTACTTGCAATAGGACTTTTGTTACTAAGGTCCTTTATTTAAAAACATACACACACAAAACAAAGAACAAAAGAAAAAACCCCCAAAATCTGAATTATGTTGACAGGTAGTCTGTACCCTTGCTTCTAGAATTAAATTCACCAGTTTTGCTGAGGTGACCAATGTTCTTCATGTGAACAGTGAGTTCTGCCAGACTATTTGCATCTACAGCATAGTGTGTTTGTAAGATCTTGGCCTTAGAGGATGTAATGCCATCAGCTTGTCTTTTAGAGAAGACGCGGTTTTCTCTGGCAGCCTTGGTTAGATAAAGGCACACAACCAGTTCTACGTTTTCCTTATCAAGTCCACGTGTGCAGCTTCCTTCTTACTCCCTGGTCCCTGCCATAATGTGTAGCAGGGATCTGAGCTTGAACTGACTTTGTCTGATGCATGTTGACTGTGATCCAGCTGTTAGCCTTGAGATGTTTATCCATGTTTTTTTTCTTTGGCCTGAGTAAATCCTTGGCTGCTTTTATTAAAGGATGAGTCTCAGAGTCACAATGGCGCAAGGCTCTGGTTTGCTGGAATCAGTGACTTCTTTGAGAAAAGACTTGGTGTAAGATCTGAGTAGTAACTGTGCAGGACTTAAACTTCACCTGTCCCTCTCTGGTGCTATGTATGTTTTTTACTCTTCTTCACTGTGAGCCTTATTAGATGTGCTCTCTTCTGGTTTTGACAGGTTACTTCTCCATGTTCCTCTCTTCTCCCTTTTCCTCATATGTAGAGTAGTTGAAAGTATCTCCATGGCAGGATATGTCATGTTCATTATATTCTTTCAGGCATTTGCTACCTGCTTGGAATGCTGGTGATTCTCTTTTTAGGAAATATCTATGAGTCACTAGATTTGTACTTTAAGTACATGTCCCTCTGTTCTTCCTCTGAGCTTATCTTTTGACTTGCTCTGTACAGTCGTGATCTATCCCTGTATGCTGGGTAGAACTCTTTTTCCATATGCTCTTTAGTTCAAGTTTTCTAATTTAAAGGACTATCTCCTTTGTATTTCATTTTTATGGTGAAGGATTATTAATTATTTGTTGACTAAAAAAAAAATAATCCTTCTAGCAGCACAAAACAAACTTTTTCTCAGGTCAGACTTCTAATCTAAAAGATTTTAGTTATTTAAATATAAAATGCTTGTATTGTCAGGGTTTTCCTTAATTCTTTTTGTCCTGAAAATACAGAGCATTTGCTGCTTTTCAGTTTATTTTAAAATTCCTATTGCACAAAGAAACATTCTAATGGTATTAAAATGTTTGAGAGCCTGACATAAACTGAAACAAGGCCATTTTATTCCCCTGCAAAATTTAACACTAGTACATTTCTTAGCAATTTCTCCTTTCTCAGTGATAAAGATCTCACTGAGTATCTTGCTGATTTGTAACAGGTTCTCTACTGTGACAAAGTTGTCTGTCCTTTATGGATCTAAACAAATATCATTGGAGACTTGCACTTATCTCTGAATTAAGAAAATACATCCTCTGGTATACGATATTATTGGACAGATATAATTAAAAGTTTACACCTTGTAGTACTGGAATCTGTAGGTTTCTTCTTATTAAAAAAGGCTTAATTAAGTACATCTTGAACATTACCTGAACTACAATATAAATTGTATGCAACTTGAAGTAATGAATTTTTCACCATTCTTCCTTTCTGCAACTCAGTTTTACTCAGCTTAAGTAAAAAAATTTAACTAGTGTTTCACATTATTCAGTAGTACAAAAAAAAAAAAGCCTCGATTCATGTGTGTGATGGCCCAAAATATAAAATGCTTGTCTATAAAGTATTGTCTAGAAACTGACTTTTATTGGGTGGTTTTGTATACTTATATTTTCAGCAGAAAGTCAGATCTAAGATCACAATACAAGTTAGTAAAGTGGGCTGTGCTTCTGGTAGTTAAGTCTTTGTTAAAATGCAAGTGTTGTTTTTTCTTTTAAAATAAACACTAAACTTAGGTTGGCTGGGTGCGTATAAATAAACCCATATGTAAGTTCTTTAAACTTTCTTAATGAGATTGTACAGCAAATGTATTTATTTCAAGTAAAACTGTCAGCTGTTTGCAAGCTAAGATACCAGTATGGAGATCTCAAATACTTGATTAGAAAAAGAATGGTTTTGAATTCTTGATAATAGTGTTTAGTAAAGATGTTCAGGGTACTCAGTGGCTGCTGATGAGTTGCTTTACTGGCCTCTTCTTTTTTTCATCTCTTTAAAAGGTTTTTTTAATCAGAGTGTGGAAAAGAACAGAAAGTTACGTGTTGTACACATAGGGCTTTCAATATTTTGGTACTACACTTTTGCGTATTAATGAATGTCAGTGTATAAAAAAAAACACCAACTTGAGTTACCTCTGAGCCCACAGCTTGGCTAAGAATGGAATATCGTGTATTAAGTGACTGTTACAAAACTGGCACATCCCATTTCTGGTAAGATGCTTATGCAGCCAGGGTTGATTGTGCCTCTGCTTCTCCAGCAGAGTCCAACAGTATCCTGATGTGCTGTGCTGTGCAATGCATTAAGATTGTGTCGTTGTCATAAACAAAAATCTTTGAATCTGCATTCCTGCCACTTAATGATTGGCATTACATGCTGTGCCTTGCTGTAATAGTGTTGATTCAGCACTGTGGGAGCTTTCAGTTTGCTTTGAAAACTTGTAAGGTTTATGTATGTAGGGCAGGGAGGCTTGAGAGTGGTTCCAGAAAGACCACAGGCATTTTTTTTTTTCCTGTTACCTTTAGTTTTTCTTATCTTAATGTCTTACACAGGTGAAAGATATGATCCTGAGCCCAAGTCAAAATGGGATGAAGAATGGGATAAAAAAACAGCTTTTCCATTCAGTGATAAGTTAGGTGAGCTGAGCGACAAAATTGGAAGCACGATCGATGATACCATCAGCAAGTTCCGAAGGAAAGATAGAGAAGACTCTCCGGAAAGGTGCAGGTACTGGAGTTATTTTAACATAATTTATTCTGTGAAATTGCTATTATAAAGCTCTCTGACATTTGCTGATTATTAGTTACAATACTCTACCACTCTTTTTGTCTGTATGGAATCATGTTTGGGTTCGATACCTAATTCCTGGACTACTTATGCAGCTTTTACTGGCCTTGGGGAATAATGTAGCTCTGTCAACAGTTAACTGCTCTTGGCTGCCTTCCATTACTGCCCCTAGCTTAGCTGCTGGCAAAGCAGGGAATTTGGCTGAAACTTCCTAAGCTTTTCCTTGTCTCAGCAATTCAGTGATCTTCCTTGCACCAGTATACTGGAGGCTGCCGTTTAATGCTACAGTTACTCCGAATGCTGAAGTGCCAAACAGGGAGATGTAAAATTGCTTAGACCTACCTTGACACAGTGCTCCTTCCCTGAGCTGATCTCAGGAAGAACAGACTGCAAGTGACTTAAGAAAGAAAGAAAAAAAAAAAAAAATCAGTTGAACCTTCTCAAGAAACTTGTATTTTACATCTGGCCATTAAATTTGTTCAGTAAGAAAGAAAACCTACCCTGCTTTGCCTGCAGAAGGAACTTTACATACATCACACTTCAACAGGTGCATTGAATGTTATTATCCTGGAGATCAAATTTGTACTTAACAGAATCTGAAATTGCTGTAGAGGAAGTACTCAAGTATATTGAAATAATTCCCTTTTGGGAAACAACCTAAAATTTAAATTTGCGTTGAGATTTGAATAATATTTTTTACAAGAATATCTTCAGATAGTCACACACACATTTTTATATATGTGTGTGTAAAAATACACAAGCACACACACACGTATAGATTACAAAAGTCAAGCAATTATGCATGGAAGCAAAAAATAATTATAATGGTAGCATTTCTGAGAAAAAAGTCAGTATGGTTGTCTTGCTAGGGCATTAATAAATCATAAAACTGATATTTTTTTGCACACATCAGGGTTCCCTCTTAGAACTTACTATCAATAGACTACAAAGAGAAGGGATCAGAAGAAAAGTAAACAATTTCACATTTAACAATGGTATATTGCTGTGTGCTTTTCTGTACTTACCTTTCAAAAGCAACATGTCACAACTTCTGTAAAGCTCACCATGCACACTGCATGTAGAGGATGTACAGTGAACATTTTTTTACCTTATTTCCTTTGCTTTATTTCTGAATAGCTCCTTGCCTCTTACTTGTGCTGGTATAAAGTCTTGCACCTTCCAGTGGTTTAGACAGTCCTTTCTGTAGTCTAATCTTCATAAAAAGCAGCTTATTTTGAGGACTCCTCCACTGTACATCTCTCCCAATTTACCCTGAGGTTTTTCTCTGGCTAATATTACATTTTTCATGTTTGTTTTTCTCATGTAACCTTTGTCCCTTTTTTTATATTTTTTTCTTCCTTTTTTTGGTAAATATCAGGTGCGGTATTTGTCTCAAAATTTATGAAAGCAATAAACTCAGGACTTGAAATAAAATGAGGATTTTATGGGACATATGTGAGCAAAACCAGTTTGGTAGTTGCAGGTTATCCCGCCATAAGAAGGAGTCCGGGTTGCAGCAGTATGGCTTCTCTAACATTGCTTCAGCTCCTAGCTGAAATTTCCTTTTGGCTTCTCTTGGCATGGTGATTAGACAACATGAAAGGTATTTTATCAGTGTTGAAATGAAGGGCCTTCTTTCTACAGAAGGCATCAAAGAATCCAAGAAGATTAAACTCAAGGTTATAGAATGTATGTCTATACTTGAACATACGGTAAATAAAAAACTTATAATTCATGTTGTATTAAAAGAATACTATATTTTGTACAAAGTTAAGTATTGAAACGGAAAGAAACATGAAATTTTATCATGTGACTTAAGCTCACAACATAACATTCTCTTGAAAATGCTTCATGAAATACATGCATTTCTGTGTTTTCACACTTCAGCAATTTTTCTTCTAAAAACACAAAAGAATCCTCCAAAAATTTACTAGTTTTTGTAGCCTGCTGCTATATAATAACATTGAATTAAGTTGCCTTTTCCCTTGGAAAAGTGACTAAATGGTGATATTAGCTCAGCTGGCAAATCTGTTGTTGTATGCTCTATTGTTTCTATCTTAATAGCTTTATAAATCATTATTACTTTAGTACTGTAAACCTAATAAAGATCTTGAAGCATAAAGAATAAATGCGATTTACACATCATCTCAGCTGTAAATGGCATTTGGATGACACAGTCTTTACCTCCAGTATACACACCAGAAGAACTTGGCCAAACTTCTGGATTTCTGACTCTACTTGCAAAGCTAGTAGTTTGCATAGAAGAAAAAAAATTATGCTTGAAGTAACTAAGAACTTTACCTGTGACACAGCTGGTTTGAGTGTACAGTGAATTTCAGTGACACTATAGTTCACACAGCTAACTGGAGAAGCCTAGTCTGCCTTTTTTTCTTTAGAAGAAAAATGTTAGTATTGCTGTGGGGGCATTGGATTATCCCCTTGGAAGTAGAGAAGTCTAGAAACAATACCCCGTGGGATGGGAAAACTTCTGGTTTTCTTCCATAGTGCTTTGTTAGTTCTTAGATCTCGGACGAATAAACCAATTGCCCTGAATCTAGGATTGTATGCTGAAGTTCTGTTTTCTAAATTACCTGCAGATATAGAGAGATTCTTCTGAAATATTACAATTTTTTTTATAAGACCTTTAAAACTCTGTCAATCCCTGTTTTTCCCGTAGTCAGAAGAGAAAGGAAGCAAAACTTTTAGTATACGCACAGAAGGATGCAACAGCAATGTTTAAAGGCAACTTCCATGTAAAGGTTTACATTTTTAGTAGGGTATAATTCAGATAGTCTTAAAGTATCAGTAAACTATTTTTATTGCCTTGAAGAACGTTAAAAAAAAACCCTCACAGCACAAAAACCTTAAGGCAAAGAAAAAGAGCATGTATCCATACTTTGATTTCTGGAAGTTGTAACCATGTACTTCCTTTGCAGAAGTTTTTTTTTTTTAATTATTTGGTACAACATTAGCTATAACTTTTATTTTTAAGTTCATTCTGCAATCCTCAGATGAAGCACTGCAATTTTACTATTCTGAGCACAGTAAACACACTTAAAGGGAACATTAATCTGTAAATTTTTTTTTAATGTGACCATTAAAGAAAAATAAAAAACAGAGCTCCTGAGACAGTTTGGAAGCAGTACTGGTTGTCATAGAAAATTGAGTATTGTAATATTTGTCCTGCTTTCTGGCACATATGTTTAATTTATTTTCTCAAAAGCTTTTAGACATTAATTTTGCTGTAGATCATCAAAGACTCACTTTTTTTCATTCTTTCATTAGTGAGATTGATCTCTAACAGTTCTGTAACAATAGCTCCATTGATCAGACTTTGATGGTTGTCAATCACTTCCTCGACCCACAGAGTGTGTATATGGACTAAGCAGGCTCTGTAGTGATGAGCAGAAATACATTGCAGCAGGTTTTAAGAGACTGAGCCTTAGTTGTGATTGTCCTGGTCTCAGATACTTTCAACACACATCTAAAAGGCAACATCATCCATGTTCCTTTGAAGCTCTTAGGATGGATGTACCATGTATAACGTGCTAATGTGCAGATCAGTCTGCTCCTGGGGGCTTGTGTTAAAATCCTGATGTCACAAATGAAAATGTGGTTACTGGTCCTCTCTGATATATTTGTGTACGTAGGTAGGCTGTCTGCAGAAATCCAGAACGGGAACAGTGGGCCTGTTGTTGTACGTTGGGGTTGAAGTGCCATGGAAGGATAAGGTTAGGTGATGCCATTTGAGCTCACTTGTCTGTGTAGGGCTGGTTGCCAGGTTGGCCAGCAGCTATGATATTTTACTGTTAAAAATAAAAGATTAAAAAAGGGGAGTGAGCATTTCTATTCACTGATGTTAATGAATTGAGCCATCCCTAGTGGTGAGTAGGTACTATGCATAGAGGAAATGACACATGCAGTGTATTCCAAAAAGCACACTATTGTTAACAGAGAACAAAGGCTACCCTCCGGAGTATATTGCAGTTACTGTCATATTCCCACAGACAAAGGGACAGCCTTTCTTAAATTTTGCAGTTTTAGTATTCTAGTGCATTATTAAAATATAAAAACCTTCTCCTTGCAACCATGTTGCTAAGGGAATTACTATTTCAAAATACCTTTCAATGTATTTAAGCTTTCTCTACAGCAGTTTTCACTGTTATATACAAAACTTACTTTGATAACAGGCAACATGACTGTTGGTGGGGGGCAACTGATCTGTTTGTGGAAGGCTTAAAATATAAAAGTAGAAAATGTAACGGATTAAATATTATGCAGTGACATCTAACAGGTTTTTGCCTAAAATGGTGACACTTTTGTTCTTTTACATCTTAAGAATAAATATGTGTTCTCTGATAGAAAAAGAATTATATCATTGCATTGCATAATTCTGTAAACATTAATTTTCCACAAACATTTTAAAGAATATAAATGCCTATTTCTCTGGAAATGGAAATGAGCTGAAACGGGAATGGAATTCTCAAAATCTGAAAGATAGTACCTGTATCTGGTTCACTGCTTTCTGTCTCTTGGTGTAAGTACTGAGCAGACCTGCCAACTTAACTTTTTGTTGCTGAAGTGTTATATAATGTGTGGGGGAGTTCTTGTCAGAAGGTAATTAAATGTACTGGATTTAAACACTGATTTCCTATTATCCTCTGCCATGGACTTGCAGTTAAAGTTTAAGAAAATAACTTGCTTTTCTTCATCACTTTTCTACAATAGGTGCTATCCTGTGTTATGTAGATGCCTTATGTAAGGGTATTTTCTTTCTCAAATGTAGGAAGAAGCAGTATTTTTACAAAGAGCTACAGTAACCAAAACTCTTGTGGCTTAAGCCACGTGTCCACTGAAGTCCATCATGAATGGTATTCTATCACTTTTGTTTTTCTAGTGACAGTGATGAGGAAAAATCAAGAAGAGGTAAATCTCCCAAAGCTGAATTTAAAGATGAGGAAGAGACTGTGACGACAAAACACATTCATATTACACAAGCTACAGAAACTACCACCACCAGACACAAACGCACAGCAAATCCTTCAAAAACCATTGACTTGGGAGCAGCAGCACATTATACAGGGGATAAAGCAAGTCCAGAACAGAATGTTGCTGCCCATACTGCACAGCCAACAGCAAAGGTGAGACAGCAAAACAGAACAAAACATGACTTTGGAAACAGTTTTCTTCTAACCTCTGAGACAATTTCTAGTTTAGGGTAGAATTTTTGTTATGCAACTTTCAAGGGAACTATTTTATCAAAAATGTTTAATTGGGGTTTTCAGAGGCAATGGAACAGTTTATTTACAGAACGCCTTTTTGTGCAATTTCTTTAAGATGCATAATCTTTTTTAATGTAGTCATTACCATGTTTTATTATCTTTAAGAAAGAAAAGATAAAATCTCGGCCTGAAGTGTGAGGGATTGTCTGAACCTGCACACAGCTATTGACAAGTTATCAAATTCTTCAGCTATCAGGAAAAAAACTAGAGCCATTAGCTGCTTACTGTTTGATTTGAAGTTTAGCCAGGTTCCAGTGATTGTTGGCTTCAGAAATAAATCTGCCATCTCTCCAAAACAAAACAAAGCACCCAGAAAACTACTCAATGTCATTTAAGATGAGTGATAACAACATGAGATGTGATCTATTGTGTGATTTCTTCTTCAGGCTTCTGTACCCTCTGGCAGCAAGTCATCTAATGACCTGGTTGATCTGTTGTTTGACAGAGCTAGCCAGCCAGTTTCAACAGGTAAGCACATTTTGTTTTTACTTTCTTAATGCATATTTTGAACCATTTCTGAGGATAAGCTTGTTTGTTATATAGGTAGAGTAGTAGATAAATTGACAAATGAATGCTCAAAAAATTTAGAGCTGCCTGGAACCTTTTGTTGCAAGGTACTGTATGTGCTGTGCATGGGGCTAATAAATTTTAGCAGCATAAACATTAACTGCAAGATCAATCTGTCAGAAACTGTGTTTGTAATGCAGTTATTTATAATTAACTCTAAAAGCAAGTGCAATCCATTCACATTCAGGCATTTCTCATAGTTCAATTCGAAGGCTAGGCAGCTGGAGATGGATGATCTTCATATAAGCTTTCATCTAAAGTATGTGGCAAACTTGTTTCTTATCTCATTTTGTCTTGGCATTTGGTTGATCCCAACCCTCATACCAAAAATATATTGCTACCTAAAAATAGAATTATTCATTGTAAAACATGTCCCTTCACTTTCTAAATGTGCAGTTGAATTTTAAGTCCATTAACCTCCATATGGACTTACCCTTACACTCTCAAAATGCAGTTTCTTTTCAGGTGTGTGTTTAAATTTCAGTGCATTGCATACAGGATTGATAGAGGGGTTCAGCTGTTTGGTGGTTTGCTTTCCAAAACCTAAAACTTTAAAAGACTTGTGGTTGCGGGTTCTTAGTATTGAGAGTTTTGCGTGTGGCTAGCATGGAACAGAAAGAGAACTTCCATGTACTTGTGGTCTAAGGGCACGTTTGGGGGAGAGTTGACAGTGGACAGAATTTTTGTTTAAAGATCACTCTGAAGAGCAAATAATATGAGCATGTGCCTTTTCACAGATAGAACCCTTTCATGTAACTTCTCTCCATTACAGATAAGCAACTTCTCTTATTATATATGGGATCATACACATGTACACTTCTACAAACAATGTGAATATCTTGGGCACAACAGATATTCAGCTCCAGTCTTTGTTTTAAAGACAATGTCAAATCACAGAGCCTGTACCAAAAAATGTCAGTCCAGAGTGGGTGGAAGCCCATATTTGTAGCAAGATGGCTGCATTTATGCATGTGTAAAGACTACTTTTACTCACTTCTGTCTGAAGTTATGCCACTTCTAGGTGTATTGTAGCAGGAACCCCTGTAAAATCTCACACTAGGTGTTTTTATTATAATGTATGAGCAAAGCCAGTATTATGATCACTCTAAGCAATACAGTTCCATTCATCACTTGGCTACCAAAACCCTACCTCTATAATTATTTAATAGATTATAAAATACATCAAAACTCTACTGGAGTGGAGGGAAATTGTCATGGTAATTTAGTGTCAGAGATCTGTCTCAATCTTTTCTTCCTTATTTCTGGTAGATCTTTAAAACTGTTCACTTTTATTTTGGGGAAAGTAAAGTTTATGTCTGTTCCAAAGTGTATGTTAATTCTTAAGAAAGTTAAGAAAGAAGATTAATTTCATGCATCTGTTCTTTTATGCACAAATTCCCTCAAATTTAAGGAACAACTTATTTTGCATTACTTTCTATTTTTATTAACTTCCTATACAAAGGTGTTTATTGTATATTGGAGCTGCCACAGGTCGATGGAATTTTAAGATCCTAGCTCAGAACCACTGCCCCAAGTCAATACTGAAATGTCTCCTATCCAGTTCTTATGGGAAAAGAGATTAGAGTCTTTTGTTGTTTTATTTATATATATATGTGTATGTTTTTATTTTTATATGTAAAAATATAATCACGTTGTGAATAGATGTTTCCACTTGAAAGTGAACCTTCCCATATTTCAAACAGAACTACAGCAGCTTCCATATTATAATGTATTTGAGTCTTTCATCAATTTGTTTTTTTCTGTAGTAAGCCTTTTTTCTTTCTCCCTTTTTTCTTCTTTTTCCAAAGCAGCATTTAGAAATGGTGTTGAGAAGAGGCATATTACCAGCTGGTCCTGCTAAATAACCTCTTTGCTGACCTGGGAAGGCAGATGGAAAGGGTTCATTTGTAGTGACAGATCTCACATGGGAATCTTTGAGGATAGCTCATGTTGAGAAGATTAGCACTGTCCTTCACGTGCAGGTCACTTGTTATGACCACTGTTCCTTGCAGCACAGGGTGTGGGAACATTCCCAGTGTCAGGCAAGACACAGGGAAAGGGTCAAGTGCAGCCTTTGATCTGTCCTGTGAAGGAACTGGCAGGGAAGTCATGTGAATTCAGGGAACTCAGAATTTGCTTATCTGTGTGTTTTCAGGTGCAGAGATGTGGAAGAAAGTTGGTGAGGCTTGGGGGGGTTACACAGTTTGTATGTGAGAGGGGCAGTTGGTTGCCATAAAGAAGCAATCTGTTTGAGAAGATGTAGAATCTGTGGTTAGACCTGTTGGAAGTAATTTTTTGGTGTTACTGGAGATGAGGTTCTTTAGTCTTAGCTGGTTGATACCTTTCTTTAGAGTTACTGCATTCAGCTTAAGCTCTGCCACCTCTCTGGAACTCAGTTTCGTTTGAAAACAGGCAATAGAGGTGGAAGAAAAGTTGACTGAAAATGTTAAGGGGTTATTTTGGGTTTGAACCGAGCTCTGCTTTTAAAATTAAATTAATCCCTAGATACTTTGTCAAACAGCCCAGGGATAATAGGCATAGCATGAGAGCATTGACTACTTTTTTTTTGAAGATGTGCTCAAGAGTATGTCATCCATGTTGCTTATTCTGCATATAAACTCTCAAACCATTAACCTGTTCTGAACTCTGTAAGGACCCGTGATGCAAAAAATGATTTGAAAATGTTCATTGCAGTAGGCAGAGTAAACATGATCAGAGCAGGTTTTTAGCTTGGTATTTCACTGGCTCATCTTACCCTTTTTCATTCTCAGGTTGCATTCAGTGTAAAACTTGTATATAAACATATGTAAGAGGCTTATTAGATCACTTCAGAATTTGTGTTTAAGAAATGTCTTAACTTTGTGTGAAATCTTCTCCCTCTTGAAAGGTGGCAAAAGGATTTCAGTAGTGCTGTATTTCTGAAAATTCTAAGAGACCATCCTTGCATTCCCTTCTTATGTTTTATATCGTATGCTATGCACTCAGCAAGAAAAGACATTTCCCCTTGGAAGAACAGTCGCCTTCCTGGCAATGTCTACAGTAAAATAACATTAAAAAGAAATACAAGTACACATGTATTAGAAAGTGAATGGTTCCTTTTATTACTGCTAGCCATTTATTAAAAAGGAGATGGTTCTAGTTTAATTAACCCAGTTGAGAGTAGCAGATGGGGCAGAATGTCTTGCAGCGATAAGACAATTCAGAAATGGCACCAGATGTTGGAAGCTGTCCCTGGTGGTGTTTGAGTGCAGCACAGATGTTCCAGTCCCACCTGGCTAGTTTCTAAGCACTGCAGGCTAAGCAGCTGTGATGTAACCTATATAATGTACACATAACACTAAAAGCAAAATAATTGAACTGCTGCAGCTTCTTCTAAGGGTGGGACTGCTTGGAGGTGAAATCTTTGAGGACAAACAAATAAGGTCAACTTCTTAATTTTCTCAGGTCAGTGGAATACCTATTTAAAAGCAGAATCAAGGATAATTGGATTGGGTTTTTTTTGTAAATGGCTTTTTGGGGGGGTGTGTTGTTTTTTTTTTTTTAAGGCAACTTTCCAATATGGTTCTTAAATCTTTCTTCTGTTTTTATACCTTGGCTGTATTTTTTAGTGAAAAATTGTTACTATGCTGTATTCAGAAATTAATAATTTATATGCTGTATACAAATGCCTGGTTGGAAAACTTAATGTTCCTGCTGTAGAAAGAAAGCATAGTTATTAAAAAATGAACACAAATGCATGCTCTGTCCTTGAAATCCCAATTCAAGATCACTGCAGAATCATTCATGCTTTAAGTAACACAAAAACTAAATATAAGGCGACGTGTAATTTTTCATAGTAAGCATAATAAATTAACTTTTATACAGTAAGAATGTTTGGCACTTACATACTACGCTTCCAAAGTTTTAATTTTACAAACTGTCAAACTAGTAGCACCCCTCACTAGTTAAAAACCTGTTAACCTTTTTAATCTCTCTAAGTTTGTATTTAGAAATAGCAAAAACTTGCATCTTTTAGTTCTTCTCTAGGAAAAAAAGAATTGCAAGATCTGCAAGGCAGTTGGAAATAATCCAGTTTGTTGTTCAGGCTTGTATATAGTGTGGTGGTGAACAGGAAAAACGGTGCCGACTGAGGGAGCGGGATCAATAAATCCATCTTGCCAAATACAGAACAGCTTTTCTTCATAAATCCCACATGCAGTTGTTGCAATGGATCTTTGCACAATCCTGTAACAGCATTTGGCTTCCTTCTGTTTCTAGGTGGATCAACTGACCCATTTGGAGGATTTGCTGATTTTAGTTCAGCTGCTGCTTCAGCAAGTTTCCCATCATCACAAGGTAGGATTAATTTACAGATTGAAATGCTGTTTAAGAGCAGAAAGAGGGGAAGAGACGCCACATGGCTTTATTAAAAGTCACTTCCCTTTCCAGGGCAAACTGTTTATGCAACTGAACCATGAGTGCTATATTGAATAAGAAAGATATCTACTGTCTGGCACAGCAGGTGCCTCATTGGACCTGAAACTTTTCATGAGCTTTATTTCAGCAGAATATATAAGCATATAGTAAGACTTAAAACATAGCTCCAAGTCTAATTTTGAAATGCCTTGAAATAAGATGTGACTCCTGGAGTAGAAAAGTAAAACCTGAAATAAATAAGTGTGAGTCTAAATGCTGGCTGAAAAGTGCTCATAAACAATTAAAAGAGCCTAGTGCATCCCGCTTTTGCAATTTTGGCCAAGTAGCTATACTAATTGGAGTTCTACAGTGATGAATGCTTCAGGATGACAGTATTTGTGTTTCAAAAATGATTGGAAAATTGGCTGTAGCGATAGGACCATTCACATTATTAATCATCATAGTCCTCCCAGTGTTTTATGTAAGGTTATTCAACTATTTGATTTGAAATAAAAAGCAGTTATTTTTCTAATACTTCAACTAACAGTTTGCAAGTTTTTCAGATACAGGTAGGTATTAATTATTAAAAAAAAAGTTAGCTGGTCTAGTGGGATGAGAAGACTTGCATGAAGTGCTTAATAGTCTGGTTTGCTTGCTTGTGATAATGCTGTGAACTGAAAAGTTGTTAGAAGGATTTTTTTTACTGCTGTTTATTGTTTCTGGACATACGCAGAGGGTCCAGATCAGCCTTAAGAACTTTAATGTTATGGGCAGGACAGTAAATTAAATGGGTAAGTTGAACAAAACCAAAAGATTGGATCATGTTCAATGGAAAATAGCAGCCCACCTGTGCTAGAAAGATAAGAGTCCCTAAAGATGTCCTCAGCTCCCACCTGTCTCTTAAGATTTAAAAAAAAAAAAAAAGTAGTTTGTAATTGTTTAGAGACACACAGTTATGTTGGCTGTGTCAGATGGCATAATGAGAGGACCCTGAGATGGGCTATTGCCAAAGCTTCCAATGATGTCTGGGTTATTATTGGAAGGCCTGGTATGTTGGAGGGGAATTCAGTCAAGTTACGTCTTCTGTACACAGTGTAACCATGCCGATGGCTTTTGAAGTTGCATATATGCGTTTGTGGGATGAAGCTGACAATACTTTATTTTAGCTTGGCTAGCTAACAATTTGTTACAGTCTTTTTCCCTTTTAGGAGGAGCGTATTAAATAAAAGATATCTAGATCTTATTTAAGTCACACATGAACAAGTCCCTGCTAATCACAGGAGCGATGCTTGCCGGGACAGCGCTCAGTTCTGCCCTTGCCTGGTTGCATGGCATGCAGTTTAGAGCTGTCATGTATCCATACAGTTTGCTCAGTGCACGTGCAGTCATTTTTGCATGCAAACATACAAGCTATTATGTAGACATGGCCACCATCTGAAAAATATTTACCTTAAAACTGGACTGAAAAAAAAAAAAATATGCTGGGAAGCCACCTAAAGCAGTTAAGTTCCTTTTGGTGGAGTGTTTTTTGGAGCCTTCAGTGCTACCCAGACAGGACAGTGCTGCACACACACACGGAGTGGAGGGAGCTGACTGGCTATCTTTTGTGAAGTTAATTTGGGCAGTAGTGGTATTTGTGACTCTGGGGGTTCTCAGCCAGGATGTAGGATTAAGTCCAAAATGAGAGAAGAATAGCAAAGAGGTTGATCAGCAAATCTACCTGCAAGCCAGCTTTTAGTCAGCATGTTTATATCTCTTGCTTTATTTTGCTGTGTTAGGAAAGCTGTACTGGGCATGGATTAGTTAATACACCTTTAATTTGCTTGGCAAGAAAGAGCTGCTCTAATTTTTTACAGGCTTTCTTAGTCAAAACCAAGTTGTTTTGCAAACACAAAGCCGCCTACTATGCAAATAATTTCTGTGTTAATACAGTCCAAATTGATACAATCCTTTATCTGCATTAACATGATTAATCTATTCCAATCACCATTATGCAAGGGACAAGGAGTCCTGTGAAATGATTAATCATTCCTGAACAGCATAAGCCCCTCTAGAAATCTTTTCCTCCTTGATTAATCATCTTTGAAGTTCTACTGAAGGGGCAAAACCTTATCCCTTTTACCCCCACTTCCATTATTGGTGCTCAGTGCACAGGTCTGAACATAGAAGGAGCACACTCAGCATTTACTTATCTATCAGGAATATTTAAAGTAGGTTTTAATTTTTAATATGTAATACTAATTGAAACATTCTAATATAGCCCTTCTTTGAGGGAGATCAAAGCAAATGTTCTAGTAAGGCCCTAAGCTAATGAATATTAGTCCACTTCGTGCACTGAAGTTGTTAGCAATACTTGGGTTTTGTGAACAGATTTATTCTCCTACTAGTCTTTAGATTCTAAATTATAGGTAAAGATGACTAAAGGTTGAAGGTACATGTTGATAAATATTTACATGGAGTGTAAAAGACTACTGCAGATACCTTTTGAGTGGGTAGAATACAGCTGTATAAGACTGCTGTGGATGGTCATTACAGAACTAGCCATTGTATAGGTTAGGAAGTGGAAACTGGCACCAGATTCATCTTTTTGTGATTGATTCTTCATTCACTCATCTAAAGAAATTCAGTGGGTGATTTATTAATGATTATTGTTCATTAGAACTCCGAGTTCATTTCATATGACAATGACATTGGTTGTGACTTAACCGAGGTACCAAAAGTATCAGTGACATAATCAAAAAGCTGATTTGTACAGTGGCCCAAACTTGGAACATGGTTCACTATGTAGCAGTGAGAGCTATTTAAATTGCGTTGCTTTATTTTTAGTATCTCCTGTAGATGTTTTAGTAAGCTTTTCTTCCCCTATCACTCCTGTGAAGTAACCCTTTTCTTGTTAATAGAAAAACATGTATTTTTAAGGTAGATAACATTCTTCCCATTTGACTCAAAGGTTATGATGTATTCTCAATTCACTGGTTTGTGTCTCTGGACATCTGTGATCCTGAAATAGGTACCCTTGCGGTTGTCTACAAACAGTTTATACTATTAGGCTCTTCACAGTAAGATACAGAGAGCGCTGTAAATTGCTGTGTTTTGATTCAAATGCTTGTCTACAAACCCCCTGGTATATTGAAATGAAACAAAGTTTAAGTCATGAATTGAGAGTTCAGCAAAGCTTCTGCTGAGAGAATTGCTAGATCCAAGATTGAATTTCTGCTTCAAGCCAAGGCAGTTAGTTCAGGAATCAAATTTAGAAAATTTAATGTGATTTACATGAGCACTTGATGGGATAGGAAAAAATTATTCCTTATCACCTCAAATAAGACCTCCCTGGTAACCTACCTTCAGAGTGCATTTTATTCCCCTCAGCATTGTTTTATGCAAAGAGCTACTAATTGTATATAAACAAATTTTGAAGTCATTGTCTTTGTTTTATCATGATGCAATTTGCTTTCTCAAGTGGCTCATTCCTGACAACTGTTCTCTCAGCAAATACCAGAGTGCTGAGATAAAAAGTTGATAAATATTATCAAAATTCTAGGTGGTGTTTTAACTAGAGCCTCCTCAATCTACCCCTAAATTATCTTCCAGTCAGGTTTCAACTAAAGAAAACCTGTCCCTACTCATCTTGCATCCACAGGTGACATGTTATCAAACATCCTTCTCTTTATCTGCAAGGGTGTTTCATATTTCCTTTGCTACCTTGTTAAAATTGTTGGAATATTCATGAGAGGGAATGATGGTCCAGATGGAGGTTCTACCTGCAGATGTTAATCTGGACGGACACAGATCAGCTCTCATTTGTTTCAGTTCATAGAATATGGCATTTGCTCAGTGCCTTTCTCTAAGTCTTCTGCCTTTCTTCTCTGTCTTCCTTCCTCCCACACTTTTGCCTTTCCTCCAGGTACAGCAACAAGTGGAAATGGAGACTTTGGTGACTGGAGTGCCTTCAACCAAGCTTCTCCTTGTCCCAGCGCTTCATCTGGAGAGCTCTTCAGCAGCACAGCACAGCAGCCAACTATCGAGCTTTTCAGTAGCTCACAGCCAGCATCTGGCCAGCCTCCAACTGCTTCAAATTCTACTGATCTTTTTGACTTGATGGGCCCCTCTCAAACAACCATGACCTCTTCACAAAGTATGAATTTTTCTCTGATGAGCTCCAATGCTGTGGGCATCAGTTTACCCATGTCAAGGTCACAGGTATGCTGCTATTTGTACAGTTTGCTAATGACCTTCCTCAATTAATCTTTTGCCTTCTCCTTAATCACAACACTGAAAACAAATCCATTCCATTCCTGGAATCCACGCCTAGTCACTTGGATATTGTGGTCAGCATTTTGTAGGAAAGCTTTGTCTGAAAACGTTTGAATAACCTCCTAAAAAGAAAAGGTGTCAAATGTTCTTGAAAAGCCTCCTTTTATAAGCTAGTCTCTTCTGAGAAGGTCTTCATCATTCTAGGAAGTGTTGCTGCTTTTTGGGGGAAAATGAGGTTGATGATATTTTAGACCTTAAAGCCATCCTCCACAGAACGTTACAAGTTTCCAGCCTCAAGTAGATGGAGACAGGGACCAGTCTGTTCTCCAAAACACAGAAGTGCCTGCTTCAGTGGAGAGTGCTCTTGGAAACTGTAACAGGTCAACTTGGTGTTAGGAGTTAAAAATCAGTATGCTTGAGTTCAAAAGTTAACTGCAGATGATTGCTGTCATTCCACATATTGATATGGGAGCTTGATGCTAGCTTATAAAATACTCTTTTAAGCTGTTCTAATGGTGTAAGAGCACATGACAACAGTGCTTTTTTGTAAGAACTCAAGTTCATGGCTAAAAATCTCATTGGCTTTTTATTGTCTTCTGTGGCAAAATTAACACTTGTTCTTTATCTTGATTGCTATTAGTAAATTGTTTCAAGTGGATCCCATCAGTCTTTTCTTTTTCAGCCTCTGCAAAGCATGAACACTATGATGCCGAAGCCTAACTCTCTTTATAATGCAAGCACAGAGATGGTCCAGAAAAATGCAAGCAAAACTCTGCCCTCAACTTGGTCAGATCCCAGTGTAAATATCAGTTTGGACAATTTAGTACCTGGGATGCAGCCTTCCAAACCCCAGCAGCCATCACTTAATACCATGATGCAGCAACAAAGTAAGTGGTTATCGTACTGGTTTGCTCGCATGCTGAGCCCTGTATGTGTTTAGTAGGTTGTCCTTGAGATGGATTATTCTGTCAGTTACTGTTTTCTTAGGTTTAGTCTTAATTGTTTTTTGAACTACTACGATGGTTCTGACACAAGTGGCGTTTCCTAAATGAAGACTGACATGCTAGGAGGCTGGTATTTGTGCATGTTTTTACTGCGGAGTCTACACCATTGTGGTATCTTGATTTCAGGCTTTCTAGTCTCTAGAACTTCTCTAGAATATGCATAGTAGCATGTATTGTTTTAAAAAGCTATTTAAAACTTTTATAAAACATTTTTCTGAGTCTTCACACAGAAAATCGGGGAACAAGCGAAACTGCTGGTTTTGGCTATCTTGTCTTTGTTCACAGCAGTTACCATGTAAGTTTCTTAAAATACATGAGCACCTTCAGCATCAGATTCTGATTAATGATTTTTGCATCCTGTTCTCTTTTTTGCAGATATGCAGCAACCGATGAATGTCATGACTCAAAACTTTGCAGCCGTGAACCTCAATCCTCAGCCTAACATGATGCCTGTTCGACCCCAGACCAGCCCACTGATGGGAGGGCCCATTCCTGTGGGGATGGGAATGCCCAGTGTGATGTCAGGTACGATGGGGATGACCTCCATGGGACCCACGCCTATGATGAACCAGGGAATGATGGGGATAAACATGAACATGGGAGTGCCAGCTACGGGAATGGGTTTGACAGGCACAATAGGAATGGGGGTACCAAATATCGCTATGACCTCTCTGACTTCTGGGACTGTACAACCCAAGCAAGATGCCTTTGCAAATTTTGCCAATTTTAGCAAATAAAGATTGTAAAATAAACAAAATGAAATAAAACTAAAATAAATGGGCAGACTGAATGAAGGATTTTTAGCTGCACAAGTATAGCTGGGAAAGGGATGGAAAACACTGATCAATACTTTTCTTTTTTCTTTATCAGTTAAAGTGTCTACATAAAGAACCAAAAGCTATTTTCTAAGTGTTGAAATAACTAGTGTTCAAATTCTGGAGAGGTGAAAGGTTCTTCTAAGGAATGTGTTAGATGATTTTGCAAAATAATTTGTATTGAGACCATCAAAAAAACCTTTCCTACGTAGAAGAACCAATTTTAACTTTGAGACTTGATGGACGACTGGAATGGGGGTTGGGTAAAAATGTTTGAATCTAATTTTATACTTTTCTTTTTTCTTGAAGAGCTTGACTTTCTTTTCCCCCTCTCCCTGATCGCTTTGTCATAATTGGATCATTCCTTTTACTACCGCTGAGTCCACAATTGAAGTCACTCAAATACTATGATCAGTTTTTTATAAGAATATATATTTTTGTCCAAAAATGGCTTACATATGTGATTATGGCTTAATTCAAAGGGACCTGGAATGTATATATACTTTTGCTAATCTTCCAGCCACACTGCTATATTACCCAAATTTTTATTGTAAAAATCCTCTCAGCAATTTGGTGATCAACAGATTTTTGGGGTCTTAACGTGCTTCTATTGTTACAACTGATATCCAGTGCAAGTCTGGGAGAAGCTTTATCCAAGACTGCTGGAAGGTTTCCTTTCAGAAAACTCCAGAAAATGCACTTGCAGTTCTTTTACAGTGGCACTTAACATCCTTTGTACCACCAATATCCCTACAGAGCCACTGGTTTAGGGCATCAGCAGCAGTCAAAAGGCAAAAATATTTATTTTTTGCATCATTACAAACAAATAAAAAAGTGAATTACACTTAAATTATGTAAATCTAAAACCCTACCTAATCCAACAGCATTGGATCTTAGCTTTTATACAACATTTGGTGATTCTTTTGTGTACATACGGCATTAGCAGCTGTGGAATCCAATAGAGGAGTAAAAAAAAAATATATATTAATAAAGGAAACCTGTAGCAGTCAAAGATTTTACTGATTTACTTAAAACAAAAGAACGAATTAAGGTTTTTGGGGTTTTTGTTTTTTCTTCTGTAATTCTGCATTTTAAGTTCACATGAATCATGATACTAGAATCTGGAACACAGAGACATTGTTATATTCACAAGCTGAGGATATTGTTAAGAATAAGCACTATACTATAGGTATGAAATTTATTGCCTCCCTTTTCTTATGTTGGATTTCTTTTTTATTATTAAATTGATAAAACTTTGTTTCCATTGTATTCATAATGTTCTGTTATACATAACATTAAAATGTTCATTAAAATCAATGTTGGGCTGCTTTTCCTTTCATTCCATTTGACGTTTATGAGAGCATTTGGGAAAAAAAATAATTATAATTTGGGCAAAGTAATTTTTATAAATAATTTAAAATTGTTTAATGACTTCTTATCTGAAGCCTTTCCTATCTGGCTCTACTGTTAGGAATTAAAAATGAAGCAGGCAAGATATCCTGACCCGCTCCAGCCTTGCTAATGCTCCATCTACAACATTTCTAATTAGGCAGAAATTCATGTACTTCAGCTAAGTGGTAATGAAAAGTGATTCATTTGCTGAATAAGAGATGAGAGTGAGTGTAATTAGCTGACTGCGGTTTTTAATCTTTCAACAATTCAATGTGTTTAAATTAGTTTCAAAGAATAGGAGCTTTCAAGTGTTGTTACATCAAAGTAATCAAGGCAGGCTTTAACGGCTGAGTAGGAGAGATCGCTCTGGTTCCTGTTCTGAAACCTTTAAACTTATTTGGAATAATCATCTTCAAAATCTCTAGTTCTAACAGATGGGAAGACTCAAACTGGTTCAATATATGCAAAATTGTGGTGAGAAGAAAGCTGGTTCCTGGGGTGGTAGATGGGTGGCAGGGAAAACTAAAGGTCTAGTCAGGGTTGCTCTTGTAGTCGTGCTGAAGGGGTGCAGCGCTGCTCAACAGTCTTCAGGAGGTTTTCTGGGGAGTAGGGTGAGTCTATTGACAATGCTGTCCTTTTCAGGTAAGCTTAGCTGGTTAAACAGTCAGCTTTGAGTTGGAAGATCTTGTCCTTATTTAGGTTGCTCACATCTCTTCAGAGGAATCAGTGATTTAGCTTCTCATCAAGAGATTAATTATAATGGAGTTAGAATAACTCTGGTGGAAAACATTTGGTTGGTTTAGAGTGGATCTTGGTGGTGTGTCCGTTTTACCTGTGTCCAGGCTACACGGGCTTATGGAGCAGTTGTAGGGAACTGATTCACTGCCTCTACTGTACATTGTTCATCTTACGGATCAATATCCTAATGATGAAGATGGTTGTATGGAGTGTGAAAAGAAGCTTTTTTTTTTTTTTTTTTTAGCCAGCCAGGCTGTCTGCAGGTGGGTGAGAACAAAGTCCTTTGAACCAAAAGAAACATCAGAAAAGAAAACTGAGAAAGATTCCTTCAGAACGTGGTTCAGGTGCATCCCCATGCATCTTCAGCCTGCACTGATGAGAGCCTGTTGCATGGAAGTTTTATCCCATTCTCTCCCCCAGTTAAAGGACAGGGATCATAGGTAGTAGTGCTTAACAGAATATGGTTTACATCTTTAGATAAAGACCAAACATACCATGGGTTGTGTCTGCTTAAAAGCAATATTGGACTTGTTTAAGATGGATGCCATAAAATGTTTCAATCTCTGATACTTCAGCTACAAGCAAAATAATGTATTAAAAATATAAATGATCTTTCCAGGTGAAAATACAAATAAGCTACCATGTGAGTGGTGACAGATCTATCATTTATTAGCTGCTGCCTAATCTAACTTGAATATAACCTAAATCATTTACTGTGTTAGTACAACTCCTCTTTTTTTTTTTTTTTTTTTTTTAAAGCTGGGTCCAGCTGTAATTGCAAACTTCCCAGAAGCCTAGGCCTGACTGACTGTGCGCTGCATAGCACTTACCCCCCAGTATGACAGCACACTGTGTAGTCATCTGGCTTTCCCCCCACTGCCCCTTAGCAAAAACCTGATTTCTTTGCTCTTCCCCCGGACTACTCACAAGGTATACTCTACATTTTAAAAAAAAAAAAGTGTGCCTATATTATCATGGTAGGGTCCAAAGTGCAGGAGTTTTAAGCACCTAAACTGTAAGCCTTGTGACCATTGCCAGTAGCCGTGTGACCTTTCCACAGCAAGCTGAAAAGCAGCTGCTGTCGTGGGAATTTGGAGCCTACAGGAAGTCAATAGAGACAATAACTGTTTGACTGGTCATAAGAGGTAAACTTTTACCATTTCTGGATTCTGTAGCTTCTAAAGTTAAGAGTTCAGTTAAAATTAGTGAAATCCGTTGTAAAGGATGTCTCTGCTTAAAAAGAGAAGGGGCATCAGAATCCAACGCTTCATGTGTTTTTCATAGAATAGTTCAAAAAATGCATCTTGTTGTGTACAAAGGAATAATAAATTCCAGCACAGGTGCAAGTTCAGTGGTAACTAGAGCATCTACCATGTTCTACAAAAGAAATTATATTCAAAACAGCTAAACAAGGGTATTTATAGCAGCATCTGTTTCAGCTATATCTGTCAGCTAAGAACAGTCTGACACAGCTTAAGGGAGGTGGGGGAGGGATTTATCAATGAAGTGTTTACATAATGCAGGCAGGCATTGTATACTCAAGGTGATATCAACTATAACAGGATAACAAATATCTAAAGACACTTTTATTCTCAGAGGCCTTTGCTCCAGGATTCGCTCTACAAAATTGCCTCCACGTTCCTCTGTGCATGACTGTAAACACTTTGATAGCATATGACATTTTATAGTACCATCACTTGATTCTGATTAAAGCTTTTAATGGAGATGTCATTTTTTAATTTTTATTTTCTTCCCTACCCCCTGCACCTCAACTTTCATTCCAAGCCACCACTGACTAAAATTCAGAATTGTTTCAGGAAAACCCACCAGGTTTCCAGACACATTGAAGCTCTCTGTTTTAACCAAAATATTTAATTTGACTGTAACGCAAAACTTTTGGTTTTTTGGTTGGGTGTTTTGGTTTTGTTTTTTTTTTTTTGTTTTTTTTTTAGTATTCAGAACTCAGCACAGTGAGAAATGTCCTGTTGCACGGCTCCAGGTACTTGCTGACAGATTTGACTGGCAAAAACTGAAAGTATGAACGAGAGAATTGGAAAGTAAGCACTGAATGCCTGGGTGCTTCCAATTGTTCCCCCCAGGAGCTCTGCCCACAGCCCGGGGACAGCACTTGCCCTCTTCTCCCCCTTGCTGGGGACAGAGCTGGGCCGTGCTGCAGGCTCCTCCGCGGCTGTCGCTGCGGCGTGAGATGGGCCAAACGGCTCTGCGGTTTGTTCCCATCAGCCAGGAACACAGAATTGACAACATTTTTGCCCAAACCTCTTGGATTTGGAGCTGGCTAATGCGTTAAACATTTCAGTGGGAGGAGGGCTTCCTGGGGGTGGTGGCAGGAGGATGGTTATTGTCATACCTCTGCTGCTAAGACCTGCCTTTGGGAGCTGTTTTAGAGCTTTGAGGAAAGATGTAAGAAAGGAGAAAATAGTAAGCTGCAAAGACAACTAGGTGAGCCTGGTTAATGTTGTGAGACTGAAAAGCTGGCCTCTGGAATTCGTAAGTCAATCTGCACAGCTTGTGCAATGATCTGGTTACGGTTTTATCTAGCTGCGACGCTGTGGAAGTTTGCTTTTCTGTGTAAAATGACCTTTAAAAATTAAGACGTGTCTCATTTTCATTTTTTATGTGCTTCTGCCTCCACTGTTTGGATAAGGAAGGATAAGAGGTGAGAGAAATTCTACAGAATATGGAAAAGTAAGAAAGGTGCCTTTGCAGAGCTTTGTGTACCCCTGGATGCCTGCAGCAGGGGGTTCTTTACGTGGAGTAATCCAGGTCTCCACATCTATGTACTCTGTGTGTGTACACCACAGTGAAGGCTCATCTCATCTCTGTTTTCAGAAATATCTTTACTCCTCACAAATTTGCAGATTTTTATTTTTATTTTTTTTTTAAGCATGCCATAAGGTACTGGTTCAGTAATTAACTGGTTCTTTAATACAGCTACAATTACTTCGTTTCATGATAAGGGAAAAAAATGCATTCCAAGACAGAGCTGCTTTCGACATCTGGGAACCTCCTAACAGCTGGCTATCTAATGAATATGCATCTGCTTAAGAGGCTGTAGGCCATTAATAAACCAATAGATATAAAACAGAAACAATCTTTGTCAGCTCCAAATGAGATTGGATGCAATGTGCTGTGAAGTGTCACTGTCACATTGAATCGAGCTGGGAGGTTAACGGTGGCTCCGCGCGGGCGAAGGCGGCTGCAGCCTCAAGGCAAAGGGTGGAGGGAGAGCTCTGGACTCGAAAAGCTTTGCTGGTGGTTTCTGCTGCATTTTTGCCTCCTTATTTCTCCGGGTACCTGTTGTGTTTGGGACACTGGTCACCTTTGCAACTCCAGCTAGTCTGTCGGTTTTGGTTTGACAGAGGAGGATGTGAGGTTTTTCTGCACAAACTATTTGAGCGACACAGGAATCGATCACATGAATAAATGAGTGGGGAGAGCTTGCAGGAATGTGATAAAAATGCACCTGTTCGGCTGAGACCTGGGGCTTATGTAGGGAGACTAAGAACATGCCCTGAGCCTTGTTGTACAACAGGATTGTTGTAGGGTGAAATAAACACTCTCAACAGTGACGATGACCTCGTTTGACTGTATAAATATCTCTGACTCCTTATGAGTTGTATCTGCACTTGTTCCAAGGTGTGTAGCTTCATATATTGTTCCAACCTGTAGCAACCTTGGGTATCTTCTATTTGTATTGCTCTGCACCTTAATTTCCTGTGGCAGCTCCCAGAAAATGAGAAGTGTATTTAGCATTATTTTAGGCATTTTGATCCCTTCTGCACAGCTCTCTAATCCAGCCCAGGTTAGTCTAGTATGTTCTTCCTTTCCAGGGACAGCCAGGCTGAACAGTAGACTCTTGAAGCAGTGATAATCATTTTGATGAGAAATGTTAACTAGGTAGAATTTTCCTAAGAGAAAAACTATGATTTAATCTTAAGCCACAGTAATGGCACAAGTTACTGTTGAATTCAACTGTTGAATAACCACCAGGCTGCAGGCTCCCCTGGGAGAGAGGTGGGGTAGCTTTTATTCTTGGTTCTGGGGAACTGGAGAAGAAGTCTTGTACCTCAACTGGACCCTGATTTAGAGTCAGACTTGGACTATATACATTTTAGTTCCCAGGAAACTGTAAATTAAGATTTGGATTTTTTTTCTTTGCAACTCAGTTGTAAAGGGCAGTCTTACATTTAGCAGAAAGATCACTAGCCTTTAAGCTTTTTGCCCCCAATTTACAGGTTTTAGACCTGAGAAAATGGAAGTAAGAAAAGTTAGAAGGTGAAGATGAGTATTTTGTAATTACTGCAAATCTTTTCTAGCAACTTCTCAGAAAACTCTTGCACTTTGTATCACCACGCTGATATAATTTAAGTCAAAATCCATTTTTAATTCCTAGAATAATATTTGTCTTACACTTAATTGATACATTTTAAAACAGAGGATTATGCAGTCTGTTTCAGAGTTGCAGCCACACGGGTGACACATGGAAGTTCCCAGACTTCAGGTTTTACACCAAGGGCTGGTGTAAACTGGAGGTGTCAACCTCTGCATTACAGACGAGCATCTGTGGTGGTTGCAGGGGTGCAATTTTCTACTCTTGCTTCGGACGCGTGTGCTGCTGCCCTGCCACAGCCCGTGTCTCTGGGCAGGAGCAGGTGCTCGTCCATGCCGAGCAGAGCAGGTAGGTCACTGATGAGCCACCCACCTTCCCTCCCTCCCTCCCGAGCTCTGCCTTTCATCCCAGCATTAGCAGGACTAAGATGTTACAGTTTTATCTTTTCTGAGACAGACAAAAGAGCAATCTGTAAAGGAGGGCTGTCCTTTTAAATACTTTAACTTTTCAAGGTCATTTGTGGAGCTTTTATCAATCGGAAAGCTAAATTCATACAAAAAGCATCTATAATGAACCAAGCCTATCTTGAACCTTATCCCTTCAGCTGAATATGAATTATCTTGGAAGGTGCTTCAGTGGCCACGTTCACCGAGTTCAGCATCTCTGTGAACATTTATAAAGTAAGCAGAGAAGCCACTACTATTGTGATTTGGCATCTATCAATTTCTTGTCTTTTTTCTGTAATTGATTTATTAATTATAGCATCTTAATGATCTATTTAAAATAAATAAACCATTTACACTATTTCAAAGGTATTTTGTGATGTTCAGCTGATATTAAAATAGCACCAGCCTTATGTGCTTTTTCAGCAAGTGACCTAATTAGTTAATAAAGTAATTGAATATTAAAAAGGATGTTGCAAGTGATTAAAATTTAAGAGCCTTCAGAACATTATTAAAGCTATAAATCATACATCACTGTTTTAATTTGCATAGCTACAGAATTACTAATGGTCCCACATGCATAAGCTACTTGGCAATTAGTCTTTCAACAAACTGTTGGTGATACTGTGAGGTTACCAAAATCTTTCCCCATTTTTGATTTGCAAGAAAAAAATCTAGGATGAGGGAATACTAAGGGTTAAATTTCTAAAAACTAGGAAATTTGGTTCTTTCAGGAGACTCTCTACCCTTACTTCTCTTTGCCCCTTGTCCCTCACCCTTCTGGCCAGGGCACTGCAACCTCCCAAGTCCCACCGAGGTGTAAAAAGGAGAGGAGGAAGCATCTGCCTCCACCTTGGGCTTTCTAAACTGGTCTCCAGGCGCTTTTCCAGCCCAGTTTGTTGCACATGAATCTCCCCACCTGGTGCTGGGACATTCTCCATTTTTCTCTCGTACATACGACTCTCACAGTGCCCCTTCACCAGGCCTCCAGGCCCACAGCAGCGCTGGGGGACTGAGCAAAGAGCGAGCCGCTGACGGCAGGCGGGCGTGCTTGAGCTCTGTCCCATGGCTGTTGTCTCTGGGCTGTTGGAAAGAGCCAAACCAGCTGCTCATCACCCCTTTCGCTGGGGCTTGCAGCTCATGGGAAACCTTAACTATCTGCAAACAAAAAAGGGTTGGAAAAACATCACTGAGGGGAGCTACCTGCTCTGCCTGTGCCCTTGGGTACAGCCCGGGCCCCGGGTGAGCTGCACCCAGGCAGGGTGACGGGTTTCAATTTGGAGAACAATTGCTTTGGCCAGATGAGCTGCCCCGGCCTCCCCCCTCGCCAGCAGCCAGCATTTCTGCAGGGATGGTTCCCGGCCCCTGGAACGCCACCCAGCACACGGGCAGCAGGACTTGGAGCCTGACAAGAGAAACGTGGTGCTGCGAGTGAGCTGGTGTGCGACGGACAGCAGCCCCGACAGCGGGCAGCTAAAGGACTGGAGCAGCCAAGAGCTGGTGTGAGGGAAAACAGCCAAAGCCCCGGCCGGAGCAGCCAGCACCCCTGCTCTGTGCACCCAGCACCCTCGTCCCCGCCAAAGCACCACCGGACACTGCACTGCCGCCTCCTCCCCGCGCTGCGCAGCCCCTTGGCCCCCCCCAGCTTGTTTGTTTGCTCCCGCTGCAGGGACAGCCTCACAGGCAAAGGAGGGTGCCTGAGCAGTTGCTGATTTCCCCACCTTTTTCTTTCTTTTCACCGCAGCATCCCAGCCCATCGCAGGGACTGGCACCAGTGTGGCTCTTGCTCCCCAGCTCCTCCTTCCCTCAGACACTGCCCGGCTCTGTCACTCCAGGTGGGCACCCTGCGTAAACTGGTACCTTCATCTTGTAAGTCTCGAGTATTTTTTTTTTTTTTTTAATGGAGCAAAAGAAGACATTACAGAGCAGCATTTACATGCAAAACAAAGATGTTGTTTCCACCCAGTCAGCAGAAGCCTTGATGTAGTTTTAGCTATTAAAGCACGCTGGCTGCTACATTACCAGGAGAATTTCTTTTTCTGCAAAAAACTTTTCAGGAGCTTCCTTTGAAGCCTTTATTGAGGTCAGGGGCTGCAGCCTCTTGCAATCTTTCCATGTCAGCCTGCAGCACTTTTTGAAAGCCCTTACACTGGATATTGTGACAAATGCCAGCTCTTTGTTCATTAGTTTACACTTGGTAATAGATGTGAGGCCAGGGTAGAGGATGGCTCTGGGCAAGTGGTTCACACTCTGCTGCACTAACATTTGCCATGTCTTGAATAGTTGGAGACAGTACAATCCTCTTTTAAGGGTCTGTGTTTTTAATTAAAACAGCAAGCTGAGGAATGGGTGACTTCAGAGCATTTTGACCCAACAAGGAGTGACAAGCACATGGCTGCTTTTAAAATAAATTAATTAATACCCACTATCTTACCAGTATAAAACCGTCAGCTGGTGAGGAGGGTGGGCAAATCTGATGCAAAGCAGTTTTGTAAACTAGGCTCTGTACAGGCAAACGTTACTGCAATACAGGCAACACCCCGGGGTGCCCAAGGTGAGCTGGAAGTGACTGGAGTTGATACCAATTCACACCATTAGGCTGATTTTAGGGCAAATTCCATGGACAGCCTCTCCCAGTGCACCTTGACTCCATCACCCAGTTTCACTTCAACGATGTCAACGTGAGCAGGGGGCTGGGAGCCCACGCCGGGTGACACGCTGCTCCGCGGTGCCCACAGGGGCACCTGCGGATTAGTGTGTTCTGCACAATTACAGCTATTTAATTTTTAAACATCTGGTTTACAAAACACAGCAAACACATGCAATTTGAGAAGCAAACATAGCCGGTGCTTCTCACCAGGTAACCCTTTCCCAACCCACGGTCAGTAATTGTGTCATACACCACGTGTAACCCCAGCAGCTTGTTATGGCAAGAGCCTGTTCCGTATGGGACCCCTTCCCTCTGAGACAGCCCCCCAAAGGAGGGCAAATAAAAGCCACTTCCTTGCTCTTGGATTTAAACACCCATTTTTATGGTGGTTGCAAGAGGGCAAGCTGAGGGCTTGGCTCACACACCTACTTCTGCAGCTCACGGCTGGGCTGCAGGAACAACCAAGTCAGCAGAAAACTTTCCGTCTGGCTTTCAGCTGTGCCTGTGCAGATTTGGTAGGTGGTTTTTAGCTGTGAAGCTCAAACCCCTAACCAAAATCTAACTGTAGGCCAGGAAGCGCTGTCATCTCACATACAAACAGTTTCTCAAGACTGCCAAAATACTGATTCACCCCAAAGACAACTCCAAACGACACAAAGAGTTACTGTCGGAGTATCTTCCCATCACAGGACCTACTATAGCATCTGCACAAAACCCTTAACTTCCAAAAAACAACAGGACAGGCACTTACCGCTCCTACCCCTGTTCACAAGGCAGTGGAGCAGCTAGCAGGAGGCATAAACCTATTCCCTTGAGTGTTGTTTTATATCTGTTTATCCCTGAGATTGGAACTGCCTCCCAGAAAAGCCCTGGGTACAAGGAGATCCTGCCACAAGTCCCCTGCTTTTTTTTAGCTTCCCACTGCTCTCACTTTGGAGCCTCCAAGCAACTAATACAAGTTTTCTTCCAATTGCTTTCTTCCCTCATTTTGACAACTTTGGGATGTTGCCTAACATTTGCTTGCTTTTCCCCAAAAGAATCAGCAAAAATCCCTTCTTCCCAGCTGAGAAGTGCAAGATCAGTAACTTTCTGGTCCAGCTTTTCCCGTGCTCCCAGTACAGCCCACGGCCGACTCCAGCCACTGCAGCCCCAGTATCACTTCGTGCTCTTTTCGCCAAGCGCAGCCCAGTATCCTGTTTGCCATCCTTCCTGCTGCTCTGTGCCATTAGCACGATAGTATCAGTTTTTCCACTCAAACTCCCACATCCTTTTCCTGATCAACGTGTCGTATGATTGTTCCACTGACCACGCTCTGATGGGAAAAACTTATTGTGCTTGAGCCTCCTCCCGCAGGAGGGCAGGACAGAAAGGGACTTGGTTCCTTCTTCAGGCCTGTGCTGCTGCATTTACAGATTGCTCTATCACAGCATCCATATTCTCAAGGCATGTTACTTTATAGGATTTACTCCACTGCAACACTGGGCATAAATAGTAAACAATTTCTGCCTGTGAATATATGATAAGATACAGATACCCACAGAGCACTGTTTTACAGCCTGGGCAGCATCTGCTAGCAGTTGGTGTTTCCAGCCACGTTCTAGTGCACCCACCACCAAGCGGCACCGACTCCTGCTTTCCTCCTACAGCCAACATTTTCTCCAGCCAGGGTCATCATCCACATCGGGGGGTGGCTGTAGGACTCCTGCTACTCTTGTACCCAAAGCCACGCACGGCGTTACCTCTCAGAGCCACACTGCTGCTCCTGCAGCTCGGCCGGGCGATGGTTCCCTCGGTTAAGGGCTGCCTCCCAGCGAGGTCTTCAGCTTTGTGTCTGCATATTCCCCGTGACAAATCCGGTGATGTTTTGCCTACCCCGGGGTGTTCCCTCTGCGTGCTTTGGTGCAAGACCCAGAAATCGGTTTGCAGAGAACGCCCCTAAGCCAACTCACGGTGACAAATTTTGGCCAGTTCCTGCCGTCGCCTCCTGTTGCCAGCGCCTGGCCTGGAGCCCAGGGCTCTTCCCCAGTGACATCAGCCATGCAGCCGGACAACTATTCTTACGGAGAAACCTGGCTGAACCTCTGGAGGCAGGAAGCGATGCTCCGCGGAGATCTAACGTGTAACTGCTCCCGAGGGCTGCGGCACCGGGGGCCTGGCGTGGGCAGTGCCTCACAGACGCCAGACCCGTTTCCTTCACAACCCCGGGGGCCTGCACGCACTCCACGGACCCACTCGGGATTTCTGGCTGCCCCAGTCTCACCCCCACCCCTTCCCAGGTGGTGTCTGGAGACCACACAGCGCACGGCCACCCCCTGCGCACCCTGTCACCGGGGAGAGCCCACCCCCACGCACCCCCCCAAACCCCGCAGCGCGGCCTTTTGAGAAAAACCCGCTGCCCCCCCCACGCCCCCCCCCCACGCCCCCCGGTTTCCCTTCCGGCTGCTGCCACCTCGTGGGCAGCGAGAGCAGCGAGCGCGGGGACCACCGGCCCGGGGGGGTTGGGACACGGACATTCCCAGTTGGTCCCAGCTGGGGAGAGGGAAGGGGGCGAGCAGAGGCGTTTGGGAATTGAGTCCAAAGTGCACAAGCCCCCCCCCCCCCCCCTCCCCCCCGTTCACCTGAATCATCCCTTTTGTCCTGGGCTGTGGGGGGGTAAATCATCAGATTTTCTGCACCCGAAAGCAACCACAGGGCTCGGTGCGGAAAGAGCCACCTGAAGGGCTGTAACACGCAGGGGATTCTCTGAACGATCCTTTTGCAGCATTTAGCACCCAGGGAACGGAGAAATCCAGACCCCTGAAAATTTCTCCCATCCTTTCCCAGCGAAGAGGACCCCTACACAGAAAAACGCACCCTGCCCCCTGCCTGCCCACCTTGCTGTGCCCAGCCATCCCCTACCCGGGATGGGTTTCCCCAAAGGGACCACTGGGGTTGGGTCCTCCCTCCATTTTGGCCCATTCAGAGCAGCAGCTGCAGGAACAGGGTCTGTGCGGTTTGGAGAGATGTCCCACAGGGTCCAGACCATCAAAATTAATCCGTAAAACCCTCTAGGCCATTCCACAGATTTTTTTTTTTTTTTTTTTTTTTTTTTTTTTACATATTCACTCTCCCAAACTACCCTTTAAAAAGGATCTACATAAACAGTTGTATCCCTCAGCAATTTCTTTACAGCTTGGCCCGTGCGGTGCAAGCTGGGGCTGTCCGAGGGGACACCCAGGCCCAGCCTCCCCTCTGCACCCACGGGGCAGCAACGCCTCAGCCCTGCGTGGAGCCGGCAGCACAGCCAGCACAGCCACCCCAGCAGCAGCCGCAGTTTGGAGCAACAAAACCAGCAGCTGGAGGGGAGGCAACAGGTGAAACCAAGATGAGTAAATTAAAAGCAATCCCAAACTCAAACACTTCAGCTGGTCAGAGACAAGTACAGATACCCAGCACACAAAAGAGGCTGGAGAATGATGCAGGCAGCTATAACAAATACACCTGTTTTAAAATTTGTCAAATACTGCAAAATGTGAAAGGAGAGGTGAGGAAGAGAAGTGCAGGTGGAGCAAGATCCTCAAATCAGCCATCAGGATCCAATTACCTTCTCCTGTTAAAGCCGCACCCATGGCCCAGGGTTGTGAAGGAAACGAGTCTTGTGAGGTGCAATTATCTTACCAGAGCTTCACCAAACTACACCTCCATTCAGCAGAACTGAGGCAGGCAGGAGTTATCCGAATATCCAACTCAGCTGGTGCCGTTACGTACTCTTCAGTTTATATCCACTGTCCATTAACTGAAAAATGTACATGATACCTATTTTAAATATTCAAATACTTGCTCAGATTTCAAGCAGGCTATGAGCATCACCCAGACTGACCCATAAGCTGAACATGTGAATCAGTGATGTACGTACCTGTATTATTAAAACTTCATTTTTCACATACCTTTCATCACTTGGATCATTTAAGGAGTTGAAGGACTGCAAGGCTGAGGAAAACTAATAATCAAACCTAAGAAATTGTCCGTGTTGTGAAAGATGACTGGACAGACTCATAAATGACAGGATGAGAGAGATCTTCAAGGCTTATAAGAAACTGTGGGGAATAAGCTCCTTGTTTGGGATAATAAATCGTTCACAGCAAGAAGATACAGCTTGAACTTGAGAAGAACTGTTCAGAGAATTCAGGTAGTGTTTGATCAGGAAAAAAAATTGCCCCAGCATTGTTAGAAAAGGCGTAACTTCTCGTAGCTAGGAGGGATGTCTCCTCCCCCCAGGTTTTCTTTAAAAAGATTTCAACTCTCTTCTCAAAACAGGGACAAAGAACCATCAGAAAGAGAAGGTGAAAGCTTCACAGAACTCCAGGAGAGCAGCTAAAATCAGAACTGGAATTTGTGACTCTTCCTTACCGTTCCAGCTATCGTTGGTCCTTAATTGGAGCGATATTCTCCTTGGATACGAGAAGAATGTCTGCTTAAATACGCTCAGACGTACGTCACCTGCCTGCAAAAAAAACCCCCACACCACAGATGTGGTGACGCTGACAGAGCCGGGGTACGGGCAGCCCGGGCAGCCCGAGATGTGACTGCACTGACGGGGGGCTGGGTGAGCCTCCCGCACCCACACCAGCAGCCCCTGCCCAGCTCTCTCCCTGCAGCACAGGGGGGCTCAAATGCCCCATCTGCCACCTCAGCACGGGAGACGGAAGTTTCTAGTTCAGGTGGCACCTTGTTTTAACAGGCCTTTGCACCCTAGAAAAGTTAGAGTTTAGTTTTTAATATTTATGAGCAGTAAAATCCAGTGAGAAAAGGTCAGGTCAGGTTTTTTTGTGGCAGTACAGAACTTGTTTCCCCGACAGCTTGGGAATGCAACTGTTGCAGTTTAATCAACAGTTCTGACTCCAGTTTAAGGTATTTGAGCACACACTTACCCTTAAGCACCTGCACAAATATCAAAGAAAAATTCATGTCCTTTGCACTTGTAAATTAAACGGACAGAATTGCAATTCACAGGAGCAAGAGTCTACTGCCACATTGACTGTAAATCACCTTGTAAGACATCAGGGAAACATCAGACACATGGAAGACAGGGCAGACTCCCTGTGTAAAACACCACTTTAAAATGCAAATGAAAGTCAATGGGTTGCAGACCTCTTCTGTGAATTCCTTGTCTGATCCTTCTCATTACATGCATCCTCATATTGCCACTCCTGGCTTTAAACTGCAGGTTTTGTTCTCTTTAGACAGTTCCCAGGTTGCAATGGGAATTATGCCTTTCAGCAAACATCTGAAATCCAGAGCACGGGTACATTACCATCTCCAGCAAGCTGCATCCACGCAGCATCTCTGATCCGGATACATCAGCACCGGTTTCTGGAAGTCAGGATCCCCACGGGCTATGCAGATGCTGGGCCAGATGCTCGGGTGCTGGCTCTGGACCTCCCTGATCCTGGAAAACCGTCTCAGGGTGGAAGACCACACACTAAGGTAACAGACATTTGAGTGATCAGGCCAATAGTTCTTAAATTCTTCAACGTGAAGTTTGCTTCCCTTCTGCACCTCTAAGAGACAGGTATAATGATATTCTTATTTTGTAGATTAATACACTTCTGAACACATAGATGACTGGTTTGGCCCCAAATCACGTCACTTGATAGCAGTGCTAGCATACAAACCTGGTGGTCTCCACATCCAGGCATCTGCCCTAACTGCTGCAGTAGTAGCTTCATCACTGACACAAGTGTATTGACAGAGCACCAAAAAAAAAAATACTTTGAAGCCAATTGTTACATGGATCTATTTATTGCATTGCAGTCTGAGCAATTTTAAATATAAACATTTCTATTTGGAAAGCAGAATATTGCAAATTCAGTATTATTCAATATGTTCATAGCAGCATCAGCTTCCTAAGAAACAAAATATTTAGGAAGACGGAGAAGGAATTGCAAACGAGTTACCCTCTCATTTATCACCATTTGACCAAAATGTGGTATTGCAGCTGTGAAACAGAAATTGAAGTCACCAAAACTGACCTTGAAGACATAAGTAATTTCAAGACTGAAGTGCGTCATTGTACCTGGTATCCTGCACATTTTTAGTGTGCAGAGACATAAGGCTAACAGTCAAGTGCCTGAATAGGGCAGATGATCTATGTATCTGCATTACCTGACATATTATAGTTTTAATAACAATACTTAGCACTTGTATAGCATTCACCACTTCCCCAAATTCTTGTGAGACAGGCAAGGATTGCTCTCAGATATATTACAGCTGTGGAGCATAAGGGAGAGGGAGGGAAGTGACTTGCCAAGGCCATTCAGTGAGCAAGTGGCAGTAGAGAGATCAGAATTTGTCAGCACCTGACTTCTAATCCCACGTCAATCTCATAGGTCATGCTGCTCCTCTGTGGTTTATTAAGGAAGTTTTATAGATGATAATTGGTTAACAAGTCCCAATCCATGCAACTACAGTGGATGCATGCACCACCTGAAAAGAGGTCAACACAACTGCTCCCCTCGTAATGCCCATTTTAGTTTTAAAGAAACTGAACACTTCCCTCATTTTCTCATCTCAGAATGATCTGTCACACTGAAGATACAATGACACAGCTGCACTTTGCTTTGAAGCAGTGAAAATCAGAAGCAATCGCTATAGGAGCAGGAACAGCTTTCATTTCTTTCCTGAGGGAGAGCACTGATCTTTTGAGAGGAAAAAAGGATGGATATGTTTTTACACAAACTGATCAAACTACTTTTCATTCTAAACGAATACAAGACTGACTGAAAGTCTCAGGTGTACTAATTTTCTTCAGCTAAGTCATCCAAGTGTACACTGTGAAGCTAGCAGCTAATAAAATAGTTATCCAGGAACATCAGAAGGCATTTTCCTTCCCTGACAGGCCTTCACTTCTACCACCTAAGAGCAAGAGCACTTACAGTGACATCTAAAAGGACTTGTAAACATCATGAGACAAGCCATCTCTGATACTCCTCCACTAAAGTAGTCCTTTCTCCTGTGCCGCCAGGAAGCTAACAAGGATAACCAGGCCCCCTACCATCCCTGCCTCAAAAGCGGAAATTTCCTTACTTGTTTTTTCTCCCACTGGGTTTCCCCTGCAAAATCTGAGAGGAGGGATCAAACGTGTCAGTGATTAGGGGCAGAGCCTGGCAGAGGCTCCTGGGGAACAGTTCACACGCTGTGAAAGCTCACAACGTAACGGAGGCCGCACTCAAGAACTGCCTCTGTTCCCCCTTTGCCCACAGAGCACGACTGCCCAGTGCTGGACAAGTCATGCAAAGCGTTCAGGCTAGAGAGCAACCTCCCGTTTTGAGGAGTTATCACCAAGCAATTCCTTGCTCCTCCTTTTCCTTTGTCTGCTTTCCCACTTTCCGCATGCCGTGGAAGCCTGCAGTTGGGAAAATGTACAGAGAGGCACATGTTATACTTGCATTAACTTATGCACACTTTTTTTCCATCAAGAAAAGACTTCATCAAGTGCACTGACCCTGCAGTGCCCACTTAGAGGAGGACGGTCAGACTGCCTTGTCTATCCCTTCCCAAGCGGCCTCTTTTTTTTTTTTTTTCTGCCTAGGCTGCTAATGGGTAAAAACCAGATGACAGCAAAGGATGCTCTTAAATAGCAAGGTTTTTCTCCACCACATTTCAACCACACAACAATTGATGATTTTTCCTGCTGACACATTGACAATACCTGACAGAAAAATCTGTGATTTTTTAAGAAATTGGTTTTCTCTTCAAGTAAATTTTAACTGGTTTACTTACATCCAGATGTTGCCACTTTCATCTTAGGTTTTAAGTCAGAATAGAAGAAAAGTCATGTAACCTCCTGAAAATGGATGTTTCCTTCTCATGACAGTGGCTCTTAAAAGCACCTTTTAGATATAAAATGAACACTACTGGCTACATGAACAGTGCACTACTTATATTTAAAAAGTTATAATAATGTTTACCTGAAGGTGAGACACAGGCACTGCTGGAAAAAAGTCTGACCAAGTTAAAGTTTCTAAATTAAAACCCTACCAGGGTATTAATATTTTTGGTAAATTAAAAAATGAAGCTCATCTTGGACTCTATCCTCCTTTGCTAGACTTCTAGCTCATTATTAGAGGGATATTACTAAGATCTCAGGTCTCTCCCCTTGAGTTCCTACTGCAGCTGGCTGCCCCTGTCATCTTCTATCCACATACTCAGATCTCACCACTGTGTACACTGCAGCATCTTGAAAAAGATAATACAGGACAGGACATCACAAATCCTTGTACTTGCCATCTTCTTACGGGCAAGGATCATCCTTCACTAGAAGAAGGGAAGTATTTCTTTATCACCTCTTCTTCCAGTTGTGGCTTCATACACTTCCATCTGTGCATCTTGATAATATCCTTAGGAATAGATATTTCTTGTTTGCAATACCTTAATTACAATAAGAATTCCACAAATTCTGTAATACCTTAGTTTTTCAATATAAATTCTAGTAAGTGTTAGCCTTTCATAATGTTATAGCAAAGACTGCCTTAGGATTCCTATAGTACAAACTTCGAATTTTTAAGCCAATGTCAAGAAGCAAAAGCATGAACTGAAATAGTTCTGGGCTACAGAAGATGCACACTTTAGCATTTATGTTTTACACTTTGCAATGCAGGGAGGAGAGAAAACATCTTCATATTAATTCACAGTATTTTACAGTTATGCTTTGAGGCAGACACTAACATATAACAACAGCTTCTCAGGAAAGAGCTTGCCTGGCTGAAGGAATCAATTGCTACTGTGGCTGCATTGCCTCTGAAAGGGTGTAGAACTGTGCCTTCCAATTTTATCCAGTTGCAGAGCTTGCAGTTTTATATGGTGGTTATAATTCTGATCTGTTTAATCAAAGACAGGAAGTTTACCTGGAGATACACATCTTCAGAAACTCTCTTTTTTCACAGTTTTCTGTCCCTGCTGCCTTTCCATTTTCTTTCAAGATTCTGGATAAAATAATTGTTGTCACCCGTCTCATTTATGTCAGTGTCCATAAGCAATAGAAAGGGTGTGGGCAGCATGTTGGACAGAACATCAAACTCAACAAAAATGAAACATTTTTTCTCTGTTGCTTTTTTCCTGGACGCTTCTTCAACCCATGGTAATTCCTAAGTGCAAGTGGGTGACTGCAACAGCAAACTAGGAAAACCTAGCACTGTGGGAAGGTAAATAAGTAAAAAAAAAATGTTTTTAAATCAAGAAAAATGTTTACTCCAACCAATCCAAGTTGAATAATTCTTCTGACCAAGTAATTCCAAAAGTCTGCAGAGAATACTATGAAAACCAAGAATAGCCTATCTGGATGCAAAACTAGATGGAGTAACATTCCTTATGGAGGGGGAAATAAACAGCCGGCAGTCAAGTCTACTCCTGCCCTGCTTCTAAATGATACAGAAGGGAAAGATGCATCAGAAACAACGAATCTGGAAACTGAAGGACAAGAAGCAGATGGAAAACAGTACTCACGGACTACTTCAGTAATCACCTGGTGAGGACATGCCAAGTATCCAGCTCTAAATTTAAAAAAAAAAAAACCTTCCAGGCAATTAACAAGCTGGACAAGTCAGTTGAGAGAAGGAACTAAAGCCACACTTTTTACAAGCTCCCTTATCTACTCTACTACCACTGCCCTGTTTAAGAAGCGTTCAATATAAATGAAGCACCTGCGCAAAAGAGTTTGGCAAGAAATAATCCCAGCCACAACACCCATAACTTCAGGGTAACACTGCAGCTCTCAGCTCGATCCTCCCTACCAGTTTCCCCACATCCCCACAGCATAGCACGCTTTTATGCTGTGGTTCCATGAAAATCTCATTCAGACTATCTGCAAAGGTCCCTAGAATTACATCACCGTACAAATAAAATCACCACTCTTAAAGTAACCATGGGGCTTGGCTCCCTACTGAACTGTGCTGGCAATGAAAAGATATATGATGACACTGTGAGATATATGTGACATCACATTCCAAGACTATGATATCATTTCTGCAGCTGGCATCATAACATTTCACAAGTTTTATATTTGTCTGATATTACAGAAATTATTCTAAAAAATTCTCAAATTACCTCAACACTTCTTCAAAGGTAGTACAGAACACTGTTCCGTGCAGTAATATGGTACCTCACCATAAACATGCTCCAGGAATCGCTGTTGAGCACCAGGCTGAACAATGTCCTGGAAATACTGGACAGGCTGCAACCAGTATGTGGATTCTTTCCAGAAAGTTCTTTAGATTTGGTCCAAAGCTTTTTCACTCTCACACAGCTCTGTTTCTTAAGACACTCCCACTCCTACTCTTCATTCTTTAGCATAATGACTCCAGTTGTCTATGCTCACACCATCTTTATGACACTGCTGCAATAGAGGAATGGCTAGGAGCAGACAGCTTTTTGAACAAAGAACCTGGATTTTATGCTGAGTTTGGAAAAGGAAAAACATGAAATAACTGGAAACAATAAAAAAAAAACAAAGCTCATTTGTTTCCAAGGGTTGTTTTCTTTAGAAAAAAAAAACAAACAGATTTACATGTATACTTAAGTGAGGTAGAAGACTTAATTTCAGAACATCACATTCAATTTTATTTAAAGAGCAACATTTTCTGAAGTATTAAACATGCAAGTGACAACACAGATCACTTGCTTAGTCACAACCATGATGCCTGAAAGAGACAAAGTCACAAATGCTATGCTTGGAAGAGACAAAAATTCATAAAATAGCATTTTGATAATGGGCCTTAAAAAGATACAATGTCATAAAAAGTAGAGAAAAGGAAGACATCTGGGAAGATCTGAAGTTGTAGAAGAGGCTGTATTTAGGAAGCAGCTTGGAAATAATGAGAGAGGTTCATAGGGAAGTAGGAAACAAACGAAGAACCACCAAATAAGCCATTAAATCTAAATTGGAAGACAGAATTTTAACCAACTCCACAGATGAGACAACAATGACAACAGAGGAGGAACAGTTTCATGAGGTAGAGCAAAAAAAGTAGACAAACTGTATAGTTCTTAACCAGGTTTGTTGACTGAGGTGACAGTTTTAGAAGAACAGGTCCATGACCATATAAAAAATCAAGGCACAAATGCAAGTTTAAGCACCAGCACTTTTCATAAAATGTAAAAAAAAGAAACTTGTAGTTGTGAAGCAACAAACACCTGCAAGGTTTCAGAGAAAAATTTCTGATGAAAGGAAACGCTGAGACTTCTAGTAGCAACTGAGAACTTGGTGAAGTGTAAACTGCCAAGGAAAGAGGGCAGTACAGCCACAAGAACATTCATGGTAGTTGTACCTTATTTAATGCAGAAGGCAGTATAAACTAGGCAGACAAAGAAAATTAATAATAGAAGGTAAAGAAAAGCAAGAATTCAATTAGATGTCATAACATACGCCTGAGTGGAGATCTGTCACCCTTTGGTCAAGTATCAAGGAAAGAGGTGAGGTCAAAACCAGTAACCTTTGGCATGAATGGAAAAGGCAGAGATAAGTCAACCCAAGCAAATGAAATAAAAGCAAAGCAGCCAGAAAGCAGAGGGGAAAGAACAACCCACAACCAAAAATATAATGAAGAAAAATATTCACTTGCAATAAAATCTGCAGAGAAGTCAGGAGCAGAAATATGCCCCTTGTTTCTAGCTTCACACGTTTCTAATAGTTCATGAGGGTTCTGCCTTGTCGGCAACCTCACAGAAAGCCAACCAGGAAAGGTTCAGAAAGCCAGGACAACTAGGGATGAATACAAGAACAATCTTCCTAAACCAGAGTTTAGAACGTCCTGAGAAGACAAAGTACTGACAGGAAAAGGGGAAAAAAAATATTTAAAAAATGGGAAGAACTGCAGACCACATGAATACAAACAAGAACAGCACAAAAGGAGAGGAAACAAGAACCTCCAAGAGAAGAATCTTTTCAGTGTCTAGTCTCAGTTCATAGTAGGAAGGTATTACAGCAATAAAGCTATGTATAATGGGAAACTGTAGTTATTATTTCCCTTCTTTTTTTTCCCCCCCCCACTCTTGATGAAACTGTTTTGCCTCACCAGTGCTTTTTATTCTAAGGCAGTTCTGTCCCAGGCTGAACTTGGGTTTGCAGCTCAGTGGCTGAGCTGATCTGCCATCCAAGCCCCATCTCATCTGAAACGCTGACATAAAAGTTTCAGGCTCCCCCAGAGGCATACAGCTGCTTTCTGTGCCCAGGACCTCCTGCAATTTCTGCAATTCGCCCAAGCACCAGACATACCCTTAATGACAAGCAAGCAGTATGCTGCATTTGCAGCAACAGAAACATATGTCACTGAGAGTACAGACACTCGGTTTGAGGACTTATGACCTCTATATGCAATACAAGACCTGCTATAAAGCTATTTTCCAACTTTATCTTAAATACATGGAGCTGCTGCAAAGCTCAAGGTAGTTGAGAAGAATACAGTAATAGCAGTGGGAAATCTAGTGTCCTCTGACAACTAAGGGAACATATGAGATAATGTAACAGCTTCATTTACCCTCAAACTTCTGCATGTGGCTCTCTTGGAAAGCAGTTTATACATGCAGAAGCCTGGCCTGATCTACAGTAGCTTAACAACCTTGCTAAAATAAACCCACTGATGAGCTGAGTTCGACTTTTATACTTCAAAACATTTTTAGGCACACCTCCAAAGCTCAGTTCAACTGGAATTAGATGATGCATCACTCATATGGATAGGAAAGACCCATGAAGACTTCCGCTCCATGAGAACTGCTGGAGACACAGCACCTCTAGTTACAATAGAGGGAACTTGAAGGCGCTTAGATACAGTACAACTGTGCTCAGCACAAACGCTTAAATCCGAGAAGAAAAACTACATCTTTGCAAACTTCACTATTACACTAAGTAGCGAATGGGTGAAATATAAAAGTATAATTTTCCACCTGCATCCACAACATTCACAGATAAACTCCAAATATGGAGGTCCCTGGATCAGCTACATTAGCTGCTTGCTGGTGACACAGGGCTAAAGCACAGCATTACAAATAGAAGCCTAAGCTTTGATATTGAAAACAAATTAAAGTCCTGCTATCATTCACAGAAAAAGAACAGTTTTCTAGTAAGATTTTTCTTACTGAAATTGAATTAAAATGAAAATTCAATTCAATTTTCTATCACACAGGATATTACAGAGCTAACTATGAAGAAGAGGCTAATAGCCATCAGAAGTATGTCACTCCACCTTTTTATAGACTATTTCAAAATGGCCATCAGGATTATGTCTAGAGAAGATGACATCCATGTAACAACAGCAGATAAACTGTTGGCTTCATTAACAATCTTCTCTTGAGATTACTCAGAACATGAAAAATGGTATTTGTGATTCATTTCAGGTGGAGATTGTATCTTAAGCTCCTTAAATGTGTGCCATAATTAGCTCCTCTAACTGCAACGCCAAAATTCTCTGCCAACCCTCTCCATTTAGCTTTTTAAGGAGCAGCGGGCTCTGTGCTTACTTCCCTCATCTCACAGAAATAACTGTGTTGCTGACTTTGTCCTGAGGCCCCCAACAGAGATCCAAGATGACTGCTTTGGCATCAAGCTCAGGATGCTCCAGTCAGAATTATTTCCCCTACCTCGTTATGGCAATGGGAAACCAGTCACACTACCATCATACTTAATGAGAACACTAAATAGCAATGAGAGCTGCAGTGGCAATTCATGCTACCAAATAAATATACCAACAAAGGTTCAGCCAAGTCAATGTGCTAAGTGGACAAGCAAGACATTCTCTCCTCGAATAAAAATCTGGTTTATGTGACGTGTGAACACCTGTTGATAATCCACTTTGGGCCGCTTTTTTCTCCGTGACTGGCTTCTGGCACGGGTACCACCAGCACCAGCACCCTCTGTGTGGGCAGTCCCGCTGCCCACATCAGCTTCACCTCTGGCAGCCAGATGCAAACTGTCACCTGGCATCTTCTTTTCTCCAGCTCTGACCAAGCATTTCTGCCTCTCGCGCTCATCTTCTGCTTTCCCTCGTCCTGATCCAACTTTCAATCCCAGCGTCTGAGTGTCATTTGTCAGGGCTAGCTCCTCTGAAACAGCCTTTGAGTCGGCTCCCTTCTTTACTGAGGACTCCTGCAGCTTGAGTCTGTCAAACAGCTGTAAAAGAATATTTGTGTACATGACCACATTCGTAAAACAAGAGAGACTGCTTGTTCAGCATTTCTATGTGGCATTTGCATATACAATCCCAAATCAGAGCTTACAATGCACAATTAGTGAAGAATCTTTACCAGCAATAAAGACTAGGTTTTCTTGCCAAAGTCAAACTGTAACATAAGGTCTCTTGCATGCGTAGGAGTGTCTTTATGTGAGCACTGAGGAGTTTAATTTGGGGAGCAATACTGCTGTGCAGTAGCATTTAGCTCTGGTCAGGAACAACAGACAGGCACCAAGTTGCTCCACTAGCTCACTTTCCCCAACGCTCTTGTAATGTTGTCAGATAGTATTAGAGAGATTTCCATTCTTGTGTCCTCAGGCAGGACATGAATCCCCAAGATAAGGGGCCTCAATCAGCAAAGAGTATATACTGAAAAAATGATGGACCTTCTGTGTTCCCCAAAACAAACTAAAAGATGCTGTGGGGGTATTCTGGGAGGTGAGCAGACCACAAACAATAGAAAAATAATAAGAGCTAGAGCAGCAGATCCAAAGCACTGTATGAACTCATTAATCTAAGAATACATGGTGCTGAAACTGGAAAAGAAACTTCTTTCACTCTGGCAGCAGGCAAACTTTTATGAAATACTGACAAATGAAAAGGATTCTCAGTTAGCCTGTCTCTTCCCAGCAACAGGATGGAAAGCCAATCCCTGTGAGAGTGGCCTTAAGGAACAATGACAACTTGATTATTTTTAACTAATCTTTGAAAAAGGAAGGGTGGGATCTATCAGAAAACAGGCAGGAATTTGAAAGCAAATTCCTCACAAAGGAATTGTTCAAAAGTTTTTGTGATGCTGCTTCTCTGGTGTTCACAAGGCCCAGAGCTATGCCATTCAACAGGCACAGCCCTGTCACATTTCTTTTTCCTTCATTGTTCAGAAGTTCATCGATCATCTCTTCAGTTCTCAACTTCATAAACATCTTTTTTTTGCAGCTGGATCCTAGAGAGTGTCTTGCTTTGGAGCAACATGCTGAATCTTGGGCTTCACAGTACCTAGACTATAAGTTCAAGTGACCAAACAGATGTACTGTTTCGTGGTCTGGAAACAAAGACTGTCACTCCATGAACATTAGTATCAGAGTTATGCACTGCCAAAACACCTGGCAGGACAGATGTGGACCAGATCAGTCATGGGTGAAGAAAATCCATAGAACAAATATATCAAAAACCACAGAGTGAGCTTATAAAAGGTCAGCATATGGCACTAAGCAGTGGCAACAACTGTGATCTAATATTAGGAACTCTAAAGTGGAACTTCTGTAACACTGAACTATGGACAAAGTACTTTCAAAAAGTTCAGAAAACTTTTTTTTTTCACTCCAGTTCAAGTCATTTGAGAGTCATCTGTAATAAAAAGAGGTGAAAATATTTCAATTGTAAAACTAGTTTTCCAATCAATGCTCCCTTTTTACTACTTTGAAAAAGGAGATACTAAAAAAAAAAAAAAGAAAACTGGAGATGGTTACCTACCCGGGTTAGTGTGAGCTGAGGTTCTGCATAGAAAGCTTTGCCCATTACTGGTTTCCTGTACGTCTCATCCACATCTGTCAGGGCCTAGATGATAAAAGAAATGGAAAGGTCAAAATTAAAAGAAAACATGAAGAAGCTTTGGACCAGCTCTGTGTCACAGCATAATGAAATTATGTTCTATCCGAGAGAAAATCCATCCTAGGAACAAGCTGTGCTTTGGAGCTGGTTTCTTAATCATCTAAGTTGTACTGAGGTATAAAAGCAACAGCAAAGCCTTGCACCCATTCTGCATTACTTGAAAAATCTTTGTGAGCCTTGCCTGCAAAATCCTTTCCCCCCGCCCCATTTCCAAACTTTTCACAGCTCCAGGCTCACAGATAATTAACAGCTGCTCTTTCACCCACAGTCTTTAAGATCTTCATGAAGCAGAACACAGGGAAAATCTTTTGTCACTGACATCCCAGTGATGTGTTACTGAAAGAAAACAGTGAAGTGACTACCACTATAAGAGGACTGGGTTTTGCAGAGAAAGCTTTGGAAACTTCTGATATTCCTCATATTCTACCTTCCTGGATTCTTATACAAAACCTCTGAAGATGTTGATAAATCTTTAAAGCTTTTCTCTCACCTAAAACCTCTCTAAGATGGCTAGACACCTCTCAGATGTACCAATCCAATGCCAAACACCACTTAAAAGTCTGAAACCCATCCCTCAGTGGCAGGGCAAATTAGCTGTATGAACCACAATACTACATTAATCTTCTCAGAATGTAGCTTGCTTAAACCTGTTGCAAATTTCAAGTTTTCAATACAGCAGTTATAAATCAAGGGCTGGAACAATAATTACCATATTCCAGAACTTGTCAAATGCAACCAAAAACCCTGTGCAGACTCCACGAAGCCCTTTGAAAGTGCGGATATGGACATTGATTTTCACACCATCTCGGACACAGCGATGAAGTTCACCCAGTGGGCTACCTTCATGGACTAAAACAGAAAGAGAACAAAAAAATACACATATATAAAATATGTAGAAATCTACTGTATGTAGAAGTATGGCAGATCTTGGTACAACACTTGTCTTCACAGAGAAAGAAATGAGAAGCCCCAGAGCACTGTAACATACTGCAGTTGTAACTACTAGACCACCAAAACTCTACTTACACCGGGGACAGCAAAGACTCTAGAAAACATGAAGGTTTTGCTTTATGTAACCAGCAGTCAAATCGGCCTTAACTGAAAATTTTTTTTCTGTATTTAAAAAACATCCTAAGTAATGCTAATCTTAAATAAAAGTGGTTCAGAGGGAATAGAAAGCCCACAGAGGCAGAGAAAATTTCCCAGAAAAGACAAATGCCTAGCTAAGGATACCTCAGATTAGTTACAATCTGTCAATATTGTATCAGATGTGTTCCTTTGCTTTACAAAGAGATTTCCGAAACAATGGAAAACTAAATTCTTCAGCTAACTAAACTGGATCCATTTAAATTGATGAGAATGTATTGTTTCAGTTAAACTTTCAACAGCCAGCTGAACATCCTTCAAAGTTGTACAAGTCTTTGGCAAAGAAATAAAATGACTATAAGCAGCCACCAACAATGAAAACATGCTAAACCACAGGACAATAATGCTTTTAGTCAGGGTAAAACCAAAGGAATTCAGTAAAACATACAGCTTACCTGATACACATAAGCCTCATCTGCACACCAGAAATCTTTTCAAGTGTGAATTATCTAGAGTAACAGATATTATTTACTTCACAACTTCCACCCACACCATGGTGAAGCAATTCCAGTGATAAATTACAGCTACCCGTTTGCTGGTGCAAACAGCCCCAGGATTGCTGTACAATTCCTACTAAGAATTTGGGAAAAGTATTGGTCTGAAATCTCACACAGTTCATCATATTAATAAAATATCTGAGTCAGAGATGTTCTCTTGCCTTGTGCTTTAGGGACAATGTATTTGAGGTTTGGTTTGCACACTGAAAAAATGTATCCCGTGAGTGCAAAATGTTACTGTATGACAGCTGATCTGCTGTTTTTGGCTGCACTGTAATTCTTAGCCACAGCAGGGAAATCTAAAGCAGTTTCCTCTGAATTAACCTAATCACATTTATTTTTTGAGATCCGTTGTCTTCTTGCCAGCCCTCTCCAGCTGGATAGCTGGAGAAAATTGCTTTCACACAGAGCATAAGCTGTCTCAGTACCTCCCAGCTTTGCTTACGGGGATCTTTTCATGAGTCTCCGTGCTCCCTTCAGACAAACTGATGATGAACTTATGTTCTGAATTCACAGGTCCGTCACGGGAACCACAGATGACACCATCACTACAGCACATAACGGCATTTTTTATAACCAACCCTGAGAATTTACAGGACCATTTTAGAGTGAGATTTTTTTTTTAGATTTTAGATTCCAACATTCCCCTTACATAGGAACTTTATCTACAACTTCCTATAAAAATCCAAGTACAAACTTTATTTCCAACTACGCCTTTGCTTGTTGGCACCTCATTAGGCCTGGTGGAAAACATTTCACAGCTCTACCAAATCTAGACAATGCACGCTTTTCCCACTTTTCCTTGCTGTGTAAGGTTCTGGCTTCACCAGGGCAAACCTCCAACTGCACCTGATCAAAAGGGCAGAATACATCATCCAAAAACCTTTCAACAGTCTGACGTCCACTTCCCAGAAAAAATAAAACCAGCAATGCAAGGAATTTATTTTTGCAACATACCTCTTCTGCAAGCATCAAAACCTGCAATGACCACGCTCTGCAGGCAGCTAGATTTGCCTGTGGTTTTGATGCTGTTAAGTACCAGTATTAATAATTGTCCAGTTCATAGGGAAAAGCTACCTAGTTGGTTTTGTACTCAAAATCCAATCCTTATTTGTATAAAATAAGCACATGCTTAATAACAGGACTCTGAAGAATGACTATAAAACTACTATAAGCCAGAGGACAAGTACCCCAGGAGGGAGAAAATAAAGATCCAAACTCTGGTAAAGTTCAAGTCCCTGTCCTCAGGGTAGACTTTATTAAGAGGCAAGATTGGGAAAAAAAAAAAACAAAACCAAAAAACAAAAAAACAACAACAACAAAAACCAAACAAAAACCCAAGAGCAAAGCAAATTAGAACAGTTGAAATAACTCAGAACATTATCAGATGCCTTTCTAACTGTTCTGTGGTAACTGCCTGCACATGAGTTCTCTGCCCCTTGGTAAATGCAAAGTAATGAGAAATAGCTTCTCCTGAACTGATCCAGAAGAGGCACTGCTAAAGTAGCTTCCTTCCTACTTGTATGGCTACATCTGAAATCATCTCTCATGATAGGCAAAATTTTAGCTCCATTTCTGACCCACTGAATTTAAGGAACACGTCATACCTTGTCACAGCTACCTGGGAGCACAGCATCACAACCGCGGGGCACAGCAAGCCACGTATCACAGTTACTTTCAGAGGCAGCTACTGCCTTAAAATCCAAGCTTCAAACACTGGCCCACCTGCGGTGCGGACGGGCCCCCTACTTACAGGGAAAAAACAAAATTTTGGCTGTAAATTATTCTTAAAACTCTCCAGACTGCTGAATAGCACTTTCTATGTCAGTTGTGCCAGTCTTCTTCAAAGTCCATGCTGTCCAGCCTTAGATGTGTGGATATGAAATACGTGCTCTTAATGGGAGCATGTAATTTATTTGCTAGACCACCACTAAAGTTAATTTTTACAGAGATTTTTTTTTTTTTTTCAATTTCCATCACAGTAATCCAAATACAGATACTTTATATTAAGATCCTAAATCAATATTTAAGGCCAGTTCTTCTGGAAATCCTACCCCAACAGAACTTCTGCATTTGTGCAGAACACTGAGTTTACATGTTATTTAGGATCATGAAGCACCTATGGCAATGAATACATTACATTTTGTTGTCTAAACAAGGAAAAGGTTCTGCTTTGGGTATTCAGAACTGAACATTTTGGGCTTTGCCTTTTTATAAAAACAACATTAGATGAAGCTGGTGATTAGAAGAGATACTTCGATTCCCCAAAACATCCAGTATTTTTAATTAAGTGCACTAAGTTACATCTCATTTGATAGCAATGCCATTTGATCCTCTGTGTAGGCAGAGAAGTTGCACCCCTTCGTGTTTAGGGGCTATTACCATGACTGCATGCATAAATTTATGCAAGAAACTTGCATCATCATCACAGCTGATGAATTTAGCAACATCACAACTGCCTCCTACCTCAATACACAGTTCTACCATCATGTTAGCTGAAACGCCAGCGCTGTAGTTATGCCCCCAGGATGTACAGTTAGTAACCAAGATATAGCAGTGCGTTACAGACTCATGCTGCCATTGTGATTTAATTATAAGCTGCATGGACTCAAATCTGATTCCCGGTGTAAAAATAGTACTTTCGAACTCACAGCAGTTTCTCATCCTTTTTTTCACTAAAATCGGGAGGATGAATGCAATCAATCAAATAACAGAGAACATCACCGTAACACCAGCGTCATCTCTGAGTAAGCAGTTCTGTGAAACGCACCGTTCCTCATTTCTGCACGCAATGTCCTCATTTCTGCACGCAAGTACCGTTTTCCACCCAAACTCCCCCAGTTCCCCCTCCGACCCACCCACACCCCGCTGCCACCCAACCACTTCCTTCAGCCGCCGCCCTCTTCGAACCCCCAAGCTCCATCCCAACCCCGCGCCCGCCGGCCACACCCGGGCCCGGCCCGCAGCCCCCCGGCCTCCCCCTCAGCCCCCCCCCGCCTCCTCCGCCCTCACTCCACCCCTCACGCCTCGCTCCCCTTTCCCGCCCCGCCACCCCTCAGCCCGCCCGCCCGCGCCCTTACGGGGCATCCTGGTGAGGACATTGCGGGGCGCCCGCCGGCGCCGGGCCGCCGCGCCGCCCTCGGCCGCCTCCTGCTCGGGGCCCGCGTTGACCATGAGGCTGCGGAGACGCTGGATGCGCTCGGGGTCGGCGGCGGGGGGGCCGCGGCGGGCGGCGGGGCCGCCGCGGCGGGAGGGAGCGGAGCGGCGGCCGCGCGGGCGGAGCAGGCCGCGCTGGAAGCTCTCGTACTCGGCGAGGTTGTTGAAGCAGGGCGCGGCGGGGAAGGGCAGCGGCGTGCTGGCGGAGTACAGCGCCAGCAGCGGGTCGAACCGGTTGGAGCTCACGTCCAGGCGGCTGGGGCTGGGGGAGCGCTCGGCCCCGGGCCGGCGGCGGGGACGCCGCGGCTCCGCGCCCCCCGCAGCCCCCTCGGCCTCCTCCATGGCGGGCGGCGGGCGGGACGGGGCGCCGCCGCTAGGGGGCGCCGCCGCGCCGCCCGCCGGAGCTCGGCGGGGCGGGGCCAGGTGGGGGGGCGGGGCCAGGCGGGGGGCGGGGCCGGGCAGTTACGGTCCCGGCGGTGTCAGTGCGGTTTCGCATCTCGGTAACTCCCCGGTGCGACGGCAGCGCCGGGCTCGGCACCCCCCGGACGATGAGGTGGTAAGGGGCAAAAAGAGGGGGTTGCAATGTAATTTGCTTTTTAATCCGTAAAAGGGTGTGCGGCGCAGCAACGTTTCCCCGAAGAACGGCACAGCAACACGTGTTAGTGCTGCAGTGGTTTTACCGTAACGCGTTCCACCACCTACCAGTAGTCTTTCATAACTGGTTCCTGTCACGGCAGTACAACATCAGGCAGAGGCTGCAGACCGGCTTCGGAGGAAGCACCCGTTTCTTCACTGGGCCACTGAACGGGTCTTAGGCAGCTACAGAAATAGCTACAAGTAGAGGCACAGGGCACAGGGCAAGCTGTGTGTGCCACTGAGGGCAGTCTGCTTCTTGAACCATGGCAAGATTTATTTTCCCCTACATCTGTGAAGACATATATATGAGGATACCACCAGGCAATTGCTTTCTCTAGCACCTACATTAATACAAATTAAAGGCCATGGCTCTACAGACAATCCAAATCTTGTCTGCATCCATATGTAAACGTATGTTTACATATATACATGTTTATTATATATTAAAGATGAGTTAATTAGAAAATGTTCTGAGGGTAAGACCTAACATAGACACACACAATGTACATACATTCTACAATATATCTATTGATGTATCAGGTCGTCATAATATAGATGATAAAAAACCCTACATCATACTTCCCAAGCATGAATCATGTTTGCCAAAATTTATTTTCATCCTTACTCAGACAGCAAAATCCATATGTTACCACCTCTGGAACAGTTGCTGTATATGTAATATCTGAAGTCAGGCACCAGATAGTAACATATGGCCTTTCAAAGTCAAGTAAATTACATTTGAGTTACAAGACAAAAAAAAAAAAAACAAAAACAAAACAGACAGAGAGGAAGTTCTTAGTGGTAAATGACCAGTGTAATGATTCATTCAGTCATAACCTCACAATCTCTCATATCCTCTTCCTGTGAATTATACAGCCCATTCTACAAACTAAAAATGATAGGCATTCTCTCACTGCATGTACTTAACTGCTCAGTATTGGCACATGGCAGTAGAGGGGAAGCCCTGCGCTATTATAAACACATGGACTCATTTTTTAATCTTGGGAAGAAACTGCAAAGTAGTAGTTTACATCAGCACCTGTTTAGTTTCTTTTGTTGGTTTGTTTTGGTGTTTTTTTGGGTTTGTTTTTTTTTTCAATGTAAAATTAAAATGCACACATTGCCTTAAATGTGCAGGTTCTTCCTGTGGGAAGAAAAGGTGAGACAGAGTAGGCTACTAGGCAAATTAAGGGGAAAATAACTCAGTACTGATCTTCAGTCACATCTGATTCTTTCTTTCCATTTTTATGGCCGGTCCCAAATGCTCTCTCTCTCTCAGCAACAGCATGCCAGATTACAGTTCTAGAACCACGTTTTTGAAACAAGTACAGTTAAAAGCAGTAATAATATCCTTATAAATACCTATTATACCATTATAGTTTTATCTCTGTACTGAAAGAGGTTATTTCAATCAAATTCCAGTTACACTGGGACAAGCCCCTTTACATTAGCAGAAATGTTTCTCCTCTGAGAGGTTGTACGATTTAACTGTTCTGACAAACTGTGCATAGATGTCCTGGTTTTGGCTGGGATATAGCTATTTTATTTTTTTTTTGATTCTTCTTAGTAGCTAGAACAGAGCTGTGGTTTGGATCCACTATGGGATTTGGTATAAGAAGAATGCTGATAATGCGCTGATGTTTTTAGTTGTTGCTGAGAAATCAAGGACTTTTAACTTCCCAGGTCCTGCTTGTGCACAGGTGCACAAGAAGCTACGAGTGAGCACAGCCAGAGCACTGGCCCCAAATGGGCCAATGCAATATTCTGTGTCATACAACATCATGCTCAGTATATAGATGAGGGTTGATCAGGAAGCTCGCTCTTGCTTCCAGGACTGGGGTTTCAGGATTCTCTCTTCTCTAGGATCACTAGCCGGGAACAGGCTGGGCAGCAGTTGGCAGATGGTGAACAATAGCATCGTGCATTACTCATCTGTATTTTCTATTATTACTATTGTTATTTTACTTTACTTCAGTTATTAAGTTGGTTTTATCCCAACCTATGCGTTTCCTTACCTTTACCCCTTCAACTCTCTCCCCCATTCCCCAGGGTGGGGGAGACTGAGCAAGCAGCTGCATGGTGTTCAGCTGCCGGCCAGGTTTAAACCATGACAACAGATCAGGCAGCACACACTCCTCTTCCTTCTAACTAACAAGTACTGTCAGAACTGCTACGTCTGTGTCATCCCCAGGAAAATCAGAGAACAGTAAGTTAAGTTCTTGTTAGCACCCTCTTTGCAGGCACCAGGGATGTTCCCCTCTGTTGCGACCGTTCACTCTACTGCACCATGGGAGACTGATGACTTCCCAGGCCACTGAAGATGAGAGCACAATGTCTACCCCTGTCCTAAGAGCACTCAAGTCTGTATAGTATCTTTATTGTTAACTTCACTGTTTAGAACTTTCACCAATCACTAGGGAAAGTCCCAGGAATGCAAAAGGCCAAGTAATAAACACAGCAGAGAATAATAATTTTTTTTTTAACTTTTAAAAGTATAAAAATCCTGTACATTTTAAAAAAGCTTTTAACAATCAGTCATAGGAAATGGCTGGGCTACTCCATTTCCTTCCTGTAAAAATCAGAGACATAAGGGAGTTGAACAGTTTGTCACTAATCACACTGCCCTTGAAATTTAATAATAAGTGTCAGTTGAAATATTCTGGTCCATCTCAGTTGAAACAAAAATCAAAATAATTATTTTCTTCTCTACTTTTAACTGTTCAAATATGCAAGCCTTTTATAGTGCAGCAGTCCATTAAAATACCTCATGGCTTAAATGCTATAGAAATGCATGAAATTTCTATACACTTTTTCTACAAATATGCATGTACAAGGAAGGAGCAGTCTTAATTTATGAGGAGTTCTTAACATTCAAAATAAAATACGATTTTAGGTTTTCCATGTGAGCATATTCTTGTATGTCAGACAACATAACAGTGTCTTTTTTTTCAAGCAACAACAGTGCTAAAACCAATGTAGTTGCTGAAGAGGGTTTGAGGTTAAACTCGGCCAGCCACCATTCATACTCCTTACTTGCCAACAACCCAAGCAGAGCAGAATGTGAACTACCAGTTATAGTCAGAGATATCAACTATCCTCAGCCAGAATCTCAGGATATTCCTCCCAGAACTGGTCCCCAATAATGTCACAGTGCAGGGGAACAACTTTAGTCCTAGTCCGGGTCACTTCAACTTCCTTTTCTTCTGCTTTCTTTGGCAGTGTTATCTTCTTAGTCATAACTTCATTAATCTGAAAATACAGTTGACACATTAGCAGACATGTAAGACTCCAGAGGGGATTCACAAATGGACAAGAAACAAAGCTACAACAAAAGCAACTATCATCCCCATAGCATACTACAGAATTTGAACACTGCATCTTCTGAAAGAGAAGTGTATTCTCAATTCAAAGACTAACCCATGAGCAGTTGACATGCATGTCATCATCACATGACTCAAATAAATGACCTGCAAATTCACATAGCCAATTGCAAGGATTCTTGAATGAAGTACAGTATTTAATTTGGAACTATATAAAGCAAATGGGAAACTTTGCAAATGTCTACAATTACCAAGAAAAAAATACACACAAGGAACAAGTGAAATATATTTCCAGGTGGGAGCCTGTATCTGTTCTAATTAGTTCAAAGTAATAGAAATTGTTGGCCAAAATTTAAATAAAAAAATAAAGGATTATTATTTTTTTTATGTATAGAAGACAAAAGGCTGAGCAATTTATGGAAAATCTTAAGATAGACAGATGAGGTCCTGATCACATGAAACATACAGATTTCTAGTTAAGATCTCCCGGTACGGAAGGACACTAAGGCCATAAACATTTATGATTTGCTGGGGTCTCATTTCATACAAAACACAGGAAAGGAATTTCTTCCACTAATTCTGGATCGGTGACGTAATCCTGGAATGATGAACATTTCCAAGTTATCATTAAAAGAAATTCCCTGTTAACAGCTGCACTCCTTACCACGCTCCTTTACAGAAGTAGAAAAGGCTTAAGCACACTATGAGCTAAGCTACCTTACTGAACTACAGTTTGTAACTCCTTTGCAGTGGAAATATTTGGGATCTAATCCTGTGAAGGGCCTGGCACAGGCCCCAGTGATTATCATATCAAACTGACAGCAGACATTAAAATGTAATTTTTCAGGAAGCAGAACACTTCCTCAATTTTCAAAGCTGGTAACACTAAGAAACCAACTGTATGATTCATTAATCAAGGGAGATTTAGCTAGTAAATATATCAGTCTTATGAAATTCTACATATACACTGTCATCTGTTGATACACACTTTATCTCAAGTCATAACTGGTATTGAAGCCAGACTTCAGAGATTAATTTTTACACTATGTTCATACAGTATCTCAAAAAATCTCCAAAACAGTCATCTTACACATCACTATATGGGAAATATGGTTAGTTTTAAAATACATTCATACATAGACATACACTTGGGATACAGCTGGTGATCTTCTGGTGTAGTGTGTCTGCCATAGTGTACCTATTTAAAGCATGAAGCAAGTAGTAATAGAGTTTCTTTACCTTCTGCCATATTAAGACAGTTCCTTTTCTATACATCAAAGGTTCATTATTGTAGTTGATGTTGAATTCAGAAAATAAGATTTCATTCTTATCTCCAGCCAAAGTTCCCTGAGAGTAAATGAAAAGACAAAGTAGTCTTATAGAAAACAAACAAACAAACAAACCGAATCTCTAGGGTAGAAGATGGGTGAATACTGGAAGTAAGGCTGACATTTATGCAGGTTTTTCACCTTTAAATTACAAGGTTTAATTACCTCTCCCAACAGAGGAATTCTTTTCAAGTGCCAAATAAGGGTATTAAAACAGAGAATTTCTACAGAACAGAGAATTCTACAGAAAATGAATCAATAGTAGCTGAATCCTGCTATTGTACCTCGTGCTTAGGAATACTGGATGTTTATATGACATTTCTAAGATTTCTGAACTTGCTAATTAAGAAATTAAAATCCTGCTAATATTTGACGAAAAATACATTATTTGGTAATCATATTAACATCTGTGCAATTCAAGAAGTTGTTGAATCTACACCCACAAAATTATTACAGTAAGAACAGAGAAGCCTGCCATGGGCTGCTGGGTAGGCAAGACACAGCTTTGAAAATCTTATCATTTTCTTTGTAGCTGGAAAAAACCAAGACCTCAAGAGACTCTTACCTGAAGTCTGTCCTGTGCTTGCCCTGGTGTCAAGCCACTTCGCTGTATAAGCATCCAAAACACTGTATTATAAAGGTTATTAATATGGCCTGTAGAAAGAGAAAAAAGAGTGAAAGAGTATTTACCAAATCTAAGTGACTACTCAGAAAAACAGTTTTATTTCCAGAGTCATATCCAAGAAATAGCCAAGAATAGAGGAATTAATATTATCAGTTCCTGGACAATATATAATCTTTTCTGACCCGATTTTAAGTTACTGAATATCATAAAACTAGAAGATAGATTTCATTATAATTCTGAAAAGGGAGAGCAGGCGGTGAAGCGTGTTTATGTATAACATAAATTATCTTAATTTGAGCAACAGGGACTAGGTATTAAAAAAAAGCCTAGAAAGTAATTTCAATGGTCTGTTCTAGCATGGAATATATAGCACTTTTGATTTCTATATGCTGTGAATCTGAACATTCACATCTCTTCATTAAAGTAGATTACATTGGCTAAACAAACCCAGAACATAAAAGCCAATAAATTAATTCTATTAATAATTCTAATATTTCCTGTGCTGAACTCACTCCCAGGATGCAACAATATAGCTGTAGCCTGAAGACTCAGAATTTCAGCCAGTATTTATGTATCCATATAAAGCCCAAAACAATTCTAATATTGTTTATTTATAACTACCACCCTACCTGCTGTTCTCTCACTGATACCTATATATACAAATATACTGGAAATAAAGGCATTTCTATTCAGAGAAAAAGAGAACTGCACAAATCTGCGTTTCTAGAAATGCTTACAATCAGCTTGTCTCCAGCTGAGGTAGTCCTTTAAATTTTGGTTGCTGGGATACAACACAATTCGTCCATCAAATCCTGGTGGGTACAGAAGTTGCTGGTCCTTAAAGTAATCTTTCCAATAGAAAACGTAACTTGAGGCAAACTGGGAGACCACATGAGTCATGAACTTACTTGCAAACACAAAGCAGAAGGAAAAAGAAACAAATACATCAATACAATCATATATATCTGTGATTATCTGAGGTATTAGTCATGATAGTTCTGGTGGGTAGCAGCATTTCTTAAATAATGGCCCAGCAGACCAGCAACAGCACAGAATCTTTTGAAGAACAGGAAGTACTGAGAATCAAGTAAAAGAATTTGGAAAAAGGTAACAGTTCATTAAAAGAATGTTTGTTCTGACAATGTTTGTTTCAACAAAACCTTTTTAAAAAACTCTGTTTCACTGAACTTACATTCCTGAAAGATCGCATGCAAAGAGTTAGCATGAAGAACCTGAACTAATTGTAGTGTATGCACCCAAACATAGCCCTAGTCCTAATCTCTGTGTGTAGATAAAGGCAAATTTAAAGAAGAATTACAGGTTTAAAGAGAGATGTTAAAAACAAGTTCACTTCAGCATCAAAGCAGCTGTTACCTCGCTCTTCTTTTAAACCATCTGCTCTTCTTTTTGAAAACAAAACTATATTCATCACTCTGTCCGTAAGCAATAGTTATATCCTCCAATTCTTGCATCACTGTCTGGGCACACTTGGTCATCAGCTGAAGAGCACGGTCATCATTGGGCTTTTTGAACTCATGCTGCTCAGAAAACCTTCAAAGCAAAAATGGTTGAATAAGAATCCTTTAAAAAGATAATGAAAATACCCATTTATTTTCCTCATGCTTGCTTTCCATGAATATTGATTTCCAATATCCTGTCGATGCTGACAGAAAATTCCCTCCAGGTATGAAAAGCAGTAACAAAAAACCTCCTTTTATATACTCTGGATAACTCATTCTCTTTCCCATCAGTATTTCACCCTAACCAGTCCTTCAGAATTACCGCTTTCTGTATTTTACTTTGAAAACAATGACAAAGAGTACTTTCTGTAAACTCACACTCTCCCGGGTGCCTTTTATTGTCAGTCCAATAAGGGCAACATTATCAATTAACTTGCCAAAGCTTGAGAGCTTTACCAGACACCCCCATGACCAAACCAGAGATCAAATCCCCAGCAAGAACATGTCACCTACTGCTTGACAGAGCCTATGCTCTATTTATCCCAAAGAAAGGCAAATGCCACATTGACTCCAAACAAAATAAATATCCCTGTATACCAGTTGCTGTCCTTCCCCCAGCACACCTGAGCACTGGTAACCACTGCCCTACCACCCTACCGAAGGCACGGTTCTGAAGCTGCCCACGGCCCCTGAAGACAAAACACCCGTGACAACTCCGTGCCCTGGAGAGGCCGAGGGAAGGGGCTCACAAGGATTCGGGGGGTAAGGAGGGTTTGCGACCCCTGCACCTGCAGAATTCACGCGGGCCGGGCAGGAAACGGCCAAGGCCAACTGCACGGCACCGGCCAGCGCCCCTCTCCTCGGCACAGCGCTCGGAGCCTGCGCCCTTAGGCCGAGGAAACTCCCGCCCGCGCCCCGCCGTCTGCCAGGCCCCATCCTCCTGCTCGCTGAGGCGTCGCCATGGCGACCACACCGCTCTAAGCGCCCCGGCCATTGGCTGGCTGCCCGCCCGGTCCTTCACCTGTGGAAGTTGCGGCCGTCCAGCCGGACCACAATCCAGCAGTTGGGCAGGCAGGTGTCGTCCGCCTCGAAGTCCCGCACATACTCGAACTTGCTTTTTGCCATTGAGGGGCGGAGGCGGCCACAGCCGCGCACACAACCGGCCCAGCGCCCGCGGCCCGCCGCGATGGCCGACAGCACCCGCCAGCCCCCCTGCATGGCCGGGACGGAAGCGGAAGCGCTGGGCGACCGCCGAGTGCGACGGCGCCAAGCCCTGCCGGGCGACTAGGTGGACCTCTCTATGGTGCCGGCCGCGGGAGGCGAACGGCCTCGGGTCTCCATGGCGACGGCGCCGTGTCGCGGCGCGAGGGCGCGGTGGCCGTTGGCGCCAACGGCCGCGGGCGGCGGAGGAGCCGCGGCGGGATGGAGCGGCCGCCCCGCTCCGCCGCTCCGCCGGAGCCGCCGCCGGGCCCCAGCCGCCCTCCGCCGCCCCCCCAGCAGTGGGAGGTGGTGGGGCCCCTCAGGGTGCTGCAAGTCAAAGTGGAGGAGGCCGAGCCGGGGGAGGGGGATCCCCCGGGCAGCTGCAGGGACGGCAGAGGGTCGGGGGGAGCGTTCGGGGGCTCCCCGGCGCCGTGGGCAGGAAGAGAGGAGGCCCGCGGCGCCGGCAGGAGCGAAAAGGACCGTGAAAGGGTCGGCGGAGCGAGCAAGGAGGAGGCGAAGGTGGTGGAGAAGAGGGGGAATGGGAAGGAGCACTGGAGAGGAGGAGGCGCTGTCAAAGGGGAGACGCCCGACACGGCCTTTGAGGCCTGCAGGGTGAAGACAGAAAAAGACGATGCCCTGGCCGCATCCCTGTGCGGGCCTGCTCATGCCAGCACCGATGGCCGCAAGGTGCAGCCGTGTGAGGGGTTTGGGATCCTCCCTGAAGATCTGAAGAGCCCGGTTGTGTTTCACCCCTTACCTCCTGGGACCTGCATACAGATCCAAGGCCCGGTCCCGCCAGAGCTGATGCGTGTGGCTAAAGTGCCAGTGAAACAAGTGCCGCTTAAAATGCAGTCTTTACTGGAGCCTTCAGTAAAGATTGAGACTAAAAATGTTCCCCTCACAGTACTGCCCTCCGATTCAGGTATAACGTTAAGACAGCTTGCAAGGGTTCAGTGAGTGGCACACAGCCGACAGGTTGTCAGATAGGAGAATGCAAACGGAAGGGTTGTGTTGAACCATCCCTTTGGAGTTCGTACAACTCTGTTCCTCAGCCTAAGACATAAACACAGGGGAGCACAGAGTTCTCTAGTGGTTTTTTAAAATCAGTGCGATTTTGTCCGCTTGCTCTCTGACTTATTTAAACCCCTTACAAAAGTGTTCAGAATTGCATTGCGTTGTGATTGCAAGTTTAAGGTCAGGAATCTGCTTGATTTTTACAGCTATGATGTGTTCATACACTTCTCTGAGAAAATCTGGACATGTTAGATGAGGAAAACTTTGAAGCATCTGGATTAGAAGCTTACTTTTTTTGAAAGCTAGCTAGGCTTTCAAAATTAATGACTTAAAGTGAGGTCTTTGCCCTTTATTGATAATGTGGAAGAGTTCATTTCCAAGCCTTTTTCACAGAGGAAATTTCTTGCTCAGGGATCAGTTGTGAGGCGTCTGGGGGTTCATCATGTCACCAGCTCAGTTTAAATGCAGTTTGTATTTACAAAGAGCCAAAGCTGAGTGTCATATAACAGTCATTACGTAACACAGGTTTCACCATCAAAATGAGTATCCAAATCTGGAAGAAACAAAACAATAAAACAACCAGAAACCCAGAGCAGCAACAACCTTAGCTGAGAAGCCAAGGACTGCAGGTGTGGGACTAAACTGCCATACTATCATTAGACCTGGTCCCGATGATAAGCATCATTAGGGCCTTGAATACATAATTCTGGTGGTGATGACAAATTTGCACTGATATGGTCTATGCTATACAATGTTTAGTTTATAAATTCATAAGAGAACAATCTAGCCAAATGAAATACAAACCAATGTGTTAGCAGTTCCGTATGTTTTGTTTTGTTTTGTTTTTCAATAATATGTAACAAAAACCAGGTAAATTATTCCTTATGCAGTGGTTCAGTGAAGGTTAGTGAAGGATACTCCCTTGGCCTTAGTTATTTTTTTAGAAACTGCTCTCCAGATGTGCATCGAGTTTCATGTGTTTCAAAGCTCTAGTGATTCTTTTGACTATTGCCAAATATCCTCTTGATGTACTATTGAATGTAACCTATATTGCATATATTGCCTGGAAGATGATCATCTTTCCTCATTTGTTTGCATAGGTATGGCAGATACTCCATTTAGCAAGGACAAAAGTGGCCATGTAAAGCGTCCAATGAACGCATTTATGGTGTGGGCTAGGATTCATCGGCCTGCCCTAGCAAAAGCTAATCCAGCTGCCAATAATGCAGAAATCAGTGTCCAGCTTGGATTGGAGTGGAGCAAACTGACTGAAGAGCAGAAGCAGCCCTATTATGATGAAGCGCAGAAAATAAAACAAAGGCATAGAGAGGAATTTCCTGGTAAACATGTTTTTATTTACCTGAATGCTTTATAAGTGCAAGACTTTCTGAAAAATTGATCTTTTTTATTAACACAAGTAATAGCTGGGAAAAAAAAAATACAAAAATTTCAAGCACACAGTCCTTCTGTCAGCTTTCTAGTGCCTGAAAGCATATTAATTTTTTATAGCACCCAAAATTATGTTTCATCCTTCATAGCTTCTAATGTTTCTTATGGTCTTAGACCACCACAGCTACAGCAGCTCTTCTGAATGCTTTAGTAATCTAATGGTCAGATAGTGCATTTATTGTGAACATGTCCTGCTGCATCATTTTACATTCTCCAGAAAGAGCTGCCCAGGTGGCCTGTGGTGACACATGCATCCATTCCTTAAAATCAGGAAAGGGAAATGCCACAGGAAACACAAATGGCATGGTATTCTGTGGGATTCTTCAACATGTAGACTTGGAATTCCCAAATAAAGATGTTGTTTCTCAGCCTTTTGCCAAAAGGCTTAAAATGTGTACCCTTAACATTAATTTTTCCATAACAGTGCAGTTCAATAAAGCAGAGGATAAGTACTTTGAACACTCTTTTAAAAAGCTGTTGAGATACCAGGTGCTGTGATACTTTCTTCCTCTGTTGTCATAATCCTGCTAGTTCATGATTATGGCTAATCCTGGTAGACAAGATCTGGCTAATCTGTCATAAACAAGCAAAAGACAAAAAAAAAAAAAAGAGCTTCTTTGGAGTTGCATTAAGAGTTAGCCTGTGTAAGCAACCTAGCTGCTCAGTGTAAATTTGTAATATATTTATACATCTGTTAGTGTTTGGTTAATGTTGTAACTCAAAGGCAAAAGTACTCCTCCAAAATCTGCACAGGATTCTTAGTGAGTCATATTTTCTGTTGTCCTTTGTAACCTGCAGGTATATGTGAGACTTAAGGGGTTAAGGAAACACTCAGGAAAGATCCACATTTTGAATACAGTTATGATTTTCTTCTTCACTGAAAGCCCATGGTAGTGTCATGTTCTCCTTAACATGCTTTCCTCAGCTGTGCCACGTCACTCCCCACTGTGTTTCTATGTCTCACAGTTACTAGTTAGTAACATAAAAACAATGCCCAAATATGTCCGTTTTATTTCCACTTCTGATAAAATGCCCCATTTGCTAGCTCGATGAAACAAATGGCTTATTGCTGTTGACTATAGGAGCAGCTTTTGGAGTAATTTTTTTAGATACTTCAGAATTACAGATATCATACCCTTTCATAAAGAATGAGACTGTCCCAAAAAACGGATGTCTACATCTTTTTTCGTCTCTGACAGGTTGGGTTTATCAACCACGGCCAGGCAAAAGGAAGCGTTTTCCACTGCCTGTCTCTGCTGTGTTTTCCAGCACTTCTCAGAGTATCATCGCTACAAATCCAGCTGGCATTTGTCCCTTCCAGTCACCTGCTTACTCTGTTGTCATCCCCAATGTTAAAAACAGTATTGGACACCCAGTCTGTGAGTTTTCAGTAGTGAAATATTTTAAAAACTCAGAATTTACCTATGAATTTGCTATATGTAAAAGCTATACACATGGTAGTGTGGATACAGTTAAAACAATTTCTCAGTCTTTCTTGGCACCCCTTTTTCTATCAGTTGTCCTCTGCACTGCACCTCTGCCTCCTAGTCTCTACCTACTATTTCCTCAGCCTCTTAAATTCTTTTGGTTTCCTCATTGCCCGCAGGTCCCTGCTATTGTCCTTGTAGCTTTTGGTTACCTCCTGCTACCTCTTGGTCTTTTGGGACCTCTGGTACTTAACACTTGCTTCCTGTTAAGCTACAGCTGTTTCTTTTTCTTATTCTGTCTCCACCTCACATATATCTTACCTCATCAGCTCTAACTACACTAATGCTCAGCCCTGGCCTACTAAGCCTGAAAATGCTCGTTAGCTTAGTTCTGCTGTTAGTGTTCCTTGGTAGTGAGGCCACTATTGCTCTAGAGCAGATGCTCAGCACCTTAGACTTCTTGCAAGAGACAGCAGACAGAATTGTCAACAAGGTCATCAAAAAGGAAGTTAGTAGCGTGTTACTAAGGTGTGTGCTAAAATATTAAAGCAGTCACTAAATCCGAAAAAGAAATTTTTTGTTGGCACATTTTCCATGAATGGTTACCTAATTATCTATGCACACCTGGAATAGTTTTATATCTAGTTGTTAGGAACTTGCACATGCCCATAGTTTGAGGATACATAGCTTAGCTTTTATACAGACAAAAATATAGTTACAGAAGAAATGCATTAAAAAGTTGCACCTAACCTGGAAGGATGCTCCTTTTTGTAAGAAGTCAGTATGGGCAGTGGAATAGAGTGTAATATGAGAGTCCGCAGCCAAGTATAATAGCTGACCTGCATATTTTTTAGTGAAAGAGCTCTGGCTCTGTCAGTGCCTGGATAATGGATTTCAACAACAAATAGCTTAGATCCAGGCAATGGCATTTTTCTTTTAAGCGTACTAACAAGGGCTGCTTTCTTTATAATGAGACAAGAAAATGAAATGCCTTTTTATGCTGTGTGGTAATATTTGGAGCTGTAAAAGGGAACACTCAGCTTTGTTTTGGTGAAGTTCTGAGTTAGTGATGTGATTCTTTCTCAAATCCTTCTGTAAATTTGACTGAATAAAGTATTCTTTGCTTTCTTACCCTGGCATATTTTATAATGTTATGCTGTCCTCAGATGCTATTATGTTTTATTCCAGAGTTTACTATCCTAGTGTGGTTTAAATTATTCTTAAATACACACTGTAAAGACACATTTAAGTTCTATTGACTTGGAATTTAGACTCTTAGACTAGGTAGTGGGGATTGGAAATACTTCTGCAGTGTGATCTTTCTATATAAAGGCAGCCCTGTTGACATGATGTGTGATTTGAAAGTGTACGTTCAAGTATGTTCTGCAAAACATTTCAAAGTGAAATTGGCTAGTGGGTACGTTCACTGGTGAAAAAAATAGAAAAAATATCAGAGACTGTTGCTTCTGCTCCACACTGCTGCTTTGGCACCACACAGATCTGTTAAGAATTTGTCTCACTTCAACTCAGCTAGAAGACTTGGGAAGTCTTCTGAGCTTCAGGCATGCTCCAGTGCTGGAGCAATGCTTCAGCAATGCATGCTCCAACCCCATTCTGTGGCCATATCAGGACAAGACACAGCCCTCACCAGCCTCACAGCCTCAACACTCACTGGCCAATTCCTTCTTGTTTCACTCTTGGGTTTCGGTAGGAGGAAGTTTGAATGTGTGGGCTCCAAACCCATCTGTCAGAACCCATGTAGGCCAAGTGGTGTATGACTGAGTTGCAGGGAAGTAATGCTAGAAGTGTTTCAGGGGAATGGTTCTGGCTCTGGCTCTGGTTTGCTATGCTGCTGTTTATGCAATCTCTTCCTCTACTCATGTCTGATAGATAACTGTTCTGTTTCTTAAAGGTGAGTCTCATTCTGCCATCCGTCTGCCGGCTTCTTCCATTCAGCATGCTGGTCCAATTACTCTTTTCCAGACGACTAGTTCAAGCACCGCATCCGTGGCTGTTCCAGCTCCAACCCTGCCCCTACGCCCTGTAATTTCACCACAGCACTTTGTTGAACCTGCTCAGATAGAAGCTCTTGACGTATCATCTGGGCTCAATTGCTCTCTGAAGAGACCTGCACCAGTTTTCATTGAGAGCTTCAGCAGAAACCCAAGTAACATAACCACTGCTAATGGCAGATTCTCTGTCTCTAATAGTGAGCCCCAAAAGGAGTACCCAGGGGTTTCTGTTTTTCCAAGAAGTGTACCTCTTCCCCAGGCTACTCCTTTTCTTCACTCACATCTCTATGAGTCTCCTCCCATTGGTCAGCCAGCCAGTCTGTTTGGAGTACCTCCTCGGTTTTCATTTTACCACCCTTACTTTGTACCTGGACCTCACTATTTCCCCTCAAGGTAATGAAACTCTTAATTTCAATACCAGTAAGAACAAATGCTAAAAGGCAGAGTCTTTTGATTTACAGAAAGCAGGTGGAGCATTCATAAGGAAAGATGCTCTTACCTCCCTATAGCTCCTGTGTGGTGGGACCTGCTGGCCTGAGGCGGCTCGTAATATATGCTTAGTTATTGAAGGTTCCATAATACTGTTGCAGTAATTAGCACTCCCAAGCCCACAGTAAATGGAAGTATATTCTCTCCGCTTTATGCATCTAAGTGCCATTGGTTTCTACAGAAAAGCATTAGATAGAGGAAGTGTAAATATATTTTGAAAATGATCAGATAGAATTAAAGTAGGTGTATGAGATGTCTCCTGGGTACTGTGATTGCAGCTGTCATAACTACCAATATTTCTGAAATCCAGCCTGATGGGAAATGTCTGCAGAATTCTAATGTAAGTAGTAATTCCTAGTTTTCCCTTTGCAGTCTCTGGGCAGTCAGAGATCACTTAATCAAAGAATTTACAAGCTAACACACATAATATCCTGTGGGTATTTCCTAAGCTAAGCATGCACAGGAAGCACCGGTGCCCTCCCAGCAGCAGGTGTGCTGCTCAAACACAGGAAGTCTGGTGGCCTACTGATGCCTATTCTTTGTAAGGCATCATTTTTCTTTCATCAGTGTGCAATATGAGCCATAAGAAATTATTATGACTATTAGATTTAAATTCTGACCATTTATACACTGCTCATTCCTACTAATAGCAACAACTAGTATGTTCCTATGGCAATAAGACTCCCTGGTCATAAATCAGGATCGATCATGACCCATCAAACTCAAAAGAACTTTATGAGCTGGTAAGTGCAATACAAGATATGCCTATTTTTGATGTCCTTTAAAGAAACACAGGCCACATATTCCCAAAGTTGATAAAGATGAACTTTGCTTAGTGCTTTGTCTCTGAAATTAGGCAGTTTTGTGAGGCCTCTGAAGGAGAGGGCTGTTCTTGTACCATAAAAGACTGTTCTGAGTTCACACATTGATGGACTTCTGAAGGCTGCCCAGCTTTGCTAATGCCAGGATCTTTCTAATACAATGATTTATAAGATCACATTCCTATAAATTCATTTCCTACATACAAGAATCATCATTTCTGAACAGCACTGACATTGCAACTGTAAGTATGCAGATTTATGCACTAAAAAGTTAAATATTAGATTGGAAAGATGAATAGACTTCTTGAAACCTCAATAGACATTGTATCAATGTCTTTATAATGTCTGCACTGTAGAGCTCTATTGCTTCTTCACGTACTTTGTTTTCCTAATAATGTAGTGAATTTCTGTAACACTGAATTACAAGACGTGTGTTATTCTGTATCAGAGTAAAAATGCAAACTTCAGGCACTGGAGGAATACAGTTACATTTGTTATAGTAGCTTCCTGCAATCCACTATGTGGTTGTTTTTTAAAAATGTATCACTGTATGTTCTTTCTTTAAATAGTAACATTGACAACCCCATATTGGGCATGAGAATTCTCTGTCAGGCCTCACGTTTAATAACAATGTAACAGATGCAAGCCTTCACTCCAAAGAATAAATAAGAGCATTTTACCCCAGCTCTGTCACACATTTTGGCATACAGAAGTAACACAAACTGACTTTTGATGCTTTGTTTTACTACTCTGAGTATGTCAGTTAACATACTGCAGGCTTATCAGATGCTGGTTAATGCATGATATTATTTCATTGATAAATGCTGTGGGGTTTGTGTTTGTTTTCATAGCAGCATCATGCATGTGTCTAGCATGAAGGGGTGCATATGCACCGATATGGATTCTGTGCATGACTCTTGTTATGGCCCAGTGTTTAAATTAGGCATGGTTTTAAAGTGTGCATGTTTTGAATATTTCAACAGGATAAATTGACTAAAGTTGAACATTAGTGTTGTTCTGTTTGTCTTAGCTGAATGAAAATCCAGGCAATCTGCATTTCTGAAAGCCAACTTTCATTCTCTTTCATTGCAGCACATGCCCATTCAGCCGACCTCCATTTGGCTGTGGGAACTTCTCCAGCTCAGTGCCTGAATGCCTTGGCTTTTATGAAGACAGGTACCAAAGACAGGAAGCGATGTTTTCAGCTCTGGATGGAGACTATCCTTTCAAGGAATACCCAGAAGAAAGTATACGTGAGAACCACCGCAGCTTTGAGTGTCTTGAAGTAGTGTCTTGTCACAGCAGCTGCAAGGAGGAGCGGTATTTAAGCCCCCTACCACAGCTGGATGTTGGAGCATTGGAGGAGGTTTTGTCAGCCACCTCATCTACTCCTTCCAGCATCCACATAGTCAATGTAACTGATAGTGATGAGGAAGAAGTAAAGTTGTTGCAAGAATTGTAATTTTTAAAACAAGTTATAACCTAGAGAAATATTATAGAATGGGAAATAAATGTTTTCCCAAACACTGTCTTTTCAGTCAGTGTGTTTGGTGGAAACCCATGTAGCTTGAGCGAGCTGTACAGGTCATTTTGAAGAGTCTGATGATCTGTTTGTATTTAGAGAGATCACATACAGATCTAGGGAGGTCAAAAGTCTCTAGAGTTTCACCTACATCATCAGGGCATTGTTTGGGCTCTGGCTCAGGAAAGCACTTACACACGAATCCAGCTCTAAGCATGTGATAATGTGCTCTCCTGAGGAGAGATGTGTTTAAGCACATCCTTTTCATGGAAAAATAGGCATTTTGATGGTTTTTGCCATAATTTTGTAGGCATTACTTTAGGAGTTTTATCTAGTGAAATAATTCTATTTTATGACTGCATTGTAGTTCTTGCTGCAGTAAAGTACTATAAGGCCTGGAGAGAATGATTCTGCAATGCTTTATATTTTTCCTTTGATGAGAAAGTTTTAAGTTTAATTTGGTTAATTTTTAACTGCAGTCTGCATTTGTGGTATAACTGCTACACAATGCACTGAAAATTTAGATCAGTTTCAGTAATATCTTGCTCTGCAAATAGTTCCATTAATAAAAATGGGATTGTCCAGAAGGCCTGGTGAGGGATGGTAGCACCCAGAGAGAGGAAAATGGATGGGGTCTGACCCTGTGACTTGTTCTAGTGAGCTATGACTTGATCCCTGAGTGTAGACACTACTGTAAATTATTCTCCAGAGAATACCAAATTCTCTGAAGAATATCAAAGGCTTTTAATGGAGTATCTGTGCTGAACTCAGAGAGTAATTAAATTCAAAAATTTTTGGCCAAAATTTGTAATTTATGTTACTTTTTTTTCTTCTCCCCTGTCTTGTGGATTTGAGGTTTATTTTCTTCTGAGAATGCTGTTATTTTGCTGTTGTTGTATTTGAATAAACTCGCCTGAACAATGTATCCCTAGTGCTTCGTTTTAAATCATGAACATTGAACTGAGTGGGGACAGGTAAATCATGATTCATGCAACTGTGCAGCTAAGCTGCACATGCCTAGAATGACAAGCTGAAGTCACTTTTTCAGACAATTTGGGCTACTAATACTGGTCTATATATGTGTGTGTGTGTATTTATATTTATAATTATGTAAATCCAGCTACCACAGAAATATGGGAAGAGCTGAAAGCCAAGGGTGCAGAAGTCCATCTGTGCTAGGCTTCCAGAGGATGCTAAGGAATGATTCAGAGGAAGCTAGGCTGACCATCTCATACAGGTCATCCTGTATTTTATGGGTCATCACACTGGATCTGTCGGACCCTGAGCATCCTGTTGAACCTGAGGCTTAGGCCCCCTATATCCACTGAGGCCACATTATTTAGAAAAACAGGTACAAAAGAAATTTCCATATGTCTCAAAAGCTAGTCCTAAGTCAGTGTAGAGGAGATATCATCTGGGTTCTTTGCATTTTAAGTTTTGGGTCTTATATCAACATTTTTACGCTTTTCTGCTTCTGTAGGATCATAACTCCATTTTCCAAGTCCATGATCAAAAGTTCTCATTTGAGAACTACTGCCTTTTGCAGTTAAAGAACACAAAAGTGTGAGTAAATCTAGTCTACCCTACACATTACAACTGTTGTAAACAGCCCCCTGCTCCCACTGCATCTGCAATGCAGATGAATCATTAAGGGGAAAGTCATAAATAGTAAAAAATGCCTGTTCATTTCCAAAGTATCTTCTCACTGAAAGCTGATCCGGCCTGCAGGAATGCATGTGGGCAAATGCACTAATTCCTCCACAAGTATGTTTCGGGGTATAAAACAGCTGTTTGTGGGATTATTCTCTAGATCTATCTTTCTTTTTCTTCAATTATTCTGTTTATAGACTATGGAATAGGATATTGCAGTGCACCAGAATCTAGAACGGTTGCTTGCCACAGGTAATACAAATTCAGTTCCTCCTTTACTGGGGTGTCCAGCACTGTTTGAAATGAGGTACCTCAGAGCTGCTCAGCTGTACCCTGTTCTTGGTGTGAACCTGGTGCTGATAGCTCAGAGTGAGCTTGAGCGGCTTGAGGGATTTGACTTTAGCTGTGCAGCATCTTTCTGCTAAGGGGACCTTTGCTGTTCAGTTAGGAAAACACAGCATTATTCCCTCAGTGGAAATCTGTCCTGTTTAATACCACAAAGGCCAGAAGAAGGGAAGACCGAGGGTTAACACATCCTGGATATAACAACATTAAACAAAACATAGGGCTTATCCCCTCCTTCCTTTCTAGCTAGAGCTGAATTCCTGAATCAGTCATACGAGATCTGTGTCTGCAAGTCTACAGCATTGGACCCAGCCCTCAGCTGAAATCTCTTGAAGGCTGTTGTGTCTTGTCTATAACAGAAGTGAAACTTATATGAACAACCCATCCAAACCTGGCTTCTTCTGAATCATTTCTTAGCATGATCTGGCAGCCCCACACGGGGGAATTGTTTTGTGACAGGAGAGGTTTTTAGCTCCCATGTCTAGGCCATTTTCAACCCACTTTTGAACTCTCCTAAATGCAGATTCCCAAAGTGCCAGGTATCTGTGCTGCAATTTCTCCCCTTGAAATGCGTGAAGTGGGCCGTGGGCAAGT